>NW_026526991.1:77480158-78175158 GCF_024362965.1 Panthera pardus
GTGATGCACTAAAGAGAAATAATCTACACATAATTGGTATTCCAGAGGAGGAAGAGAGAGGGAAAGGTACTGAAGGTGTACTTGAAGAAATAATAGCTGAGAACTTCCCTGATCTGGGGAAGGAAAAAGGCATTGAAATCCAAGAAGCACAGAGAACTCCCTTCAGATGTAACTTGAATCGATCTTCTGCACAACATATCACAGTGAAACTGGCAAAATACAAGGATAAAGAGAAAATTCTGAAAGCAGCTAGGGATAAATGTGCTCTAACATATAAAGGGACACTGATAAGACTCGTGACGGATCTTTCTACTGAAACTTGGCAGGCCAGAAAGGAATGGCAGGAAATCTTCAATATGATGAACAGAAAAAATATGCAGCCAAGAATCCTTTACCCAGCAAGTCTGTCATTCAGAGTAGAATGAGAGATAAAGGTTTTCCCAAACAAACAAAAACTGAAGGAATTCGTCACCCCTAAACCAGCCCTACAAGATCCTAAAGGGGATCCTGTGAGACAAAGTACCAGAGACATCGCTACAAGCATGAAACGTACAGACATCACAATGACTCTAAACCCATATCTTTCTATAATAACACTGAATGTAAATGGACTAAATGCGCCAACCAAAAGACATAGGGTATCAGAATGGATAAAAAAACAAGACCCATGTATTAACTGTCTACAAGAGACTCATTTTAGACCTGAGGACACCTTCAGATTGAAAGTGAGGGGATGGAGAACTATCTATCATGCTACTGGAACCCAAAAGAGAGCTGGAGTAGCCATACTTATATCAGACAAACTAGATTTTAAATTAAAGGCTGTAACAAGAGATGAAGAAGGGCAATATATAATAATACAGGGTCTATCCATCAGGAAGAGCTAACAATTATAAATGTCTATGCGCCAAATACTGGAGCCCCCAAATATATAAAACAATTACTCACAAACATAAGCAACCTTATTGATAAGAATGTGGTAATTGTAGGGGACTTTAACACCCCACTTACAGCAATGGATAGATCATCTAGACACATGGTCAATAAAGAAACAAGGGCCCTGAATGATACATTGGATCAGATGGACTTGACAGATATATTTAGAACTCTGCATCCCAAAGCAACAGAGTATACTTTCTTCTCGAGTGCACATGGAACATTCTCCAAGATAGATCACATTCTGGGTCACAAAACAGCCCTACATAAGTATACAAGAATTGAGATCATACCATGCATACTTTCAGACCACGATGCTATGAAACTTGAAATCAACCACAGGAAAAAGTCTGGAAAACCTCCAAAAGCATGGAGGTTAAAGAACACCCTACTAAAGAATGAGTGGGTCAACCAGGCAATTAGAGAAGAAATTAAAAAATATATGGAAACAAACGAAAATGAAAATACAACAATCCAAACGCTTTGGGATACAGCGAAGGCTGTCCTGAGAGGAAAATACATTGTAATCCAGGCCTATCTCAAGAAACAAGAAAAAGCCCAAATAAAAAATCTAACAGAACACCTAAAGGAAATAGAAGCAGAACAGCAAAGACACCTTAAACCCAGCAGAAGAAGAGAAATAATAAAGATCAGAGCAGAAATAAACAATATAGAATCTAAAAAAACTGTAGAGCAGATCAATGAAACCAAGAGTTGGTTTTTTGAGAAAATAAACAAAATTGACAAACCTCTAGCCAGGCTTCTCAAAAAGAAAAGGAAGATGACCCAAATAGATAAATTCATGAATGAAAATGGAATTATTACAACCAATCACTCAGAAATACAAGCAATTATCAGGGAATACTATGAAAAACTATATGCCAACAAACTGGACAACCTGGAAGAAATGGACAAATTCCTAAGCACCCACACACTTCCAAAACTCAATCAGGAGGCAATAGAAAGCTTGAATAGACCCATGACAAGCAAAGAAATTGAATCAGTTATCAAAAATCTCCTGACAAATAAGAGTCCAGGACCAGATGGCTTCCCAGGGGAGTTCTACCAGACGTTTAAAGCAGAAATAATACCTATCCTTCTCAAGCTATTCCAAAAAATAGAAAGGGAAGGAAAACTTCCAGACTCATTCTATGAAGCCAGTATTACTTTGATTCCTAAACCAGACAGAGACCCAGTAAAAAAAGAGAACTACAGGCCAATATCCCTGATGAATATGGATGCAAAAATTCTCAATAAGGTACTAGCAAATCAAATTCAACAGCATACAAAAAGAATTATTCACCATGATCAAGTGGGATCCATTCCTGGGATGAAGGGCTGGTTCAACATTTGTAAATCAATCAACGTGATACATCACATTAATAAAAGAAAAGATAAGAACCATAGGATCCTGTCAATCGATTCAGAAAAGGCATTTGACAAAATTCAGCACCGTTTCTTAATAAAAACCCTCGAGAAAGTCAGGATAGAAGGAACATACTTAAACATCATAAAAGCCATTTATGAAAAGCCCACAGCTAACATCACCCTCAATGGGGAAAAACTGAGAGCTTTTTCCCTGAGATCAGGAACACGACAGGGATGCCCACTCTCACTGCTGTTGTTTAACATAGTGCTGGAAGTTCTAGCATCAGCAATCAGACAACAAAAGGAAATCAAAGGCATCAAATTGGCAAAGACGAAGTTAAGCTTTCACTTTTTGCAGATGACATGATATTATACATGGAAAATCCGATACACTCCACCAAAAGTCTGCTAGAACTGATACATGAATATAGCAAAATCGTAGGATACAAAATCAATGTACAGAAACCAGTTGCATTCTTATACACTAATAACGAAGCAACAGAAAGATAAAGAAACTGATCCCATTCACAATTGCACCAAGAAGCATAAAATACCTAGGGATAAATCTAAACAAAGATGTAAAAGATCTGTATGCTGAAAACCATAGAAAGCTTATGAAGGAAATTGAAGAAGACATTAAGAAATGGAAAAACATTCCGTGCTCATGGGTTGGGAGAATAAATATTGTCAAAATGTCAATACTACCCAAAGTTATCTACACTTTCAATGCAATCCCAATCAAAATTGCACCAGCATTCTTCTCGAAGCTAGAACAAGTAATCCTAAAATTCATATGGAAAAACAAAAGGCCCCGAATAGACAAAGTAATTTTGAAGAGGAAGACCAAAGTAGGAGGCTTCACAATCCCAGACTTTAGCCTCTGCTACATAGCTGTAATCATCAAGACAGCATGGTCTTGGCACAAAAACAGACACATAGACCAATGGCATAGAATAGAAACCCCAGAACTAGACCCACAAAAGTATGGCCAACTAATCTTTGGCAAAGCAGGAAAGAATATCCAATGGAAAAAAGAAAGTCTCTTTAACAAATGGTGCTGGGAGAATTGGACAGCAACATGCAAAAGGTTGAAACTAGACCACTTTCTCACACCATTCACAAAAATAAACTCAAAATGGATGAAGGACCTGAATGTGAGACAGGAAGCCATCAAAACCCTAGAGGAGAAAGCAGGAAAAGACCTCTCTGACCTCTGCCACAGCAATTTCTTACTTGACCTCCCCAAAGGCAAGGGAATTAAAAGCAAAAATGAACTATTGGGACCTCATGAAGATAAAAAGTTTCTGCACAGCAAAGGAAACAATCAACAAAACTAAAAGGCAACCAACAGAATGCGAAAAGATATTTGCAAATGACATATCGGACAAAGGGCTACTATCCAAAATCCATAAAGAACTCACCAAACTCCACACCCAAAAAACAAATAATCCAGTGAAGAAAAGGGCAGAAGACATGACTAGACACTTCTCTAAACAAGACATCCAGATGACCAACAGGCACATGAAAAGATGCTGAATGTCACTCCTAAACAGGGAAATACAAATCCAAACCACACTGAGATACCACCTCATGCTGGTGAGAGTGGCTAAAATGAACAAATCAGGAGACTATAGATGCTGGCGAGGATGTGGAGAAATGGGAACCCTCTTGCACTGTTGGTGGGAATGCAAATTGGTGCAGCTGCTCTGGAAAGCAGTGTGGAGGTTCCTCAAAAAATTAAAAATAGATCTATCCTATGACCCAGCAATAGCACTGCTAGGAATTTACCGAAGGGATACAGGAATGTTGATGCATAGGGGCACTTGTACCCCAATGTTTATAGTAGCACTCTCAACAATAGCCAAATTATGGAAAGAGCCTAAATTTCCAGCAACTGATGAATGGGTAAAGAAGTTGTGGTTTATATATACAATGGAATACTACTTGGCAATGAGAAAAAATGAAATCTGGACATTTGTAGCAACATGGATGAAACTGGAGAGTGTTATGCTAAGTGAAATAAGTCAGGCAGAGAAAGACAGACACCATATGTTTTCACTCTTATGTGGATCCTGAGAAACTTAACAGAAGTTAAGTGGGGGAGGGCAAGGTGGGAAAATGGTTACAGAGAGGGAAGGAGGCAAACCATAAGAGACTCTTAACAACTGAGAATAAACTGAGGGTTGATGTGGGGTGGGAGGGAGGGGAAAGTGGGTGATGGGCATTGAGACACCTTTTGGGATGAGCACTGGGTGTTGTATGGAAACCAATTTGACAATAAATTTCATATTTTAAAAAAAAGGAATGTTAAAATTAATGTGCAAATGAAAGCAAAATTGGTTTGGGGTGGAGCAAGTGGGTTTTCCTCCACTTGAACAGACTCCATTTGCATATCCACAGGCAAGCATTATTTTGCAATGTTTTTAATGCTTTGATGTATTAATCAATATTATTTAACATTGCTAACAAACTTACAGAGTTATAAAATAGCTCTCTTAGAATCAGCTAACCAAAGAAAGTGAGCTATAGATAATGGGGTTTTCCACTGAAGCAAAATTTTTGCTAAGTGTAAAGGTTTGGAAGGATACACAAGAAATATCTTTGCCCTACCAAAGGTTGAGAAGTGCTTCATGTTTTCTTTAAGACAGTTGTATACAATGGGGCTCTTTTATAAAAATGTGTTCATGTAGAGTTTGTTCTAAAAAAAAAGGAAGTATTTAAAAGTTGACTTGAGTGCTATATAATTTAAAGGATAAATGCACAGCTCTGTAGTCAGTAACTGGGTTTGAATCCCAGATTCATCACTTATAGCTGTTTGATCTTGAACAAGGCACTTAGCCTCTCTATGTCAGTTTCTTAAGCTACAAAAAGAAATAACATTAATGCCACCCTTCATGGGATTATCCTGAAGGTTAAATGAGAAAATATATTTAAGGTACAACTATTAAACATCAATATTATTGCCTATTATTATTATTATTAATTGCTATGAAACTGAAGTAATGTGGAAGGGTAGGATCTGAAAAAGGGTACTCTGAGACCAAAAAATTTTAGAATCACTCTCTGAAAACCATCTTCAGAAGGGCCTTGATTTCAGACAATGTAAAGTTTAAATATATAGTCATAACTTTGGGGAAAGTTATGACTGGAACAGTTTGAAGTGTCTTGTATTAGCTAGCTCATAGAATCATAGAAATTTAGAGCTGGAAGTAATCTTAGTCCATTTTTTTTCTTTGCAGGCTAGGAAACAATTATGGACATGTTACTTGCTTTGATGTCACAGAAAAATGGAAAAGATGGTAATGGGAAGGCCCGAAGAAATGAAGGAGATCAGAATATGCTACCCAAAATACGCCAAAATATGTATTATTTCAAACTGAAGTAAATTGAGAATCAACAGATGCAGAAAAAAGTCTTCTTGGAGATTCCCTTATCTGATTAAAAGCAGAAACTTCTGAAAAATGATGACAGCCGTAAATCCCCTTTCCAGGAGAGTTCTAAGGCCATGAAGATGGAAAGTTGGCATTGAGAGGCGTCTATACAAAGAAATCTTGCTAAAAAAGTCCTTATCTTCCATAAATTTCCCCACATATTTACCTTCTCTAAAAGCCTCCTTTCCTTTATCTAGTACTTTCTACAATTTATTGACCTTTGTCAAAATGGTGTATAAGCTCTCCAGCTTGCCTTTTCAAGATTTCACTTCTTTTCTGTGAACTTGCTCTCATGCATGTAAAATTGAAAACATTAACATCAATAAGAATTTTTATGCTTTTCCTTCTGTTTTCTTTCTTTGCCAGTTTAATTTGCATACTGTAGCTACAGAACTTAAGAGGGTAGAGGAAAGTTTTTCTTCTTCCACAGAAATAACTGGCAGTAAGACCAGATGCCACAATAATCTTAAAGGCCGAGGAATGGGAAAACTATCTGTGAAAAAACCTGAACAGCCAAGTTCCCTGTTCACCTCTCAACTACCCCACCCAACACTTTACTCTGATAAGCCATTTCCTATCTCTCTTCTCTTGTTTTTCCTTTCTCTTTGGCCTCACCTTGGAACAGACTGAAAATCAACCAAAGTTTAATGACTTTCTAACAGAGACACTATGTTTTTACGAACATTTACTTCTTTGTCTTCTGATATGTAGCACAAATAGAATCCTTCCTTCAAAACCAAGCCAGTAAATAAAACAATAACTGACTTTAACCAATTTTAGACATATTTGGAGGATAATCTTTTTCCCTACTGACTTAGGTCTTATAGCCGTGGACCTGCAAATTAATTAATAATAGACAGATTAACAGAAGAAACACATTTTATTCATACACCTGTAGGAGCATTCAGATGAAGAAGCTCCTTGAATAGCTAGGGATAAGGGTTTACATACCAATTTAATAAGGGAATGGGATAAGAGAGAGTTTCAAAGAGCAAATGGACTTTAATGGAAACAAATGGAAGGTAAGACAGTTTGTGATAATGTTTGTTTATGTAATTTCTCATCCCCCTGTGAGCAGTCAGTCTTCTCTCTAGAAGTGAGGCTTTCCTGAAGAGGGAATTTATGGCAGCTTCACTCTCTGCCTATTAGTCAGATAAGGGAAACTCTGAAAAGACTTCTTTCTCATCTGCTATATCTCAAATGTCTTCAGTTTAATCTTCATACCAACTCTGGAGATCTAAGTGGGTCTCCACAGAGAATTGTCTGATGTAAAGGTAAAGAAAGGCACTTCAAAGGAAATCACAGAAATTTAACAAATGTACGTATACATACAAAATTTCAGGCAACAACATTAAAACTTATTTTTTAGAAAAAATAATTAATATGAAAAATATAGTGATAATTATACTATAAGTTTCTATGAAAAGGGCTGCTGAACTCTGAATATTAAAGTCAGTGGCTGGTGTTATGAAGGGAAAGATAGGATAAAACAGGCAGAGAGGGAAAGGTTAGGACCTGAGGACCCTGGGTGGGGGAAAAACACATATTTTGTAACAATACTGGGAGTGGCTGACCACAGCAAACCCCCTCAGGTGTAAGGTTCCTCTTAGGAATGTAACAGACACCATTTACTCCCCCTCAGGTTCCCCTCAGGAATTTGACAAACTAAATACCTAACTAAAATAAGCAAACCATAAAACTTATGTTATATGAAGGACAGTACGACCATAGTCTGACTCCTCACATAGTGGAATTGAGCCAATCAGGAATGGACAACCCAGCACCTAGAGGTATCCAGTCAATAAGGGTAGAACCTGAGAAGGATCAAGGGGGAAGGGTAGGGGGCCAACCAAAACCCTAGAAAACGAAGTCCTTTGCCTATAGTTGGGGGTATTCAGTTTCGAATGCCCCCTCTCTGTAAAGAGAGCTTTCATACCATTCTTACTTTCTGATCTTATACTCTAATAAACCTTTGCCCGCTGCTCATTTTATTCTGTGTCCACCTCTTCTTCATTCTTCGAAGCAGTCAATGAACCCTGGGCCCTGAGATAAAGAATCCTAATACAGTGTGTTTAAAGAGCACAGAGCACATGTAATAATGACTTCCATACAACTGAACTTCCTATTCTACAGTGTGTAGTAAGTAGATAATTCAGTAGGTATCAAAACATTTAATTTCATTCAAATGTGTCACTTGTGATCCTAGGATAGGGGAGTAATGAGCACCTTGATATCCTGGGGATATGTCAGAAGTACCAATGTTTTGTGAGATTATTGAATATTTCATTTTTCCTCCATTGTGGCCACCCTAATGTTTAGGGCCACACTTTCCACGCCTCTATTTTGTGAGTTTGTTCCATATCTCAGTAATATGACATTTTCCAGTCTTAGGTACTGGGGCAATCTGATTATTTGGTGGTGTATAGTAGAACCACCAACCTACTCTCACAATATGTTTTTATTTGGCAATTGGCTGTCCCGAAACCCAGTGATTTAGGTTAAGTTTGTGGCGTCATCAAGGCATATCTTCTGTCCTGACTTGCCCTGATCTCTCAAAGTCCCAGTGACTTTCTGAGGATTCTTTTTGGTAGATCCAAATCTATGTATTCCAATCAACAAATATGAGTTAAGCATTTATTATTTGCTAAGCAAGTTCCAGACATCTGGAAACATGAGAAAGAATATAATACATATGGGTTTTCATGGATCTCAGCCTAGTAAAAAAGAAAGACATATAAACAAAATCTTGAAATATAATGCAATACATGTTATAATAAAAGTGAGTACAAGAGAAACTTCTTTAAATGACTTCTTAACCTACTCCGTGAGTTAACCAATGCTCATGGTTCCTTTAGCAAGACTAAAAGAGGACTTGAACTACCTCCATTTTTACCTCCATCTGTACTTTCTATTCATTAAGTTCTACTTTCCAGCTTATCTCTGAAGCAAAAAACAAACAAACAAACAAACAAACAAACAAACACAAAAAAACAAAAACCTACTCCCTCAAGCAATAGCAACTGCCCCAAGCCAGCAAGACCTCTGTAGTTGACTCCCAGACAACAATCAACCTGACCTTAATGCCTACCTGCAGGTACCCACCTACCTTCATCCCACATTTTCCTTATATAAACCTAGAAGTATTTTCAGCATTTCCGAGACAGTCTTTGAGAAGTGAGTCCATTGTCTTCCTGGTTTTGGCTTCACTGAAATAAATTTCTTGTGTTACTGACGCGCTTTGAAGTGCTGGTATGTGGAGCTGATGGCTAAGAAAGAATTCCTGAGATGGTTTTGGCACAAAAAAAGGTGGTTTTATTAAAGCATGGGGACAGGACTCAGGGGCAGAAAGAGCTGCACTGGGGTTGTGAGGAGTGACTGATCATATACTTGGGAATTGGGGGAGGTAAAAACAAAGGAAGTTTCCAAAAGGGCTTTCATATGCTAAAGAAGACTCACAAGATTCTAGAGGCCTGGTTATTGTCAAGCTAAGGCTGTTTTTCCCTCAAGCACATAGCATTAACATTAAGAGAGTTGGGAGTTCCTGGAAGAATGTCATACTCTGTCTATCTCAAGGATCTGTAAATGGTTGGGTTATATGTAGATTTAATATTATCTACAGTTCTTTCTGCCTTTGTTTCCCACATCATTATCACCTCTCTCTCTCTCTCTCTCTCTCTCTCTCTCTCTCTCTTTCTCTCTCTCTCTCCCTCTGCCTTTGGATATTGTCAGTGGTGACTGGTTGAACCTGTTTCGTTTGGAACCTGTTTTGTTTGTAGAGTCAGGTGCTTTTGCATTCCTGCACCCCAGTTGAGAAACATGGCTGATAGTTATAGCAGTTTGAACACTTTCAACCAGTGGGCTCATGTCTACAAACACAATCACTTCTGCTTTTAAACAGTCATATTGCATTCTTACTAATAATCAGACATTCAAGAAGAACAAAAGAGTGAAACTTGCTCAACTTCTATTTATTATAGAGATATAGTAATTAAAACAATGTGTGGTGTGTGGGGGTGGGAGAATTTTGATGTATGGAAGTGAAGCATGGTAAGTCAGTGGGGAAAAGAGGGACTATTCAAGTAATTGAGCTGGATAAATAATTATCCATAAAAAAAAAAAAAAAAGGAGTTGGAGCACTAATTCACACCATGATAAAAATCAACCATAGAGAGATTAAGGGCTTGAAAATCAAAAGTAAAATTCTAAAACTTTTAGTAGAAAATATGGATAAGTATGTTTCTGGCTTTGGCGTAAATAAGTTCTTAAGACACAAACAAATATTAAACCTAGAGGGCATGAAAAGTCTGCCCATATAAAATTCAGAATGTGGGGCCACCTGGGTGGCTCAGTCAGTTAAGTGTCTGACTTTTGGTTTCAGCTCAAGTCATGATCTCACAATTTTGTGAGTTTGACCCCTGCATCTGGCTCTGTGCTGGCAGCACAAAGCCTGCTTGGGATTCTCTCTCTCCCTCTCTCTCTGCCCTTCCTCTGGTCATGGTGTCTCTATCTGTCTTGAAATAAATAAATAAAGTTAAAAAAATTTTTTTAAATTCATAATGTGTATTCATCAAAAACACCTTAAATAAAATGCAAAGTCAAGACATAAACTCAAAGAATATACATTCAACATACATAAGTGATCAAAGGATTAGTATCAAGACTATAAAAAGAACAACTATAAATGAAGGAAGGACCAACTCACTAGAAATAAACTGGACAAAGATCAAGAACAGGTTTATACCCAAAGAAATACCAGTTCAATAAAAATGAAGAGATATTCGACTTCAACAGTAATCAGGACCACAATCAAGACCATAATGGCATGCCATTTTCTACCAATCTGACTGTCAAATATAATGTCAAATATTGGAGAGGATATAAGTCAACAGATGTCTTAAACATAGAAAGGATAGAAGTCGATTTAGGCATTTTTGAGAGAAGTAACTCTACTCCCAGCTATATACCTAAAAGAATTATATATACCAGGACCCAAGTACAGGAATGCTTGCTATATTATTGCTTATCAGAGTAAAAACAAACACACAAAGCACCTAAATGCTCTTCAACAAGATAATGAATAGATAGAAAATATCATATAGTGGTGAAAATGAATAAATAAAATTGTACATATCAGGGCACCTGGATGGTTCAGTCTCTTGATCTCGGCTGAGGTCATGATCTCATGGTTCATGAGTTTGAGCCCCACGTTGGCTCTGTGCTGATAGCCTGGAACCTGCTTGGGATTCTGTCTCTCCTTCTCTCTACCCTCAGAGTGCACACACGCACCTGCACACTCTCTCTCTCTCAAAATAAATAAATAAACTTAAAAAAAAAAAAAACTTTAAAAAATGATAAATTTAAAAAATTGCACACATGAATATGGAAGAATCCTAGTAATGTTCCATTTGAATGAAAAAGCTGATACTGAAAACATTACATACAACGTGATATACATTTGTTAAAATTGATAAATTATAGAAGTTAAACAGCATATTTTGGGGCATCTCTCTCTCTCTCTCTCTCTCTCTCTCTCTCTCTATATATATATATATATATATATACACACACGTGTGTATATACATGTGTATATATATTCACACGTGTATATATATTGACAAAAACAACTTTAAATGATAAAGGGATACAATCAGACAAATGAATGTGAAATACTTTACAAGAAAAGTGTCTTGTATGGTCTTAAAGGATTAAACTAAATACTGCAGGGAGTAGAAAGTCACTTAAAGATAAGCAGAGGATAAACACTTTTAAATTTTCACTAAAAACTGGTAACTGTATGCAAATATATAGAGATAAATATATTTTACAAATATATAGAGACAAAAACCTCCCTGGTTAAAGTACAAGCATACCTCAGAAGTATTGTGGCTTTAGTTTTAGACTGTAACAATAACATGAATCAAATGAATTTTTTGGTTTCCTAGTACATATAAAGTTATATTTACATTATGCTACACCCCATTAAATGTGTAATAGCTTTGGGTCTAAAAAATGTACATGACATCAATAAAAAATACTTTATTGCTAAAAAATGCTAACCAACACTGAGATTTCAGTTATCACTTATCACAGATCACCACAACAAATACAGTAACAATAAAAAAGTTTGAAAGATTGTGAAAATTACCAAAATGTGACACAGAGACACAACATGAACAAATGCTACTGGAACAATGGCACCAATAGACTTGCTTGACTCAAAACTTGATGCAAAACTTCCATTTGTATAAAACGCAGTATCTGCAAAGCACAATAAAATGAGGTATGCCTGAATTAAACACAATTAAAGTATACAAATATATGCATGCACATTATTGAATATTTGACTATAATTGTGAAATATTGGAAATAACCTAAATGCCATACATGGGAGAGTGGTTGAATCAACCATTGCCACATCCACAAGATGGAGGACTATGCAACTGTACAAAAGAATGAGCAAGATCTCTATAAACCAGTATGGAGAGATTTCTAAAACATGTAGTTAAGTGACAAAAAGTCCGAAAGAATATCTATAGTATGCTCCCCTTAAAGTGAGAAAGAAGGGTATATAAGAAAACACACACATATCTGCTCCTTGACCAAAACAAATATAAGGAGGATGAACAAGAATCTAGACAAACTGGTTATAGGGGAGGAGTAGGAAGAGGTATAAGTAAATGAGGAGAATGAGACTATGTTAACACCGATGAAGAGGAAGTAAGAGAGCTAGGAGCATGACACTGGAGCCAGATGCCTAATCTTGGGCTCCAGCACCTACAATAGCAATGCATTGGTCTGGAACAGTACATCACACAAAGCAAATGCTCAACTAATGCTACTTATTACTAAATTTATCCCTAAATATTTTACAGTCTTTGTCAACTACTGGGACTAGACTATTTGCCCACTTTAATTTCTAGAAGTTTATTTCTGGAATTGTGAAAACATTGATTTTTGCAGCTTTTGTATATTTATCCTGAATCCAACTACCATATTAATACTTTCATTGATTCCAGTAGGTTTGTTTGTTTGTTTGTTTGTTTGTTTCTTACTAGAATCTTTGGGATCTCCAGGCATAAATCTTATAATCAGCCCAAACAGATAATTTTATCTTTTCTTTTCAGGCATATATGCCAGTTTCTTCACTTTTTAAAATCTTACTGAATTTATTAGATGATTTAAGATAATAAAAATTACAGTGATAGATAGCATCCCTATCTAGTTCTAAACTTTAATATTTCACCATTTAAAACAGGAAAAAGATAAAAATAATTTAAAGGAAAAGATCAATCAATTATATTATATTATAATTTTAAAACTCTGCTCACCAAAAAAACCCCATAAAGAAAATGAAAAATCAACCTACAAGCTGGAAGAAGATACTTGGCATGCACATATAATCCCAACAAAGGATCAGAAGGATTAGAATCCAGAAAATGTAAATAAGTAAAAAATACCTAACAACTCATGAGAAAAATGGAGGAAAGGTGTAGGGGGATGTTTTGACTTTGAGGGACAATAAATCATGCAAAAGTCTAGGAAAGCCAATGAAAGATAAGGGCTATCTTATTTTAGTAAGGGGTTTGTTTATGTAACCTCATCTTGGTGCTAGCTCTTCATCTCCATTGACAAGAGTTATTTTCCTCTTCCTGGTACAGGAGAAGTGGGGACACTTTCATAATGGGAAATTTACACCATGCTTTTAGGCAGTAAAGGGAAGGGCAGAGAACTGTTCCTGTATCTGTTGGTTTTCAGTTGCCTTTAGCTCAAAATATCTCTTATGCCAAACTGACATATTTTGGGGTGGCATATCCTGAACATCTTTGAAGGCATATAGACATGTCACAAATTAACAGCCAATAAGAAAATGAAAAGAAGCACAATTTCACTAGTAATCTGAGCAAGGTAAATTAAAACCGTAATGTAACATAATTTTGTACCTACCATATTGAAAAAAAAAAAAAGTAAGCACTGCCAAGGATGTGGAGCAATAAGCAATATTATACACTGCTGATGGGAGTCTGAATTGGTGTGTTCACTTTGAAATCAATTTGGCATCATCTGGAAAAGCTGTAATGGATGTGCCCTATGACTCAGCATTTCTACTTCCTGGCCATGTTCCCTGGAGATACTCTTGCATGTGGGCACAAGAAGACTATGAAAACGCTCATAGCAGGATTGCATATAATGGCAAAACATTAGAAACTGCCCATATGTCCTCAAATAGAATGAAAAAAAAAGTACAATATGATGATATAATAGAATATTCACATTATTGAAAATAAACTACAGCTACATGAGTTAAAACACTCTATACATTTCATAGACATAATGTTAAGCAAGCTTCCTGTATATACACACAGTTGATTCTACTTATATTAAGTTAAAATGTAAAAGTAAAACTATATGTTTTTAGGATACATGCATATTTGGTTAACTATGAAGAAAATCAGGAGAATGAGGAAAACCATAATCAGGATGGAAATACTTTCAGGCAAAATGCAGTGGGATCCAGAAGGAGCCCATTCTGTATTTCTTAAAACCGAGTATTTTTTAAAGTGGGTGGTGGGTGCATTGGTATTCATTTGTCTGTTCATTCTCCGTAACATTGGCTATTAAACCCAGCTGCACATTGGATCAGCAATGGAACTTTTAAGACACTGATACCCAGTTCCTACCTCAGGGATTCTTATTTAAGTAGTATGGGATCTGGAAAATATTATCCTAATGGAAACCTTATATTTTTCTTAAAATGTGTCACTGAAGATAATTGGTCTCATTCTTGATTTTTTTTAAATTTTATTTTGAAGTAATTTTAGATACCACAAAGCTAAAATAGCACAGAGTTCCCATATATTTTTTACTCAGCTTCCTCTAATGGTAACACCTTATATAACTATAGTAGAATGATCAAATCCAGGAAATTAACATTGATAAAATACTATGAACTATAATATAGCCCTTATTCAAATATTGCTAGCATACCCACTGATGTCCTTTCTGTGGTCCAGGATTTCATCCAGGATCCCACATTTTGTTTAGCTATCATATCTTCTTAGTCTGTTCTAATCTGTGACAGTTGCCCAGCTTTTCTTCGTTTTTCACAACTTTAATACTTCTGAGAGTGCTGAATTGGTTATTTTGTAAACTCAGTTTGGTGTGTCTGATATCTCTCATAATTAGACTGAGGTGATATATTTTTGGCAAGAATACCACAAAAGTTATGTCCTTCTTGGTGCATTACATGAGGGACTCCATAATGTCAAAATTTCTCATTACTGGTGATGTTAACTCAGATCACTTGATTAAGGTGATGTCTACCAATTCATCATGTTATCAAGCCTCTCTTTTTTCACTCTCAAAAAACTCATATATTATGAAGGATGCCTGACTATCACTCTAATGCACCAATAAAGAAGTGCTGGACCAAAATACGTAGCCATACAGATATGCAAGACACACACACATGCTAAATGAAAGATATATAAACCCCACTGCATTAGTCAATTATTATCACAATAATGCTGCCTAACACTCCTCCCTAAAATTCAGAGATTTATAACAAGCTTATGAGTCTGCATGGGCTGGAGCAATTTTGCCTTAAGCTGTAGGTTGCCTGGTCTTGGCTCTGTGCTTCTACTTGGGTTCAGGTCTGTTTTACATGTTTCCTCAGTGTCTTTGGACCAGCATGGGTGCATGTCCTTCTTATAAAGAGATCACAGGAGCACACAGGGATGGTGTTATCTCTTGGAACAAGAACTGTCACACTGTCCCTTCAACTCACTTTATTAGTCAAAATAACTTTCAGATAATATAACCCATCTCTAGTGGGAAGAATTGCAAAGTCACACAGCAAAGAATGTAAAGGTAAAATTCAGGTACATGGAGGCATACAAAGAACTAAGAATAATGATCCCATCTACCTTACTGACTCTATGATTTTTTTTTTTAAGTGGCATGATGTTCAACATACAATATTAGCCTGAACTAATTAGAGAAGATACATGTTAAATGTTTCTTCTGGATTAAATCATTACTATAGTTACTAGTAGTAAATAAGTTATGATAAAGAAGTAAATACATTGTGCTTTTTAAGAAGTAACTATTAACCATGGTATGAAAACAATTTTTCAGTAAATTGAAACATAATTAAAGATGGAACTAAGGGGCTATGACTGGATTGTAAGATTACCAAAATAACCCTCATATAATTAAATAGTGTTTGCATAATTCAGCCATCTCTTCCCTTCTCTCCATTGTACCAAGATAGTTAATATTAACTTGTGGGTGTTCTTACCTTTTCTTATTTGTGCCTAAAATGGTGTTGAAAAATAACTTCCTCAGCTACTTCTAACCTGTTTCAAAGAACATAATTTTGGACATAGTGTAAGTACTGATCTTTTAAAATAAAAATATGTATAACTTAATGCATCTAATGTTATCTAAATAAAATAGGATTTTGATATACACCATAGTCATCAAAAGCAAAGAAGAAGAAAGAGGAGAAGGAGGAAGAGGACAAGGAGGAGGAAGAGGAGGAGGAGGAGAAGGAGGAGGAGAAGGGGAAGAAGAAGAAGGAGAAGAAGGAGGAGGAGGAGATCTTCTTTAATGGACAGACATTTCATGTAATTTCTCTTTCCTCTTTGAACACATATTTCCATTCCTTTACCCCACAAAATTTTATTCTAATATAACATATGTTTAAAAGTAATTTATTTATCATCCTATCATATTTTTCTGAATAAAAGTAATTTATTCATCATCCTGTTATATTTTTCTGAGCAAAAATATGTATATAAATTGAAATTTAACTTTTTATTTTCTATGATCTTAAAGTTCTAAGTGTTAAATGTTTCTTCTGGATTAAATCATTAGTATAGTTACTAGTAATAAATAAGTGATGATAAAAAAAATAAATACATTGTGCTTTTTAAGAAATAATTCTGCCGGAAGCCGAGCTATCCAACCAGCCTGATGGCAGGGCCCAGGCGGTGGACGCATCGGGACTGCAGGGCAGCCCAACGACAGTGAAGCTTCTTGTACTCCCGCTTTTATGTAGTTTGGCTTTAATAAAAGTACCTGGGGAATTGTCTGTTGGGGAATTGCCCTCACCAGGCCCCCTGGGCAAAGAACCATTGGGGAAAGAAAATAAGGTTCCGCAAGGAAATTGTGCAGCCCTACATTAGTCCTTGCCACCCCCTATAAAGATTCCTCTACCTAAAGGAAGGATAGCCTCATACATTTGCCAGCAAAGGAGGAATAAATGGATTTGAAAGCCCCACTCCGGCGACAAAGGAGTGTATCTACGGGCACAAATTACTCCAAGCCCTAGGCCCACTTGGCCCCCAGGAGGCATTCCAGATGATGACTGAACCTAGTCGGTTAAGGTACAGAATGGTTCATTAGTTCCTAGATGCATTGTCTCTCTGGGAATGCATAAGGCGTGGGTTCCTAAGGCCCTCTTGGCCCCCTCCTGGCACCTCAGACCGAGGCGAACACTTTTGTTCCTCAAGCCACAAGTGGTTCAGGGAAACAACCAAGAGGTCATGTCCCTGTAACTGTTCCACTTGAGGTGTTGAGAGATAGATGAACTTTCATGAAAACGGCAAAGCAAATGCTCTATAGATTGTAGATAAACATCGATACATAATGAAAATAATGTAAGAAATTAATCAATAAGCAAAGGGCAGGAGGGAACGTTATGAGAAAATAACCATGTTATTCCTTAAAGGGTGGTTACACATAGGAACATTTTTAGAATTAGGTAATGCTAGAAAACGTAGATGACGTATGCTTGCTAACAAATATAATGCCACGTTTGCCACAATAAAGCGGCCAGTTCAACACACTGCTGTTGTCTGTGTCCATTTTTATTTTTGTTTTATTTTTTTTTTTAACTTTTTCACCGACGCCGTTCATCCTTTGGGAACCCCTGGACCTGCTGGAGCTGGACTCAGGCATAATTCTTAAACATTGTATGAAAAAAATTGTCAGTAAATTGAAACTTGTTCTAGGCCCAGGAACACCTGGGGAAACTGACCCTGAATTTACCTTCTTGCAACATTAATTCTGGGAATGTTAAGATAAATATGGAATGGGGTACAGACTGCTTTTTCCACATGAAATGCATCTGGTTGTCCAGATTATTTGTTGTATAACCTATCGTTGATAAGATTCAACTGCCCTGAAGAATGTTAGTAAATTATACACACCTTGAGGGACAATATGACAAATAGGGTATAAAAAGTCAAGGAGCAGACAGTCGAATACCTTTCCCAGACCAACGTTGTCCACCTCACTTTACCTTCATCCCATACAATTTAGTATGACCCATGAAATTGGAGGTCTTGGAACCTGGCTGTGTCTGGGATATTGCAAAACTTTTTGCTAAAAGTGATGCTTGCTTGCCCGTTGAAGTATCCGTCCTGTTTCCTTTGAGTAAGATAAATAAACTGGCATTAGAAACACATTATGTTTTGTTAATCTTTCCATTAGTCCATATTTGTATCTGAAGTGACAAGTGATGTGAGGATCCCTAACTCCACATGGCAAAACTTTTATATAGTAAGAAATTAGACAGGGGATGAAGAATTTTGGTTATGTCAAATAACAAAGGAAACAATCAATAAAATGTAGCAGAATGGGAGAAATATTTGCAAACCATATATCTGCTATAGGGTAAATATCCAAAATTTAAGGAAATTCCTGCAGCTCAATAGTAAAAATAACCCAATTTTTAAAAATAGGCAAAGGAATTGAATAGACATTTCTCCAAAGAAGACAAATAGCTAACAAATATATGAAAAGGTGCACACATCATTAATCATCAGAAAATGCAAATTAAAACCACAATGAGATATCATCTCACAACTCTTAGGATGGCTTTATTAAAAAAAAAAAAAAAGTAACGTTGGAGAGGATACACAAAAGTTGGAATCCTAGTGCACTACTGGTGGGAATATAAATTGGAACAGTCATTATGGGAAACAGTAGGGAGGTCTTCAAATCACTAAAAATAGAGCTACCACATGGTCTAACAATCAGACTCCTGGGTATACATCCAAAGGAATTGAAATCAGGATCTCAAAAGAAATATCTGCACTGCCATATTCATTGCAGCATTATTCACAATATCAAAGACATGGAAGCAACCTAAATGCCCATCAACTGATGAATGGATAAAGAAAATGTGGTATATACATGCAATGGAAGATTATTCAGCTTTAAAAATGAAGGAAATCCTGCCATTTGTGACAACACAGATGAACCTGGAAGACATTATGCTAAATGAAATAAGCCAGACACAGAAAGACAAATACTGTATGATTTACTCACACGAGGAATCTAAAATAGACAAGCTCATGGAAGCAGAGTGGAATGGTGGTTGCCAGGGGTAGGGATAAGGGGAACAGGGAAGTATTAGTTAAAGGGTAATAAAAAGAAAAAAGAGATTTTTGATGCCTGAAAATTGATGACCCATCATGTTGTTTGATATGGGTACCATTTTATAATTCTGTCCAAGAATTGATATGATCAGTGGATGTAAAAACCTTGACTCGAGTCACTAAGAACTGATGAAATGCCACCTGCTAGTGTTGACAAAGAGCAGCAGGTGGGGGGGCGGGGGGGGGGGGGGAGGCTAAAAATAGCATCCCATAGTTGCTGCTTACAGCATTGTTGGATATGAAACCACTGACAGAGAGAAGGAAAAAGGAGAGCCAAGAACTCAAAAACCACTATTTGAAACAAAGGCTGACTCTTACAGCTTCCTTAAAGCCCTGTTGGGGGCATAAAAGGACACCACAATTACTTGCTTTGCCACCCCACAGAGATCCCTAACTAATCAAACTAACCAAGGTCTTTTTTTTTTTTTTAATTTTTTTAGTGTTTATTTTTGAGACAGAGAAAGACAGAGCATGAACGAGGGAAGGTCAGAGAGAGGGAGACACAGAATCCGAAGCAGGCTCCAGGCTCTGAGCTGTCAGCACAGAGCCCGACGTGGGGCTCAAACTCATGGAGTGTGAGATCATGACCTGAGCCCAAGTCAGACGCTTAACCGACTGAGCCACCCAGGCGCCCCTCAAACTAACCAAGGTCTTAATGGAGGTGTGCAATTCACTAGAGAAGCCCAGCATTGCACTATGAAGAAATTGGGCTATTTTGTCCGGGAAAAAAACCAAAAAAACCAAAAACCAGCAACTGTTATCTTAGATCCTTAGATAAAATTATCAGGATGCCAACAATTTAATTCAGGATATTGCAGAATGGAGTAGTTTGCATGGAATAAGCTTTTATAATATGAGAACAAATTGAATCCAGAAAGTCTTTCTATCAGTGCTGAACCTAATACTCACCAATAGCTGAGTAAAGTAAAATTTTAATGGGAATGTATTAGTGAGACGGATGTTCTTTTGTTTCTTTGTTTTTCAGTTCATGTATCCATGGATGATTATGACTTAGTAAGAAAATGACTTAGGGTTCAGCATCAATTCTGTGTGAACCTTTGGCAATGTTGAACTTTACTTGAGTCTTGTCCTAGAAAACAGCTATAGTTTAAAAAGCCCCCCATTATTTTGGGTTTCAAGAAGTGGCCTACTTCCAAAAGCCAACCTGTCCTATATGACTTAGATAAGACTCATTGATGAGCCTGTCTACCTATGACAAAGCCAGGCATTTGTCCAAATTCCCATTCTCTGCCTCATAAATGATTAACTGAACTGTTTGCACTGACCAATCTAAACAAAATGCCACTAATCTGACTTGACCAAACTTTCATTAGGCTTCTCTCCTTCCCCCAGGCCCCCGAACTTTGGCCTACCCTTCTGCTTAAATGAGCACTGAAGTGTGGAACAACTTCTCTAATGGCCCTCACAGAAGTGCCTGGCCACAAAGAAAAACTGTCCACCATGCCAACTGCTCAGAGTGCCCTCTGCCAATCCCATTCCCCAGCACCCTGTTCCTTCTGACCTTGTTTACTACAATGACCTGTTCTCTTTTTTTGCAATATCTTCCTCCCCTTATCCCAATAGTCTTTTTTGGGGGAAAAAAATCTCCCTTCCTAAGTCTGGATTTGTTTTCATTTGACACTTTATAGCATAAAAAATTAGATGGGAATGGAAGGGGTTTTATTATAGTGATGTTCAATTGTATGAGCTTTTTCTCAGATATATGTCCCAAATTACATAGTTATCAATCATCAAATGCTCATTTTTAATGTAATTTTGGCTGTCATCTTCTTTAGATCTTCCTTCAATTTTGCTGAAAGCAAAGAACTGAGAAACATTTGACTTGCAAAGGATGTGTTACTATATCATTTGAGTCACTCACTTCCTCAGTAGCTGACACTGTGTTTCAAAGTATATCCATCCTGGGGTCCTGGAGTCTTCCTCTCCTCCAAGCATAGCAAGTTCATATAAGACAGTGGACACAAAAGGGGAGCTGGAAAGGAAGGACCTGTATAAAACCTGAAAACCAGCATGATGTCTTGACTATACAGCTGAATTCTTAGATCTGGTTTAAGAAAAAGTATATAGAAAAGTTGAAGATCTGGAAACTTATTTTCTTAAAACTAATTGCCCCCATTCTCTATCTTCACGAAAGCAGCCATTTTGCTATTGCCACCTGCTTGTATTGATGGAGTCTCTTGCTTCAGATTAAACAATAACATGAATCAAGAAAAGGTGGCCAGACTTAAAGGTCAGATCTGGAATGGAGACAGAGCTACACCTTACACTGCAGAAAGGTGATGTATAGAATAATAACAGCTGAAAACAAAAAAGCCTCTGAAGTTTCTTTTAAAAAAAAATAGCAGTAAATAATATTACTGGGGTGGAGAGATAAACCTAATTAAAGATGAAGGGGGAATACCATGACCCAGCCTTTCCTCTCTAAAATCTTTATATACTTACTTATCGTGCAAGGCCAAAGCAGTTTCAGAAATGCTCCCTAGAATATGAAGGCAGCTGGGCACTGACAATGTTACACATCCTAGGATGTTAGCCAAACAGTCTTTCCCAGAGCGAGTGTTGAATAGCAAAAGATAAAAACTAGAAGATATTTCTGATGAAGATGGCAGAAACAAATGAAAACTACCCAAATGAGAACAAGGTAAGGCTTGTTTTCTCAGCTTGCTATAGCAAGAGAATCACCATCACTTGTGCTTGGCTTCAGTCAGGCAGAAGAGTAGAAAAGTTTCATAGCGGAGGAAAAGGGAAGGCTTTGGGTGGGGCTTAATTGAATTGGGTGGGGCTTTGTTGGTGTGGGGAAGCAGTAGGTGGACTGGGGAGAAGTGGAATATCCTATGTGATTGGTTACGTGATTTGGCTTTCTCTATTTGGCCCTACATTGGAATTGGGGAGGGAACTGGGAGGGGCAAAAATTAGAAAAGCTATCAGGTATTAACCAAGTCCTAGACATTTGGGGCTGATTATTACAGGGATTATTGTGTAACTGTTTGGCCTCCTGGACTGTTTGATAGAGATGGTGGTCTGACTTCCTACAAGTCTGACTTATAGAGAGTGGGTTGACTTGTTGTGTTGGTTACTGTACATAATGGGTTAATTTCCTATGCTAGTTGCTGCAGATTGTGAGTCAGAGTTCTGTTTTTATGTACAGTCTGGCTATTGTCTGTTTGTATATTCAGCCTCTCAGTCTAAATACCCTAGAAATTTTTGATGTGACATCAAAGGATGACAGTAAAGTCTCATTGGTATTGGCACTCACATGGAGTATATTTAACAATCCAACTCTATAGTTCCAAAGTTGTAGAGAGGCAGGGAACATCATCCACTAATACTTATGTAATAGGAGTATTTTTGTATACTAATAATGCTGTTGATTCATCATCTTTCTTCCAATTAATTTGCATTTTGCATTTATTCCCAGGATCTTCATTTATTTGTTGAAATACAAACTGTAGATGTGGTTTGCAGCATTATTTCATGTTTCTTTTTTCTTTTCTCTCTTTTCCCCATTCCCACATGGCTACCCTTGTTATTAGTGTTTTAATTTTGATTTGGGGACTGAGCATATTTTTGGTTAGTGTGAGTTTGTGCAAGTGGGTATGTATGTGTATGCAGTGAGGAACAAATTAGAAAATATTTCCATCAATTGTCCTCCTTCCCCAGCAGAAACACATGTTCACATTTGTTATGTTTTTGCTGAACGATGCAGACAATTGCTGAAAAGTAAGTGCCTTATGTTTCAAATATGAAGACATTCAAGATTTGGTTTTAGTTTGCTCTGTTAACTTTTGTATTTGAGAAAATATTTTTCTTTAAGGTATCTTGCTGTCAGCTTTGTGCTCATACATGAATAGAATATCTTTGGTCCAATTGCCTTTGATTTAGTTATCCAGACAAAGAATTTCTCTCATTATTTTTCTTTATACTTTTCAACCTGTACATTGTCCTCTTCTTTTTGTTCTCAAAAAGCTTGGTCACCCTTTGGTAATTAATATGCTTTCCCAAGCAGGGAAGGGGTCTACAGACTTTTTTTTAATGTATAAAGAGCTAGATAGGGGGCGCCTGAGTGGCTCAGTCAGTTAAACATCCAACTCACGATTTTGGCTCAGGTCATGTTCTCACGATTCAGTAAGTTCGAGCCCTGCATCGGACTCTGTGCTGACAGCGTGCAGTCTGCTTGGGATTCTCTCTCTCCCTCTCTCTTTGCCCCTACCCTGCTTGCACTCTCTTTCTCTCTCTCAAAATAAATAAACATAAATAAATACATAAATAAATAGCTAGATAGTAAATACTTAGGCATGGGAGAACATATAGTCTCTGTTGCAACTACTCGGCTCTGTCCTTGTAGCATGAAAGCAGCCATAGAAATATGAATTAGTGTGGCATTGTCCCAATAAAACTATTTATGGACATTGAAATTTGATTTTCTTTTAATTTTCGTGTGTCACAAGGTATTATTCTTTTAATTTTTTCCAACTATTTAAAAAATGTAAAAACCTTTATCAGCTTATGAGTTGTACAAAAATAGGAAATGGACCAAATTTAGTTCACAGGCTGTAGTTTGCCAATCACTGCTCTAGACTAAGAAACAAATAGGGTGCAATGAATGCTTAGGCTTCTGTCTGTAACAATTGTTCACTTTTCCTGAGTAATAATTGAGACCACCTGCATCAACATAGTTTAAGTACTGGGACAGAGAACTAAAATATTTGCCTCAGGAAATCTTATCCAGAAAGATGGGATGATAAATCAATAACTTTACTATGCATTTGGGCAAATTTTTGCAAATCTGATTTTATCTAGGTAAGCAATTTGTTCATGTAGGCAAATGGCTTTTCTATTAGGACAATAGATCAACCATCTGGACCAAAAACCTACTTATCAAGTAATAGTTTACTTATCATGACTCACTTCAAGATCTTCATCTCACTATATCCACCAGTCCTCAACTTTTGTATCACAAACTTTGTCCAATCCCAACACTGAGAGACCCATCTAAGCCACTTGAACTCAAGGCTCTAAAACCCTACAAATAGCTTCCTCTGACTTCACTCTTCTGAAGCATTACTAAGACTCTATCAAAGTGGTTTTCTTCCTTACTGCAATTGGCCTAACAAAGTTTTGCCTGACGAACAGGGTTTTTTTAGTAGTGTGTTAGAAGATTTGACAACTGATCTGAGGAACAGCAGCTCTATCCTCAATTTCTAGTTCTGTATTTCCTTTTTTTTTTTTTTTTTTTTTGGATTTCAAGATAGGCTAGCTTACATGCATTTATTAAACAATGATATGTCGGGGTGCCTGGGTGGTTCAGTCAGTTTAGTCTCCAGCTTCAGCTCAGGTCACCATCTTGCAATTCATGAGTTTGAGCCCCACATCAGGCTCACTACTGTCAGCCTTTCAGCCCAGAGCCCGCTTCAGATCCTCTGTCCCCCTCTCTCTGTCCCTCTCTTGTTTGCACTTTCCCCAAAATAAATAACTTAAAAAATAATAATAATAATGATATGTCAACCTTATCCTATGTGCAGACTGTTCTTACTAACATATACAGAGCTGTCTCTTTTTCAGTAAGTTTGAAATTGTGAATGCCCTTTTTTTTAAGGCAGATTTATTGGAGACAATTCACATACCATACAATTCACCTATTTATAAAATTCAGTGGCTTTTGGAATACTAAATTATTAATTTTTAAAAATGTTAGTTTGTATATGTAACATAAAATTTGCTATTTTAATCATTTTTAAGTATCATGGCATCAATCACATTCAAAATGTTGTTCTTTGGTTACCACTATCTATTTCCATAACTTTTTCATCACTTCAAACAGAAACTACAATGATTGAGTAGTAACTCTTCATCCTCATCCCTCCAGCCTCTGGTAACTTCTACTCTACTTTCTGTCCCTATGAATTTGCCCATTCTAGATATTTCATGTAACTAGAATCCTATAATATGTATCTTTTTGTGGTTGGCTTATTTTATTTATCATAATGTTTTCAAGGTTCATCCATGTTGTAGCATGTGTCAAAACACTATTCTCTTTTTATGGCTAAAAAATATTTAATTGCATGTATATGCCATATTTTGCTTGTCCATTCATCTGTTGATGGACATGTGGATTATTTCCACCTTTCGACTAATGTGAATAATGCTGTGGTGAAAACCAGCTTACAAGTATCTGGTTAAGTCCCTGCTTTCAGTTCCTTTGGGAATAGGCTTATTAGTGGAATTGCTGAGTCATATGGCAATTCTAGGTTTAACTTTTACAGGAATTGCCAGACTGGTTTTGTATTGCCTGCACTATTTTACATGCCCATCAGTAATATATAGTAATTTCTCCACAGTTTCACCAACACTTAATTTCAGGGTGGTTTTTTTTTTTTTTTAAATCATAGCCAACCTAGTAAGTGTGAAGTAGTGTCATTTTGAACCCAAAAATAAAGTTTTAACTCATCTGTAGCACTAACTGGTGCAATTAATGAAAATGATTTTATTCTACCTTCACACTGCATTTTTCACTCAGCTAGGTACAGAATTTTATGTTGGAAATGAAATTCCCTCAGATTTTTGAAGACATCACCAAGATACTTCAAAAATATCCTTTTCACACTTGTACCCTCACTACTATCATCTTGGGTTCAAGAAAAGGAAGTGGAAAGACATGGATAAAAAGAAACCATTCAACAATATGAAAACTACCCTATCTCTATTCTGAATTATTTTAGCACATGTGCTTGACAGGATATATTTGAAATTTAAATAAATAAATATCTATTCACATGCTACAAAATGCAAAAATTACATTGATATCTATACACAAGAAATTGCATATGTATTCTTTACTCACTTTTTAATAAAAATGGTACTATTCAATACAAATTCCTAATATCTAATATAATAGGCTATCTTTTAAACAAAATTTATTCAGTTTATTTATTTTGAGAGAGAGAGAAAGGTGGGAAGGAGCAGAGAGAGAGGGAGAGAGAGAGAATCCCAAGCAGGCTCTGCACTGTCAGCACAGAGCCTGACGTGGGGCCTGAAATCACAAACTGCAAGATCATGACTTGAGCTAAAATGAAGAGCTGGATGCTCAGCCAACTAAGCTACCCAGGCACCCGTATAATAGGCTATATTTAAAATAATTTGGCTTGGGGGCGCCTGGGTGGCTCAGTCAGTTGAGCATCCAACTTCAGCTCAGGTCATGATCTCACAGTTTGGAGTTTGAGCCCCGTGTTGAGCTCTGTGCCAACAGCTCAGAGCCTGGAGCCTGCTTCAGATTGTGTGTCTCCCTCTCTCTGCCCCTCCTCTGCTTTCACTCTGCCTCTAAATAAATAAATAAATACTTACATAAATAAAATAAGTAAAATAAATTTGGCTTGGAGTTTTCCTACCTCCTCTTTTAGCTCAAGATTATTGTCCCATACACCATTTATCATTGTGCTTTTTGCCAACATATTGTGATCAAACACTTTAAGTTTGTTGCCCACAGTGTTTTGATGATGAGGAAATTAGTAGCACTTAATTTAGGAGTCTTTGCAATTGAAATAGTTGGGAAAGGATGGGATTTTTTTTTTTTTTAAGGCAAGTACAGTGGAATGTTCAAAAGCAGAACTTTGAAGGGGGCAATTTAAGAGATGTTAAAAGACAATTTTCCATAACCTGCAGCACTCCTACATGTTTAGCCCATGTGCTCCAGAACTAACTGTCTACGAATGCTTGTACAGCCAGGCAACCCTGAAAAGGGAGAGACAGGGACTTACCCTGGAGCAAATGTAATTGCATTCCTAGATAAGTAAAGATCAAAATGGTGACTCCCTCTGTGAAATTTACAGATACCTTTCCCCTGGAACATTAACTTACATTCCAGGATAATAAAATAATGTCTTTCTCTAGAAGGTAGGACGGGTGGATTTGCCAGCAGCACTGTGTAAGATCAGAGTCTCCGAAGTTGGATGTCATCTTCTTTATTGTAACCAAAAGGCGTGTATAGGTACCATCTGGCCCTCTCTGTGTCACCCCACAAGGACCAGGGTTCAGGGAACTGAGCTATGATGTCACCTCGGCTGCTGCCTTTGCTGTGAGTACACAGTTTTTGTCTCTGACACAGAGGTTTCCTGTTTTCTGCCACTGTCTATATAAAAACCTATGGCAGGATCATTTATTAGCTTGCAAACAGCTTAAAATCTCATACCTTTCGTACTTTCTGACTTAGCAAGAAGAGGTTAGGAAAAGAAGAATCAGAAAAAAGTGAATATATGAGTGTCATTTAAATAAATGGGGTGTCGGTCATCAGTCCCCTCCTAGAGTGACAAGGTGACTTTCTTGATTTAAAAATAAGATTCATAGATATTGGTGCTGCTCACTAATATATGATTTTCCTCTTCTTTTTGACACATAGGATTAAATTGGAGTTGGGTTAGACCAAGTTAATATTCTGTCCAATGAGTTATGAACAAAAGTGACACATGTCTATTTTCTGCAGCTGTGTAAAGGCCAATCCTAAAATTTATATGGAATTGCACGGGGCTGTGAAGAGGTAACACAGTATTCAAAAAGAACAAAGTTGGGGGACTCATGTTTCCCCATTTAAAAACTTACTACACAGAGATACAGTAATCAAAAGGGTGTGATACTGTCATAGAGATAGACATATTTACCAATGGAATAGAATTGAGAGTCCAGAAATAACCCATATATTTATGGCCAATCGATTTTCCACAAGGGTGCCAAGGCCATTCAATGGGGAAAAATGATCTCTTCAACAAATGGTTCTGGGACAGCTAGATATCCATTTGCAAAACAATGAAGCTGTAACCCCTACCACATGCCATATTTAAAACTTAACTTAAATTGGATCAATGACCTAAATATAAGAGCTAAATCTATAAAACTTAGAAGAAAACAGGGATAAATCTTCATGAACTCAAATTTGTCAGTGGATTCTTAGATCTGACACAAAAAGCCCAAATAACAAAAGAAAAATCAGATAAATTGTATTTCATTAAAAGTAAAAAAAAAAAAAAAAAAAAAAAACTTCTGTTCAGCAAAGGACATTATTCAATAAAGTGAAAAGACAACCCAGAGAATGGGAGAAAATACTTGCAAATCATAAGGGTCTTATTCCCAGAATATATAAATAACTCTTACAACTCAACTACAAGAAGACAAACAATACAATTTAAACACGGGCAAAGGAATTGAATAGACATTTCTCCTCCAAAGATATACCAAATGGCCAGCGGCAAGCACAGTGAAAGATGCTCAATATCAGTAATCATTAGGGAAATGCAAATCAAAACCACAAAGAGATATCATACCATATCCATTAGGATGGCTATGATTTAAAAAGAAAGAAAGAAAAAAGAAAAATAACAAGTGTTGGTGAGGATGTGGAGAAATTGTAACCCTCATATATTGGTAGGAATATAAAATAGTTCAGCCATGTGGAAAACAGTTGGCAGTATCTGAAATAGTTGAACAGAGGATTATCATCTGATCCAGAAAGTCTACTCCTATATATATACTCAACAGAATTGAAGACAGAGATTCAATTACTTAGACACTAATGTTCATAGCAGCACTACTTACAATAGCCAAAATATCCAATCCAAATATCCATGAATGGATTTTAAAAAATGTGGCATACACATACAATGGGATATTACTCAGCCACAAAGGGAAATGAATTATTATTACATTCTACAATCTGAATGAACCTTGAAAATATGCTAAGTGTAAGAAGCCAGACACAAAATGTCACATATTGCATGATTTCATTTCTATGAAATATCCAAAATAGGTAAACCCATAGAGACAGAAAGCAGATTGATGGTTACCAGAGACTAGAAGGTAGGAGAAATGCAGAGTAACTGCTTAATGGGTACATTAATGGGTACAGGGTTTTATTTTGGGGTATGAAAATTTTGGAACTAGATAGAGTTTGTGGTTGTACAACATTGTGAATGAGTTAAATGCCACTGAATTGTTCATTTTAAAATGGTTAAATTTATTTATGTGAATTTCTCTTCAATTTGTGAAAAAAGTGACATGGGTCATAGCCAGGATAAGTATTTAGGTGCCCAATGTGAGAAACTAAGGAGCTTTTCTCCCTAACATGGCAACTGCCAATGTTTAAGACGGTAAGTACATTGTCAGTACTAAATGACTAAGTGTCTAAAATGAAAAAAATCTCTTGAAGAATCTTTGGGGACATGTGATTAGAAAGCAAAACTTTTGTTGTAAACTACAGAGATTTGGGGATTATTTTTTCTGCAACATAATCTAACCTATCATAACTGATAAAGTGCTACGAAGAAGTATAGCATACTGTGGGGTTTATACAACAACGAGGGTTCTTTGAAAGGATTCCTTAGGGAAGTTATATTTGAGCTGAGTTGAGGCATCCATGTAAAAGACAAAGAAAACATTTCAAAAAGAGAGAACATTATGAGCCAAGTCTCTGAAGTGGATGAAAATGTGGCACATTAACAAATGTGGTTCATATTTTGAAAGCAAAAAGAAGAATGGTATGCAGTGAACATAATAAGGTAGAAAGGGAAAGACAGGGTCTTGCAGGCCTTATTAACAATTTTGGTTTACAGGTGCCTGGGTGGCTCAGTTGGTTGAGCATCCAACTCTCAGTTTTGGCTCAGGTCATGATCTCAAGGTTTCATGGGTTTGAGCTCCGTGTTGGGCTCTGCACTGACAGTGGGGAGCCTGCTTGGAATTCTCTGTCTCCCTCTCTCTCTGAGCCTCCCCTGCTCATGCTGTCTCTGTCTCTCTCAAAATAAATAAATAAATAAACTTTAAAAATAATTTAAAAAATAGATTTTGGTTTATATCATTTAAAAAAAATTTTAATGTTTATTTATTTTTGAGAGAGAGAGAGAGAAAGAGAAAGAGAGAGCATGCACACGAGCAGGAGAAGGGCAGAGGGAGTATCCACACTGACAGCAGAGAGCCCCATGTAGGGCTAGAACTCACAGAACCACAAGATCATGACCTGAGCCGAAGTCAGACACTTAACCAACTGAGCCACCCAAGTGCCCCAAGATTTTGGGTTTTATTATAATAACAATAGGAAGTCTGAATGGTGCTAATGAAAATAATGACAATACCTAATACCTCTACCTAATACCTAATACCTAATACCTCTTGAGCACTTATTCCATTAAACTCTATGAAGTATTATTATTATCTTCTATTTTACAGATTAAGATATTGAAACACAGAGAAGTTAATGGGTTTTTTTGGCCTATTTTTCACAAAAATTAGCAAGTGGGAGAGTCATAATTTAAAACTAGGAAATCTAATCTCAGGGTCATAACAAGGTGTTCTATGCTTACATTGTACTTCACTGCCTCAGATCTGGAATCACCCATTTTTTCAATTAAAAGCCAATGATTCCTTTTAGGGGGGAATAATATTTAGAAACTCTAATCTGGGCACTCAGTGTGTTCAATGCTACTGGAGTGTCATTGCTTCTTTAGTGAAGAAAATTAGCAAGTGATACAGTTTTAAAATAATGAGTTGATATTGATACTGTCAGATCAAATTTAACATTGCTGGTTTCTCTTCTTTTATTTTTGTATCTTATTTCTCTTATGGCTTACTCTTGATATATTTTCTAATTTGCTTTATCCTATGATATATGTAAAAATAGTTATGTATAGTTTCCAAAAGCCAATGTCATACAGAACAAAGAAAGAAGGTAGGGCCAATGTTCTAAGGTGAAAGTGACCCAAAGACCAGATGACCAAATTGAACCTTGATTGAATTTTGTGTAGAAGAGAAAAACAATCAAAGAACAAACAAACAAAAACCAGCAATAAAAGCCCATGTTGATGCTTGGAGAAATTTGAATATGGACTAGATGTCAGAAGGTATTATAGAATTATAGTTAATTATCTTGGGTGGGGTAACAGATTATAGTTATGAGAGAGGCTCCCCTTATTCCTAAAACATGCTTGTTGAGATTTTTACAGGCGAAATGTCATGATATCTACAACCTCCTTTCAAATAGTTACTTTAAAAAAGCCTAAAACACACACAGAGACAATAAAAAAGTATACACTAAAAGGAATAATTTCCTTTTAAGTGGAAAAAACGGCAGATTCCAGGTCTGAGGCAGAGAAATGTCAAATAAAAACAAACCCAGACTTAGGTAGGAAGAGACTTTAATTAGAAATAAAGACTATTGTAGTAGGGAGAACATTCTTATCTCAGAAATCTGCAAGCATCTAAAAATCAAACAGAAAATGATTTTTCTTTTATAGGATAAAAGAAGAGAAACAGAGATGAGCAGAATCTTTTATGGAGAAACTGGATAAGCAAGAGGGGTCTGACAGGAAAAGGTCAGCCAACTTTCAGGAGAAGCTAATAAGGGGGTGCATGGTCAATTTTTTTTATGTGTATGCTGAAGCTTGGCGCAAGCAGAGTTCAGAGGCCTTAGGGGAAATCGAAGCCTGACTAGTTTGGTCAAGACAAAGCAGAAGGAAAGGAATAGGCAACTGTGAATACTTAGAAAACACAAAATTAGCTTAGAATGTCTTGATGTGACAATAAAATTAGATTTCCTAGTTTTAAATGATGACTTCACAAAGTTTGTGGAAATGGCACAACAAAACATTACACACACAGACATTAAATATGACAAAATTAACAGTGACTGAATCTAGGTGAAGGATATACAGATATTCATTATATTATTTCAATTTTCTTGTGTATTTGAAAGTTTTTCATAACAAAAATTTTGGGGAAATACCCCAAAAAAACACATTTTATAAAAATTTCAAGTGCTTAAGAATAAATTTGGGGGCATCTGGGTGGCTCAGCTGGCTAAGTGTCCAACTTTGGCTCAGGTCATGGTGTCACAGTTCATGAGCTCGAGCCCCACGTTGGGCTCTGTGCTGACAGCTTGGAGCCTGCAGGCTGCTTTGGATTCTGTGTCTCCCTCTCTCTCTGTCCCTCCCCCACTTGCACTCTGTCTCTCTCTCAAAAATAAATAAACATTAAAAAAAAAAAAAGAATAAATTTAACAATGCACAAAGCCTTTTGGGAGAAAATTATAAAACTTATTGAGATACAGTAAAGAAAACCTAAAAAGTAGTGATATATCATGCTTTTATATAAGAAGGATCAATATCTTAAACTCTCTAAGATTAATTTATAACTTGACAAACTGATTCTAAAGGTATTATTGAAGAACAAAGAGCCAACCATAGTCAAATACTCCGGGTTTTTTTGTTTGTTTGTTTGTTTTTAATTTTTTTTTTTTTTAACGTTTATTCATTTTTGAGACAGAGAGAGACAGAGCATGAACGGGGGAGGGGCAGAGAGAGAGAGGGAGACACAGAATCAGAAGCAGGCTCCAGGCTCTGAGCCACCAGCCCAGAGCCCCACTCGGGCTCGAACTCACAGACCACGAGATCGTGACCTGAGTTGAAGTCGGACGCTTAACCGACTGAGCCACCCAGGTGCCCCAAATACTCCGTTTTTTAAAAACGTATGTTAGCTTTGAGATTTTTTTAAATGGATCCATGGAGGGGCACCTGGGTAGCTCAGTTGGTTAAACATCTGACTTTGGCTCAGGTCATGATCTGGCTGTTCATGATTTCAAGCCCCTCATCGGGCTTTGTGCTGACAGCTCAGAGCCTGGAGTTTGCTTCAGATTCTGGCTCCCTCTCTCTCTGCCCCTCCCCCACTTGCAGTCTGTCTCTCCCTCTCTCAAAAATAAACATTAAAAAAAATTTTCAAATAATAATAAAATGGATCAATGAAATAAAAATAAGAACCCAGAAAAAGTTCCCTGCATATATAGAATCATTACTTATGAAAGAACAGCACTGCAAATCAGTGTAAAAAGCATGGCTCCTGAGAAAAGGGTGCTGAGACAAAAAAGAATTCTAAACAAATTATAGTCTTAAATATAAAAGGCAAAACTACAAAACTTTTGGAGGACAAAATAAGAAAATATTTTAAGAATTTAAAGTAAGCAAGTGTTTGTTAAACAACACAAACAACACTCAACAAAAATTGATTAATTGAATCACATTAGAATTAAGAACATCTATCAAAGCCATTATTAAGTGAAAGATAATGCATAAGGAAAAGGAAAATACCTGCAATCATACAACCGAAAGGATTAATACCCAGAATACATAAAGAATTTCTACAAATAAAAAAGAAAAATACACAGAAAAATGGGCAAAAAGCATTTCATAAAGTAGGAACCATAAACATATGAAAAAAATGTTCAACCTGTTTAGGAAAGAAGGAATGCAAATTAAAAACACAATGAGATAATATTTCCTAGGCACTGGATTTGCAAAAATGTTTTAATCTGATGATACCAAGTGTCGGTGAGGATATGGAATAAAAACATTCACACCGTGCTGGTGGGAATTGATATAACCACTTTGTAAAGTAGTTTTGCATCACAGAGTGAAGTTGAACATGCACATAACCTAAAGTCCTTGATCCACAGTTTGGCACATGAGCATCAGGACACAATCCCAAGAATATTCTTAACACTATAATAGCCCCCAACTAAAACTGCCTTATGTCAACCAACTGAAAACTGCTTTATGTCAATCAACCACAGAATTGGTAAATATTGTGTATTCATGAATGGAATACGGCAGAAAAATCTGAATGAACTACAGATATTTACATCACATGGATAAATCTCAAAAACACTGTTATATAAGAGAAACAAACACCAGAAAAATTTATGTGGTATGATTCAACTTATATTATGCTTAGAAACAGATAAAATGAAACAACCTTGTTTAGGAATACATACATACTATAAAGAAACAAAAATTAAGATAATATGAAATTCAGAGTAGAGGAGTATACAATTTGAGTGAGGCACACAGGAGGGCACAGGAGAGTGCCTGTGGTGACCATGTGTCCTGATTTGCCTGGGAGAGTACTGGTTTACACCTCTTGTCATTGCATCCTGACCATTTAGCACACCCTTTCACTCTTAAAAGTGAAAAGGTGAAAGTCACGCTTAGTTAAAGATACTGGTAATATTCTATTTCTTAAACAGAACGGTGGATATATGGATGCTTTTTATTATTATGTATATGTTGTGTTTAAAGTTTTGTACAAATGATATTTCACAATAAAAAAAATTTTTTTAAACAACAGTGGGACAGAAATTCTATATCAAGATAAAGTAGAATTGCCAGGAAGTATGAAGCCCTCTTGGGTTTGCCAAACAGTCAAGTTTAGAGTTTATGAATTTAGAGGCACCCACCATACCTGGTTTCATTTTCTCCACCAGGGCTTGGAAAAAGCTAGCCAGGTATAAAAAAAGAGAAGGCAGAGGATCGGGTTTACCTCAAGTTAGAGCTAGTGAGATGCAATAAAACGAGCTTGATACTTGCAAGAAACCATTGCAGTAATTAATCATGGCATCTAATCTGGGCAGGTGTCGTACAGTTAGGAGAGGACTGATGAATAGGGACAAAATATAGAATATTAGTGTCAGTAGAGTCTAGAGCCCTGTGAATTTGGAAATTATTAAGAATGTTTATGTACTGGGGCACCTGGGTGGCTCAGTCGGTTAAGCATCTGACTTCAGCTCAGGTCATGATCTCATGGTTTGTGAGTTCGGGACCCACATCAGGCTCTGTGCTGACAGCTCAGAGCCTGGAGCCTGCTTCAGATTCTGTGCCTCCTTCTTTCTCTGCCCCTCCTCCACTTGTGTTCTGTCTCACTCTGTCTCTCAAAAATAAATGTAAAAAAAAAAATTTTTTTTGAAGAATGTTTATGTACTTAAAATTTATCTTTTTGAATGTTTAGTATGGGCTAACTGCTTGGCTAGACACTGGGGAATTTCTGTTGGGTCAAAACATACAATTCACCCGCTTAGGGATTTTCCATTCTCTTGGAGGAACCAAACAACACTCAAATAATTGCACAAATAAACAGAAAATTGTAACTATAACAAGGAATAAGACAGAAAGAACTGAGTATACAACGTTTAAGGAATGCTATAATAGGGCCTGTGACCTAATCGGAGAAGTCAAGGAAGGCTTCTCTGAGGAAGTGACCATTGATTTGCCCCTAAATGATGAATAGGTGTTTATTAGGTGAACTGATGGATTGGGTGTCTCTGTGCATAAGTTGAGGAGCTGAGACCATTTTAGGAAAAATGCAAGGAAAGAGATTGTATTTGGTGAGTGAGATGTTTGAGATTTTGAAGGCTAGAAAATTTCAGATAATGATAAGGTTCTGAGCAGCACTGTCCAGCAGAAATAGAATGTGAGCCACACATGCAGTTTTCAATTTTCTAGTAATCACATCAAAGAAGATGAAAGAGCTGAAGTTAATTGAAATGAATTTTACTAATATATTTTACAGTCATATATGTCAAAATATTGTCACTTCAGCATGTAATCATGAGTAGATCTCAGAGATTGACAGCATGGACTCTGGAATCTCATAAAACTGGGTTGAAATCCTTGTTCTACTATTCGCTTTGTTCTATCAAGTGCCAGCCAATATAAATAATCTAGTCCATATAACAATCCTAAGAGTAATATATTATTATCAACATTTCATAAATGAAGAAACTGAGGCACAAAAAGGTTAAATAACTTGCCCAGGGTTACAGAGTTAGGGTTACAGAGACTGGAATTAACCCAGTCAGTCTGGCTCCTGAGCCCCTACTAATGAACTAACATATATGGACTTTGTACAGTATCCCAGTGGAGATGCCCAGAAGGCTGTTGAGAATATAGAAATGGAGCTAGAAATGTGAATTTTAGAGTCATCAGCCAGTAAGCAGCTTATAAGAATCTCAATTCAGTGGGGTGCATATATGAAAAAAAAAATTTTTCTCAAGTCAGTGCTTTCAATCATGCTCTGCTGAATTCCCTTTCTTTGTCTTGTAACAACATCATGGACAGAGTCCATGATCTCCATTTGGATTCCTCACTTTCAGTTATTAAAACTTAGTCCAGCCCACTTAAAAAATGCAATCATATATGCAATTCAAAACTTCCCTACCCTTCATTCTTCATTTCTTGCTAGCGTTTTGGCTTGAGGAACCGAAAGTAGCTGGGGGTGGGGGTGGGGTTGGGTCAGTAATATTCAGTTCCATGATTTCCTCCACTACACTGACATGAGATCAGGCTTTCACTTGACCTCTTCCACCTCATCCTACCCCTATTGCATTCCTCCAGCTTTTTACTGCTAGCGTCCCTTCACCTTACCAAAAGTGTTTTGGGGCTAGCTAAAGGCCCAAGGAAACACATGTATTCCTGCCATTCCATCCAGTGAGAGTTGTGACGACTCCAAGGCTGTCTCTCACTATCCTGCTGACAACTCTAAGGTTCAACTGGAGAAGAAATGCCAGTCTCCGTGTTGTAGGCATCCCAAGCTCTCTCAGTATTTCTATTGGAGTCTTCTCCCTCATGTAGTTTTGTGAAGAAGCAAGGACCACTGGCTGTGGGCAACTCTGACCCTCACCCCTCCCTAGCCCTCTTCTGTAGATTGGAGTTGGAGACAGGGTGAAAGCTGGTTTGAGTAAAGCTCATCCTACTGTGTGTTGGTAAGCCCAGGGGTGGAATCTAGCCCCAAAATGGGTAACTCTCTTTATTTTTATTTATTTATTTTTTTAATATATGAAATTTATTGTCAAATTGGTTTCCATACAACACCCAGTGCTCATCCCAAAAGGTGCCCTCCTCAATACCCATCACCCACCCTCCCCTCCCTCCCACCCCCCATCAACCCTCACTTTGTTCTCAGTTTTTAACAGTCTCTTATGCTTTGGCTCTCTCCCACTCTAACCTCTTTTTTTTTTTTTTTTTTTTTCCTTCCCCTCCCCCATGGGTTTCTGTTACGTTTCTCAGGATCCACATAAGAGTGAAACCATATGGTATCTGTCTTTCTCTGTATGGCTTATTTCACTTAGCATCACACTCTCCAGTTCCATCCACGTTGCTACAAAAGGCCATATTTCATTTTTTCTCATTGCCACGTAGTATTCCATTGTGTATATAAATCACAATTTCTTTATCCATTCATCAGTTGATGGACATTTAGGCTCTTTCCATAATTTGGCTATTGTTGAGAGTGCTGCTATAAACATCGGGGTACAAGTGCCCCTATGCATCAGTACTCCTGTATCCCTTGGATAAATTCCTAGCAGTGCTATTGCTGGGTCATAGGGTAGGTCTATTTTTAGTTTTCTGAGGAACCTCCACACTGCTTTCCAGAGCGGCTGCACCAATTTGCATTCCCACCAACAGTGCAAGAGGGTTCCCGTTTCTCCACATCCTCTCCAGCATCTATAGTCTCCTGATTTGTTCATTTTGGCCACTCTGACTGGCGTGAGGTGATATCTGAGTGTGGTTTGGATTTGTATTTCCCTGATAAGGAGCGATGTTGAACATCTTTTCATGTGCCTGTTGGCCATCCGGATGTCTTCTTTAGAGAAGTGTCTATTCATGTTTTCTGCCCATTTCTTCACTGGGTTATTTGTTTTTCGGGTGTGGAGTTTGGTGAGCTCTTTATAGATTTTGGATACTAGCCCTTTGTCCGATATGTCATTTGCAAATATCTTTTCGCATTCTGTTGGTTGCCTTTTAGTTTTGTTGGTTGTTTCCTTTGCTGTGCAGAAGCTTTTTATCTTCATAAGGTCCCAGTAATTCACTTTTGCTTTTAATTCCCTTGCCTTTGTGGATGTGCCGAGTAAGAGATTGCTACGGCTGAGGTCAGAGAGGTCTTTTCCTGCTTTCTCCTCTAGGGTTTTGATGGTTTCCTGTCTCACATTCAGGTCCTTTATCCATTTTGACTTTATTTTTGTGAATGGTGTGAGAAAGTGGTCTAGTTTCAACCTTCTGCATGTTGCTGTCCAGTTCTCCCAGCACCATTTGTTAAAGAGACTGTCTTTTTTCCATTGGATGTTCTTTCCTGCTTTGTCAAAGATGAGTTGGCCATATGTTTGTGGGTCTAGTTCTGGGGTTTCTATTCTGTTCCATTGGTCTATGTGTCTGTTTTTGTGCCAATACCATGCTGTCTTGATGATGACAGCTTTGTAGTAGAAAATGGGTAACTCTCTTTAAAACATCTCTCTTTTCTGGTTGTCTCAGCTTTCAACACCAGTCCCCAATTCTGATCTAGTGAAGAATCACTTTTAGCATCTTTGTTATAGATGCATAGATGGCAAGTGAAGCTATGAGAGTTGACCAAAACCTCAGGAACTGTAAAGATATCTGAGAATGAGTTCTACTTGTACCCTTTATTAAGAGTCAGCTTCCAAGTGGATTGAAGAGATTTTTTAAATGGTATAGTATATTTGAAACAATTTTTTTCCTTTTCCTTTTTTTTTTTTTTGTATCTATGAGATGACGGGTGTTAATGTATTGTAGTGCTGTACGTCAATTATATCTCAAAAAAAAACTAAAAAAAAGAAATTTTAAAAATGTGATTATGCACTGGCAGTGATAATAAAACATTAAATAGCTATTGCAGAGTCACATTTGAAATGTCTTATGTTGGCTAAATGTATCGAGAGTTGCCATGCAAAACATACCATGAAGGGCAAAATATCCTATGTTGGGTAAATATGTATGAGGGAGAAAGAAACAATTAGAAGATCCACATTAACAAGCATAATAAAACAAAAGAATTCCAGGGGGAAAAAAGTTGTCAGAAACAACCAAGCAAGCTGACACCCATCTTCCATCTCTCAGAGAAAAAGAGCATCAAAGGCAGGGAGATGGATGGGGTGCCTGGGTGGCCCATTCGGATAAACGTCCAACTTTAGCTCAGGTCACGATCTTGTAGCTTGTGGGTTCCAGCCCCGCGTGCAGCTCTGTGCTGACAGCTCAGAGCCTGGGGCCTGTTTCAGATTCTGTGTCTCCCTCTCTCGCTACCCCTCCCTCACTTGCATTCTGTCTCTCTCTCTCTCAAAAATAAACACACATTGGAAAGAAAATTAAAAAAAAAAAAAAGACAAGGAGATGGAGCTCATGCATAGATGTCTTCTATTGTCCCAGAAAACCCAACTGAGCCCAGATCCTGGTTTATGATGCCTTTCTAGATGTGATGATAGCTTGACAGTCAGCAACAGTGACCCACTGGAATCCTTTTCAAAAGTATTTATTTCATCACACTCACTGTTTCCTAGTATGGATTATTTCCCAACACAGCACAACATCTCCTCTCCAGTCTTCAAACTGGGATATGTTCCCTTTGGGGAATTTGAAGAATTTCCATGATGTGCATGAATATGAATAGCTTTAAAAGAACTAATTTCTGTCTCTCAGCTTCTATTTGCCCTCTCATAAAACCGATCTGCTTGGGAATGTGTTGTGGTGTACTAGTATTCCAATCACCCTTTTCCCAACTTAGAAAATAAGGCATACCTCTCACCCATTTCAAAATGTGTATAATGTGTGTAGTGTGTGGATGGGGAACTGCAAAAATGCTCTCTAAAGCAAGAAATAAAGATACTATTCATCACATTCAGCTTTATTTCATCCAGATACCCAAATGACCAACTCATGCCTTGATTAATTAGCTATTTATCTATTACTGTATAGAAATTACCTCAAAAGTTTAGTAGCTTAAAACAACAACAAAATAAAAAAGTTCCCCTGGTTCTTAAACTTAGGGAGGACTGAGGCTTTATCACCAATTTGAACCATAAAGATATGTGCAAGGAATCTTGGCTTCAGGAGAGGCTAGAACAGAAGTTTCCAGCAGGGTTTTTGTCCCTCTGGTCACATAATCAAACCAGGTAATCTAACTGGTTAGACTGGTTGAAAACCATTAGTAAAGAAAGTGACTTTGGGAGTTGCCGGGGGAGATTCAAATTTTAAATAGCACATCATAAATTCCACTGCCCTTACGTTAACCAAGAGTCAGAATCCAAACATCCAGGCTTCCCCAAAGCTATAAATCAATCTATTGTCTGTCCACACTTTCCCAGGAAAGGTCTTTCCTTTAAGAGCCCTCAGTGCAAATTCAACAAACCGAGGGGTTTAATGCACATTAGGAAAACATCTAGACACACGTGACTCAAGTTGATTTGAAAATCATTCATTCAGGGCACATTGTAAATTTTCTTCATGTTATACTACAGGTATTTTATAAATATTTGTTGAGAGAGAAGAGGAAGGAAGAAAAAGGAAGAGAAACAAAAAGCAACACTTGTGGTCCCATTTCCCTTCCTGCTTCTACTCTTTTCCCCTACTAAGCATTTTCACTTCCTCATCTACCCTGAAGTTTCACTTTTAGCTGTTTAAGCTTCCCTTTCCTAAAAGGGCCAGTGTGACCTTGCTATCTGGTCCAAACTTAACCTTCTGATACCCTGAATTTCTGTTTCCCTCTTCTGAAATGGATTATATGCTCTCTTATTCCTGCATGCCTACCTGCTGGACTCCTACTGAGCCATATTTCAGCTCATATCAAGATAGAAATTAGACTTCACGCTGTAGAAGGTAGAATAGACTTGATATGTCCATCCCAAGTTAAAAATAAATACCACATGTACACCTGAAACTAATACAACCCTGTATGTTAAATAACTGGAATTAAAGTAAAAATCTTAAAAAATAATAAAAAATTAATACCACAATGTTGATATCTAAGTTCTACTTACCAATCTTTTCTTTAAGCAAATATATTAAAACTGATTTATGTAATTGATTCTAGTCACTTCCTTATTATTTTCCTTGCAATCTAAGTTTTCTCCTCAATAAATTTGTTCCCCAGTCTTTGGGCATATTGGCTTTTTGTGTCTGAATCTTGTTAAAAAAGAATCTAGAATGATAAAAACTCTCTTTAAGAGACTATCCATGAGGAAAGCCAACACACCAGGTCTAGTCACTCAGTCCTCACATCTCTAAGGCAGGCTTGAACTATAGCTGACCCTTGGCCAGCCTCCAGCAATGTGGTCCTCAGAGTGTTTTTTACATCACTAATTAATTATTTTTATTATGTACATCCGAAGCAATGTACAATGCCATACCAGCTTGTCAATTTGCTTTGCACAAAATCCATACTGATGATATACACCTGGGCTCGCTGTTGAGGTCCTGAGTTGTGGTTGCTACCACTGGTAGCACAACAGCATGTGTCTGTGTGACAAGTCCTCCATAAAAACCTCATACTCTTGAGTCCTGAATGGCCTTCTCTGAGTAAAGATATTCCTCCTATGTCCCTGTAATTTGCTTCTGGAGAGAAAGCATATCCTGTGTGGCTTCAGATAAGGCAGGATTTGTAATACGTATTAGACCTCTTTAGACACCACCTGATTCATGTTTTTTTCCTATTGCTTTTGCTCTGTAGCTTATGTTGTATAAAAAATCACCAATTGTGGGGTGATCTTGGAGTCCCCAAAACACCATCTATTCTAACCCATACTGCCTTTGTAATTAATGTCTCTGCTAACTAGTCATGCCGTATCTATTCAAATATGCCCAGTAATGGTGAATTGGTGAATTCACCACTGTTTGGTGATATGTAAATTTAGAAATCATTTGACTTGAACAATTATATAACATAATATTCCCAACTAAAAACTGAACAGAAAAATTGAGTGATAAACAAGAAACTATTCTCTCAGAGCATTATCTTTTTTCAGAACTTAAGACAGTCTCAAGATGGTAATTATTGATTTTTCATCACAGATTATACCTGGAAGTATGAAAGAAAAAATCCACCTTGCATAGCAGTCATGAAAAGACAAATAATAAGTGTTGGGGAGGATGTGAAAAAATAGAAACCCTTATGCAATGCTGGAAGGAAGAGTTTAGAAGTTCCTCAAAACGTTAAACCTGGAACTCTCATATGACCCAGCAATTCCACTCCCAGCTATATACCCAAGAGAAATGAAAGTGTATGTTCAAATATAACCTGTACATGAATATTTTTTTTAGTTTTTTTAATGTTTATTTATTTTTGAGAGAGAAGGACAGAGTGTGAGCAGGCGAGGGGCAGAGAGAAAGGGAGACACAGAATCTGGAGCAGGCGCCAGGCTCTGAGCTGTCAGCACAAAGCCCAACGCGGGGCTCAAACTCATGAACCACAAGATCATGACCTGAGCCAAAGTCGGACATTTAACCAACTGAGCTCCCCCAGGCAACCCTGTACATGAGTGTTTATGGTAGCGCTATTCATCATAGCCAAAATGTAGAAACAAATTTCCATCAACTGATGAATGGATAAATTGAATGTGATATAGTTATACAAAGGAATATTATTCAACAATAAAAAGAAATGAAGTACTAATGCATGTTATAACATGAATGAATCTTGAAAGCATGCTAAGTCCAAACTCAACACCCAAAAAACAAATAATCCAGTGAAGAAATAGGCAAAAGACATGAATAGACACTTCTCCAAAAAAGACATCTAGATGGCCAACCGACACATGAAAAAATGCTCACATCACTCACCATCAGGAAAATACAAATCAAAACCACAGGGAGATACCACCTATACCTGTCAGAACGGCTAACATTAACAACTCAGGCAACAACAGATGTTGGCAAGGATGCAGAGAAAGAGGATCTCTTTTGCACTGTTGGTGGGAATGCAAACTGGTGCAGCCACTCTGGAAAACAGTATGGAGGTTCCTCAAAAAATTGAAAAAAGAACTACCCTACGACCCAGCAATTGCACTACTAGGTATTTATCCAAGGGATACAGGGATGCTGTTTTGAAGGGACACATACACCCCAATGTTTATAGCAGCACTGTCAACAATAGACAAAGCATGGAAAGAGTCCAAATGTCCATCGATGGATGAATGGATAAAGAAGAGATGGTATATATATACACACACACACACACACACACACACACACACACTATGGAGTATTACTCAGCAATCAAAAAGAATGAAATCTTTCCATTTGCAACTACATGGATGGAACTAGAGGGTATTATGCTAAGCAAGATTATCCAGTCAGAGAAAGACAAATATCATATGACTTCACTCATGTGAGGACTTTAAGAGACAAAACAGATGAGAATAAGGGAAGGGAAGCAAAAATAATATAAAAACAGGGAGGGGGACAAAACATAAGAGACTCTTAAATATGGAGAACAAACAGAGGGTTGCTGGAGGGGTTGAGGGAGGGGGGATGGTTAAATGGGCAAGGGGCATTAAGGAATCTACTCCTGAAATCATTGTTGCACTATATGCTAACTAATTTGGATGTAAATTTAAACAATAAAATTAAAATAAAATACATAAATAAAAAGAAAAAAAAGAAAAGAAATACAGAGTTTCATTAAATAGAAAAAAATATATACTTTCCAGGACAGATTTATAATAACAAGAAATAAAACATGCTGAAAATAATTATGAATATTTACACTATCTCAATATTGTACAGAAAAAAATTGATATTTTTATGAATATGCACCATTTAACATTTTATAAAATCAAATATTTTGAACAAGGTTTATGTCACAGAAAGAGATCTCTTCCTCTGTGCTATAGGGAATGGGAGCATATCCTTTATAGCTTTCTGAGACATCTTTTATTCATTAGAAAGGTTTGCACTGATAAAACCAAGCTTTGTATTTTCACTAGTTAGCATTATAAGCTAAAAGCAGACCTATGGAGATCAATTTTAATGACATAAATACAGTTGAAAATGAGTAAGATCTTATAATAACAATTATATAAGGAACACATAGCATTACTTTTCCACACGGTATGGTCACATTTTTGTTGTTGTTGTTGTTGTTGTTGTTTTTTATTTATTATTTATTTATTTATTTATTTATTTATTTATTTATTTTTCAGAGAGACAGCATGAGAGTGGGCCAGGGGCAGAGAGAGAAGAGGACAGAGAATCCCAAAGCGGGGCTCTGCAGTTACAGCACAGAGCCTGACGTGGGGCTCAACTTACAGGCCTGGAGTTCATGACCTGCACCAAAGTCGGAGGCTCAACCAACTAAGCGACCAGTGCCCCAGTCACATATTTATAAATGTGACAATACAGGAAGTATCACTAGAATGTCACTTTATACAAATTTACAGCAACATAAGCAAATATACCCTAAATGCTGCTTTATTCTTTTTTACATATGCTTTTCTGTTAGGTCAAATTTTACTTTGATACAAAAGATAATATACCATTAGGTTAAAAGATAATAGATTTGGGTCATGGCCAGGGAACATAAACGTAAGTTGTTTTGTGTATATACAAAAAATATTTGTGTATATTATAACAGGACAAAAATTTCAGGTTACCCAGAATGCACAGTTATCTAAATTGTCTCTGAAATAGAAATTATTTAAATTTCTGAAAAAAAACTCCTTCTTTCTTGTCTAAACACAAATAAACAATAATAAATTAAAATAAGTGGCAGGTAAGTAAAATAAGAAGATTCCTGTGTTGTTTTCTTTTGCTTTAGTGTTAAAAATAAACCTTTCTGACAATCATCTCTCATGTAAGTATACCAGGTATGTATCTGAAACCTTATCACACAGAACAGAATAGCAACTCCCTGACTTCATGAAAATAAAACAAAACCAATGCTAGTGAGACAATCCTCTATTATGAATCAGGAAATTGTTTCAAAGATCAGGAATGAGGAAGATTGTTTTTCTTCAAGTTCAAGTTTTTGATTTTTTATTATATTCAGGAACTCTTCCTATCTATCTATTCATTTATCTATCTATCTATCTATCTTCCAGCTTTACTGAGATATAATTGACATGGGTTCTTACTATCTATACTGAAGTCATGTGTTTTGTTACCAGGTCAACTAGCCTACTCCTGTAGTGCTGACCCTGGGATAAAAGTTGGGTTTTTTTTTGTTTTTTGGGTTTTTTTTTGTTTTTTGTTTTTTTGCCTCCAACACCCAGAGGTATATCTCTGAGGACTCTGACCTCCTAAGTGTGACACAAAATCCCAAAGAGATCTTTTTACGTTTTTTTTTTTATTTTTTTTTAACGTTTATTTATTTTTGAGACAGAGAGAGACAGAGCATGAATGGGGGAGGGTCAGAGAGAGAGGGAGACACAGAATCAGAAGCAGGCTCCAGGCTCTGAGCTGTCAGCACAGAGCCCGACGCGGGGCTCGAACTCACGGAACGTGAGATCATGACCTGAGCGGAAGTCGGACGCTTAACCGACCAAGCCATCCAGGCGCCCCACCAAAGAGATCTTTTTAAATGACAAACTTGATTACTAAAAAAAAATTACACATGGCATAAGTCAAGAAAGTATTAACAAGGTCAAAAGGCAAATGAGAAACACCTATGATATAAGAATACCTAGAAACACACAAGATCCATTAAGGTGACTGGGATGTAAGACTATTGAGAAAGGACTAGAATGTGATTGTACCCAACATTGCCAAAATATCAATTTTACACTGTCCAAAGAAATTTTGCAGTAAAAGCAAAGTTTAGAGGAGATAATTGATGATAGCAAGAGAGCAAGATTTTGGCACTGATTACCTAATTACTAGAGTCCAGAGAAATTGACCATGGTGGACACATGTACTCTGTGCCATAGTTACAGACTCCTGGAGGATAAAGTTGTCTTACTTTACCTCATTATAATTTAGATCAAGAATTTCATAGTTTGGGGTGCCTGGGTGGCTCAGTCAGTTAAGCATCCAACTTCAGCTCAGGTCATGATTTCACAGTTCGTGAGTTTGAGCCCCGTGTTGAGCTCTGTGCCAACAGCTCAGAGCCTGGAGCCTGCTTCGGATTCTGTGTTTCCCTCTCTCTCTGCCCTTCCCCCACTCGTGCTCTCTCTCTCAAAAATAAATAAACATTAAAAACAAATTAAAAAAAAAAGAATTTCATAGTTTGGATAAACAATATACCTCCTATTGCTCTAATTCCATTTGCCTGTAAGTAAAGTGATTATATAAATGCTTTCCAGTCACCTAAACAGAGGAAATGAAAAAATATATAATTTTTACTATAATTTTTTCTGTTAGATGTCCTGGTTTATAAACCATTTCTTCTGAGTTTGGTTATCATCATATTCATGGAGTCTGATCAATGCTGGATTTATTAATGATTTTAAATTTGCACATCTGTGAGCTGAGAACCAGACTGTACATTGATGACTCTAATTAACAATTTCACCTCGTGAGCCTTTACTCAAGCAGCCAATTGATCTCATATACACCTGTCTCAGTTAGCTTTTGTTGCATTACAAACCACCCCCAAAATTAGTAACCTAAAACAGCATCTATTTATTGCTCATAGTTTTGAGAATTGCAATTTGTTCAGCTGGGTGGTAGTTCTGCTGGTCTTCCCTGGAATTACTAATGTGGCTACAGTAATCTCTCCAAGATAGTCTCATACACACAAATGGCACTTGTGCTGGCTCTCAACTAGTGCTCCTTTGAAATAGAAATTGTTTACTTTCTGAAAAAAAAATCCTTCTTTCTTGTCTAAACACAAATAAACAATAATAAATTAAAGTTAAGTGGCACATAAGTAAAATAAGATGATTCTTATGTTTTCTTTTGCATTAAAAAAATTTTTTTAACATATAGTTATTTTTTTTTAATTTTTTTATTAACATTTATTTATTTTTTGAGAGTCAGAAAGAGATAGAGCACAAGCAGGGGAGGTGAAGAGAGAGGGAGATACAGAATCAGAAGCAGGCTCCAGGCTCTGAGCTGTCAGCACAGAGCCCGATGTGGGGCTCGAACCTATGAACCATGAGATCATGACTTGAGCTGAAGTCAGATGCTTAACCAACTGAGCCACCCAGGCTCACAAAAAGGTGGGTTTTGTTGTTGTTGTTGTTGTTGTTTTGGCTTTATGTGTAAAAATAAACCTTTCTGACAATCATCTCTCTTTTAACTATACCAGGTATGTATCTAAAACCTTAGCACACAGAATCACTCCCTGACTTCATGAAACTAAAACAATTTTAAATTTGTTTTATTTATTATTTATAGTCCAGTAACCTAGACTGAGCTTATTTACATGGTAGTCTCAGGGCAGCATTCTAAGAAAGCAAGAGCAAAAGCACAAGACCTTTGGAGGCCGAAATTCAGAAATCTATAATACTGTTTCTACTTTGACTGGGCAAAGTAAGTCATGAGACCAGCCCAAGATTCAAGAAGTAGGCATGATGGTTAATTTTATGTTGTCTGCTTAACTGAGATAAGGGATGCCCAGATAGCTGGTAAAACATGATTTCTGAGTGTGTCTGTGGGGATGTCTGCGGGAGGGATTAGCATTTGAAACAGCAGACTGAATAAAGAACAACACCCTCATCAGTGTGAGTGGTCATCTTCCAGTCCTTCAAAGGCCTGAGTAGAACAAAAAGGAGGGACAAATTCACTCGGTCTGCTTGAACTCAGACATCCATCGCCTCCTGCCCTCAGACATTGGCACTCCTGGTTCTCAGGTGTTCAGACTCAGCTCAGGATACATGCCAACAATCCCAGATTCTCAGAACTTCAGACTTGGACTAACATACCACTGGCTATCTTGGTTCTTCAGCTTGCAGATGGCAGACATTGGGACTTCTTGGCCTCTGTAATCACATGAGCCAATCCTTCTTATCTATATATCTAGATCTGTTTTCATATCAATTCCATCGGTTCTCTTTTTCTAGAGAGCCCTGACTTATACAGTGGAGAAACAGTCTCCCCCTCTTTTCAGGAGAAGCTACAAACAAATCTGCACCTACATGTAATCCTCCACTATTTTTTTTTTAATGTTTCCTTATTTTTGAGAGAGAGTGTGTGCAAGCAGGGGAGGGGCAGAGAAGGAAGGAGAGAATCCCAGGCAGGCTCCATGCTATCAGACGAGACCCCAACACAGGGCTCAATCTCACAAACCATGAGATCACGACCTGAGTCGAAACCAAGAGTCAGATGCTCAACCAACTGAGGCACCCAGGCACCCCCTTCAATATTTCTAACATAAATTTATCAGCTGTTCCAATGATATCCTTTATCGACAAAGTAAAGATTCTCTATTCGAGGATCCAATTTGAGATCACACATTGCCTTTAGTTGTCATATCTCTTTAGTTTCCTTTAATTTGTAATAGTTCCTTAGCTTTTCTTCATCTATCATGACATCGACATTTTTGAATTTTGTTTTTTTAATTGATGTTTTGAAATTTTGAATTTTGCAGAATATCCCTCAATTTGTCTGATATTTCCTGGTAATTAGATTCAGATAATGTGTTTTGGGCATTAACATTGCATAACAGATGTTATGACCTTCTCATTATATTGCATCAGGAGGAAATAATATCAGTTTACCCCATTATTGGTGATGTTAACCTTGATCAACTGGTGTTTCCACTGCAAAGTTCTGTTTTTCTTTTACAATTAATTAGTAATTTGTGTAATAATATACTGTTCCTTATTAAACTTTTACTGACTAGTTTTAGTATCAATTAATTATTTCTAAATAAAATTTATAGAAGAAAAAAAATTTTTAACTTAGTTTCAAACTTTGGTTTGCTACATATCAGTTGTGTGATCTTAGGGCACTCACTGATGGCTCTGAGCTTCAGTTTCCTCATCTGTAAATTGTAGATAATACTAATTATTTCATAAAGTTGTAAAGAATAAAATATGATAATATATGCAAAGTACTTAGCAGAGTGATTACCATTCATTTATTTTAACTAGTTTTTATTGGAGTTCTTTAATTTTTAGTAGTGATCTAGGAAGACATAAGTAAAACAGATAGTATGCTTGCCTTAATAGAGATTATATTCTAGTCTACAGCAGATAATCAACAATTTTTTTCTGTAAAGAACCAGGATGTAAATATTTTAATTGTTTTTAAGTTTGTTTATTTATTTATCTTGAGAGAGAGTGAGAAAGCAGGGAGGGCAGACAGAGAATCCCAAGCAAGCTCTGCACTGTCAGCACGGAACCCAACGCGGGACTTGAACTCAAGAACTGCCAGATTATGACCTGAGCTGAAATCAAGAGTCGGCTACTTAACCTACTAAGCCACCCAGGCACCCAGAATGTAAATATTTTAGGAGCCATACAAGCAATACATAAATGAATAGGTGTTACAGTGTTCCAATAAATTTTATTTACAGAATAGGTTGTGGCTAGACTTGGCTCATTGGCCATAGCTTGCTGATCTCTAGTCTGTAGGAAACAGAGCAACAAATAAATATAATTACAAATTTTCATAAGTGCTATGAAGGAAAAATACAGGCATTAGGAGATTATATAACACTGACCTCATCTAGTCTAGAATATCAGGGATAATAAAGTTGAGGAAATAACATGTACAGTAAGACCTGAAAAACAGTAGCTGGTAACTAAAAATATGGTGGCAAGGAATTCTACAGGCAAAGCAAATAGGATGTGCTAAGGTGCTGAGGGAGAAAGTTGCCTGCATTTTTTTGAGAGCTCAAATAAAGCCAATGTGACCAGAGGACAAAAACATAAGAGTGATGTGAAAGTCTTTTAACAAATGTTTATTAATTTCTTCCTACATGCCAGGCATTTTTCTAGATAAAAGGAATACAGTGGTGAATAAGACTGACAGGTCTCTGCCCTAATAGCGTGGACATGTGGGATAGAGGTGAATTTTAGAGACAGATAATAAACTCATAAATAAATACTGTATGTACGTATATGCATGTATAAATGAGTGTAACAACATATTGTGGTAAGTGCTACGAAGAAAATATAAAACAGCATGAAGGCACTTTAGATGCATAGTTAGAGAACAATTTTTGAGGAAGTAACACTTGATCTGAGACTTGAACACTGAGAAAAGGCCAAACACATGAAAGCACGAAAAATAACGTTAAAAACTTAAAACAACAAAAGTAGGTGAGACAATGAAGAGCCAGTATTGAGGACAGAACCCTGAGGGAGCCAAAGTGAGAATGCTTTGAAATGAGATTGAAGAGGTAGGCATAGCTCAGATCATGTTGTCTTGGAGTCCTTGGTGAGAAATTTAGATTTTATTTGAAACGCAATGAAAACCCATTGCAAAGTTTTATTGAAGGGAGGTACATTACATTGGATTGGATATGAGCATTAAAGGAGAAAGACAATCTCTAGTCTCCTGAAAGGAGAAATTGGGTCACTGGTGGTGCCATTCACTGGACATCCAAGAGGACATAGTAAATATGCATTTGAAAACAGGAGTTCAGGGGCGCCTGGGTGGCGCAGTCGGTTGGGCGTCCGACTTCAGCTCAGGTCACGATCTCGCGGTCTGTGAGTTCGAGCCCCGCGTCAGGCTCTGGGCGGATGGCTCGGAGCCTGGAGCCTGTTTCCGATTCTGTGTCTCCCTCTCTCTCTGCCCCTCCCCCTCCCCCGTTCATGCTCTGTCTCTCTCTGTCCCAAAAATAAATAAAAAACGTTGAAAAAAAAAATTAAAAAAATAAATTAATTAATTTAAAAAAAAAAAAGAAAGAAAGAAAACAGGAGTTCAGAGGAGATTTTATAAAATCAGGGAAAATCAGGGATGCGTTTGTCCATAGATTGTCACTGAAGCCATGGATGTGGATAGTAATGCCTGAGAAAAGAGCACAAAGTAAGAAGGGAAGCCAGCCTAAGTCTGAGTCTTGAGAAATTTGGACATTTAAAGATGGCAGCAGCAGACAAACTGAGCAAGGAGGCTAGGAAGACATGGGTATAGTGTAGGCAGTAAACCAGGAGGCATAATGTCACAGAATGCTGTTGAGAGACAACAAAAATGAGGATTGAAAAACAGCTACTGGATTTAAAGACAAGGAGGTCATTGATAAGCTTATTAAGAGTTATCTTAGCAGAGAGGACAGACCTGTATGGTGACAGGATGTATATATGACTTTGAGAAATGCAGACATAAAAGGAGAAGACATAGGCCACAGAGTAATCTCTTAGTAAATAATAGTTTTCGTTACTACTATTTTATAGTCATTTAATAAATGTTACAGGTACTTGGGAGTTTTCACTTAAGTACCAAATTTACTTGCTTAGTCCACATTAATTTTTAATGTCAATTTTGCTTTATAAAATATTCAATACATCCAAATGGTTTCAAATTCAAAAGGAACAAACAGTACAGTGAAATGTTTACTTCTCACCCTGTTCCTCAACCCACAGTTTCTTTCCCAGAAGAACCAATATTACGAGTTTAGCTGCTTCATTCTTTTTAACCCTCGCATGGTAAGTATTCAATTATATATGTTACCATACTTTATTTAACCAGTATACTAATGATGGGCATTTAGCTTGTTAAGAGTCTTTTCCTATTACAAATAATAAAGCAATGGATAATCTTGTATGTGTCATTTCACATATGTGTGAGTGTCTTAGGTCTGTCTTTCCAGCTGCAGAGATTCTGGTGGAGATTCTTGTGCAAGTGTTTTATTAGAACACTCTCAGGAGTAAACCTAAGAGAATGAGGGAAGCAGAACAAGGAAGGAGAAGAAGTAAAGCAAGAATGTGGTTGCAGATGAAGTCTGGATTCAGTCTGTTCCTTCAGGGAGCTCTGAAGCATAAAGTACAAGCAGCTGCAGTCTGCCTTCAGACAAGGACCAGAACATTTGTACCCTCACTGTGGGAGTGCTGACAACACTGACTCCATCTTTGGCCCTCCACCTTGTTCATGCCTGCACAATGACCTCCCTCGGGACTATGTGTTCCAGACTATGTGTTCCCTGAACAGAATACAGGAAGGTTTGTTCTGACCTTCCCTAAATTGGCACGCAGAAGGCATCACTTTAGATAACCAGTAGAGATGACTGGCTCACAGATTGCACCCTTTTAGATAACTACTAGAGGTGACTTACAGACAAAAGTCACCACTTTAGATGACTACCCTTTGACCTCACCACAATGATCCCCTCACTCTAAAAAAGCTGTAAGTTAAAGTCCAGACTGGGCAGAGAATAGCTGTGTGTTGCCTGGATCCTTGCCCGCCTGATCTCCCCCATCAGTAGGTTGTTCACCCTAAAGAAATTCTGTGTATGGTATGGAGTGGCTTGCTCTGTTTTTTGGTCTCAAAGTGCGTTCTCAGTCTGGAGGATATTTTAGTGTCCCTCCCACCATCTTCCAACATCCAAACAGTCACTGGCTACTCCAGGATGGGGGTTGGGGGGGAGGTATGGGAAAACAGCACATAACTCCAGGCACTTTAAGATTCAGGTGGCTCTAATCATCCAAGGGCAATCTTCTGGGGTTGTAGGTGGGAGCTATTCCCAGCAGCTCCCACAGCTGCTGGGGGGATGAGCACACCAAAATGGTAGCAGGGATGCCTGGGGCACCAACAGATTCTGCAACAGTGAGTAAAACTGTAGGATAAATTCCTAGAAGTAAAACTGTTATATGGGACTAACATTGCCAGTTGCCTATTCAAACAATACCCACCCCACCCCTGCCCAGTCCTTCTTCCTAATAGAGCACTGATTTTATTCAAAGTAGATGTGATTTAAAAAATACTCTTTCATCTTCCTTGGCATCTGGGCTGGTCAGGTGACAGTTTTCAAAATAAGATGAAGGTAGTGATGAGGGAGCATAAGGCAAACTGAGGGCAAATCACAAACTAGCACACACATCCCCACACTCTCCCCACCCCCACCCTTCACAACTCCCCCCACCATGGGATATGTGTGATATTCCTCAGGCATTCCTGGCTGCCCAAGAACAAAGGAAAGCAAAGCAAACAAATGGTTAACTGATAGAGATCACAGTCATGCCAGTCCTGAGTCTCCATCAGTTTACAAATATCTTAGTAAATTACAAGAAAAGGACAATCTTATCAATAGCCTAATCTCTAGAAACCTATAGACTCAGTTTCCTGGATCCCCTAATATCACCCTCTCCTTCATAGTGATATGGGAAACAAAGACAAGAAGGAAAGGGCAGGTATAATTAAATTTCTTTATAACCTGCAGCCCATTGACAAATACTTGAGGCAAATACAGAGTAGGAACCCCCTACTGTCATAATGTTAATGCCTTACTAGAGGGAAGACAACCTTAACTTGACAATAGCTAGGGCGCCAGTAATCTGAGTCTTCTTTAGCATATGGAAATCCCTTTAAGAAACTTCCTCTTGACTTTACCTCCCCCAACTCCATAATATATAACCAGACACTCTTCACAACCCCAGTGTAGTTCTTTCTGCCCACGGGTCCTGTCCCCGTGCTCTAATAAAATCATCTTTTTGCACCAAAGACATCTCCAAGAATTCTTTCTTGGCCGCCAGCTCCAAACTCCCACCACCACTTCAAAACCCCATCGGGTAGTAGTTTCTGGAGATAGTGTCTCTTTCTGAATAAAAAGACACAGCTTATTTTGTCCTCTTTGCTCTTTACTTCACATCCTTCTTTCTGCCAGGAATGTACACAAATGTGTCTGTAGATGCAGCAACCATCTTGTGGCCATGAGACGGAAAGCGGGAAAATGAATGCCTATGCACTAAAATGGCAGAAGTCAACACAAGCCATGAATGAAAATTGTGTCTTCTTGTACCCAGGCCTTAGTGCAGTAGCATTAGTAATTATTATTACACAAATTTGCGTTCATTTATATGGGATTTTACGAATCCCAAGTGTGCTTTCACAAAATTTACTTCATCTCATTCTTTCAATCCCTCCACCTCTACGTGATAGGTATCAGAACTCTGGGAGACAAAAATCCCCTGCAATATTGAGAGCACATGATTTGCTGATGGCTAATTTTGATGGTTAAACTTTAGCTTGCTCTCCTTCTAAGAAGCTAAGATCCACTACCCTAAAAGTATGGAACTTTTTAATTTGGGGACACAGGACAAAATAATCTTGTAGCATAGAGTATTTTCAAACGGATCTCATACCCCAAATTGAAGTGATAGGGTAGAGCCTAATGAGACTACCAAAGGTCAAAGGAAAGATGCACTAAATGAGAGGGAAAGAGTGCAGAAAGGACGTCCACGCATCACAAAATACAAATTTTGCCCATTCTGAAATTTTGCACTATAGCCTAGGGAAGAGCAATTTTCCCTATATTCCTGTGTTTCTGCAGGACATTGAGCTATGGACATTGATCTACTATGAAGATGAGAATGTTTAAAGTCTTGCTTTCAAAAATGTTTGTTGCCCTTTAAAGGGTAATAAAACTTATCTTACCTGGAGTCAAAGCCTTACATTCCAGGACAGGGAACTTTCCCTCCTCCCCAGAGATGCCTAAGGAAGGATTTGGGGAACTATCTGCCTATGTGCTCACACATCAAAAGAACAGAAAACCCTGGCTGCAATCTCAAAGAGGCTGGTTTTATCTTCCCTCAGAGACAATTTAGATAATTTAGCTTCCAAAGGGTAACAATCCAAGAATTCTTCCCCTCTGTTCCTAAGGAGAATTAGTTTACACTAGAGGCAAAGACTTTTCTCCCTCTTTCAAGGAAGGGAAAGAAGAAAGGTTATTTCTCTTTCTATAAGGGAGCAGAGTCCCTCATCCCTCCCTACATGTAGGTCTAGCCACCTTGCTCTCATCAGTGTCTCCCTATGTGGGGTTTTAGGCCCAAGGGACTATGCAACAGTGTTAGTCCACCTGGCATTATTGCTGTGAGTAAATAAAAGTTCTAATCTCTCATCCAGAGACCTGTTTTTGCTAGCACCTCCCCCCAACCCCACCTTCCTATCTACCTATCTCTATGCAAACAGGGTAGCATCTAATATTCATCTTCGTTTCTGACTTGACATAATCTCCCTTTAAGAAATTAGTGAATTACTCTCTTTAATAATGATTCAACCAACATTGAGTTTCTAATATGTATACAATGTCACTTACACATTTTGCTGCCTAAAATGGAAGAAATCTAAACATGAAGAAACATTGGAAAAAATCTTAATTGGCTAACATTCTAAAAACATTGGTCTATGTGCTTCAAAAACATCAATGTCAAAAAAAGAAAAGTCAATGTCAAAGAAGACAAAGTCTGAGGAACTGTTCCAGATCAGAGGAGACTAAAGGGACACAGGAGCTGAATGAAAAGTGAGAAGGGGAAGGAGGGCATTACTGAAACAACTGGCAAAATTTGTACATGGATTGTATATTCACAGCAACAGTGTATTGATGTCAAAATTCCTGAATTTGGTAATTATACTGTGGTTTTGTATGACAATACCTTTTTCTTAAGGATGGATGCTAAATTACTTAGGTATGATACATCGTGATCTCTGTAACTTAGTTTCAAAGGGAGAAAGAAAAAGAATCAAATCTGGCAAAATGTTTACTAAACATTATTGACCTGGGTAAAGGGAGTTCCAGAGCTCATGATAGTATTCTTGTAACTTTTCTCTAATTTACAACTTTTTTCAAAATAAACAAAAGTAGGGGCACCTGGGTGGCTCAGTCAGTTAAGCGTCCAGCTTGAGCTCAGTTGATCTTACATTTCATGAGTTTGAGCCCTGAGTCAGGTTCTCTGCTGTCAGCACAGAGCCCACTTCAGATCTTCTGTCCCCCATTCTCTCTGCTCCTCCCGCACTGGTTCTCTCTCTCTCAAAAATAAATAAACGTTAAAAAAATTAAAAATTAAAAATAAATAAATAAATAAATAAATAAATACATGGAAAAGAAATCCCATCAAGAGAGTCTAATATGTGGAAGGCTCTGAGCTAACCAGAGCCCCAGAGAGAGAGTAATGGGTGTGATAAATTCCCGGGCCTCAAAATCTGACATTTAGTGAAGAAGGCAAATGAGGAAACTGATATCATGTGATAAAATTAAAAAGCATATCATTTTAGAGTATGTTTATGACCATTTTCTTCATGTGGCTTATGTGATATTCCTCTGCCTTTCTTTAAAAGTTGATATATTTTGAGAGACAGAGAGAGAGCATGCAAGCGGGGGAAGACCTATCAGGGCAGACCCAGACTCAGGGCTTGATCCCACAAACCAGGAGATCATGATCTGAGCCAAAATCAAGAGTCAGCAGCTTAACCAACTGAGCCACCCATGCACCACATCACCCTTCTATCTCTTGATCCCCCTCCTATCTCCCTACTACGTGTCAGTATCCTTTGCTAATTCCTCTACATCTTCCCACAGAACTCACTCTTTGGAATTCTTCCCTTCTCTGTCTACTCTTGCTCAGGTGGACTTAACTAGTTACATGGCTTTAAAAACCATCTACAAGCTGATAACTTCCCAATTTATATCTCTAGCCTGAGCCTCTCCTCTGAACTTCTACCTACTTCACACCCCCACTTGAATGTCAGGGATCACAAACTCAACTTCTCCAAAAACAAATTCCCGATTTTCTTTCAATCCTACCTTTCCTCAAAAATATTTGCAAACCATCTATCTGACAAAGGACTTGACTCCAGAATATGGAAAGAACTCTCAAAATGCAGAAATAAGAAAATAAATAGGCTTCTTTTTATTTTATTTTTTATTTTTTAAAAGTTTTATTTATTTATTTTGAGAGAGAGTGCGCATGCACACACATGAGCAGGGGAGGGGCAGAGAGAGACAGAGACAGAGACAGAGACAGAGACAGAGACAGATTTCCATGCAGGCTCCATGCTGTCAGCATGTCAGACTCAATTTCACAAACCATGAGATCGTGACATGAGCTAAACCAAGAAATGGATGCTTAACCAACTGAGCCACCCAAATGCCCCAATAGCCTTCTTTTTAAAAGATTTAAACAATCACTTCACCAAATAGGATGTACGGATGGCAAATAAGCCTATGAAGAGATGTTCAACATCACTAGTCATTAGGGAAATGCAAATTAAAACTACAATGAAAATGAAATACTATGTACCTATTAACATGACTACACACACACAAAAACCTGACAATACCAAGTGCTGGTGAGGACTCAAAGTAACTGGCATCCTTATATTTTGCTGGTGAGACTGCAGAATAGGACAGCCAATTTAGAAAACTCTTTAGCAGTTTCTTTTAAAGTTAAACATACACTTTGCACATTTATCTGAAGGAATGAAAATCTATGTTCACACAAAAAACCTGTATGTGAATGTTTAAAGCAGCTTTATCAATAATCACCAAAACCTGGAAACAACCCAATATTCCCCAACTGGGAAAAACAAAAAAAAAGCCTACCCTTCCTATAGCATTACCCAGCTCAGTGAAGAAAAACTTTTCTTGCATGTTTAGGGCAAAAATCTTGGAATCATCTTTAATGTCTTTCTCTCAAACTCTCCATGAATCCTTTAACAAATTACATCGGCTTTAAAATCAAAATGTACGATAACCATAACTGCCCATCCCATAGCACTTCACTGCTACCACCATGTTCCAAACCATCATCATTTCTTGCCCAGATTATTGCAATAACTTTCTAATTAATCTCTACATTTCTTTGTAGCTGTTCTTCATGCTGTTGAAAATTGACACCAGATCATGTCACATTTTGGCTCAAGGCCTCAATGACATTCTATCTCACTCATGATTTTACAAGCAACACCCAGCCCTCGCCTCCCTACTTCTCCTTTTATTCTTCCCATTGGTCCCTCAGCTCCAGCCACACTGGCTTCTTTTCGGTTTCCTGAACGCAAGCATGCTTCTATACCTCAGGACCTTGGCACTTACTTTTCCTTCTGTTTGGAAGACTATTTCATCGCATAACCATATGGCTTCCTCCCTTACATCCTTCAGGTCTCTATTTAGATGTCACCTTCACGGAGAAGCTCTCCCTGACCACCCTACAAACTATTTGGTATTTCTGCCACCCACCCCTAGAACAGCCTAACCCGCCTTGCTCTTATTTTTCTCCATAGCACCTATTACTATTTAATATATTATCTATTTATTTGTTGTTTTTGTGTTCCCCAATTGAATGCAAACAAAAACTTCGTCTTCACACTGTATTATCTCTACACCTAAACCAATGCCTGTCATATACTAGGTGCCCAATAAACATTTGTTGAATGTATGAATAAATGAATCCTAACAGAATGCAAGAAACACACATAGAATTTACATAGAATTGTAAATAACCGTTATATTTGGTTAAAAGCCTTGGAAAATGGAAAACAAGGACATACAGATATGCGTATTTGGAGGGTTTTCAGTTCTATGGGAAAATTGCCCTGGTCAGCAATAAAGAAGAATGAAGTTGAATAGCTGGCTCTCAGACAAGAGATAAAAGAATGAAGATCAAATTGTGCTTCAGACTTGAGACAACCAGATCTTACTTACCGAGTAAGCCAAGAACACATTGGAAGCTGGCCCAGGGCGTAGGTAAAGGGCTCCACAAAGCAGGACTCCCCAGGCATGCACTGGTTACCAAAGAGATGAGCCTCCTCTTGAGGATAATATTATAATGAGAAATGAAGAAAATCATCACTAAGCATATTGATCTAATCAATGCCACCTTGGAGGAAGACCTGGGGGAGATGTAACCATGGATCAAGGATAAGAATACCTGAGTACAGATTTTAGACTGTAAATAAAAATAAACTTGGGCTCAAGAACTTCATGGTTATTGAATATCCATGAACCTTTCTCCAGCTGGATTCACGACTGGGGTTTGTAGTTATAAATTTGACCTTTGAATCAACAACATTGATTCATATTATACTTCAATAAAAACAAGTTGGTTTTTTTGTTTTATTTTGTTTTGTTTTTCCTGAAATGAAACAGAACTTATTCCCCAGGTAGTTTGTGTGCCCTGGTAGGGAATGGATGCCTATGGCCTCTTACTGCTTGGTTTGCTTTCTCTGCCTCTTACTACAGTTACAAAGAGACTATCTAGACAGGGAGAGTATCAAAAAGAAAAGCAATGCAAATCAACATTTAATATACAGTGGATGATGTGCACTAGTCATTTTGCAATGTATATAAATAACAGATCATTAAATCATACACCTGAAACTAATATAATATTATATGTCAATTTTAGCTCAATAAAAAATTATACATACATACATATGTATTCACATACTGTGTGATGGTGCAGGTAAGTAATATTAGTAATTATCATTATTAAAAGGTTATATTTATACAGTACTTTACAAAGTCAAGTGTGCGGTATACTCTTGTTTCATTCTCGCTACTGCCCCCTTGAGTTAGGTGTCAACACTCCCACTTACAGTGAAGAAATTGGGGCTCAAGCAGGCTAAGAGGCCTTGCTCAAAGTTATTCAGCTGTGACCTACACCTAGATTGAAGATATGTGCTGGCGTGTCCGGTATAGTCCCCATTTATGCCTGTTCTCCTAGTGTAATTATTAATAGCAACTCTTTCACTCTCCCAAGTCTCCTACTTGGACAATAAACTTTATGGTGACTCTGTCAAAACCTGCTTCTTTCATTCACTTAATTCCAATCTTTTATTTCATTATTGCTTTGTTTCTTCCACTTATAGCAGCTCAGGGTGGTTATAACATCCTAAAGAGCTGGCTTCAGACCATGGGATCACTTCTATGATAAGGATATTTCTATGAGAAAGGATATTTCAGGTTGCAAACAAATTCAACCAGTAACTTTTAAAATGGAGAATTATCAGTATAGTCTACTAAACGATCAGGGTCTAAATCCTAGCTCTACTACTTCCTAACTATGTGGCTTTGGGGAAAATAATATGGAAAAAATCAGTCAGAGCACCATTAGCATAAGACTTTATTTTAAAATATTGGTCCCAAGAAGTCTCTTGAAGGAGCTAGACAACAGTTTATCTTCGGGAAGGAAGGGGCAAGAATCTCATAGAATTTTAGCTGGTGTTGAGTAGGAGACTATCAGCCAAAATTCAGCTAGTTTGGGGAATAGCTGGTCAGAAAAGTGTCTTGAAAGAAGAGGAAATTGTACTGCAGATTACCAGCCATTATTTGGGCAACTTGAATTTATCAACATAGATGGGAGAGACAGATAGGGACTAGGATCCTGTGCAAGAAGAATGGGAGAAACAATTCAGGCAAAGTAGACATACAGGGGCCACATGGAAAACTCTTGCATCCTCAGGGACTCTTACATAAATTTTCCTCTCTCCCAAACTCAAATGTCCTCACCACAAAACAAAAGGATATATAGTACATACCTCCCAAGTTGTTCAGAAGAGTAAATATGTTATTAAATATAAAGCAGGCAAAACAGTGACTGACACAATTCATTTGGAAGGGGGTCAGTAACAAAAGGAGGCTTGGATTGGCATTAGTGTCTACGTAATTTTTTTTTTTTTTTTTTTTTTTTTTTGAGAGAGAGAGAGGATGCAAGTGAGCGAGAGGCAGAGGAAGAGAGAGAATCCCACGAGGGGCAGAGAGGGAGAGGGAGAGAAGCAGGGTTCATGTTCACCTGAAGCAGGGCTTGTGTTCACCCAAAAGGGGGCTTGTGGTCACCTGATGTGGGACTTAACTCACTAACTGTGAGATCATGACCTGAGCCAAAGTCAGATACATAACGACTGAGCCACCCAGGCGCCTGCTTCCATAATTTTAATAAACTCTTCCACATACATCCTCTGATGTGGAAAATGACTTGTTCTCAAAGAACTAGCTCAACACTAATCCCTATGACACTGTACCATTCACCATCCTTCTCAACCCAACCAAGTTGCCATCTCTAAAAGCCAACATTCTGGATCTTTAAGGGAGAGCTAAGGGACTTTCCCAAGGCTTTCTTGTATTTGCATAATAAATTCATCATTTTCTACTTAGATTACATATTATAGGCCAATAAATAAAACACAATTTACTACAGAAGCTTTGATTCATAGTTTCCGTAAGTTTGAGAAAAAATCAATTATTCATAATAAAGGATGAAAACTTCAAAAGCCATATGAGATGAGGGATAGAGAGTATGCCTAGAGATTTTGGAGTCAGGGGACTTCCCAAGCTGTCGTTGGACCTCACCCACTCAATAGGTTGGAACACAGACCGGTGATTCATAGTAGTTTGAAGGTGTTTTATTTGGTACTCATTACTTAGAGGTTTTACTATATTTTCCTTGGGGGAAAGAAATTCCTTTTTTTCTTTCCTTTTTCCCCTTTTTTTTTTTTTTTTTTTTTTTTGGCTCTTTGAAAATAAGGTAGATTTCTTCAGATGTCAAAAGTATTAATGACTAATCCAATAGCTTCTCTTTAGCACTAAGCCTAAAAGAATGGTAATTAATTCCCATCTGCTGTTTAGTAGTTTCATTCCCAGAAATCACAAATTTTCCATTATTTTCTTGCCAGAACTGTCCAAATTCTGTCCAGAACCAAAAGCTCTGGTGATATGAACAGTTTCTATTGTAAGTTTCAACATTCTACACATTTTTACCCTATCTGTACAACAGCACAAAGAGCTTTATAGAGATACATGCTGCTATTAATCAAGGTCTGAAAAGGCTGTCCATTTTTTCCTGTGTTCATGTAGAAAGGTAACTCTTTTACAAAGGAAATTATTGTTTCTAAATTCAAGGTTTATATTTTTGGCATCAGAATATCCCCATTTCATCCCAAGATTATACAAATATTCATTAGGGTTTCTTTTCCTTTGATATTTACTGTTTTATGACAAGTGTTTCATTTCATTTTGCTCCTTTATATTTTCTGTATTTTAAGTTGAACAAGTTTTACTTTTATAAGAAAAAAGATAGAAAATAATTTTAAGAAAAAAGATAAAAAATAATTTTTAAAAAATTCACATACATACAGGTTCACACAGCATCAAATAAATAAGGTTAAGACAATACGGGCATAAAGAGTTCCAAGAAAAACAGATGGAAACAAGAGCGGCAAAAGATGTTTCACAAAGGCAGTGGCATTGAAATGGCCTTAAGCAGAAGCAATGTAGGTTAAGAGAAGAAGGAAAGGAGGGCAGAGGATTAGGGGAAGGAGAAATGCAACAAAGCATTGTGAAGTTTATGTGAAGGGGGGAATTGGTTTGTCTCAAGTGTAATATTTATGCAAAAGAGAAAACTGTGGGGGATATAGGATCTACATTGTAAAGACTTTAGAATTAGGATTAAAGGAACTTTATTTTGCAAAACTCAGACACAAATTGAAGAACTGACTAGAGTTTTAACTTTCATTTGCAAAGGAGACAAGTTAATACAGAACTGGCTCACCTATTCAAGAAAATAGAAGTCTTTGAATTTAAAAAAATCGCAAGGTCAGGAGATAACTCCATTTGTTCCTTGGTAGTCAGTAATTCTGATTAGATAGCTTTGGGGTCCATTCTGATAAAAAAGAAAAACAAAATGTTTCTTTTGAATAAAAAATAACTTTATGGCTTATCTTAGAATTCAAGGCTTTTAGAATATTCCTGTTTTTTTAAGACTTGTCTTAGAGTGAAATGCTTTTAGAAATGTCAGCCTTTTTTAGGCTTTAGTACGTCATGGGCTTGATTAGTCGTTATTGTGGACAGGGTTAGACAACAGTTTTCTTTGCCATATTATATAAACTAGAGTGTAGAGCTTCAAACATCTGGAGGCTTCAAGATGGGCTGTGATCATATAGGTTGTGCACTGCACAACTGTAGGGGGTGCTATGTACATAGTGCTCCCTGGAATTATACAACGCAAAATCTGCTCAGCTATACTTGGAAACCTAGAAGCCAGGCGAGGAACATAAATCAGTGAAGCATATGACCCACCTAAAGGATTCCAACTAATTAAACAATGTTCAGAACATTGGAGCAATAAAACAAATTTGCAGACTATATCCAGCCTTGGAGATCCACTTTGCCACCTCTGCAATAGAATGTAGAAACAGTCAATATTTTTGAGCAATGTAATGATGCATTAAAAAGGTCTATAAAATGAATTATAGAGCAAAAAGACTAGAAAGAAGGAGACCAGTAAGAAAACTTACTTCAATAATCTAGAATGGAGGAGAAAAGAGCCTGGCCTAGGCCTATGGTAATAGGATAGAAAGGAAAGAATTCTTAGGATTCAATGATAGAATTGATGACTTCCCACAAGGAAGAAAAAAAAAGGAGTCTGGAGTGATGCAAAGCTTTGAATGTAGGTCCTTAGGAAAATACTTGGAGAAAAAAATATTTACCTTTGAAATAATTTCAGATATTATTTTAAAAAGATTTTTAGGGGCGCCTGGGTGACTCAGTCTATTGAGTGAGCGACTCTTGGTTTCAGCTCAGGTCATGATCTCCCAATTCATGAGATCAAGCCCCATGTCTGGTTCTGCACTGAAGGCAAGGAGCCTGCTTGGGATTCTCTGCTGATTGTTCAGAGCCTGGAGACTGCTTCAGATTCTGTGTCTCCCTCTCTCTCTGCCCCTCCCCAGCTCATGATCTCTCTTTCTCTTTTTCTCTCTCTCAAAAATAAACACTAAAAAAAATTTTTTTTTAATATGTGGAAAAGAAGCAGAAAAGAGGGAGAAAGGAATTGGAAAAACTATGCAAAAATGTTAACAGTGACTATCTTTAAGTAATGTGGTTACGAGTTATAATTCTCTTCTTCATACTTACATGCAGTTTCCAAATTTTCTTCAATGGATGTGTTACGTTTATAATTTTAAAAAAATTGTTTTAATACACTAAGGGTCTCACCTTTTATATAATCCCTAAATTAAATCTCCATTGTTTTCTTTTTGTGACAACTATTTGCAATAGCAAATGCTAACAGGTTAGCTTTTCAGTGTTGGGAAAACAGATCTTGTTCTAGGGTGCTAAATACAATCCTTGCAATCTCAAAGAACTAAATATGTGGGGTGCCTGGATGGCTCAGTCAGTTAAGCACCTGATTCAGCTCAGGTCATGATGTCACGGTTTGTGAGTTCAAGCCCTGCATCAGGCTCTGTGCTGACAGCTTGGAGCCTGGAGCCTGTGTCTCCCTCTTTGCCACTGCCCCACTCGCACTCTGTTCCTCTCTCACAAATAAATAAAACATAAAAAAAAAATTTAATAAAAGAAATAAATATTTAATATTTTCCAGTGATAAAGACTTGTTTTAGACGTTATTTTTTTACTCAAAAATTAATTTCAAATGTGTTAATAATTTTGTTTAAAAGACATGATTTTGTTTCCTTTTTTTTTTAGCATTAGCTATTAGCCTTTCTCTAGTGCATTCAAGACTTAAAGACCATTCAAGCTTTTGCCAAGAACACAAAAATTCAAGGTAAGTAGAAACGATAATAGTATCAACAATAAAAATAATAATGTTTATAGATTTAAAAAATAGCTTCACAAATATTTCATACAGGGCTCATTTGACTTTTAAGAAAAAAATAGAATGTAATAATGGCAGGGTTTTTTTTAGCTCTACTTTGTGGGGGAGACACTGAGACTCAGAGAGGTGAATATCTTGCTCAGTATCATATAGCTACTAAATAGTAAAATCAGAATTCAAATCAAGATCTTCCATATCCAAGTACTGTAATTTTTCCTATAGAGTATTAATGGGAAACCATGAAAACTATGCCTTGTCCACCTTGTTAAACCCTTCTCTGTACTGACAGAAGGGCCGGTTAATCTTGTCACCTTTGCCTGGTCCCATGACCCAGCCAAGCTCCAGACTCTCACTGTGGTCCATCCTGCTCCAAACTAGGGAAACCCAAAATACAACAAAGGAGAATAGATAGCAATAAAAAAATGAAAAACAAAAACAGAAACAAAAACAAAAAACACCTCTTTTGTTAAGGAAAAAAACCCACTGTCTTTCATTTCTTTGAGGCATATTTGTCATTTTATTTTATTTTATTTTAATTTTATTTTTAAATTTTGTTAACTTTTTTTTTTATTTATTTATTTTTGAGACAGGGAGAGACAGAGCATGAATGGGGGAGGGTCAGAGAGAGGGAGACACAGAATCTGAAACAGGCTCCAGGCTCCGAGCTGTCAGCACAGAGCCCGACGCGGGGCTCGAACTCACGGACCGCGAGATCATGACCTGAGCCGAAGTGGGCTGCTCAACCGACTGAGCCACCCAGGCGCCCCCATATTTGTCATTTTAAAATTTGTACAATGGTTTGCATATAAATCCTTCCTAAAATGAATACAAGAGTAACGGTCTGAGACAAATAATGGAAATGACTGAAAATTCACAAGTTTATTAATGCAATAAGTCACATCCACCAGCAGAATAATTGTTTATGTATGAATCTTTTACTTAAAAGTTTTTTTAATGTTTATTTTTTTAATTTTTTTAATGTTTGTTTATTTTTGAGTGAGAGTAGGGGAGGGGAAAACAGAGAGGGAGACACAGAATCTGAAGCAGGCTCCAGACTGAGCTGTTCACACAGAGCCTGATGTGGGGCTGGAACCCACAAACTGTGAGATCATGCCTTGAGCCGAAGTCAGACGCTTAACCACTTAACTGACTGAGATACCCAGGCGCCCCTTTAATGTTTATTTTTGAGAGAGAGAGAGAGACTGAGCATGAGTAGGGGAGGGGCAGAGAGAGAGGGACACACAGAATCTAAAGCAGGTTCTAGGCTCCCAGCTGTCAACACAGAGCCCGACATGGGGCTCGAACTCACGATCCGTGAGATCATGACCTGAGCCGAAGTCTGATGCTTAACCAACTGAGCCACACAGGCGCTCCTGCATGAATCTTATACTTATCATTAATGGTTAAAAGCGGGGCACAACTCTCTTGGATGACCTGAAGCAGAACTTCAAGAATCAGCTTCAGTTCCACCTGGTTATATCCTCAAAATTAGTTTTCCCTTCATACTTCTTTTATATGATCCCATTTGGCAGTTACGCTCACTTGCTGGAAGAATTTCTCATTGTTCTGTGATCAAGGGTATCATTTGTCTTCACTGATACTCTACTGTTCGTCATGCAAACATGATTTTTGCTTTGAACACAACTTTGATTTGATACGTTCTCAGATTGTTCTTCAGGCATGCATGGGTTCTCTGTATGTATCATTTTTTTCTGCCTGAATTATTAACTTCGCAAATATACTATTTGGGTATTTGTTCATGCTTTTATGCTAACACCCATACCGCTTTGTTCAGTAAAGCCTTATTGTTGGATAATTTGGATATACTAGCAAATAGCTCACCTGTCACTCTACTATTTTAAAAGCAACCACTGCTTTCTCTAAAGTTTATAACATTATAACATTATAACATTCTCTAAAGTTTAAACATTTTTCAGATGAATCATTAAATGGATACTAGCTAAGAGGTAGTATAAACAAATTCCAATGGGATGTTACAAAAAAGTAGGAGATTCTAATGTGGTTTTTTTGAGTAATAAAAATAGTTAAAGTCTAGTTGTAAGTTAGAATGTGAAATATTTTAAGATACCAAGTGTAAGCAATAAAAGATAAGCTTAAAGAATAAGAACTTGTAAAAATGACCAGACTTGATAACGTCTCAGAGAAAGTAAAGAACATCCTCCTGCCCAAAGCCAATCCCTCCTGTATTATTTATCTACTTATGCAGATGGGGTTCAGAACACGCTATCCCAAAATATGAGTCCTGAGTGTTTTAAGCTGAAGGAGTTTGAGAAAACAAGCAGAAGCAAGATCACTCTGACCTTCTTCCTACCCTTCTGCCTTGAAACGGGTCATAAAGCCCTCATGTGAGAGGCGCCTTCCCTAAATGTGGTGGAAAGGAGCATCTTTATCTCCAAAGACAAAAGGACACTAAGAAGAATCCGAGCAAACAGGCCTTGCTAAGTATGCTACTATAGTTACCTCATACTCCCTTCATCTATTGTATTCCTCCACAACAATCCACCCTCCAGCAAACCTAGCATCAAAATACTGAGGTCTGTTTCTTTGGGTCTTCATTTCCTTTTGAAGGCTCCTGTGTCACATAACACTTGTATTAAATTTGTATGCTTTTCTCTTGTTAATCTGTCTTTGCCGGTTTAATTTTCAGACCCAGCCAGGGACCTTAACAGGGTTGAAGAAAACTTTTTCCTCCCCTACACCGCATAGCAAATTACGGAGACTTAGCAGCTTAAAACAATAAACACTTATTATCTCACACCATTTCAAATGGTGAGGAATCTGGGAACAGCTTAGCTGAGTGTTGCTGCCTCAGAATATCTCATGAGGTTACAGCCAAACTGTCAGCCAGCGCCGCGGTCATATGAAGACTTAACGGAGCTGGAGGATCCCCTCCCAAGCCTGTCACTTGGTTGTCAGCAAGAAGCCTCAGCTCGTCACCATGTGTGCCCTCTCCATAGGACTGCTTATGCAATGGCAGCTGGCCTCCCCCAGAGCAAATGACAAGGGAGAGAGAAGGCACCAAGATGAAACTACAGTGTCTTTTATAACCTCATCTCAGAAGTGACATAGCACCATTTTTGTTGTATCCAATCGGTCACAAAGACCATCCCTGATACTATATGGGAGGAGGTGACACAAGGGTGTGAATACGAGGATGCAGGGCTCATGGGGGGACATCCTGGAGCCTGGCTACCTCCCTTCCTTTGTATCCTTTATTCTCTTCTCCGGCTCCCATCACCCTTGTGCTCTTTCAACTTAAACTACTTTGTCCTTACTAGCTCTTCTATCTTGGTTCTAGACACTCTGACACTATCCTCTGAAACTTCACTTGTATACCTTCTTGGGAAAAAAGAAAAAACAAAGTCCTTCCTAAACTGTTCTTCCTAGTTCAACTCTAGTTACCAGTCTCCATGGCTGAATTCCTGAAAGAGAAATCCACACACGCTTACACTTCTTCACCTGGTCCACAGAAATCTGACCTGCACCCCAACCTGTCCAATGGAACTGTAATCCCAGGTCACTGGAACATTGCTAGGAGTTCTTCATTTAAAATTCTAATACATTTGGGGCGCCTGGGTGGCTCAGTTGGTTAAGTATCTGACTTCGGCTCAGGCTGTGAATTCACTGCTCGTGTGTTCAAGCCCTGCATCGGGCTCCGTGCTGACAGCTCAGAGCCTGGAGCCTATTTCAGATTCTCTGTCTCCCTCTCTCTCTGCTCAAAAATAAATAAACATTTAAAAATGTAAATTCCAACACATTTTCAGTCCTTACTTAATCTCTGCGTCATTTGTTTTCCATGAATTTCTTTTCCCTTGGCTGCTGTGACACCATTCCTCCCTGGCTTTTGTTCTAATTTCATGACTATTTCTTACTTCCATGGCTGACCTTTTTCCTTTACCTCTCTGTAAGTATTGGTATTCTCTGCAATTCAACCCTCACCTCTTTTTCTTATTGTTTTAAACACTCTCCCTTTTTTCTATTCCAGTGGCTTTTGCTACCATCTGTATGCAGCTAACTGCCAAATCTAAATCTCCAGATTCCTTCTTTCTTGAACTTCACACCATTATAACCAACTCCTTGCTTAAGACTATGAAAGCCCCACAGGTTTCTCAATAGATAGATGTGTTGACTCAGTTTGAGGAGATCGGTTACTTCTGAGAACTTGTAATTGGGAGGGGAAACCTTAATAAAAAAAGAAAGTATTATTTATATACATATATATATATTTTTTTTTTTTGAGAGAGAGAGAGAGAGAGAGAGAGAGAGAGAGAGAGAGATGGAACACAAGTGGTGGAGGGGCACAGAGAGAAAGGGACAGAAGATTCAAAGCAGGCTCCCTGCTGACAGCAGCGACCCCGATGTGGGGCTCGAACTCACAAACTGTGAGATCATGACCTGAGCTGAAGTCAGACACTCACCCAACTGAGTCACCCAGGCATCCAAAAAAAAGTATTCTAAAGGAAGCCTTATCTCCAAACAGAGTTTTATCCATTTGGCACAACCTTTAGTGCAAAGGCATGATGGAGTGTGATCCCAGCAAAGGGTTTCCCTGTCTTCCTAGGAGAAGCCACCAATTTATCCACCAAGCCATTATTCACCATTTTAGTTCAAGATAAAGAAGAGTCAGCAGCTCACTGTCAAAATCAGTTCATGCAGAGATTGGTAAAATCAAGAGCTGCATGCAGCTTCATAATCAACTCCTATTCGCCAGCACCACCTTCAGATACTTCACGGTGGCTGTGCCAAGGCTCCCAGGACCTTGCCACATTCTGTCCTCCTGGACAAATTGTCCAGCGAAGACCAGCTTCTCCCTGGAATTCTCAGGGTTTCAGACCTAAACTGCTCCCAAACTATTGTCACAAGACCACACTCTGAGTCACGTCCCACCGTGTGTTGTTAGCACAGACGCTGGGTCCACAACCCACAGCTGTTGTTACTGCAGCTACTCATGGCGTCCTCACATCCTCACATTTCCACCATATAAATGTGCTGTGAGCAAGAGTTCATCATGTTCAATAACGTCGTGATGCCCAGACACATGGTCCCAGGCAGCAGCCTGCTGTTCATATGCCCACAGGGTCAGAAACATTGAACATTTCCACGTTGGTATGTGTTCCTCTCATGGGCAAAACTAGACGTCAGGTGCATAGGTGTTTCCTTTTATTCAAGCCACAAACCTTATTTTTGCCAGTGAAGTCACTGGCATTGAGACTGAGCACCCAGAATTTCTTCGTATCTTGGAGCCTCCAGAGCCTCATTCTAAGGCTAATGTAACCATCTCTGTGCTTTAAGCCCATCTAGTCAAGAGACTGCCAGAAACCAGCCAGCAAGTGCTACTGTGGTTCTAAGGTATAAAACTGATCAGGGATCACAAGAAAAACTCATGTTTCAGGGTGCCTGGGTGGCTCAGTCCATTAAGCATCCAACTCTTGAGTTTGGCTCAGGTCATGATCTCACAGTTCCTGAGTTCAAGCCCCACATCAGGCTCTGCACTGACAGCATGGATGGAGCTTGTTTGGGATTCTCTGTCTTCCTCTCTCTCTGACCCTCCCTGCTCATGTTCTTTCTCTCTCTCAAAAATAAATAAACATTTAAAAAAATAAAAAGAAGAAAAATTATGTTTCATCCAGGGAAAAATATGAAAACATTGAAAAACTTTAGTAGTTGTGGGGGGAGAGAATTGTAAAATAAAACAAAATTTTAAATAGAAAAAATGTGATGGGGTGCCTGGTTGGCTCAATTTCAGCTCAGGTCATAATCCAGTGCCATGGGATCAAGCCCCATGTTTGGCTCTATGCTCAGAGTGAAGCCTGCTTGAGATTCTATTCTCTCTCTCTCTCTCTCTCTCTTTCTCTCTCTTTCTCTCCCCGCCCCCCGCCCTTCTCCCCTGCTTGTGCATGCATACTCTCTCTCAAGTGGGAAAATAAATAAATAAATAAACAAACAAATAAATAGAATATTTGCAACATATGTACTGAGAAAATGCCATGTCTAACAAACTTAATGCTAGTCCTAGATTATTTACGGTGAAAAGGCAGAGAAGAAGAAAAGAAGGAAGGGAAGAGTAAGGAAAAGTGAGGGGGAAGGGAAGGAAAGAGAAAAGTATATACAAAAAGCTTCTTTATCTAGAAATTAATAAGAAAATACAAGGTTTGGCTCTAGATACTCTGAAACTACCTTTGGAAGTTAGTCGGGATTCCTTTCTCTTATAGCACTATTTTTTTACTTATTGAGATTGCATAAATTTATGGCTGATGTTATTTTACACTGATATGCTTGTATTTTTGTTATTTTGAGAATGCTTTATAGACTCTTGTAACCAAGACATAATTCACAGATGAAATATAAAATATGAAATATTAATAAGGGGATTAAGAGTATACTTATCTTGAGCACTGAGAAATGTACAGAACTGATGAATCATTATATTGTACACCTGAAACTAATACACCTCTGTATGTTAATTATACGTCAATTAAAAAAGACATAATTTGCGCCCTTTACTACATTAATTATTTAGAGCCACATGTAATCTTGATATTCTGATGTTTGGGAAAAAGGCACAAAAAGTTTCCAATAGTGTCTCTAGTACTGGAACAAACCAGGAGCATTCTGATCCTAACAGCTGTTCAAAGACTGAATAGTACTGACTTCCACACATACCAGAAGCCTACATTAGAAGGTAAGCTAGCAGATATGACCTTCAAGTCCACCATCATCAAATTAAGACAAAGAATTTCAACAGCAGAGCAACCCCACTCCATCCATCTGCCCAGTCTAAGTCTGCATATTGCACAGTGGTACCTATATGCCAAAGGAACCACTGAAGCGCTCCAAGTATTACTTATTATAGGATGTAGGTAATGGAAAGGAGACTCTTACCATTGTTGTCATCAACATTGTCAATCTGGGATGGCTTTGATCATATATGGTTTTTCAAAAGTTTATTCTCACGAGCTAGGTTTGAGACATCACAACACTGGCATGAATCACAAGATCAATAAAACCTTCCAAGGTTCTGCAAACCTAGTACCTCTGTCTCCTTGACATTCTCCTGTTATGCTTAAGACAGGCTGTTGAGATTGAGTGGGAGGCTAAATGGGCAGCTTGAAGAAAATTATAAATGTTTGTAAAATCTGCTGAGGGAATTTTGGAGAAGCAGATGGCCCAGAACAAATAAAGATTGCCAAGCTCTGTTGGAGTTTCACCTGAATTTAGAGGTCACGGATTTATTGTGGCTCTTACATGCCAGAACCATTAGGTTTGTTTTCACATTTAATGCTCGTGACATCTATGTATGTATATGTAATTTGTCTTGATTTTACAGAATTTAAGGCACTAATATAAGCTTCTACAGCTAGCACATTAGGGTCTCATGGTTGCAAACAACAGAAAATTACTCTGGCTAATAGAAGATAAAAAGCAATTTCATTGAAAGGATATGTGCAAGCTATCAAAACAAAGGGGAGGCTAATGAACCAGTATGTAAAGAACAAAATGTTTAAAAAAAAAAAAAAAAAAAAAAAGAACAAAATGTTTTCACAGGTCTTGGTAGTAGAAACAAATAGCTGTCTATGTGAATCACTTAATGCTTTGGATCACTCCATTCCAGAGTCCAGTTCCAGAGAGAGAGAAACTGTTTGTCCTAGCAAGGCTCATATGCTTAGGGGAGCTGCCTCCAAGCCTAGAGGGTTGGACAGGTAATTCACTAAAGAATTGTGATGCTGTTGCCAAAAGAAAAGGGGTTGGATGATGGTGAGCAAAAATTAATAAATGTCTGCTGTAGATAAAAGAATAAAAGCTTCAGAATTAAGACCTGAATCTATATTTGTCACATGTAAAACCTAATACGGTATGTTCTTTGCCAAGTTGCCTCCTAACGGGAATGAAGAAGACAATTGTTTGGGGGTTACAGTACAGGTGGAACAGGAGAGTAAGAATGTGAGAGGGTCAGGAAGCCTGCAAATGATGATAGGTGGTAGGGCCTCCAAGCTAGGGATGAAAGTGAGGCCAGGGGTGCCTCGGTGGCTCAGTCAGTTAAGCATCTGACTTTTGATTTCGGCTCAGGTCATGATCTCACCGTTCGTGGGTTCAAGCCACACATCGGACTCTCTGCTGGCAGCACGGAGCCTGCTTGGAATTTTCTCTCCCTCTCTCTCCCTTTCTCTCTGCCCCTCCCCTGCTCACATGGTTTCTCTCTCTCAAAATAAATAAATAAACTTAAAAAAAAAAAAAAAAAGAAAGAAATGTAAGGCCAGAAGGGGACTTCAAAACCAGGAGAACTGGAAGGACAGGGTGGTGAAACAGGTGAGGTGAGGGTATTTCTGGGAGTCTTCTGAAATGATTCCAGAAATTCTATGAAGTAAACCCAGTGAGAGACATGTCCTGAGAAACTGAGGTATGTCATGACAGGTCCACAAAGAACAAATAAAGTTCTAATTGTGTTTTAGTTTCTGATACAATCAAAGAACACTATTTAGCTATTGAAGACTTAAGCAGGAGGCAGACAGTTCATTTTCACAACCATCTTAAAAATAAAATCTGCTCCAGAGATTGAACAAAGGAAAAATGAAATCTATATTGATCATGGTATTTACAAACTTAGTGAAGAATGTCTGAAGGATATTTTATGAATGAACTTATTTTCCTACCCACACCTTTCCCCAGAGAAATGTTTTATGACTGTAGGTAATATGACTAGGTAATATGACTCTCAAACAAAAAGAGTGTTAACACAAGCCTAGAGGCAAAACATTTTTGGTGACTAAAGATAGTCCTACTGATACAAAGAAATTGAAAGCAAGTGTCTTTATTTGCTGTGTATTAAAAGGAAGGAAAATACATCAGAGGAAATCTACCATTTATGAAAACAGTAGAGCGCATCAAACCAACCCTTTCTGGAGTGTGGGGGACAAGAAATGAGCATGGTTATAAAAGGGCAAGATGAAGGGTCCTTGTGTTGATGGAAATAATCTGTACCTTGACTGTATCAATGTCAATATGTTGGTTGTGATATTGTACTATGGTTTTGCAAAATGTTACCACTGGAGAAAGCTAGATGGGATCTCTCTGCATTATTTCTTACAACTGTATGTGAATCTACCATTATCTCAAAAAAAAAGTTTAATTAAAAAGAAAAACAACAGGGGCACCTGGGTGGCTCAGTCAGTTGAGCATCTTAGCTCAGGTCATGATCTCACAGTTCATGAGTTTGAGCCCTAAATCTGGCTCTCTGCTGTCAGCGAGGAACCAGCTTCAGATCTCAGATCCTCTGTCCCTCTTCTCTGCCCCTCCCCCACTCGTTCTCTCTCTCTCTCTCTCTCTCTCCCTCTCTCTCTCCTCTCTCTCTCTCAGAAATAAACATTAGGAAAAAAGAAGAAAAACAACACACACACAAACACAAAATGAACTTTCCTAGCTATAGGGAAGAAGAGTTCTCTCCACCCCTTGTGTTTCCATATGCAGTAATTTGAACTAGACCAAAACGGTTTTCTAACCTGGCTGCTCATTTGTTCCCTGGTGACCTCAAACTTCCTGGAAAACTGAGAATTACTGAGCTTCTCTCCACCCCTCATTTACTCCTCCCTAGGGAAGCTGGGGAGAATAAACAGCTCAGCCCTTCCCCCACCCTCTCTAGTCCAGTGTTTTGCAGACAGCGTGTCAGCTTTCCTCTCCTGGGACTTTATTCCACTGGGAAGACCGTGTTGTTCAACTGCGCCAGTGACTACTGGATAACTCTGGGAAAAGTGTGAGAGTGCTCACTTGGCCGTGTCTTCCAGTCAGCTTTATGAAGCTGATAGTTTGACCTTCATTTGTCTGATTCTGTATCTCTTTCAACTGATTCTGAATTGGAAAGGAAGAAAGGGATGATTTTTTTTTTAGGTACTTGGTTCCTGCAAGAAAAGGAGTTTCAGCTGGTCTGAACTCCTACATCAGACCAAGGGACCCTGGGGATATGACCTTAGATTTGCCTTCTTGCCACTCAGCTCTCCAGAATGTAGCAAAGTAAGATAAACGTGGAATGTTACCAGGTCAGATTGCACCTGGTTTACAGAAGCATTCATTGTGAAATCTCACTGATGGGTTGCAGCTGCACTGGGAGGCATGTGACTTGGCATTTGCTCCTGAAGAGACTATGTAACAAGCAGGGATTACACACGGGTAACACGGGGAGGGAACAGATGGGGTGGCTGTCCTAAGGTGAAACTGTCTGCACCAGGTTTGCCCTCATCTCTTGTGACTCAGCCCTGAGGAGTGGAGGAGAGTGGAAGCCACACCTAACCTGTCACCAGGTATTACATAACACTTGTAGCAAGTCGTCCACTAAAATTCTAGCACCTGGTCCCTGCCCTTCAGTAACCGGACAAAGTTCTTTGTTAAGTTCATCTAGTTCTTGCAGTCATTCTGGTAGGTTAGCGCATCTATCCCTTGTTCCAACACGGATCTCCATTTTCCTTCCCTTTTTAGAGATGTAAGAAAGCTAACTTACCTTCTCAGATGTCCTTGCCATTAGAGGTGGTCCTATAACTCAGTTCTGGCAAATGAAATGTAAGCTGAATACTATTTCTGGTACCCGCCTCTTCCATTTCATGCTTCTTGCCTGGAACACATGCATGATTCTGGAGACTGACCGGTCATTGCCAAGTATGGTATACAGCAAGACAGAAGGGTCAGTTGGTGGTGGTGTTGAGCTACCATACCAGTCTTGGACCTCCCTTCAACCAGATTTGGGGAGAATGTCCTGGATTGTCCAGTTGGACGCAATGTGATCATAAAAGTCCCTATAAGGGAAAGAGAGAGGTAGAAGGAAGGATCAGAGAAATATGTGACAACGGAAGCAGAGTCAAAGGAATGCTATGTTGCTGGCTTTGGAGGAGGAGGAAGGGGGCGGTGAGGCAAGGAATGTAGGCAACCCCTAGAAGCTGGAAAACGAAACAGCATCTTCCCCTGAGACCAGAAGGAATGCAGCCTTTCCGACACCTTAGTTTTAGCCTAGTGAGGCCTGTGTCAGATTTCTAACCCACCGAACTATAAAACAGTAAATTCTTGTTGTTCAAACCACTAAATATGCAGTAATCTGTTACACTGGCAATAGGAAATGAATACACTATATTAAGACCTTTTAATAACAAATTATGGTTAGACTAAGGAAATTGTTTCCTTTTAGTGTAAGATAACCTCTAGTTTTTAAATCCAGGGCAGGTAAAAAGAGACATAACTTATTTTTTAAGAATAAAAAAATATCCCCAGGAACCTAGGAAAAGACGGATATTTTTATAGCCATGGTAACAAACACCAAAGCTGGTTTTAAAAACTATTTAACTGATAAGTGACAACTTCAGTAAACACACCTCAGGAACAGGAAACATGCTTCTATAACCCATGTCTCTAAGGCTGATTTTCAGCTACTCCTTCCTCAGTAACCAATACCTCCCCAAACAAAATTTCCCATAAAACCTGTATTTGCTTTGCTCAGTGAGACTGTGTCTGATCAGCATAGCCTTCCCTTACTTAAGTAAACAATAAATTCAGTGTCTAGGTTTCACATTTTGGTTGATGATCTCATCCGTTGAAATATTATACATTCTTCTTAAGACAAACTTATTCTTAATTTATCAAAGGTCAAGGAAAACACAAAGTGCCAAGTTTTGATACTGTTAAGTGAAGGTAGTTGGAAAAGCAGTATATAAGAATTTGTTTTCATTATGGGAAGAAATAATTTTATGTGTTTTTTTAATATTTATTTATTTTTGAGAGAGGGAGAGAGAGAGCAAGCACACGAATGGGGAAGGGGCAGACAGAGAGGAAGACAGAGGATCCAAAGTGGGCTTTGCAGAGAGCCCAATGTGGGACTTGAACCCACAAACTGCGAGATCATAACCTGAGCCAACATCAAGAGTTGGACTTTAAACTGACTGAGCCACCGAGGCACCCCTTCTATTTGTTTTTTTTAAAACTCTTGATTTGTTCCTATGTTTACATTTGAAAAACAAAAATCCTAAAACTAAATGAAATCACTCATGATCCCACCATCTTCATTTTCTTAATATTTAAAAACTTACAAGTCCTGATCTTCTTCCTACTAACCCCACCCAACAGAGGTAATTGCTAATAACAATTTTATGTATATCTTCTCAGATGTAAACTTAGGCACAGAGGTGTTATAAGAAGGCTATTTTAACCAGTTGCCATGGTGTTGCTAGGATCTTTGGAACATATTTTATATGGCTAAGTATAGTTTGGTATTTTAGCACGGTTGTGGGCTTCTTAAGAATGGCAGCCATGATACATTCATCTCTCCATAACAAGTTACATTACATAATGGGTTTTCAACAAATATTTACTGAATTGAATTAAGAACTAAATTTCTCTAAATAAGATCCCATTTAATTTCTGGTATAAGAATATAATACTTAGTCCTAAGGCAATATAGACAGATCCTGAGTCCATCTGTGGTGGACTCTTTGGGATCTTAATGTTTAATGTTCTAGGACAGAATTGCTCAAAGAGTAGTCAACTAGTGGTGGTTTATCAAATATTCAAAAAAAGTTGGACATTTCAGGGGGAAAAAGCAAAGAGGTAATTTTGTTCACACATAGTTCATAAATGTGAGGTTAAGATTAATTACTTCTTGGGGGCACCTGGGTGGTTCAGTCAGTTAAGCGTCTGAGTTTGGCTCAGGTCATGATCTCATGGTTCGTGGGTTCTAGCCCCAAGTCAGGCTCCATGCTAACAGCTTAGAGCCTGGAGCCTGACTGCTTCAGATTCTATGTCCCTCCCCACCCCACCTCTCCCCCTCCCCCATTCATGCTCTATCACACTCTCAAAAATGAACATTAAAAAAAATTTTTTTAAAAGATTCATTACTTATTTTTACAGAAATCCTCTTATATTCTTAGTTCATTATTTTAAAAATAGATTATGATTTTCATGATTCAAAATTGAAAACAGTTGGGGCACCTGGCTGGCTCAGTCGGTAGAGCACATGACCCTTGATCTCAGGGATTGTGAGTTTGAGACCCACCTTGGGTGTAGAGATTACTTAAAACATAAAATTGAAAAAGGTCAAAGGATAAACAGTAAAAAGTCTCACCACAACCACATCCCCTAGCCAATATTGGTCAGTTTGTTATGTATCCTTCCAGAGATACTTTATTTAAAAAAATTTTTTTTTTAATCTTTATCTATTTTTGAGAGAGAGATAGTGAGCAGGGGACGGGCAGAGAGAGGGAGACACAGAATCTGAAGCAGGCTCCAGGCTCTGAGCTGTCAGCACAGAGCCCGACGCGGGGCTCAAACTCACAGACCGCGAGACCATGACCTGAGCCAAAGTCAGACGCCTAATCGACTGAGCCACTCAGGAGCCCCCAGAGATATTTTACAACATATAAGAAAACACACGCACACATACACACACCACTGATCATTTTAGACAAGTGGTTTAGGCTATAGTCTTCTGCACCTTACTTGTTACACACATGCAACAGTATGTCTATGGCAGCCTTCCATTTCAGTACACAGAGTAGTCTCATTCTCTTATACAGCTGCAGAGAATTCTCGAATGGACCTAAAGAAGTTTTCTTTTTTAAACTACTAAGATCTTAATAAATAACTTTGTACAAATGTTAGTTCATACACATTTGAATCTATCTGTAGGACAAATTCCTAGAAACAGAACTGTTGGGTCAAAAGGTATGTGAATTTGTAACTTTTAAAGTTACTGCCAAAATCTCTCTTCATGGGGGCAATTCATCCTCTCATGGAAATTAGAGTGCCTACTTCCCCATAGGCTCAGCCACACAATACATTATTATCAAATTATTTTCTCTGCTAATCAAACATCTCAAAAATGATCACTTAGCAGGACATTAACTAACATTCTGTTGTGAAAGAAGTTTACTCTTTTTTTTTATGTTTAAATCATTTGTATTACCTTTTCTGTGAATTATCTGGTCATATGATTTGTCCAATTTTTATTAGGTTGTTTTTTCCTTTAGTTATTGTAGGTGCTCTTTTATATTAGGAAAATTAGCCCTTTGTGATACAAATATAAAATGAATTTCCTCAAGTAGCCATTACCTTTTGACTTACTTTATGGTAACTCTTCCCCTGCAGAATTTTTTTAAAATGTGACTTGAAAACACTTTATCCCATTCTTTGGTTGTCTTTTCACTTTCTAGGTAATGTCCTGGAAGCGCAAAAATTTCTAATTTTAATGAAGTCCAATTTATCTATTTTTTTCTTTTGTTGCTTATGCTTTTGGTGCCATATCTAAGAAACCATTGACTAATGCAAGGTCACAAAGATCTATATCTATGTTTTCTTATAGATTTAGCCCTTATATCTAGGTATTAATCCGGTTTCAATTAATTTTTGTGTATAGTGGGTGGTACTTAAGTTCTAAATTCATTTGTTTGTAGATTCCAATTGTCACAGAACTATTCATTAAAGACTATTCTTTCCCCCCATTGAATTGTCTTGACACTCTTATTGAAAGTCATTTTACCATAAGTGTATGGGTTTTTTTCTGGACTCTCAGTTCATTCCATTCATCTGTATGTGTATCCTTATGCTAGTACCACATAGCCTTGAATACTGGAGCTTTAAAGTAAGTTTTCAAATGGAGAATTGTGTGTTCGAACTTTGAACTTTTTCTTTTGTTATACATCTGAAAGTCTTTTTTATTGAAAAAATAATTGACATACAATGTTGTATTAGTTTCAGGTGTATAACATGATTTGATATTTATATACAAAATAGTCACCATAATAAGTTGGTCACCATATAAAATTGTAACAGTGTTATTGACTATATTCCCTATGCTGTTCATTATATCCCTATATCTTATTTATTTTTTTAATGTTTATTTTTGAGACAGACAGACAGACAGACAGAGTATGAGCGGGGAAGGGGGAGAGAGAGAGGGAGACACAGAATCTGAAGCAGGCTCCAGGCTCTGAGCTGTCAGCACAGAGCCAATGTGGAGCTCGAACTCATGAGCCACAAGATCATAACTTCAGCTGAAGTCAGACACTTAACCAACTGAGCCACCCAGGCGCCCCTATCTTACTTATTTTTATAACTGGAATATTGTGCTTCTTTTTCAAGATGTTTTAGCTCTATAAGGCCCCTTGCAATTGTATATGAACTTGAGGACCAGCTTCTCCATTTCTGCAAAAAGGCAATTGGAATTTTGACAGGCATTGTTTTGTAGGTTAATGTGGGGGAGTAGTGTCATCTTAACATTAGGTATTCCAATCTATAAACATGACTGTTTGTTCAATTTCCAGTCTTCTTTAATTTCTTTCAATGATGTTTTATTTTTTAACTATGAGCCATTCACTTCTTTTGTTAAATTTATATTAACTTTCTTGTTCTTTTTAATACTATTGTAAATGGAAGTATTTTCTTCAATTTTGGATTGTTATTACTAATGCATAAAAATACAATTATCTTTGTATATTGATGCTGTATCTCTGAAACATTGCTATACTCATTTATTAGCCCCCATGGATTTGTAGATTCTCTAGGACTTTCTATATATATAAAACTGTCATCTGCAAATAGAAATAGTTTTACTTCTTTTTTAATCTAGATGCCTTTTATTTTATTTTCTTGCCTAATTGCTTTGGCTGAAACCTCTAGTGCAATGTTGAATGGGAGCAGCATACTTATTTCCAATATTTTTTAACTTCTAAGTTTTCCCCAAATTATAAAGATAATTGCATTAGCTAGGAAAACGTTAGTGGAAATAGTAGTCATTATTTTTTAAACTTTTTGTTAATGGGAGTGCTTCTAATATTTTTCTATCAAACAGAAGCTGTCTTGGGCATTAAAATAGATTTATGTTAAGGTAGTATATTCTATTCTTATTCTTTTATAAACATTTTGATTCAAAAGTAGATTTTAAGTTTTTATCAAATCCTGTTTCAAAGTCTGTAGTTGATATTCTTTGTATCTATTCATAAAATGTATGTCCTAATATTTAATCACCTTTGTATTCCTGAAATAAACCCATTCTGTCATACTGTTCTTTTAAGATATTGCATGATTCCATGTCCTAATATTTTATTAAGTATTATTTCATCAATAAGTGAAATTAATGGGCATTTCCTTTCCTTATAGTCTTTGTCAGATTTAGTATCTAAATTATTGTTTCATATAAAGAACTTGGAAGGTTTCTTCTTTCTCTGTGTGCTGGAATACCTTAAATAATTTTGGAATTATCTATCCTTTAAGGTTGCAGTGTAACAGCCTATAAAAAGTGTTTTTTTGTGTGTGGGATAGCTCTTTATACTTTCTTTTAAGTAATTAATTTGTTTAGACTTTCAGTTTATTTTCAGATCAGTTTGGCATATTACAGCTACTTTCTTTTTTTTAAGGTTTATTTATTTATTTTGAGAGCAAGTGAGTGAGAGCATGGGGAGGGGCAGAGAGAGAGAGAGAGAGAGAGAGAGAGAGAGAGGACCCCAAGTAGGCTCCATGCTGTCAGTGCAGAGCCCAATGTGGGACTCAGTCTCATGAACCATGAGATGATAACCTGAGCCAAAACCAAGAGTCAGATGCTTAATTGATTGAGCCACTCAGGCACCCTGGGTATATTATAGTTTCTTAAAACAAACCCATTTTACCTAGAATTTCCAAATTATTGCATCATGTATATTTGTGCTTTTTTTCTTAATTAACATACTTAAAAGTTTTTTTTTTTCTTTTCAAGCAACCAGCTCTTGGGTTATTTAATTCTACCATTTTTATTTTATAATTAAGTAGTTGCTACTTTTATCTTTTTAATCTTCTCTGCTTTCTTAGATTTATTTTGCTGATCTTTAATTTCATTTGGATGCTTCATTCTTTCTTATTAGTTAATATGGTGAAATATTCTAGCTGCTTTGTAATTTAATGACCTGTGGATAAGACCTACTTTGGAACATTTATAGAGCTATAGTCTAGGATATGTTTGCATCCACATGACCTGATACATATGCAATTTATATCCACTTAAAAAACAAAATCATTTAAGCAGGCACTGATAGCCAGTGACAAAACTGGTCAAACTTAATGCTTGACATAACGTTAGTTTGCTAAAGGACAGTTAGACCCTGACCTTTATGCAAACTTTCTGCACTGTAATTGCTTGCTCCGTCTCAGATGTAAATTCCACCCCATGTGCCTAACCACCAACTAAAATTTCCTACCTTGATCTTTCTGCTTTTGCAATATTTGACACAGTTCATTAAGTTCAAGACCCACCCTCCTTGCAATTTTAGTGTCCCCCTTCCTCTTTCCACAGTCACCTGTCCCCTGTACTGTGCATATAAAAGTTTTGCTTGCCCATGCCTTCTCAGAGATGTTTCTCGCTTAGGTTTTGAGTATCTCTCTATTGCAATAGTCCCCCTTAATAAATACTTGCCTTGTTAATATTTTTGTTTTGACCAGACCGTATTTTTGTTTTGACATCATAAGAGTTTGAAAGACACTTTGATTTCTAGAACTCCATTGAGTTTTGGATTATAATTTTGTTGCCAGTGATTTTTGCTTATTAAATAGGATATTTATGTATGTAGTAGGTTTCTGAAATCCCCTAGTACAATCCCTAGCTATTCTAACCAAATTGTGATATACTATAAAAATATTTAAAATATTTTCCTCTGAACACTTGTTTAGCAGTAACACATAAATTCTGATATGTAATGTTTTTATTACTGTTTTATCCAAATAGTCTGCAATTCCATTTTTCCCTTGGGCCCAAGAGCTGTTTAACCCAAGATATTTTATTTTCCAAGTGGGGCTTTTGTTTCCTTGTTATGCTATTGCCTTCTAGTTTTATTTTATTGCTTCTAGAGAAAGTTGTCTGTACTGTTTGGCTTTTGTTTGTTTGTTTTTGGAATTTATTAAGGTTTCCTGTTTAATTGGGAAAATATGAGATATATTCTCTGTTTTCAGAATCACAAAATTGATTAATAACTCTACTATATTATGTTATTTAAGTCCATGATATCCTTATTTGTTTCTTTGTATATTTAATCTGTCATGGACTTGGGGGATGAATTGAAGTACCCTGCCATTAATGTGCTTCTGTCTACTTCTCTGTGTAGAACTTAACTTTTGCTTTAAGGACTATGCTTATACTGATGCTATGTCATATGTACATAGATATCCCTAACTCTTTTTTTTTTAATTTTTTTTTATCTTTATTTATTTTTGAGAAAGAGACGGAACATGAGCAGGAGAGGAGCAGAGAGAGAGGGGGAGACACAGAATCTGAAACAGGCTCCAGGCCCTGAGCTGTCAACACAGAGCCTGACATGAGGCTCGAACTCACGAACCGTGAGATCATGACCTGAGCTGAAGTCAGACGCCCAGCTGACTGAGCCACCCAGGCGCCCCTAGGTATCCCTAATTCTTATCTCTGTCAATTGCACCCTTTTGCATATGAAGTACACTTGTCTTATTTAATGTTTTTTTCTTTCAGTTTTAAGTTTCTCTTTCTTTACAGTGTAGAATTACTTTTATTTTGTATCCAATCTGACTCTTCCCTTTTACTGGATGAGTTTAACTCATTTATAATTATTACAATTATTTACAATTATATTATAATTATAATTATTACAATTATTTAGTCATAAGAATGCCATGACTGTTTAGTTGTTATATTGTGATATCATTCATGCTTTTAAGGTTAAAAAATTATTTCCTGTGTGGTATTTTGCTTGGTTATACATGAAATTCTTCTTTTTTTTTTTTTCAATATATGAAGTTTATTGTCAAATTGGTTTCCATACAACATCCAGTGCTCATCCCAAAAGGTGCCCTCCTCAATACCCATCACCCACCCTTCCCTCCCTCCCACCCCCCATCAACCCTCAGTTTGTTCTCAGTTTTTAAGAGTCTCTTATACTTTGGCTCTCTTCCACTCTAACCTCTTTTTTTTTTCTTTCCCCTCCCCCATGGGTTTCTGTTAAGTTTCTCAGGATCCGCATAAGAGTGAAACCATATGGTATCTGTCTTTCTCTGTATGGGTTATTTCACTTAGCATAATACTCTCCAGTTCCATCCATGTTGCTACAAAGGGCCATATTTCATTCTTTCTCATTGCCACGTAGTACTCCATTGTGTATATAAACCACAATTTTTTATCCATTCATCAGTTGATGGACATTTAGGCTCTTTCCATAATTTGGCTATTGTTGAGAGTGCTGCTATAAACATTGGGGTACAAGTGCCCCTATGACATGCAATTCTTCTGATAATTATGACTTGATATTTTTGTCAATGTCTAATCTTCTTTCTTTAGACAGGATTATAAATGCCCAATTCTAAGCAACAATTAATTAGTAGTTTGCCTCATCATTCCACCTCCCTTTCTTCTCCATAACTTCCCAATTTTAGTTAATTATATTATCTTTCTTAATGTTTATCTTTGTTTAGTAAATATAATACCCATATTTGTTTTTTAGTTTTAATCCTATTTATCAGCATTCCTTAATGTTACCTACCTTATGCTTTCTAGTTATCTATTGTTTGATAAAAAATTGTTCACTGGCAGAATCTTCAAATGAGTCAATGGAAACATTATCCCTAGGATCTTGTGTTTTCAGAACTGTTTACCTTTATACTTCAGCAACAGTTTGACTGGATATATAATTCCTGGGTCACATCTCTTTCCTTGAGGATTTTGTCTGTATTGCTCTATCTACAATGTCTTCCAGGAATGAATATTGTGGAAAATGTGAAGTCAGCCTGTTTTCCTCATTATAAGTGATTTATTTTCTTTCACTTTCAAAGAATGCTAATTTTTGAAATCTAATAATTTTATGAGGACATATGTTGGTATTGACCATGTGGGACTATTTTTGTAAAATAGTATTTGCCCTTTTATATTTTCAGACTCCAGTATCTTTTTATTTCTGTGATTTTTTTCTTGAATTATATTTTTAATTTTTTCCCTTTGCTTTTAAGATCTGTGGATTTATGGTTTTTCATCAGTTCTAGAAAAAAATTCACAGCCATTATCTCTATATATTGCTTCTCCTCCTTTCTCATTCTTTCTATGTGGAACTCTAAATGTTAGATCTTATCATTCCATCTTCCATATCTTCTAACCTTTTTTTTTTTTTTTTTATTCACATTTTCCATTTCCTTGTTTCTCTTTACTACATTCAGGATCAGATCTTCAGACAGATCTTCTGGTTCATAAACTCCCACTTGAGTAATCTAGTTAATCTCTTCACAGTTTATTATTTGTTTGCTTATTTGTTTTTGCTGCCAACAACTGTATTTTTTATTTCTGGTTTCTTTTGAATTGTTCCCAAAATGTTTCTGTTCATTCCTGGATGTTTTTAATTGAATGATCACTTTTTAAATTACATGCTTTATTTAAACAGTTCACACAGCTGCTTTTTTAAAAATGTTTTATTTTTAAGAGAGCACGTGCACACAAGAACAAGGGAAGGGCAGAGAGAGGGGGACAGAGGATCTGAAACAGGCTCTGTGCTGACAGCAGAGAACCAACGCAGGGATCAAACTCATGACCATGAGATCATGACCTGAGCTGAAGTCAGATGCTTAAAGGACTGAGCCACCCAGGTGCCCCTCAAAAATATATAAATACATATATTTTCTTTATACATATTTATATATATGTTTTATTTATACATGTTTTATTTATACATGTCATATATATATATATATATATATATATATATATATAACTATAATTCCAATACTTGAAATCTTTGGGGAATCTAAATTGATAGTTTGTTTCCGCTGACTCTTACTCATGGTTATTGCCTTCTTGTGTATTTGGTAATCTTGTTTCTGAGTTCAGTGCTTAGTCATAATCTGTGGGAGTCCTCTGAACTGAACTTGGAGAGCTCTCCTCCAGATAATGTTTGTTTCTATTTCTGTCAGTAGCCAAGACCACTTCAGCCTTCCTTGGGTTTTGGCTTAAGAGTGTCCCAGGTTCAGCTTGTCCACATAGCTGCCATTCCAAGGGTTGGTACGCACAACAATTGTGTTGCTATAGGAACACTTCCTCAGGCCTACACGGTTCTTCCTGACTTCCTGCCCATTCAGGCAGCTTCCTGTTACTCTGGCTTCCTGTTACTCTGTTTTCCAAACCAACAAGAATTTTGCTTATGACCCAGTATTTTGCTTGACCTTAACTTTTCCCCAGCAAATGGAGATAGGCTATATAGGGATGGATATTCACAGTGCAGTCTCTCTTTTCCCCAAGTGTCACAGACAAAGACTGTTTTCTGAAGGTACAACTTGTCTATGTGATGCATATGTTGCTGCACTTTCTCTGATTCTTGAAGCCATGTGGATCCAGGGAAGCTCCTGCAACCAACCTGTGAATTGCATTCCTACCTTTGAAATGAAAGATTTAGGCTCTATACAAGAGATTTAAGCTGTCCTTAACTTTTAAGTAGTATACTTTGCTATTTAACCCTAACCCTGACCCCAATCCAATCTGAAACCCTAAATCTAATAAGATCTTTCTAAAATCTGCACTCTTAACAACCTCCCATACTCTCACTCCCATCCACTTATTTTGTAACTTAAGGATTTGCCTCATAGTTTTTCTTATTCTGTTCTTTACTTTTGAGTGATTTACCCCCCAAAAGGAAAAATACTAACTTTATACTACTGTCTTCAAATAATAATAAGTCCTGCTACATTCTTTGTGATTATACCATTTTTGGCATACCACATGAACTATAAGAACTGTGTTTGGCAATTTGTCTCCACTAATATTCAGTTATCAGGTGCAGTTCATCTCAATTTAAAATATTTTCACACTTTAAGTTTTGTGTGGTTACTACTGTGTGGTCTGATATCGCCAATGTTTAAATAAATGTTATCAAGAACTCGGGAAGCACTAAAGCAAAAATTTAATGATGAAAATAGCAATGTAAATATTAAAGTTATAATGGCATAAATATAAAAAATGAACAGGATGCCCATTTTTAGAAGGACACCAATGTGGTAATTTCACAGAAACAAGTAAAAAAATATACGGATAGAAGTGTAAGGGTGAATATCTGAAAATCAGCAATGCAGTTATTTTTTTTGACACTGTGCTATCTATCTTCTAAGAAACTTTGTCAGGTTTTGGCGTGAAGTTAATGATGCCTTCATTTCAATTTCTAGCATAACATTGTGACCTCCGCTTAACCAATTAAATTTTTTACTACTACAACAAAACAATTTAGTACAGAATTTAATAATTATTTTTGCTAAAGTCAGAAACAGACCAAAATTACCAATATTTCATTCAGAGCTGCATTCCTTATTTACTAAACCAGGTGGTTCTCACTGTTGTCAAAGGTTTGTAAAAGCCAGCTAGAAAGTTCTTGAAAATGTGCTCAGAGAAAGCAAAACAAGCTGCTGGCAAAATTCCATGTCAGTGCATTTGGCATCATATAATGTCAATGGCATTTAATGTGAAAGAGGAATTACTGTTCTGTGTTCATGCTAGCAAATATTCTATTTAGAGTTGTATGATGCCACTAATCACAAATGTCTAGAAAATGAGTCAGTTCTAGGCATATATGTGGTATAAGGAGAAGTACTAGAGGACTTTTTGTTCTGCTCATTATTAAAATCCAGTGCTTCAGGAGAACTCTTTTTTTTTTTTTTTTTTTTTTTTTAGATTATCACTATTTTGTAACTCGGACTGGAAACGGTATGATGGATTTAGTTCTGATACCAGCTAGCTACATGTAAGAAGGCATACGTGCACTGCTTTATAAAGAATTGGTGGTCAACAATATGTCTCTTGATATTTTTTGAGGCAAACCGTAAAAAAGAAGAAAGTGAACAAACTAAATGGTGGCCCCTGACCATTCAACTCCCCAGTGTGGCTGGGTAAAGTCAATCAACTGCTTCCTCCACAAAACATCCCTTATCAAACCTGCCACCCATCTTCACCTTGCCAAATCTAATGATTTGTTCTCCATCTAAATCATAATTGATCTCTGAGCAGTATCTCTTTGAAACACTTTCCTCTCTAAGATTTCCTAAAGCCACACTCTTCTGTTCCCCTCCTTTCTCACTGGCTGCTCCTTCTCAATCTCCTTTTGAGGACCCACCCCTTCCTCTGTCTGGCTTTTAATTATGAACACTCTATCCTGAGTCCCTGGTGCTCTCCACGGTCTCCCTACATAATGTTTGCATTACTACTGTCAAAGCTCTTTGATAATATCAGATTCTTTTTTTCTACTTTTAACAATCTGGTGGCTTATATGGGTATTTGTGTGTGTGTGTGGTTTTAGCATATTTTCCTGGTTGATTAATGAGACTGAACATTTTTTACATGTTTATTGACCATCTGGATTTCCTCTTTGGGGAAACTGGTGACTCAGGTATTTTGCTGATTTTCCAATTGCATTTTTTGGCTTTTATCATATTTATCTTGTGGGAGTACTTTTTATACTCTAGATACTAGTCTTCTTCAGTTACTCATGTTGCAGGTATTTTACCCAAATTTATGGCTCTAAATAGATCTGTTTAAAATACCTTCCAGGTCTTGTCATGTCCTTGTTTCAAGACTTCCAGTGACTCCCAACTGCAGTTAGCTGTCAAGGCCCTAAATGATCCAGTCCCGCCTATCTCTTTGTCCCTGAACTCCAGCAACACTGGCCTTCTTTTTGTTCCTCAGTTATGTTTAGGAGATAGACTTGAGCTCCCTCTCTTGCACAGCTTTGGACAAATGCCAGTTCTTAGTAAATGCTCATTTGCACCTCTGCAGAGTGTTAGAAAAGGCCCAGCTGCAAGGTGCAAAGCACCGGCTCTGATAAAAATGCTTTCTTTTCGTATAGAATTGTTGAATCAGTGCGTTTTACACCTGAAACTAATACAACATTGTATGTCAACTATATTTCAATAATTTAAAAAAAATTTTTTTTCAGATTCTCGTGCTGCCATTTATTAAACACAAAGAACAGTTACATAACACTTGTATCAGCTTCCTCATCTGTACAAGGCACTGTACTCCTATCAATGGTGAGCACAGTGTTTTCAAAAAAAATTTTTTTTAACCTGTTTTATTTTTTTTAATTTACAGCCAAATTTGTTAGCATATAGTGCAACAATGATTTCAGGAGTAGATTCCTTAGTGCCCCTTACCCATTTAGCCCATCCCCCCTCCCACAACCCCTCCCGTAACCCTCAGTTTGTTCTCCATATTTATGAGTCTCTTCTGTTTTGTCCCCCTCCCTGTTTTTATATTATTTTTGTTTCCCTTCCCTTTTATGTTCATCTGTTTTGTATCTTAAAGTCCTCATATGAGTGAAGTCTAACGATTTTTGTCTTTCTCTGATGGACTCATTTCACTTAGCATAATACCCTCCAGTTCCATCCACGTAGTTGCAAATGGCAAGACTTCATTCTTTTTGATTGCCAAGTAATACTCCATTGTGTACATATATATACCACATCTTCTTTATCCATTCATCCATCAGTGGACATTTGGGCTCTTTCCATACTTTGGCTATTGTCGATAGTGCTGCTATAAACATTGGGGTGCATGTGTCCCTTCAAAACAGCACACCTGTACCCCTTGGATAAATGCTTAGTAGTGCAATTGCTGGGTTGTAGGGTAGTTCTATTTTTAACTTTTTGAGGAACCTCCATACTGTTTTCCAGAGTGGCTGTACCAGCTTGCATTCCCATTTAAAACTTTTTTTTTTAATGTTTATTTATTGTTGAGAGAAACAGAGCAGGAGTTGGGGAGGGGCAGAGAGAGAGAGGAAGACGCAGAATCAGAAGCAGGCTCCAGACTCTAAGCTGTCAGCACAGAGTCCAATGCGGGGCTCGAACTCACGAACCATGAGATCATGACCCAAGCCAAAGTCGGACACTCAACCGACTGAGCCACCCAGGCGTCCCTATATTTCAATAATGTTAAAGTGATTTTTTAAACATGTTTTCTTATAATTGTGTTAGGACCAAAAAAAACAAAAACAAAAACAAACAAACAAACAAAAACTAATCCCTGAACAGCAAAAATAATCTCAGCCACAAAAGAGAAAGACAGAAACTAAGCTGGGTAATATCTATCATTGAAGCTTGTATCCAATGGAAAATGATCATCTGAATTAGTAGACCAGATGTTACATGTAAGGAGAATGTAACATCTCCCTCTATAAGCCACAGAAGAAGCCCTTTGGATGAGACAAGATCCCACCTACTAGTGGCTGCAGGTCTGTTGGAGGCCATCCATGCTGAGTGGTTTGAAGCCTTGGAAAACTGCATTCTTGGGGAAAAACAAAAAAAAAACACCAACAGGGAATATCACATCTGAAAATACAGGGTATTTCTCTACCTTTTATTAAAAGTTCTGAGGCAGCTCTTCCAGCCCATGGGTCCTGTCCCCACGCTTTAATAAAATCACCTTTTCGCACCAAAAAACATAATAATAATAAAATAAAAGTTCTGAAATTGAGTTTCATACCCTTTGTTAATGAATGAATTATAACTGAAGTTTGCTATGAGAATTCTCCACTGAATCTGGCCCAGTGAATCAAACAATTTTTGTGATTCATACCAAGTTTGTCTAGTCTCAAGGCATTGCATTTATTGTTCTTTTAGAAAATAACATCTTTGAGATATCATTCATAGGCCATATAATTCACCCACTTGAGGTATATAATTTAACACATTCTAGTATATTCACAGAATCGTGCAAAAATCACCACAATCAATTTCAGAACATTTTCATCACCCCAAAAAGAAACCCTATATTCAGTGCTAGTCCCCAGATTTCCTAAGACTAACAACTACTTCTTGACAAGACTCAAACAAGCATTACCATCTCTAGGGAGGTCACATTACCCTTTCTAATTATTCCCTGCCTCTTTGGATGACAGTGTTTGTTGCTTATGGTCATTCCCTCTCTCTTTAACAGAATCATCATTTTGTTCATGTATCCAATACCTACATGCTACAAGGGTGGTCAGGCCCATGTCCAACCCCAAGGGATAAATCATGACTGATCTACATCAAAGATGATGTCTCATTCCCCTTGGCAAGGATGGTTTAATAAGGATAGAGCTGGAGGGTTCTTCTAGGCAAAGATTTCTATGCCCTTAAAAGACAGATGTGAGAAAAAACAGATTTTCCCTGCCTACACCTTAGTGCGAGGAGGTATTGCTTAGACCTGTAGAATCATCTTACAAGCGTGAGAAGAAAACCTGAGAGTCACAGAGATGCTGAGCTGGAGCCATGATGTCATCGAGCCACCGAATAACCAACTGTGGAACAATCCTACTCTGAGTTTTCCCATGACATAAAACCCTTAACGTTCACGCCATTCTGAATTGGGTTTTCAGCCAAATATATCCTACCTAATAACCTGTTACATTGTCCTCTTTTGTCTTCTTAGCACTTAACATTCTTTGTAATATCTTGCTTGTTTATTGCTTGCCTCCATCAATCAGAACATGAGCTCTTTAACATCTTGTTTGCTCTGCACCTAAAGCATCTTAAATAGTACCTAGTATCTAGTCAATAGCCAATAATTATCAGTTGAAAATGAATGAATGAACAATGCCTTGATTTCTCTCTTTCCCTCATTTCCAATACTTCAGCAAGTCTATTGGTTAAACCCTCAAAATATATCCAAATTTGACTATTCTGACCATACCTGGAACTATCAACAGTGAGTGTCCAGGTTGAAAGTGTCTTACCCTTCTGTTCACCTGGTAATCTCCTTACTCCTTTTCCTGTTTTCATTGATTCCATGTTTACTGAGGTGCATGCAGGGCACTGGACTGCCCTCATGAACCCACAGTCTAGTGGAGGAAGTAGAGAGAGATCCTGTACAGGTCATAACTGCATAAGAAATAGGGGATGCAGGGGTGCTGGGTGGCTCAGCCAGTTACGCATCCGATTCTTGATTTCGGCTCAGACCACGGTCTCACCGTTCATGAGTTCAAGCTCTGCACTAACGGCGTGGAGCCTGCTTGGGATTCTCCCTCTCCCTCTCTCTCTGCCCTTCCCTCACTCGCATGTGCTCTCTCTCTCTCTCAAAATAAATAAATAAACAAACTTAAAAAAATATAGGGGATGCAAAGGTAGGTATGGTGATCTGAGCAGGTAGAGACTTGTAGTCCCCATTCACATTGCACAGAAGACTAGGCAAAAAACAAGGAGCCACTCCTCTGTGCTCTGCACAGGGATGAAGGTGAGGTTTTGTATTGGGGTTGGGAGCATTTCCTTTGTGTATATAAGAAAAGGTCAGGTACAACTTGCATATGTTCTTCCCCTTTCCAAATGACATTAAAAACAAAAATAATCCTTCAGTCTAAAGTACACTTGTCATACCTCTCCTCTCACATATTTAGGTGGGAGGGATCAGCTAGCCCCATCTGAGAGATCAAGAAATTGAGACTCAGGGGTGCCTGGGTGGCTCAGTTGGTTAGGTGTCCAACTCTTGATCTCAGTTCAGGTCTCCAAGTTCCTGAGATTGAGTCTGTATCAAGCTCTGTGCTGACAGTGGAGCCTGCTTGGGGTTCTCTCTCTACCTCTCTCTTCCCCTCCCCAACTCATGCACTCATGCACCTGCACACTCTCTCACTCTCAAAATAAAAAACTTAAAAAATAAAAATAAAATTTAAAAAAAAAGAAATTGAGACTCAGCAAGAAGCCATTTCCCTAGGGTTGTGCACCTCTTCAGCAGTAAGGCCACAAGCAGACCCTATGTCTTTTCACTCACAAGCAATTCACATTATAGCTCGCTGAACACCCAGCCCAAACCTCCCCAGAACAGGGGCTCAATAAACAGAAGTTATTCCCCCAACTCTCTTTCTGGTCTCCGCTAAGAAGCCCTCCTGTTAGAAATGGGGAAACTTGAGAAGCAACTTTCAAGGAATAACAGCAGAGAGGCTGACCTGTCCCAGGAGCTCTGATTCTAATCATAATAATAGTCAATCATAGTTTATGGAATACTTCTTATGTGCTAAGTCCTGTTCCAAAACCCTTAACACAGTATTTTTTTTCCATCGCCCAGCAACCCTATAAGGTTATATGGTACAAGTCTAAGATCTCTTATCTTAATTTGGAAGCCCAAAAGACCCTGAAAACCAACAGACTTTTCCTATATTTGCTGCCCAAACTCTCCTGGTAGCAAAATTTGTCCTGAACAGATGTGAGGCTATTTAGATTACTTATAATGTTTTTTATTTTAAAAATTAAAAATCAGGAAAAAAGTATGAATATCCATAACTTTATTAGTTTTCTATTGCTATGGAACAATATTACTACAAATTTAGTGACTTAGACCAACACATTTACTATCTCTAAGTTTTAAATTTTTTTTATTTTATTAAAAAAGTTTTTTTTTTTTACATTTATTTGTTTTTTGAGAGACAGAGAGAGAGAGAGAGCACAAGTTGGGGAGGGGCAAAGAGAGAAGAGACACAGAATCCGAAGCAGGCTCCAGGCTGCGAGCTGTCAGCACAGAGCCTGATGCAGGGCTCGAACTCATAAACTGTGAGATCATGACCTGAGCTGAAGTCGGACGCTTAACCGACTGAGCGACCCAGGCGCCCCTAATTTTTTTTTTAATGTTTATTTATTTTTGAGAGATGGAGGAAGACAGAGTGTGAGTGGGGGAGGGTCAGAGAGAGAGGGAGTACCAGAATCTAAAGCAGGCTCCAGGCTCTGAGCTGTCAGCATAGAGACCCACACGGGGCTTAAACTCACCAACCGCGAGATCACGACCTGAGCCGAAGTTAGACACTTAACCGACTAAACCACCCAGGCGCCCCTACTATCTCTAAGTTTCCATTGGTCAGGAGTCCAAGCTGGGTTCTCTGCTGAGGATCTCACAAGGCTTCTATCAAGGTCAGCTGGGGCTGCAGTCTCTACTGGGTTCAAACAGGGAAGGATCCACTTCCAAGTTTACTCATGTTATTGGCAGAATTCAGTTCCCTGAGGTGGTAGGACTGAGGGCTTCAGTTTGGTGTGTGTGTGTGTGTGTGTGTGTGTGTGTGTGTGTGTGTGTGTGTGTGTTTTGTTTTGTTTGCTGCCTGTAAGTCGGAGGCTGCCCTCAGCTTAGAAGTCATATTCATTGCTGTGTGGCATCCCGGGACTACCATGGCCATTTGCTTCCTCAAAGCCAGCAAGGATGAGTGGTAGGGAGAAGAAAAGACGGAGACTGACACTCCAGCAAGACGGATACTACAATCCTATGTAACGTAATCACATAATCATGCACTTGCAATCATATACATCTTATCATCTTTGCCATATTCTTTCAGTTAGAAGCAAGTCACAGGTCCTACCCACACTTGAAGGGACAGGATCATATAAGGGAGTAAACACCAGGAAGTGGAGAGTGTGGGGTCACTTTAAGAGTCTGTCAACCATAATACATTTCAATGCAGAAATATTAATGTTTGATTTGCCCTAGAGCCCCGTGAGGGTGTGTCATAATATCTGGTATATGTACCATGACAGCATTCTAAAATCTTAAAATTTAGAAATTCTCAGATATATCTGTCCTCGTGGATTTTGGATAAGATACTATATTACTATCCTCATTTTAAAAGTGAAGAAACTGAATTACCAAGGAGTTAAGTGACTCAATTTAAGGAAAACTCACTTCCATGTGTTTCTCCTCTAGTCTCAATATTCTGCTACTATGTATCTTCCTTAACTTATGATGGAATTACACCTTGATAAAGCTACATATGCTGAAAATACCATGTCAAAAATGAATTTAATACACCTAAACTACTGAGCATCATAGCTTAGCTTAGCCTACTTATTATTATTTTAATGTTTATTTATTTTGTGTGAGAGAGAGAATGCAGGGGAGGGGGGGAGAGGGAGAGGGAGAGGGAGAGGGAGAGGGAGAGGGAGAGGGAGAGGGAGAGGGAGGGAGAGAGGGAGAGAGGGAGAGAGGGAGAGAGGGAGAGAGGGAGAGAGGGAGAGAGGGAGAGAGGGAGAGAGGGAGAGAGGGAGAGAGAGAGAGAGAGAGAATGAGAATCCCATGCAGGCTCTGTGCTGACAGCACAGAGCCTAATACAGGGCTCAATCCTATGAACTTTGAGATCATGACCTGAGCTGAAATCAAGAGTCAAACGCTCAACTGACTGAGCCACCCAGGCGCCCCCTAGCCTAGCCTACCTTAAACATGGTCAGATCACTTACATTGGGCAAATCATCTAACACAGAGCCTGTTCTATAATGAAGTGTTGAATATCTATGTAATTTATTGAATACTGTACTGAAAGTGAAAAACAGAATGGTTATAAGTGTATTGGTTGTTTACCTTTGCAATCATGGCTGGCTAGAAGCTGTGGCTCATTGCCACTACCCACATCACAAAAGAGGATCCTGCCACATACTGCTAGCCTGGGAAAAGAACAAAATTCAAAATTTGAAGTACAGTTTACAGTGAATGCATATTAATCTCATACCACCATAAAGTCAAAAAATCATCAGTTAAACACTGTAAGTTGGGGACCATCTGCACACTACTTTACTTCTGACAGCAGATGTGTGAATTTTCTTCACATCAAGCAATTCTGCAGCACCAGCTGGGTGTCCTACAATTTCACTCAGATCTGACACTATCTACCTGGGGATAGCACAGGATCTCACAAGTTAAAGGCTCACAAATCCCCTCCCACACTCACATATGATGCCAGTCACAAGTCCAGGTTGTCACCTGTGTTTCTGACCTACTGGCTATAAATTGGAAATTCCACGAACCCCTTCTCCAGTTTAATTACTTTGCTAAAGCGGCTCACAGAAGTCAGGAAAACATTTTACTTATTAGATTACCAATTTATTATTAAGAAATGTAACTCAGGAACAGCCATATGTAAGAAATGCATAGGGCAGGTTTTGGGAGAAGGAGCATGGAGCTTCCATGTTCTCTCTGGGGTGCAACACCCTCCCCAAATCTCCATGTGTTTGCCAACCCAGGAAGCTCTCCAAACCTGTTCTTTTGAGTTTTTATGGAGCCTTCATACACAGGCATGACAGACTAAATCATTGGCCACTGGTGACCTCCAGCCCTTCTCCCCTCCCCAGAGATGGGGGGTGGGACTAAAAATTCCAACCTTCTAATCCAGTAGCTTCCCCTGGCAACCAGCCCCCATCCTTAGAGCCTTTTCAAAAATTACCACATTAACATAAACTCAGGTGTGGTTGAAAGGGGCTTGTTATGAATAACAAGACACTCCTTTCACCTTTAAGGATCTGGAGCTATTTCAGGAACAAAGGACAAAAGACCAAATATTGTAACAAAGGCTACTCCCATTGCTCTTAAGAAATTCCAAGGGTTAGGGCATCTGGGTGGCTTAGCAGGTTAAGCACAGGACTCTTGATTTCTGCTCAGATCTCACAGTTCCTGAGTTTCAGCCCCAAATCAGGCTCTTCAGAGACTGCTTGGGATTCTCTCTCTCCCTCTTTCTCTGCCCCTCCCACATGCACGCACATTCTCTCTCTCTAAATAAATAAATGTAAAAAAAAAAAAATCCAAGGGTTTTAGGAGCTCTGCCAGAAACAAGATGAAGACCAAATATATGTGTCCTATTGATGAGGAAGCTTGAGGCAAACTGAGGGCAAAGTACAAGTTAGCCCACACCCCCTCCCGAGGTAGGAAATATATGATATTCCTTGGACACTCCCAGCCACACCAAAACAGGAAAGGACAAAAAAACAAAAACAAAAACAAAAACAAATGGTTAAACTGATAAGAGTCTCCACCAGTTTACCAGAAAAAGGCAACCACATCACAGCCTAACGTCCAGGAACTCCCTACTGTCTTAATGTTAATGACTTGAGAGAGAGAAGAGGGGGGCGGGGAACCTTACCTTGCTAATAGCTAGGCCTCCAGTAAGTCTTTAGTATATGAAAGTCTCTTTGGAAACTCCCTCTTGACTTTATCTCCCCTCTTAACTTCATCTCCCCCAACTCCATAAAATGGTCACTCCCCACAACCCCAGGGCAGCTCTTCCTGCCCATGGGTCCTGTCCCCATGCTTTAATAATCACCTTTTTTGCCCCCTAAGATGTCTTCAAGAATTATTTCTGGGCCATTGGCTCCAGACCTCATGAACCGCCCATCACCCCAAAACTTCACCATTGTTACAAATCACATTACATTCACTGTGGAAAAAATAAGCGTTCCAACTCTGAGGTTACAGCCCAAGCTCTTCCCATGCAAGCTTCATGGCTCTGAGATTTAACAGTCTCAGATTCTAAATGCTCTCATCAACACCATGACCCCAACCCAGAATTGCAATCCCAGAAGTCCCAGGCATGAAGGTCCTATGGATGTACATGCTCACTATCACCACAGTTCTTCTCTTTCCCTGGGGCACCTTCCACCTGGCTCCTTCAATCCTTCGAACTTTACCGAGCACATTTTTTGCTTCAGAGCCTTTCTTTTCCTTCTGTCCCCAGATCCCTTCATGGTTAGCTCCTTTCATCCTTCAAGTCTGTTAAACTAATTAAACAAGGAGGCCATTAGACTGAGGTGGCTCTAATGCCATGGTGGCCTACGTATGCAAGCCAAAATCTAAGCCTGTAAATGCCTCAAGGTTCCAATATCAAAACACTAAGGATAACCAATCACAAAAAGCCAACTAGACTTTAATATATAGCCAATCAAATAATTTCCTTTCTTTGCTTCTGCACTTTCTCTATACAAGTCTTTCTTCTGAATTGTTGGCTCAGCACTCATAACTGCTTTTGGTTTGGCACTGCCCAATTCCAATCCACCTTTGCTCAAATAAAATTTTTAATACCCCTCAGTTTATCTTTTAACAAATCTCAGCAAAAATGTTACAGCCTTAAAGATGCCTTCCTTGACCACCAGAGTAAAACTAATCCCTCTCTTTCTGTCTCTCCCCCTTCTCCCCCATCTCTCCCCCATTCTATCTTTATAGTTCTTTATAGCCCTTATCTCCATATACTGCTTTGTTTGTGTGCCTGTTTTGTAGCTCTCACACTAATGTGTAAACTCCAAGAGAGACATTTGTTTACTGATAAACTGCCTGGCAAATAATAGGTATTAAACAGTTATTTGAATAAATGTAATTAATGGATTTTTAAAGTCTATCTGACAGAAATAACAGGCATTAGATTCTATTGCAAATGACTAATAAATGTAGTTACGAATTGTATAGTTTTATAAAAATAATGAAGCTAACTAGGAAAAGGCAAAACTTAAGCTGCTGTTGCACTGGCTCTCAGCATCATGATTAAAGACCACAATTGCCATCCCTCTCACTGTTATAAAACTACAACAATTATTACTTCGGCTCAGACTAAGCTATTACTTATTAATTTTCAAAATGTTTGTGATATTTAATTATTTTATATAAAAATCAGTGGCTTATGAATCCGTTATTTTCCACTCTATCCTTCTCTACTTTGGGCTCTAAGAGGCTGACTTTTGTAGACTGCACCTCTAATTTCTGGGTGTGTTGAAACTATGCACAGAAGCACCAGGAGATCTAAAGGGGGATGAAGAATGGGGTTAGAGCATTTACTCTTCCAGGATCCCTGCCAGCTGTGTTGCCATAGGCTGACTACATCCCTTTACTGGCCCAAAAGCCATAGCTGCTTCTAGATGGCCTCACCTATGGCCACTCTCTCTGGTTTTGGTAACTGTTCCCTTCCTGGCTTTCAGGACTAGGAGAGGTAAGGGCTTCCTGCTATTGCTAGTCTAGGTATTGAACCACCCTTATCCCTGCTTTCCCTACATTCTGCCCACATCTTTATAAACAGCCTCTTTATTAATATCTCCTTGCCTATCCTGTTTGAACTTCTGCAGCTGTTTCCTGCAAGAATCCTGAGTCATACATTTTATGCCTCAAACTCCTGAGAATTTGAAAGACCTGGGTCTATAGCCTATCTACAAATTAAATCAAGGGTTCAGTCAATGGAAAATTTTAACAATGCACAAGAATTCATGAGCATGGGCACTGTTGTTTCCAATTTAGAGTAAGACACAGTATGAGATACAAAAAGAAATTAAATACTTTCACATTGGCACCAATTAAGGACATTCCTACCTGGAAATAACCTGCACATGGTAGGATAATAAAGTAGTCACTCATCTGGCTTCTCTTTATTCTGTTTGTTTTCAGCCCCCTTTAGAGTTACAACCTAAAGATCTGAGAAATAGAAAATGTACTGGGCAAGGAATTAGCAAACATATTCTAGTTCCATCTTTGCTCAGAAATCTTGAGAAATCAGTCAACTTTCCTGAAACTACAAAATTAAGATGATGGAATGAGTTATAGCTAAGATACCTTTTAGTTCTAAATCTCTGATAACTATATTTTATAATTATGAAGAACTATCAAGAGTTTTTATTTTAAAGAGGTAGAGGCAACAATATAGTATTGTTTAAGAACCCAGCTCTGCAGCCTAATTGTTTGGCTTCAAATCCCAGCTCTACCACTGACTAGCCACATGGACTTGGGCATGTTTCTTAATCTCTTTGGGCCTCAGTTTCCTCAAGTGGAAAATCGGTATGATAACAGTAAAAATACCTGCCAATGAGGATTTCTTTGAGGGTCAAATGAGTTTGACCCTGTAAAATATTCACTGTGTGCAAGGCACTATTCTAGCCACCCAGTAAGTATTCACAATTATCACTGATACTGTTAACAGAGTTTTTTCCATAATTTAATGATCTAGTAGGCTTTTATTCAGCAACTCATACATGGGGCAACATCCAGTCTAGCAGATAGAAAGGAGCTCTAAAGAGCTGTACAAGGCAAGAAATATTTACAGACCAAAATGAGAAGGAACAAGGAAGCTGTACTAGGCATTTGCTGATTGGTTAAAGCAGGATTACTTCCCTTATATGGAGCAAAGGAGAGTCTTGGAGCCAGGTTAGATAACTTGTGTGGACAGGCAAGCACTGATTGGTTGGCCTAGGCCCACTTTTTCTGGGAGAGCCAAGCACAGAAATTTAGTTAAATTCCAGTTTGCTGATGTGGGCTTAGCATAAGTGGTTCCATCTTGCACCTGGTCTGGACACTAACACCCAACTGAAGATTTGGAGTTAACAGTGGATGATGAAGTATAGGTTATACTGAGCTGAAAATTAACTTTAGAAGAGCAATTGCTATTTTGAATCTATATATAAGCAATATGGGGCACCCGGGTGGTTCAGTCAGTTGAGCATCTGACTTCAGCTCAGGTCATGATCTCACCATTCGTGGGTTCGAGCCCCGCATTAGGCTCTGTGCTAACAGCTCAGAGCCTGGAGCCTGCTTTGGATTTTGTGTCTCCCTCTCTCTCTGTCCCTCACCTGCTCACACTCTGTGTGTGTCTCTCTCTCAAGGATGGATAAACATTAAAAAAAAAATTTTAATTAAAAAAATAAATATAATATGGTTTAAGAGTGAAGACCCTAACTCATAGCCTGTTCTTATATTTTGATATGACATGTAAAGATGATTTGAACAACAATTTATTTCTATCTACTTGTATGCCTATACGTTCTTATAAATGACCCAAGATTTACTACATACATGCACACACATGCACACACACAAAAACACACATATACAGTTGACCCTTGAACAACGTGGGGGTTACATGCCCCTACCCACTATGCAGTCGAAAATCCACATATAACTTTTGACTCCCCCAAAACTCAATTACTAATAGTCTACTGTTGACCAGAAGGAAGGCTTACCAAAACATAAAGTCAATTAACACATATTTTATATGTTATATGTATTATATACTGTATTCTTATAATAAAGTAAGCTAGAGAGAAGAAAATATTATAAGTGAAGAAAAACATAAAGAAAATACATTTGCAGTACTGGAAAAAACCCACATATAAGTAGACTTGCATAGTTCGAATCCACGTTGTTCAAGGGTCAACTGTGTGTGTACATATATACACATACATACATAGCATAAGGTATACTTAATCATTTTATCTGTATACATTTATTATATATTTTTCTTTACATACACAAACACACTAGGAATAAATAGCATAATTTAAGGAAAGTAATGTTGCTTAGTATTCTTATATAACCTGCCCAGAGAAACATATAAAGTTTTCTTTATATGGTAGCTAGGGTAGGAAATGGAAGAGGTTTCGAGCTAGAGGAAACTATAGCAAAGTGGGCACAGCAAGCAAAGAGGGGAGAATGGGAAAATGACATCCTGCCCTTAGCATAGCACTGTCCACAAATCACTTACCATGCACCACAAAAGACTTATTCCTAACAACCTTGCATTCCAAGATAAACCATGAATAACAGGAACCTCCCAAAAGCATTTACTAACAGGAAATCCTGAAATCTTTGCCTCTTGAGATAAGCCACAAAAATAAGAACATCCTGTTTTCCTTTCAAAAAGACAGGAACATCTTGTTCTTATCCAATCTGAACTGTCAACTGCCATATCTGAGCTATAAATATCCGCCATATCATCAGAGCTATAAATTCCTCCTATTCTATGAGATGAGCCACTACTTCTGAAGGCCTGGTTCGCTTATTTATTAGCAAATAAAAGGCAAAATAGGTAAAAGGGATAAAGAGGTAGAAACCTGCAGTTATAAAACATAAAATAAAATAAGTCACAGGGATGAAAAGTACTGCATAGAGAATATAGTCAATAATATTATAATAACTTTGTATAATGACAACTTATGATGAGCATTGCGTAATGTACATAACTGTCAACTCACCATGTTGTACACCTGAAAGTAATATGTCAACTGTACTTCAACTTTTTAAAGAAGTTTCCCTGTGTTCACATTTCTTTCTGAATTTTATTCTGACAAAGAGTTACTGGATAGACAGTAGTTGGAACTGATTTTCTTGGTAAGTACTGGATATACCAAGGCCAGCTTCATGGGCAAACTAATGATGCAGTCGTACAAGGCCCAGCCTTGGTTTAATGCTCTGCTGTCACCATCTTGAAATTCCTAATAACCTTTTGAAAAGGAGTTTTGCAAGTTATACTGATGGTATTGGATGCATCATAAACCTCTCTCCTGGGGTTCCTGGGTGGTTCAGTTGGTTAAGCGTCCGACTCAGGCTCAGGTCATGATCTCATGGTTTATAAGTTTGAGCCCCGCGTTGGGCTCTCCACTCTCAATGAAGAGCCTGCTTTAGATCCTCTGGCTCCCTCTCTCTCTGCCCCTCCCCAGTTTTCTCTCTCTGTCTCTCGAAAATAAAATAAACCTCTCCTGAGCACCCAAATAAAGTAGGAAGAGCACGGTCTTTGGAGTCTGACACGGCTATTTATTTAGGTAAGGCTCACCTTCATCTATAAGATAGCATGATATCTCAGACTTGGTTGATGATTGACTACATGAGATCATGTAAGTATTTACCATGTTTGACACCCAGAAGGTCCATAAATCATCCTGAATTATCCCATTTTACCTTCTTTGAAAAAGAGGTCTATGGGGCACCTGGGTGGCTCAGTTGGTTAAGCGTCCAACTTCGGCTCAGGTCATGATCTCATGGTTCGTGGGTTCGAGTCCTGCATCAGGCTCTGTGCTGACAGCTCAGAGCCTGGAGCCTGTTTCAGATTCTGTGTCTCCCTCTCTCTCTGCCCTTCCCCCACTCACGCTCTGTCTCCCTCTGTCTCAAAAATAAACATTAAAAAAAAATTCAAAGAGCTCTACCTTTATACAATCTCCTTTTCTTCTCAGCATGAGTCTTAATAGAAGCAGCAATTCATTTGAACAAGTATGTATTGTGAGAGCTGGGCTACTTGTGTGTTTATTTCTTCTCTTCCCCTTCATTCCTCCCATTACATCAGACTACATCCTTTACCATCACCTCAAGGACCCTCAATGACCTTCCTGTGGCTGAACTACCTTCAAGTGTTATTCCACTTGACATCTCTTCAGCATGTGACAATTTTGCTCATGTTTATCTTCTGTAGCACCCCACTGTTTTTTTCCCCTACCTTTTTGGCTGTTCCTTCTCAGTGTCAATTGCCAGTCAACGGCTGTTCTCAGCTGCCTCTCCAAGGACTTGTTGTTCTCACTCTATATACATCTGATGGGTGAGCTCATCAATTCCCATACCTTCAATTTCCATTTATATGCTGGTGACTCCTGTTATGGATACATAATTGTTAGGATGTTTTGGCAGCAAGAAACAGAAAATTCAACTCCACTAATTTTATCAACAACAAAGGGAATTAACTGAATTGTGTGACAGCACAAAATAAAGCCACCCCTGCCCAAGTTGCCACATCAGCAAAACAAAACTTGGATTCTAACTTTCATGTTTCTGTAAATGCTCTGCTTCACCAGAGTTTGGTATATCCAGTCAGCCAATCCCCAACTGCTAAGAATCTGCAATGATTTATTTGTTCTCAGATATGCAACTCCAGCCAATCAGCTTAAGCCAAATATTCTTTCTTTATTCCCTGATTAACATACTGGCCTTATAAGGAAATCCCTGACCCCCTAGCCAATCATTCCCTGTTTCCTTGTTGCTGCTTCAAACACTATAAACTCATTCTTGCCCAAACATCCCATGGGAAGAGTGCTCCACTGCTTGTGGGGCACTGATTCCCTCAATCTATGGATGTTTTTCCCTCGAGTAAAGAACATCAAACTCGATGCTAAATTGTTTTATTTTTGTCATTTCATAATAGAGAGGAAGGGTGGTGTTCAGGCACGGTTCAATCAGGACCCTAGCTGCTCTCCCTTGATTCTCTTAATCTGTCTTCCTCTATATAACTTCATTCAACGTGACAATGCTGAGAATGTTGATTCATGAAGCATTATCATAAATTTGAGAAAACTTCTTTCTCAAAAATCTGCAGCAAAACTTTTCCTGCTTATTGGTCCCAAATAGGTCACATGCCCCTGGGCCTATTTTTGAATCCAACTCTGTGGCTGAGGGAATATGGTGATTTCTTGATTAAGGTCTGCTTATCCCTGAATCAATTACTGCAGCAATCACTGATTAGCCTAATCTAGACCCACCTCTGAAGATGGGGTCAGTTCTCCAAACCACATGGCTGCCATAATAAAAAGAAGAAAAAGAAGAAGAAGAAGAAGAAGAAGAAGAAGAAGAAGAAGAAGAAAAGAGAAAAGAAAAGAAAAGAAAAGAAAAGAGGAAAGGATGAAATAAAACTGTCAAGGCAATCACAATGTATATCAGATCTATCTTATTCAGTGGAGACTCAAAATAAATTCTTGATACAGTATGCTAAATACCGGAGAGGCTGGTTTGTAGATACCACAGGTCCTAAAAGCTGCAGGAAATCATAATCAAAATAGTTCTAATAATTTTCATATCATGAGGGCTTACACATCTTTGACCTTTAAAATAACTGGCTAGAAACAACTAGAACTTTGTCATCCTATCTCATTATATAATTATTTTCTTAAAAGAAAAAAACAAAAAAACAGCTGTGATGACTTCCTTTGACCACTGAGAACAATTCAGGCACCCAAGGCTGAACATCTCATAATGATGGGGACGTGGCCTATATTTCCCTGGGCTTGAAGAATCAAGTAATCAGTGGGAAGACCTAGATGGACAGATGTGCAGCACTCAACAGACAGAAAAGACCATGAAGTCCTACCTTATCTGCTCTGTCAAGCTCTCCTATGGTCTTCCAAAGTGTAATTGGCTCCCAGAACAGCAGAGAATTCTTCCAAAAAAATTACTGTATTAATAAGTAAATGGATGTATTGTCATTGCTATTCAATCTCATCTTTATTTTATTATGTTTTTAATTTTTTTCAACGTTTATTTATTTTTGACAGAGACAGAGCGTGAGTGGGGGAGGGGCAGAGAGAGAGAGAGGGAGACACAGAGTCCAAAGCAGGCTCCAGGCTGAGCTGTCAGCACTGAGCCCGACACAGGGCCCGAATCCACGGAACCATGAGATCATGATCTGAGCCGAAGTCAGAGGCTTAACCAACTGAGCCACCCAGGCACCCCTCAATCTCGTCTTTATAAGCAAACCAGCACAATTTGCAGACCTAAAGCTCCATGCCTACATTTTCCATAGATACTTCAAAATCCACATGTCCAACATTTAAATACCCTCCTCTTCAAAAAGCTCCTATAATCCTCTCAGCTCAATAAATAGCACCACCATATGCCACATAATTCTCCAATCCCAAAGCCTAGAAATTAGCCTTGAGTCTTCACTTTCCCTCATCCCCACCAATCTCTGTATCCTATCAGTTCTCCTTCTATTACCTCTCAAATCTGTCCATCCATTCCACTGTTACTACTTTAACTTAAGCTGTCATCAAAAGACTCCTATCTGGTCTCCACCTGTGACCTCTACAGTTCTTTTAATGCTTAACAGCTAGAGTTCTTTCTAAAACTCATTTTACCTATGCATGCCCTGTCCTTGCTTAAAACTTATCTATGACTCCACCCAAAGCCTAAATTGTTTAATATAACACAGATCATCAGGCCCCAGTTTAGCTTTCGGATCAGGAGAGGACATACTACCAACCAGCCAAATCCAGCCCACTGCCCGTTTTTGTTTCCAATGTAAAGCCTTTACATTTTTTAACGGTTGGAAAAATCAAAATATGATGTGGCGGCTGAGTGGCTCAGTTGGTTAAGCGTCTGACCCTCAGTTCTGGCTCAGGTAATGATCTCACAGTTTCTTGAGTTTCAAGCCCTGTGACCGGCTCCACCCTGGCAGGGAGGAGCCTGTTTGGTATTATCTCTCTCCCCCTCTCTCTCTGCCTCTCCCCAACTCATGCTATCTCTGTCTCTCTCAAAATAAACAAAACTTTTATATATACATACATATATATATGAAAATTCAAAATATTAATATTTTATGACAGTGAAAACTACATGAAATTCAAACTTCAGCATCCATAAAAAAAACTTTACTGGAACACAACTCTACCCATTCATACTGTCTATGGCTTCTTTTCAGCTACAAGTTGAGTAGCTGCGACCAAGGCAGTATGGCCCACAAAACCCTAAAATCTTTACTGTCTGGCCCTTAAAGTTTGCCAACCCCTGCTCTACTCATCTTTCACCACTCCCCTTCGTAGCTGCCACCCTGAACTGTCTGCAGTCCCTAACAGACCACCATTTTCCCTCCTACCTGCCTGTTCTCCCTACTCTTCCATGGGTGCTCATATAGAACCAACTTCATATCAGCGTTTAACAGTTATTCTGATTGTCCTTCTACTTGTCTGGTGCATATGTTCACCACTGAATCCTCAGCACCAACACGATCTCTACTCTCCTTCAGTGCTTGATAAATGAAGGGTGTCCCTCTGGAATTCCTTCTGATTTGAACATAAGCGCCCCCCCCCCCCCCAACCACCATAATGGAATTCTTACTGAGCTTTTTTGTTGGCCTGTAGTGTCATCTGTAAAATAAGACTAAATAATTCCGACTTCATAGGATTAAATGAATGTGGCTAATTATTGAGAGCACGTAGCGCAGTGCGTGCTTCAGAGAAAGTGCTCGGTAAACAGTGGTCACTCTTGGTTGCTCTAAAACTCTCCGTTTGACGTTAATGGTGTCCGTATCCAAGAGAGTCTCCAGGGTGTGTCGCCAAATGCATGGACCAGCATCAAACACATCCCTACAGTAACAGCAGCAACCTCCAAGCAAAGCGCCGCCGGAGGCGTACTAGGCCAGGCTGCACGCAGGGCTAAAACTACTGGGAAACCGCCCGGAAACGGAGCCCGCGAGGTGGAAGAACTACAACTCCCGTCGTGCCTCACCGAGTTTAGGGCTACTCTACATTTTATCACCTCCAGCCACTTCTCTTCTTTCCCTCTGTAGTCCCGAGGGTGGCTGCGTCCTGGTCACCGGAAGAAGCCGTGTGACGTCACGAGGGCCTACGCGTCGCGCGGGTGGCAGGAGTTGACGGACGGTCTCTGGCTGCGTTTGGGCGGCCCCGGGACCACGGAAGAGGCTTCCCTGGTCGGCCGCGATGCCTAGCTCGCGGCGGGTCAGTCAGCTCCTGGATCTGTGAGTTCACCCGGTCCCCGCCTCCCCTTCGCCCCGCCCTGTGCTCGCTCTCCCTCCCCGCCCGCTTTCCACCTCTGGACCTCTGAAGAGGGCTCGCTGGTGTTTCTGTTGCTGGGTTCCTGACTTGTCATCTCCTCGTAGATGACAGTTGTGCCAAGTGTGCTGCTGGGAGGCTTGCCCCTCTGTCCTCCGCCCCGGGCGCCGCCAGATGGGTGGTGGTCCGAACTCTGTCAGCCTTGACCCTCGATGCTCTGGTAGTTGCTGGCAGTGACCTGTTTCTGAGGAGAGCTGAAAGCCTTGGTAGAACAATAACAACAAAAACACTACATGTGGTTCTCAAAAGCCTTCGGCAGAGTTCCCCCAGTTCCTGTAACTGGGATAGATATTGATTCTTTGAGGCAGCACGGCTCCGTGATTGCTTGACCGCGATTGCTGGGTTCAGCGCCCAGTCTGCCGTTCACCAGCTGCGTGACCACGGAGAGTAACTTAACCTCTGTGCCTGAGTTCTTGATTTATCGAATTAGTGTAACAACAGTACGTATCTCATAGAATTGCAGTAAGGAATAAATTTAACGGATGTAAAGTCCTTTGAAGGATGCCTAGTGTCAAAAGAAATTTCAAAGAACTTTACTTGATAAAAATCTTTTAGTGAGGGAGAAACAAGAATCTCAGAGGCATGTCGTTGCAGAATGACTTATACACTGAGAATGACTATATTGTTTATCCTTCGCAGTGATTGGTTATTAAAATGGTTGGTTACTACAATTTAAAAAAACCTCAAGGGATTGGTTAAAAGTGGTCGTCTTACACTATTTTAGGGAGATGATTTAAACTTTGTTTATGATTGGGGCGCCTGGGTGGCTCAATCGGTTGAGCCTCCCGACTTCGGCTCAGGTCGTGATCTCACAGTTGGTGGGTTCCAGCCCTGCATCTTGATCTGTGCTGACCGCTTGCTCAGAGCCTGGAGCCTGCTTCAGATTCTGGGTCTCCTTCTCTCTCTGCCCCTCCCCTGCTCACACTTTGTCTCACTCTGTTTCTCAAAAATAAATGTTTAAAAAAAATTTTTTTTAAATAAACTTTGTTTATGATTATCAGAGGGATTTACAAGAAATAACCTGCTAAGTTTCACTTTGTTCGTGAAATAAACCAGATTTAGCTTCACTTATGTGACCTAACTGGTTGGGTCTGCTTAGGGGATTTTCAAGCATGGTCTCCATTTTATTTTATTTTAAAAATTATCCCCTTGGGGTCATTCCCTCAGAAAGCTGAAAGTGTGAGCCGATATACTGTTACTGTATACCCATTGATGTATACCCAATATACTGTATACCCATTGATGTAGTCATTGGGCTCTATGGTCATGTAGTTGCCATTACCAACAGTTGCATGGTCATTGAAGACATGGGCAGTGGGACCGTTGAGTTCTTTGAGTTGTGTAATCCTGATGGCTATCATTTGGTGTGTGAGTGGCTGCCGAAAGGCATTTAAAACTCTTGAGAGGATACAGTGCACTAGTGTTTAAAGGTGGGGGAGGGACAGTAAAGTATCCTCCAGACTGAGCAGGCACTTGGAAGCAGAAAAATGAAGCCAGCCTCTCCATTACTGTTTACACAGACTTTTATTCAGGGTGACCTACTGACAAAGGGGAGCCAGTGGATAGATGATCCTGTGGTAGAGCCCCTCCCTAAGGAATGTGGTGAAAACCTCAAGGGAAGGCAACCTGGCTATGTGTGTGTACGTGACATTCCTCACGACTTTGTAACTTAGACCGCCCAATCAGTCTGTATGTCTATGTTACCATTTATGGGAGACAAAGAAGTAGAAATTGCCTAAAAGGCTACCCCCCCCGCTGTGCTCGGTGCTCAGTTTCTCAGGTACAAACCCATTGAGCCCATGCCGGCACAATGAATAAAGTTGCTCCCTGGAAAGAAAAGCCTGAGTGTCTTGACTCTGTGTGGACCTCGGTCCCATTACGCAGCTATTCTCCACCCAGTCCAAACCTTAACTTACAGCTTTCATAGAGCAAAGGGCATTATGGTGCAAAGTGTAGTTATCTAAAGTGGCGCCATCTATTCGCGGTCATCTCTCCTGGTTATCTAAAGTGGTGCCTTTTGTGCATCAGTCATCTCTACTAGTTATCTAAAGTGGTACCTTCTGTGCACCACTTTAGAGAAGATCAGAGCAAGCCTTTCTGCATTCCAGTCAGGGCATACTTTAACCTCCAAGGGGCTTGGAACTTACAGCTCCAAGGGAGGTCATTGCAAGAGCAGAAACAAGATGGAGGGCCAAAGATGGAGTCAGTGTTGTCAGCGCTGCTACAGCTAGGGATGTTAATATGATGACTATGAGATGGAAATTCAAAAATTTTGGGAGAGATTCCCAGGAGCCAAGGTTTAACCAACTAAGTAAATCAGTGGAAGAAGCATCACCTATCTGATGAAAGATTGACATCGGATCTTTAAGATCTTTTAAATTAGGGGTAATAATTCCTAATTTATTAACGTGGAAACGGGGCACCTGGATAGCTCAATCAGTTAAGTGTCCGACTCTTGATCTCAAGTCAGGTCTTGATCTTGGGGTTGTGAGTTGGAGTCCTGTGTTGGGCTCCACAGTAGGCACGAAGCCTACTTAAAAAAAATTTTTTTAATCCATGGAACCTTTTTTTTTTTTTTTAACCAGTTACAGCATATGCATCTCCTTGTTAAGTGGTTAGGGTGTCTATGGCTGTGCAAGAGTTTACAGATTCTTGCTGTAATGGTAGGGATTTTGCAGAAGATAAGATCTCTCCTGAAGAGATTTAACTATAGTCTTTTGTGAGTATCCTTTCCAATAAACTAAGTCTCTAGGAATGTTTTCTTTTGGAATGGATCACATTTTAAAATCTGGTGGAAAGTACATTTCTTAATATTGCATTAGTGCCTTGCCCTATTGAATCATGTTATGATCACCAAAGATAAACATGAGGATGTCTTATTTCAGGAGTGTTATAGGTGCGCTTCCATCTAAGTTACGCCTCTGTATGGTGTGAGCAATTAGGCATTTCTATGGAAACTAAAAAAAGATACAAATTAACACTTGGAGCAAATTACAAACTCAGTTTCTGAATCTGGAGAGCAACCAGTCAAGAAAATTTCTAGATTTGAGCTCAAAACATCTTTATTTTATTTTGTTTTATTTTCATTTTTTTCAAAACGTCTTTAGATAATGGAGTCAGGAGGAAATTTCTATCTGTTGGATTTTCCTGGTTTACAGTTTGAATGATTTTGATGACATCATTGAGTATTTTGGTGAACTCTCTTGAGTGGCCTGAAATAGAAGTAGGCAGGAAGGTTGTCTGTACATGATCTGTTGTGGTGATTTCTCTGAAGTTTATATCAAGTTGTCTGACTTTAGGTTGTAGGACTTGAGGAAAAGGGTAGTTTTAGTTTTTATTCCAAGTTAGAAGGGTAAGAGAAAATTGGAAAAGTTAGGTTGGAAAGTTGTAGCCAGATGTTGGAGGGAACTAGAAGAATTCAGGATCCAGTCCAGTTTATAGAAAGATAACAAAGCCTCAAAGATAATGAACAGGACTAGAATATAATAACAGGTACACTATAGTTTTCTATTGAAACATAATTTTTCTCTCTATAGCCACTTTGTTTTCACCAAAGATAATCATAATAAGACCAATTTATTTGTAAAATGAATCTGGTCCCATTAAATTCAGCTCATTATTTATATAAGTGCAGCAGAATAGTTACTTTATGCACATTTTCAAAAATGATATTCAAGTCCAAGCTTTGGTAATCCAAGGGTCTTTGTTTGCTCCACAAATCCAATGTTAGTTTCTTAAAAACTGTCTGGTAATAAGAAATCTCATATTAGATCTTTAAACACCCCTTTAGGCCAAGAAGTCAAGCCAATGGGTTGTCCAATTGTGTTCTGTTACAAAGAGAGCAAATTCTGATTGAGTTTGTCCTAATACCTACACTGCCATGAAAGTAAGAATACTCAATAAGAGTTATTTTGTCTTAACTCTGAAGGGATCAGGTAGAGAGAACAAGATAAATGTTTAATTTTTGTTCTCAAAAGTTTACCACATTGTTATGTTATATAGTTTTTATTTTATTTTATTTTATTTTGTTTTATTTTATTATTTTATTTTATTTACTTTATTTTATTATTTTATTTCATTTCATTTTATTTTATTTTATTTTATTTTATTATTTTATTTTATTTTATTTTTATTACTTTTTTTTTTTTTTTTCATTTGAGAGAGGTAGAGGAAAAGAGAGAGAGAGAGAATCTTAGTCAGGTTCCATGCTCAGCAAAGAGCCTGACACAAGGCTCCCTCCCAAGACCCTGGGATCATGACCTGAGCCAAAATCAGGAATCAGATGCTCAACCACCTGAGCCACCCAGGCTCCCCAGTTATATAGTAGTTTAAAAGAAAACAGAAAGGGGGTTCTTTAAATTTGGAAAGCAAAACATTAAAGAACCAGTAATGCTTCAAACAATGTCATAAAAATGATAATCATCTCTATTAGTTGGTTTAGTCCCATGTAATCAATTATTCTTTTCTTGCTCTTGGATTAGCAGTTTTATGAATCAATCAGTTTCTCCATTAGCATGCTAGAAATTCTTACCCAGTTAAGTGGTATGATCTTAAAATTATCAGAAACTTGTATTCTAGAGTATTTGTCAGGGTCTTTTCCATGAATTTCCTTGAAGACAAAGCATTTTGGCCTGCAGTTGGTTATAAATGCTTTCATAGATGATTCAGTGTATAATAATAGCTGTTTCTAAATGACAAAAGATAAAAATAGCCTTTGTTACAGCTCACTACAAAAAAAAAAATGATATGATTGACTGCTAAGTTTGGCTATTTTTGTGGTATACAACATTTAAAAATGATTAGAACTATGACTGATAACATTATATCAGGGCATATCAGATTCCTAGGAATTTCATGCAATTTCTGGAACACTTATATTAATAACATGTATCCATACAAATACAACCTAAGAAGGTTAAGCATCTGCTTTACTTGATAATGTTTTCCATGCAATTTCACATTTAAAAAGCCTATAGTTTAATGTCTCCCTTTTTATAAGAAGAGAAAAAAAACTTCAAGATCTTTAGGAACCCTGAAAGTTAGCTCAAAGTCAAAAAGACTTAATTTAGAATTTGATTTTGCGAAGTTTGTAAAAAATGCCAAAAGGTTTAAAACACTTGATTAAATAGGATCACAAGTCATTGTGAAATAATACTTAGTTATCTATTCAACCAAAGTGACAAAAAGATTTCAAAAGCAAATATAGAAAGTACATAGTTTTAAAAAAGTACCTTAGCTCTTTTAATATTGAAAAGACTGTTTTCCTAAGCAATCAAAAACCTGATAAAGACCAAATGAAACACAGGAAATTACTTTAATAAGACACAGAATCTTTGTTTCCTAGACAAAATACACAAAGGTAAAGAAAAACCTTTCATAATCCCTTATTAGGAGCAGACTAACAACCTAAGAAAATTTGTTCTTCTAACAGAGAAAATTAAACTGTGGTTTTGTGTCAGTATATTATTCAGCTCAGTTTTGGAAATCTTTGTAAATAAATCCATTGAATTTTAGCTAACTTTGACCATGCAACATGAAATTTCTTCACAAGCTTTTTGCAACTTTCTGTATTCATTTAGATTTTTGTTTTATTCCTTTTTTCTTTCTCATTTTACTTGAAGACAAAATTACTTTTTTTCCTAATAAAAACACATCCTATATTCTTTGCTTACTCTTATAAAAAACACATCCCATTCTCCTCTCATACTTTGTATACAAAGTTGTTTTCTTTCACTCTTGTTTTTAGGAGGCTTATTTTTATATATGGATTATAAGTTTTAACCATTATTAATCTTTATTTTCCAGTGAAAACTAGGACAGGCAGTTGTGAACTGTCTGGCGTATATCAGCATCCTGTAGTAGATTAGCAAATTTATCAATATTTAATTATAAAAAAATATACTTTTTAGAGACATGTGCTTCTTCATAGTACATTTTTTTAATGCAGCAAAAGGCCACATTAAAATAGTTCCAAATATATTTTGTCTCATAAAAATTAAGCAGCCAAAAGTAAATAAACTTAAACATATGTTTAGCAATTAATATTTCAGTATATTAGCTTGTTATTGAATGATCTACATATTTAACAAATACCCATCATCTAATGTAATCTACTTAATTTGTTTTTAATAATTATATTTGTATTAAACATTAAACACTTAACTAGCATCTTAAGTTTTTCTTGCTTACAAATTTAAAACTATTTTAAAGTTTGTTTATTTACTTTGAGAGAGAGAGAGAGCAAGGAAGGGACAGAGAGAGAGGGAAAGAGAGACAATCCCAAGCAGGCTCCTCACTCTCAGCCCAGAGCCCAACGTGGGGCTTGAACCCACAAACCATGAAATCTTGACCTGAGCCGAAATCAAGAGTCAAACCCTTAACCAACTGAGCCACCCAGGCACCCCTTGCTTACAAACTTTATACAGAGATAGCACCAGCGTATTTGACTAGTAAACTCAGGTAGAAAAGATTGTATATTTGCATTGTGTTTAATGTTGACTACTGTGAAGACATGCCTATTTTTATTAAACCAATACATTTAAATCATTTCTTTTTTTTTTAACTTTATTTATTTTGAGAGAAAGAGAGGGGGGAGGGGCAGAGAGTAGGGGGGAGAGAATTCCAAGGAGGCTCTACGCTATCAGTGCAGACCCAATGTGGGGCTTGATCCTACAAACTGTGAGATCATGACCTGAGCTGAAACCAAGAGTCAGACGCCTAACCAACTGAGCCACCCAGGCACCCCTAAACTATTTCTGAAGCTTTTATAATTCAAGATTCTCCAGATCATATGAACTTGAAAAGCATTTCAGTTAGTTTATATTTCTGAGAGTTTTAAGAATCCTTAAACTTATATAAGTACTTATTTTTCTTTAACCTTAATTAAATAGAGCTCTTTTTGAAATCACATATACATAACATACATACATATATACATACATATACATTAGTATACAGACAGTTGTAAACAGATCTTGTAGCTTTCATTTAAAAATTTTAGCTGTATGTCAGGTACAACAATACAAAACTCAAAAGAATAGTTGGACCCAAATTGTGTTTCTGGCTGATGGGATAAGGTTATTTGCTACAATGACGTAAGCTTTTACCACACATTTTTCATTTGCTGTAAGAATTCTCTAGAGAAGCTATTTTTGGAATGATTTTGTCTTTTAGAAGCTTTGACATACCAACCAATGAATGCATTTATTGCCTTTAAGAAATTTGGGATCCTCTTTTTTTAAAGATGCCCCTAAGGTGGGCTATTTTATCTAAATTAAAGATTTTCCCAAAATGGTCACTGCAGTTCCAATTATTCTTCATAAAGTTTACCCATTTTTCTAAAAAGGTATAAGATCCTGATCTGAGCTTTGGACCAGATGGAACCCATCTTTGCCTTAGATTCCCTAAGAAAACTTAATTATCAGGGCTCCTGTTTTTCAACAGTTATTCCAAAGTAGAGGGAATCACACATTCCCCCCTCTTTTGAACAGAATATCATCACTTACTGAAAAGCTTCAACAAGCATTGCTCGGTAAAATCAGAGGAGTCAACACAAAGGGAATGGAGTTTAGATCTGAGGAAGATTTGCCCTGGAATCCCATGGTTGGTAAGAAAGCATTGTGCATTGGGCTCCATGGATGCTGGCACCTAGTTACTCACTGGCCTTGGAGCTCATCAGGACTCATCTTTGGATCCCACTTTTGACACCAAAAACTTTCAAAAGAAAATTCAGAGATTTTTAGTTGATATGAATGTTTTACAGAGTGAGAAACAAACTGTTAGTGAACAGGGAGACTTAAAACCAAAAATGGTTAGAATCTCGAGATGTGGTCATAGGATGGCTCATAAAGTGAGAATGAGGAAGTTGTTTAATCTTTACAATGATTGGTTATTACAAGGGGAGTTTACACAGTATGGAGGTTTTTCAAAAAATTAAAAGCAGGATTGCTGGATGATCCAATAATTTCACTACTGAGTATTTCCCTGAAGAATACGAAAACGCTAATTCAAAAAGATATATACACCCCTATGTTTATTGCAGTACTATTTACAATAGCCAAATTATAGAAGCAACCCAAGTGTCTATTGAGAGGTGAATAGACAAAGAAGATGTGATACGCGCGCGCACATACACACACACACACACACACACACACACACACACACACACTGGAATATTATTCAGCCATAAAAATGAATGAAATCTTGCCATTTGCAACAACATGAGTGAAGCTAGAAAATATAATACTTAGTGAAAGAAGTCAGAGAAAGACAAATAACGTATCATTTCACTCACGTGTAATTTAATAAACAAAACAAGCAAAATAAGAGAGAGAGAGAGAAGGAGAGACAAACCAAGTATCAGACTCTTAACTATAGAGAACAAACTGATGATTACCAGAAGGGAGGTGGGTGTAGAGATGGGTGAAATAGGTAATGGAGATTAAAGAGTGCACTTAACATGATGAGCACTGAGCAATGCATAGAATTATTGAATCATTATATTATACACTTGAAGCTAATATTACACTGTATGTTATGTATACTGGAATTAAAATTTTTAAAAATGAGAGTTTACATATAGCAGGGGATTGGTTAAAAGTGATTCTTTATACCATTTTAGAAAGGTGATTTATTTATGATTATCAGAGACATTTACAAGAAATAACCTAGGTTAAGTTTCTCTTACATTCATGATATAAGCTGGATTAAGTTTCACTTATATGACCTGACTGGTTTTGTCTGCTTGAAGAATTTTTGAGCCTGGTCTGCATGTTATTTTAACCCTAGCAAGTAGTAAACACTACTAAGTGTTATTTATTGTTATTAATTATTTCACTGAAATATATGCTGGAAGTTGTAGTTACAATAGCAATTATTTCTCTCTGGGAGTTTTCAGTCTGTTAATATTACATAAAAAAATTGCCATGTAAAAATTAAGGCTGAGGAGAACAATTATCTTTATCTGCTGAATGCTTTTGAAATCAATGCTTTTGAATTGATATTTACATTACATCTCATAAACTTCTGTCCCTCAATCCACAGTCACTTTTTTTAAATGTTTTTTTAAATGTTTATTTATTTTTGAGAGAGACAGAACACGAGAGGGGGAGGGGCAGACAGAGAAGGAGACACAGAATCCAAAGCAGGCTCCAGGCTCTGAGCTGTCAGCACAGAGTCCAACACAGGACCCAAACTCACAAACCATGAGATCATGATTTCAGCTGAAGTTGGACGCTTAACCAGCTAAGCCACACAAGCACCCCTCACAGTCACTTTTTGTAAAAGAGAAATCTGTTGACTCTCCTTTGTATAACTCAGGCTTGTGTAGAGTCCTGAGAAAAGTATTTTGCTTTCATTCTTGGCTTTAACTTTATACCTGATCCAAATAAGATTTTGTTTCTGTCAGTAAAGACAGAGAAATAGTTAAGAGTGCAAGTTACGAAGACAGATGAAAGCCTAGCTATCTTCCTGTCTTTTAATTCCTGCCTTTGTATTGAAGATTCCCTGAGGCATCCATATAAATGATCCTCTGAACTTCTGTGGCCAGAATCAAGTCTTTTATCTATTCACAGCCACAGTTCCTTATTTTTAGGAGTTGTTCAATATTCAGTTAAGCATGTATTTAGCATATGAAACACTATGCTGATGATTATGACAAATATCTAGCATAAAGGAGGTACAGTTTTATGGGGCAAGCATAAGGCAAGTATATAAATAACTATAATATTGGTAGAATAATAGCACAAAAGAGAGATTGACAAAGTATTTTGAAATTTCTGATGAGAAGAATATACAAGACTAGGAGAAGGCTTTGTAAAGAGGGTTGTATTTGAAGGTTGGTAGCATCTGACATTTGCAAATGGGAGGAAAAACATCTAAGGAGTGGAATAATAAGGGCAAAGGCTTGACAAGCAGGAGTTAGAAATATGTGAGAAGACCAGACAGTAGTATTTCAATTTGGCTAGAGAATACAATGTGAATAGCAGAGCAGTAAGACATAAAGCTGATAATTAGAAGTGGAACTTTGGGGATCAAAATGATATTATATTAGACTGTTTAATTTTGTAGCAGTAGGGGTCTATAAAAGGTTTTGTAACTGTAGTGGGTGTAAAGAGAGATTTGCATTAGGGAGAAGTTGGGAATAAAGAGACAATTAGGAAACTGTTGCAAAATCTTGGAAAGAGGTAAGGAGTGCCCAAACTAGGAGACATGTATGAAGATGTTCATTGCAGAATTCCATTGTGGAGAATTGGAATGTCCATTGCTGGGAGAGGTGCCTTCAAGTATTATGCAGCTGTTAGGAAAGTGAAGAATAGATGATATATATTCAAATGGATGGAGCTTTAAAATGTAGTGCTTAGTGAGCAAAGAGGAAACAATAAAACATGGTAAGAAAAACTATCTAGGGGCACCTGGGTGGCTCAGTTGGTTGAATGTCCGACTTCACCTCAGGTCATGATCTCACGGTTTGTGAGTTCACGCCCTGCATCAGGCTCTCAGCTGTCAGCACAGAGCCCGCCTCAGATCCTCTGTCCCCACCTCTCTCTCTTTCTCTCTAAATATAAAATACAAAAAGAAAAATCATCTAGAACTTGGAAGTAAAGTAAAAAGATGACCACATGACCTTCACTGTCATACTAGGGTGTTGTCCCCCATGTAAGGGTCCATATATGCCTTGAGAATCATATTTGCAAATCCTTTTGGGACAAGGTATGTTCAGGCTGGCACTTGGTCAGCAGTAAGCTATTTCTGGATTGTAACGAGGTAAGGAGCTTGATCCAGAATAGCAATCAACCCTTTTACTAAGTGCACTGTTTGTCCAGAGGATGGGACTTCTCCATGAAGGAAACTGCTTGGTTACATCCTTGCATGAGCTCCTAATCTCACTGACTAGCATTTTGAACAGCACTGCCTTAGAGAATCCTTTGGATCTGGGAAGTGGTGAATAATTTTGAATAGAAGGACCAAGAAAAAAGAAAAAGCAAAAATTACTCTAAAGTTTTCAGCTTTCTTGACCAGGAGAATCGTGATATCATTAGATAACTGTGGAGAAGTAGGTATCTTATGAGAAAAATGAATCCAAATATCCAGTAGAAATATCAAACAAGCAGACTGAAATATTAGGACTAAATTTCTAATAAATGGTAGATGAAGCCATATTAAATTTATGAGAGAGAATATGGGGAGAAGAAAAGGCTAAGGACCAAATTTTGTGCAACACTCATATCAGTAGACCATTTTGCCAAAAATCATTTCTTTGTTACATTACTTCACCATATAACTGATGGTTATATTAATAAGTTTCTTTTAAGTATAAAATTTAGAGCAATTCATATTGAATGAGAGATCTATCCACCGCCCCCCCCCCTTTTTGTCTATAACTTTTAAGGATTTTGTTAAGTTTTAGCTGGCCAGTTTTCATTTTGTCTTGAGAACTTAGACCACCTATGTCAACTGTTGGGACTGAGAACTGAGATCGCTTAATGTCAATATAACTTTTTGCTCCAGGAAATTTTTGCAATCAGTTTATCTAAACAAATGTTTGGTTATTAGGGCAAACATTTTGATCGTTAGAGCAAAGATTATATTTATCAGGATATATTGTTTCATCAGGGCTTACTTTGAGACCCTGTGTCGTGTCCATCAGTCTTATACTATTATGTTACAAATTTTGTCTCATCCTAACCCGTTCCCCATCTTGGAGGGAGAATCCCAAGTGTACTCTAACATAGCTTTCCCCTATTGAGACATTACCCAAACCCTGTTAAACCCTTGCTGCAGTAAATTTAATAAAGTTTCTTTGTTTGACCAACAGACTTTTAGATAGTTTTTGTGAGCCATTTAGTAATTCTCATAGCAGCATTTTTCAAAATACTAAATTGTTTCTGTCCCAACTCCCTTATGTTGCTGCCGGAGGGAACTGGAGCAGAAAGAGTAAACCGTTTACTGTGGGGAATACATGGCACAGGCTGCACAGCTAAGCTCAGAGAAGAGGACCCTAAAGGCCAAGGTGACAAAGACTGAGGAAGAGACATGGGGGAGCAAAAAAGATGGCACCATGGAAAAAAGTAAACATTTAAAATATAGCTGAAATCTGCATAAAGGAAAATATAAGAGGAGTGACTGTCAGTGTAGAATTTGATTTTACCTGTCATATATAAACAAATACATTTTTAGCCTGGTCTTGTTTCGTGGATACTGGTAGAAGAACAAAGTCTCCTGGGTCAAAGGCACAAAGGACTTTATTATTCATTGCACAGCAAGCAACATGAGCATTCGCATGTTTATGTCACTTCCTCTTGACCTCCAAGACGCACAGATGCAACACGAAGGGCTCAGATGGATGCCAACACAAACAATGGGTTGCATTCCAGGAGAGAAACACAGCCCAGATGAATGTCTACTCAAGCAACGAGTTGCATTACAGAAAAGAAACACTGAATTTAGGGACTCTGCCAATGTATAGTAAGCAGTAAGCAACCTCTTTGTCCTGGAAGGAGACATTACTTTATGGCACAGGGCTGCTTATTATAAATACAACTCTGTGAATGGCCCGGATAAAGCATATCAGGGCTGTGTATTCTTGTCATTCCCAGCAAGACTGGTAAGATGATGAAAAACCCATAAAGAACTGCCTTTCCTAACATTCCACTTTTTGGTCCTACCATCTTGGCTTCTGACAAATTAATCACATGAGTATGATACTTTTTCAGCCACACTGATTAATTTGATTAGCAGAGGCTAGGACCAAATGTAATGAGTTTGTAAAATACAACATTTAACTGAGGCTATTAATAGAGCTCCAAGAAGCAGGGTGAGGTCAACCTGCAATATTGACCTCAACTGTGTTCCCAGGAGCCCAGACTCAGCTGTGAATAAATCCCAAGAGAAACCGGTAGGTCTTAGGCAAGAGGTAGTATAAGCCCAGGATAGTATCCATTATGACCTGCACAAGGAAATTGAAGCTTACCTGTTAATCTTTAGTGATATGGTCAGTAATTATCGGGATAGTAGATGGGCCAAAAAGAAACCCTCAACCCAACTGAGGGATATTCCATGGCCTTTTCTTCTCTACATACAACCATATAAACCAAAGAGACACAGGTCACTCTAGTCTGGATTTATTGTTAAACTCGATTTGGATCACTATGACATTGTTTTGCTTCTGCCATCTGGGCAGTGTCACTGAGTAACTGCAACCTTCCTTATAATACACAGAAGTTCAGGGCCACCCATATCCACAGACATTTTTCTGTTACTGCACATGGACAGAGATAAGAAACCCAGCAGCAGATCAAATTGACAGCTACAGCTGCTGCTTGCCTCAGGTGGATCATAAAATTGCTTTGGCTGGAGGTGGAGAAAGCAACAATTTTTTAAAAATATTATTTTGGGTGACAGCACAGATTGCTGTAAATGGGGAGAACATTTGCTACCAGATCGCAAGGAGTCTTCTCATATCTCCAGACCAGGCCCACAGAACCTTTCTTCTTCCTCTTCCATAAAACTATGTTTCCATCAGTATCCAATTCTCATCACAATATTGTTAGATCTAGGATTTGATTTTACTTGATTAGACTATTACTGTTTCGTGGATACTGGCAGAAGACCTACGATTTCTGGGCTAGAGACAAAGGACTGTGTTACAGCACAGCAAGCAGCACAAGCAGTTTGCCTCAGTTACCCTTCTCCCCCTAATCCCATGAGGATGACACAGAGGTCTCAGATGGATACCTGCACAGTGGGTGTATTACAGGAAGAAAAACACTGAGTGTTTTTTGTATCACACAAAAACAATTGTGTGATACAATTTTGTAACAAGCAGTAAGCAAGCTTTCCTTTGGGTTGGAGGGAGATGATACCTCATCTCTCAGTTTAGTTTGCTGCAAACACAACCCACTTGAGAAATGCTCCAAATAAAGAGCGGTTGGGACCTTACATTCATGGCATACCTATGGAAGTATGAAAGATTGAACTGTGAACACCAGCCACAAGTAGGAAAACTATCTCTCACCTCAATTTTTAACACAATTTAGCAAATTTATATATTTTTAAAAATACATGAATGTCTCTCTCTCTCTCTCTCTCTCTCTCTCTTGCACACACACACACCATTTCTTTCCAAGAATTGTTGTAGAATTAATGGAGATAGAAAGAACTTTTACTGAAAAGTAAGCAAACTTAAAGTGAACAGTTTATTTTAAAAGAACCCAAGTACATTTTTAAAAGAAAAGGAGTCACCATATTTCTTATTAATGGCATACAGGTATTTGTTAAATGGATGTGAACATTGATGATATTTGGAAGACTTACAAAAGGCAGCATGAGAAGCTCCAAGAATATGTCCCCCAGTAAAATAAGCATAAAAGTTGAAAATTATAAAAACAACTGCCTCAAGTCTCCAGACAGCTTCCTAAGGGTATACAGCAAATGAAGAAACATTCATTCAAGATAATCTTTTAAAACTCAGTAAGAACAAGAGTCTGGCATTGGAACTATAACTCCACTCCAGGTGGGTATGGCCAAGGTGATGGGGTTACCTCTCCCCCCAGCTCCTACTCAGAGGCCTCAGTGTTTTCCTGGGAAGGACAGGATGCCAGCATTTATCATCACACTCCACCCCAGATACTTGTGCACAGGCTAAATTATGGGTGAGTTTGGTCAGTGATTGGGGGATTGCTACCTCCACCTAGCCCCCACTTATCGGGCAGCTCATTTGTGGGTGGAGGTTCCATCCTAAATGAGACAAGCCAGGAAGACCAGAAGCTACTTCCCAGCACCCTGCTCCTAAAGTAGGGGTTTCACTCAGAGGAAAGCATATCATCATCCTTGTTCCCAGTTCTGAAATTCTGGCTTAAAGATTTTTCCCAGGAAGAAAGACAGACTGCAAAACACAGAACTCCAAAGCTGTCAAGAAAATGACTTTACTTGAAACAGAGGGTGGGGGGAGTTTAAATAAAAGTAATTACAAAGAGCCTGAGAGCTTCATGTGAGATGCAAGCTAAACCATAGGCCAGGAAGTTTACCAGAGAGAACCGGGGAAAGGAACATATAACAAGAGCCTTCCTGGGGTCAGAACAAGCCTTAAACACTGACCTCTGAAACTAATCCTACAAAGGAGTCCAAAATGAATTGGATGACATTATGGAGCAATTTATACCCCACGCATTGTTGAAAACATTAGAGCAATCGATCTGTAATGAGTGAAGGCTGACAGCGGGTGTGATACTAATACAGACTTAACAAAATAATCAGAGAAAGAGATAGTCAAAGAGACCCCTACTACAACCGCTGACATCCCAGGGTAACAATGCTTACGTCCAAGTCGTGCCCACTAAGGAGCAAATCAGAGGTTGCATACAGTCAGGAAAATAGCCTTAGTCCAGTCATGTCACTAAACAAACAAGTAAATAATCACAAATCTGTGGCATCAATATCCAGAGTTACTGTATTATAGTATCTAGACTATGCTGTTTTTGAAAAAAAAAAAACAACTGCAAGACAAAGAAACAGAAACTGTGACCCATACACAGAGAAAAAAAATAGGCAAAAGAAACTGCCTTTGAGAGGACCCAGGTGTTGGACTTAGCGAGGGCTTCAGAGAAAGTATTATAAATGTGTTCAAAGAACTAAGGGAAGTCATATTAAGGAGTAAAGGAGAAAACTACTTGGCAGTTCCTCAAGAAGTTAAACATAGAATTACCATATTACCCAGCTTCCACTCCTAGGTATATACCTAATAGTACTGAAACTAGGTACTCAAACAAATACTTATACACATATATTCATAGTAGCAGTATTCACAATAGCCAAAAAGTGGAAACAACTAAATGTCCATCACCAATGAATCAATAAACAAAATGTGGGGATGCCTAGCTCATTCAGTAGGGCACAGGACTCTCAATCTTGGGACTGTAAATTCTCTACCCACGATGGTGTAGAGATTACTTAAAAATAAAATCTTAAAAAAAAAAAAAAACAAGCATTCCCAGCAAAATAACACCAGCATTCTTCACAGAGGTAGAACAAACAATCCTAAAGTTTGTATGGAACCAGAAAAGACCCCAAATAGCCAAAGCAATCTTGAAAAAGAAAACCAAAGCTGGAGGCATCACAATCCCAGACTTCACATTGTATTGCAAAGCTGTAATCATCAAGGCAGTATGGTATTGGCACAAAAATAGACACTCAGGTCAATGGAACAGAATAGAGAACCCAGAAATGGACCCACAAACATATGGCCAACTAATCTTTGACAAAGCAGGAAAGAATATCCAATGGAATAAGACAGTCTCTTCAAGTGGTGCTGGGAAAACCGGACAGTGACATGCAGAAGAATGAACCTGGACTACTTTCTCACACCATACACAAAAATAAACTCAAAATGGATGAAAGACCTAAATGTAAGACAGGAAGCCATCAAAATCCTCAAGGAGAAAGCCAGCAAAAACCTCTTTGATCTTGGCCAACTTCTTACTCAACATGTCTCCAGAAGCAAGGGAAACAAAAGCAAAAATGAACTATTGGGACCTCATCAAAATAAAAAACTGACAGCAAAGGAAACAATAAGCAAAAACAACAAACTAAAAGGCAAACAACGGAATGGGAGAAGATATTTGCAAACGACATATCCAATAAAGGGTCAGTATCCAAAATCTATAAAGAACTTATCCAACTCAACACCCAAAAAACAAATAATCCAGTGAAGAAATGGGCAAAAGACATGAATAGACACTTCTCCAAAGAAGACATCCAGATGGCCAACCGACACATGAAAACATGCTCAACCTCACTCATCATCAGGGAAATACAAATCAAAACCACAATGAGATACCACCTTACACCTGTCAGAATGGCTAACATTAACAACTCAGGGAACAACAGATATTGGTGAGGATGCAAAGAAAGAGGATCTCTTTTGCATTGCTGGTGGGAAGGCAAACTGGTGCAGCCACTCTGGAAAACAGTATGGAGGTTCCTCAAAAACTTAAAAGTAGAACTACCCTACAACCCAGCAATTTCACTTCTAGGCATTTATCCAAGGGATACAGGTGTGCTGTTTTGAAGGGGCACATGTGCCCCAATGTTTATAGCAGGTCTATCGACAATAGCCAAAATATGGAAAGAGCCCAAATGTCCATCGATGGATGAATGGGTAAAGAAGATGTGGTATATATATATATATATATATATACCATGGAGTATTACTCAGCAATCAAAAAGAATGAGATCTTGTCATTTGCAACTACGTGGATGGAACTAGAGGGTATCATGCTAAGCGAAATTAGTCAGTCTGAGAAAGACAAATATCATATGACTTCACTCATATGAGGACTTTAAGATACAAAACAGATGGACGTAAGGGAAGGGAAGCAAAAATAAAAAAATAAAAAACAGGGAGGGGGACAAAACATAAGAGACTCTTAAATATAGAGAACAGAAGGTTGCTGGAGGGGTCGTGGGAGGGGGGATGGGCTAAATGGGTAAAGGGCATTAAGGAATCCTCAGATTGAATAACAATCTAAATTCCTTTTCATGTTTCATAATAGCTGATATATTGGACTACATCCTGTCTGTCTAAATGAGACTGACTAGTCCTCCTCCCCCCCTCCATACTTATTCACAGTTAGCTGAGTCTGGGACTCTGGGGGGCACTGTTGAGGTCATTACTGCAGATTGGCCTTATCTCACTATTTAGAATACTATTGATAGTAGCCTTAATTAAATGCTTTAAGAGACAAATTGAACAGATTTGGTTTCTCCCTTTGTTGGTCAAATTAGAGTAGCTGACTGAGTGGTGTACTTAAATAAATATTTGAGTTCAGCCAAGAACATGTCGGGTGGATGTTGGGAGAGGCAATCTGCCATGAACCTACTGGTTATGCCAAGAATGTAAGGCTTTGACTACTCTTTACCTAGGGCATTTCTCAAATGTGTTTTTGCAGCAAATACTGTCTCCTTCCAAAAAAGAAAAGCAAACTTGCTTCAGTTTACCATAAAAGTTGTGAATCACCCAAGCTCGTTGTTTTTCTCAAGCATTCATCTGGGCCCTACCTATATTACACGGTAGGACTTAGAGGGCATGAAGAGCCAGCATAAATGTGAAGCTCTGACTACTGCTCTTGTCACGTATAATAAAGTCCTTCTTCTTTGACTCGGGAATCTATCTTCTGCTAGCATTCATGAAATGGTAGTAGGCTAACTTGCAAGCTTGTAAGTGGGAGAAATTCTCAGACTCTGCATAGTTCTTGACAACTGCAAAATTCAATTCCAGGTAGTTTTTAAGTCAAAAAGTGAAAAGCCGGGGTGCCTGGCTGGCTCACTCAGCAGAGCATGATCTCAGGGTTGTGAGTTCAAGCCCCACATTGGGCACAGAGATTATTTAATTAAAAAAAATTTTTTTAAGTGAAAGATAAAACAACACATTTAGTTAATTTTTCCTAGAAAAAAGCATAGCAGATTAGCTTCATGAACTTAGGACAGTGAAAGAGTTCATAAACAGAATGCAAAAGAAACTTGCCATAAAGAAAACATTAGACTATACTTCAACATAAGACATGGGAAAGAGAGTGAAAAGGCAGTCCACAGAATGGGAGAATATAATTGCCACATATATAACCAACAGAAAGCTCATGTCCAGAATAGAAGAGGAACTCCTACATGTCGGTAAGTAAAATGTAGACCCTAAAGAAAACTGGGCAGGCTACTTGAACAGATACTCCACAAGAGACTATCCAAATGAACAATAAAGAAATGAAAACATGCTCAAATTAATTCATAATAAGGGGTTGCAATTTTTTAAATGTTTTTTTATTTATTTTTGACCGAGAGAGAGAGAGAGAGAGCATGAGCAGGGGAGGGGCAGAGAGAGAGGGAGACACAGAATCCAAAGCAAACCCCAGGCTTTGAGCTGTCAGCACAGAGCCCAACACAGGGCTCGAACTCAGACTGCGAGATCATGACTTGAGCCAAAGTTGGATGCTCAACCAACTGAGCCACCCAGGCGCCCCAATAAGGGGTTGCAATTTAAAGTCACATTGCATTGCTGCCATATATTCATAAATTGGCTACAATTAAAAAGACTGATAATGCCATGCTGACAAAGATATGGATTCCAGGAACTTTCACCAATTGAAGATAGGAATCAGTACAATCACTTCCGAAGACTGTTTGGCATGAAGCTAAACATATGCATACCCTATGAGCCAGCAATTCCACTTGTAGACATATACTTGATTAAAACAGGCACACGTGCACCAAAAGACCTGTCCAAGAGCATTCATATGAATATAATTTATAATAGTAAATTATAAACCACCCAAATGTTCGCTGACAATAGAAAAGACAAATTGTTCAAACAATGGAATATTATACAGTATTGAAAATGGACTTGAACAAACTCAAAATTAAAATCAACTTGGGACACCTGGGTGGCTCAGTCAGTTGAGCGTCCAACTTCAGCTCGGGTCATGATCTCACAGTCCATGAGTTCGAGCCCCACGTCGGGCTCTGTGCTGACAGCTCAGAGCCTGGAGCCTGTTTGAGATTCTGTGTCTCCCTCTCTCTGCCCCTTCGCCGCTCATGCTCTGTCTCTCTCTGTGTCTCAAAAATGAATAAACTTTAAGAAACAATTTTTTTTACATCAACTATAGCTACCTGCAACAATGCAGATGAATCTTGTAAACTTGTTAGCCAAAGAAGCCAAAGAAAAATGGTAGAAGAACGTTAAAACTAGACTGAATACAATCTAATGTGAAAAACATTAATGTGGATAGAGAAATTACTTACTGAGGAAAGGAATATTCTACAAGAAGAAATAATGATCATGAATTTGCAACTAACACCAAAGTCTTACTAAAAGGAATGTTGTCACATACAAAGACAATTGACACATTCAGCCATGGTAGGAAATTTAATATACTACATTTTACAATTATAGAAAACAATATTCTGTTATTTACACACATATACTTTAGTAGTAAAAATATACTAAAATCACGGACAGAAACTGTTTTAAAAGCTGTTTAAAAAAAGAAAAAAAAACTTCATGGTTGTGGTTGCCTCTACCAAGGGCAATAAAGAGAGTAAACCTATGTAGCTGTACAAAGGAGGCTTTAATTTTATCTGAAATGTTTTATGTCTTAAAGATATTTGACACAATATGATAAATAATAAATTTTAAAATTCTAGATTTATGATGCAAGGATTTTATGTCATTCTATTTTAATTTTATGTATTTAAATTTTTTCATTATAAAATAGTAATGTACAAAAAGCAAAAACTAGTAGAAATGAAAGTAACTTCATAGGGGATTAATCACTGGATTCTATTCCTGAAATAGTTATTGTACTATATGCTAACTAACTTGGATGTAAATTACAAAATAAATAAATAAAATAAAATATTCCCCCCCCCAAAAAAAAGAAATGAAAGTAACTTGATTTCAAAATACAAGTATTGTATTGTAAACTAAGAATTCTACAAATTTAGTAGAAAAAATAAGAACATAGATGAGTTGGGGTGGCTGGGTGGCTCAGTTGGTTAGGCGTCATGCTCGGCTCAGGTCATGATCTCATGGTTCGCGGGTTTCAGCCCCACATCGGGCTCCGTGCTGACAGCTCAGAGCCTGCATCCTGCTTCAGATTTTGTGTCTACCTCTCTCTCTGCTCCTCCCCCACTCATGCTCTGTTTCTCTCTGTCTTAAAAATAAAAATAAACATTAAAAAAAGAACATAGAAGAATTAATACTATCCATAAACAATCATATATGTCCACATAATATATTTGTGTGCATACACATATATACATGGAGAGATATAGTTAGACAAACATGCATAATGGAGAGAACATTACATCTCTTAGAGAACATACATTCTCTAAATGTTTATAGAGCAAATACAAATTCAGTCATATATTTGGCCACAAAAACAACTCTTACAAATTTAAGTCAAAAAATAGTAAAATAGGCAAAGGATATGAATAGACAATTTAGAGAAATAGGTTATCCAGATAGCCAATAGTTTCATGAAAAGATGTCAAATTTACAGTAAATAGAGAAATGCAAATTAAAGTAATAATGTACCACTTTTCACACATAAGATTTTCCAACATTCAAGAGTAGGTAGACTTTTAAAGCAGTGGTGAGTGAAAAACTAGATAAATCTATGACAAATACCACATATATAAATTAGAAATACAAGCATGTTAAAAGGACACATACATCAAAAGGGTACATACTAGACATTAGATTCCTGGATGATGGAGGATGTGATTGGGAAATGGAGATAATGGAAATGAAAAATTAAGTAAAATAAACCTATTGCCTGAGGGATGTAAAGAAATAGGGTAGATATAATAAATATGAAGTGTTATAGACTTTCTAGAAAACAATCTGACAGCATATGTTAACATGTCCTAGAAGCAGTGGAATATCATATATAGACTGACTAAATAAATCATCCACACTGTGAAATGTTATATAGCCATGAAAGGAGCATTAGAACTATACTTGATGCTTTGAAGAATTTTGTAAGATATTATTGAGTTAAAGAGGGTATAGAAAAGAGTACACAGTGATGCCATTTTAGGAAACAATGATCATCCACCCCCCACAACCCTTTAAATGTGTATGTGTGTATGTTTGTGTGTGCGTATGTGTGTGTGTAAAAGCATAGAAAAAAATAAGAAAGAACATACACTAGATATTAGTGGGAGGAAGGAAGGAGAAAGGATCAGAGAGGGAAATTCATGAATGTAAAATTATATATATGTGGGGATATTTGTAGTCAGAAATTTAAGGAAGATTTATATTTATTTGTTTTAAGTATGAGGTTCTCAGTTGGAATTTCAGGCCACATATGAGATATGTTGGTCATATGGGTCTTGGTTATTGCCTGCTCTGATAACCCTACTCTAGGCATATACAACCCTGGTTGTTATCTCCATGATTTGTACTATTTGTGCAGTCTTTATGGTCATAGTTCTTTCATGATTTCATTACACAAATAATTTTTAAGAAAAATCATGAAAAGTTTGCTGCATGAATAGATAAAACTTGTCAATTAACAGGCCCTAGCTCACTGTTTATTTAGGAATATGTAACAGAAATGTTAGTAGTATGTCTTAGGAATTAGAGAAAAACTTAGGACTTAGGAAAAACTTTTTTTGACATTTAGAATGCATTTTAGTAAATGAGGTATGCTGAGAAAAAAAATGTGAGGGAAGAGCCTCTGGTCCACAACTGAGTACACGCTAGGCTTTTAAATCTTACCAAGCTTATGTTGCAAATATTTATATTAAATGTACACCCTATTTATGAAAGGACTAAGTGCTAACAAACAGCATCAAATATTAGGAATCAGTATAGGTACCATGTAATTTACTGTATTGTTTTGTATTTCAGATGCCTTTGGTGCTTCATGAAGAATATTTCCAGATATATCACAGACATTAAGCCTTTGCCTCCAAACATAAAAGACAGACTGATTAAAATAATGAGTACCCAGGGGCAGATAACAGATTCAAATATAAGTGAGGTAAGAGTATGTATATTTGTAAAGCAAGCATATTATATTTTACTATTTAGATATGGTTTCAGATTTTTAGAGCAATGGCATATAGTAGGTTTAGTAATAATGGTTTTTTTTAGGTTTAGTAATAATTTCAAAATATAATAAAACATTGGGGTTCTTTTTTTCTCTGCATATAACCAAATGTTTATGTGTAATAGTTACTTAAAAATCTTCTCCCACCATTCTTTCATCTGCTTCCCTTGTCTTCATTATACCAGCACCCTTGATCTCTACATTTTTTTAAAGTTTTAAGCTTTTTGAACTATTATAGCTCAATAAGTCTGGAAAAAATTAAAATGCAGGGTGAATACACAAATGGCAAAAAAAAAAAAAAAAAAACCCACAGTAAGAAATATATGTTCTATTATGCCTCTGGTACACAAACCACATTTACATGTAACATACTGTGTGCAGTACACTTGGATATTTTCTATTTTGTTCTATTATGTCTTATTTCAATTTACAAAAATGTTGATCAGAGTCCACTAAGTTGATTTTATCCACTCATGGCTAACAATCAGCAGTTAAAAGCCACTCCTGTAAACTCATTCTTCCGGATACCTCCCTCCTGCTAACTAATACTCACTCTCCCTCCTTACAGCTAAGCTAAAATTGGCTATTCTATAAGGCAATAAGTATAGTAAAGGCCTCCAACCTGATTTGAAATCCTAGCTTTGCCACTCTCTAACATTGAGCGTCAGTGCCCTTAACTATAAAATGGGTTTGTAGCCATCATCACTGTCTTCAGAGACTCTAGTCTAGACTAGACTAGTCTACTATAGAAACTCTGGTTCTAACTACCAACTGCTGACTTTAGTACACATTCTGCCCAAAGCCCGGAATCAAAAGGGAACAAACTGTGGTGATAGCACTCCAGCATATGACTGTCCCTGTGACCTCTCTTTGTAATTGCACTTACATGTGCCATTAGTGTTTCTTTTAACAGCCTGAGGTACCTGTAGTGCTTTGATTTCTTCATGTTAGCTTGCACTGGAACATAGACATTTTAGTGTTGCAGTCTGCTTGACTCAATGGAGGTAGAATAATATCCCCAGGTTCTTACTGCCAGTGGTTCTGTGGATATATATAGTTTGTGTATGGCTCACAGAAGAAACATTATGAAACTACAGAAAATTGATGCTTTTCCTCATTTCCCCACTATCCCCATTTTGTTCTAACCCTTTAGCTTATATTGGAGTGGCTTAAATGTTCATTTTATGACAATCCTTAATATTCATTTAAACTTCATTTTACCTGAATAGGAAAGGGCTAAGGGGTGAATGAGATAGAGAAAAAACAGAAGTATGCTTTCTTTAGTGCTCTCTCTCAAATCCCTGTCCTATAAAATGGAGTCCTGCTTATGAAATTATTCAAAAAGCCAGATCTAACATCTGTTGCAAAGTTGAATGCATCATTGGATGGCTCTTTTTGAAATATTTCCTAAATCTTTTTATAGTTAGATGGAGGAGGCCTTTCTAAACATGACACCAAAGTTAGAAACCAAGAAGAAAACTATTGATGGATTTGATTACATAATAATATGAAATTTCTTACTGCAAGAAGAAAAAAAAAGAAAGTCAAGTAACAAACTAGGAAAAATATTTGCAATACACATGTAATTCTATAGGTTTGTTATCTTGATAACAAACCAATAAGAAAAATCAAAACAAATACTAAAACAGAAGAATCAGGAAATACTCAAAGGAAAAAATATAAATCACTATCAGTGTATAAAAGTATATTTAACCTCATTAGTAATAAAAGTCACAGTTTGCCTTTCAGTTTGGCATTGCCAGAGACTTAAAAAATAATAATATCCAGTGTTGACAATAGTGTGGGCAACAGTCACTTTTGTCTCCTGTTGGTGGGAGTGTGAATTTATAAAAACCTTTTAGGAGGACAGTGTGGCATTAACTATCAAAAGTCCTAAAAATGTACTTACTGTGGACTCAAAAATTTTAGTCCTAGTATTTTTTCCAGTTTTATTGAGATATGATTGACATATAACATTGTGTAGGTTTACAGCCTACAACATAATGTGATGATTTGATACATTTACATATTGCAAAATGATTACCACAATAGGGTTATTTAGCATCTGCATTTACCATTTACTTCTGACATGAATCCCAAGAAATAATAATCAGGAAAGTACATAGGTATGCTCATCATAATACCATTTATCATAATAGTTGACAGTTACATATAACACATAAGCGAGACACCTTTGTCACAAAATATTCTACCAATTTTAATAAAGAGGGTATTGAGGCACATACACACACACACACACACACACAAACCAGAATTGGATCACACTCAAAGGGTTCAAACTCAGGCAGTCTGCCTCCAGAGGACATGTTCTTAATCACTATACTATATTGCCTCCTAACTCAACCTAAATGTTCAACTGAAGTGTTTGTCAGTGTAGGATGCATTTAATACATTATGGTGCATTCATAAAATGGAATCGTATGTAACCACAATAAGTTGTTTTTGTAAAAAGTGCTCATCTTATATATAATCTGATCCCATTTTTCTTCAAAGTTGTTTTGTTTTTTTTTTTTTAAGTCAAAAAACACCAAAACTAAAATGCTTTTCTCTGGGCATTGGTATGATGGGTAATTTAAGTTATAGTGGATAAAATCATAGCCTTTGGAATTGGAAAGACCTGGTTTTCAATCTTAGCTCTGCTTCTTTTTTGCTGTGTACTTTGTGTTACTATTTAAGCTCTGGATGCCTCAGTTCCCTCCTTTATAATATGGTAATGACGAATCTCTCAAGAGTGTTTGTGTGTTTGAGAAAGAGAGAATACTAAATGGCATCATGTATATAATGTACTTAGTACTCTTCTTATTTTTATAATTTTTCTATATTGTCTAAATCTTTTCAGTAATAATACATTACTTTTACATTCAGAAAAGTAAAGTTAGTTCTACTTTGGAAAAATAAAGTAAAAAGAACGCCCAAGAAAAGAGCTCAAAACCCTTTGAAATTGATTTGCTATATTTGTTGCTTTCAAGTAAACATTCAGAAATACTGGGTCTGCTTGTACTAGCTCCCAATAAGAATGAAGGAGGTAAATGTTGTAGATAAGTAATATTCATATCCTATAACCATTCAGTGTCTAAGTGATTAAAGACTCATACCTGCTGAGCAGAGGCATGTAGCCAGGATCTCTAATAATAGTCAGGATCTACTGAAAAAAGATAAGCACATGCCACCACCTCGATCCTGCTTCTCAGGTCCCAGCAAAGACTTTGGGGATGCTAGAAGCTGCACCTCCAGTTAGAAGTGGGCTTGTATTTTTCCTGCCTTACATATGTGTCTCCACACAGATATGTCTTTGTATTCTTTGCTACATTTTCCATCCACCATTTATCTGATGGGACCACCAAAACACTGAATATGGAATAAACATTTATATTCATAGGAAAAATTAATTTTTAAATCATGTATTTTTTATAGATTTTACATCCTGAAGTCCAAACTCTAGATCTACGGAGCTGTGATATTTCAGATACTGCTCTCCTGCACCTGTGCAACTGCAGAAAGCTGAGGAAATTAAATTTAAGTTCCTCAAAAGAAAACAGAATTTCCATAACTTCAAAAGGTCTGTTTGTTAACACTGAATAAATTGGTAGACTACTATTCCTCATCTAGTATAATTTTGGAACAAAGAACGGGAAGGAGGGGTAGTAAATTTGTCAAAAGTGAGTACAAAGATATCAAAGAAACAGAAACTGTATTTATCAATAAAAATATTCAAACTAAGGGTACCTGGGTGGCTCAGTCAGTTATATGTCTGACTTCAGCTCGGGTCATGATCTCACGGCCCATGGATTCAAGCCCCATGTTGGGCTCTGTGTTGGCAGCTCGGGGCCTGGACCTTGTTTCAGATTCTGTGTCTCCCTTGCTCTCTGCCCCTCCCCCACTCATGTATATATGTGTGTGTGTGTGTGTGTGTGTATATATGTACATATATATATATATACACACTCTCTCTCTCTCTCAAAAATAAATAAACATTAAAAAAAATGTTTAATATTCAAACCAAGCGAAAGAATCCAAATTAGAGTTCCTGCTTATAATCTTTGCTGAAAGTTAAGAATACACTAAGTCACTACTTGCAATTTAAACATATTTTTTTTAATTTTTTTTTTAACGTTTATTTTATTTTTGAAACAGAGCATGAACGGGGGAGGGGCAGAGAGAGAGGGAGACACAGAATCAGAAGCAGGCTCCAGGCTCTGAGCCATCAGCCCAGAGCCCGACGCAGGGCTCGAACTCATGGACCGTGAGATCGTGACCTGAGCTGAAGTCGGACGCTTAACCAACTGAGCCACCCAGGCGCCCCTAAGCATATATAAAATAAACATGGATGGACACCTCTGTATTTTAAATATTTTTCCTGGTATAATAGAATAAGAAATGACCAGTTCATACTTTAAGGCTTTCTTGAGGCTTACTTTAAGCCTTGAGTCTTAAGCCTTTAAGCCTTAAGGCTTACTTTAAGGCAAAATTACAACAGAAAGTTAAATCATCATCAGAGGAAGGTTACTAAGCACTCTGCTATCAGTCTGTACAATGCATAGTTTATTTTTTGTTTTTATGTCTTTTGATTAAAAAAATTTTTTTATTGGAGTAGGGTTGACATACAATGTTACAATAGTTTCAGTGGTACAAACTTAGTGATTAGACAAGCCTGTACATTATGCGAAGCTCACCACAAGTGTTGCTTCCCTCTGTCACCATGCAAGACCATTACAATACCATCAACTATATTCCCTACGCTGTACCTTTCATCCCCTACAATGCATAGTTTTTAATAGCCAGTCAGACTGCATTTTTCAGTGTCACTATTGCATGAATTACAGAGTTTTGGCCCTTTTTTTCTATCAATATAGAATTTTAACCTTTCCCTTCAATATAAGAAAGAGAGACTATCAATGGACGAATGGATAAAGAAGATGTGAGATATATATATATATATATATATATATATATACACACACACACACACACACACACACACACACACACACACAGTGGTATTACTCAGCAATCAAAAAGAATGAAATCTTGCCATTCACAGCTACGTGGATGGAGCTAGAGGGTATTATGCTAAGCAAAATTAGAGAAAAACAAATATCATGACTTCATTCATATGAGGACTTTAAGACACAGAACAGATGAACATAAGGGAAGGGAAGCAAAAATAATATAAAAACAGGGAAGGGATAAAAGCATAAGAGACTCTTAAATATGGAGAACAAACAGAAGGTTACTAGAGGGGTTGTGGGAGGGGGTAGGGGCATTAAGGAATCTATTCCTGAAATCATTGTTGCACTATATGCTAACTTGGATGTAAATTTTAAAAATAAATTAAATTAAAAAAAAAAAGAGGGACTGATTTGTCTAGCTAGGTTTCTGGAAAGTTTTGTGAGTAGTTGGCTATATTTTGCAGTCATCTTGGTTAGCAAGTTAGGCTACCTATAATATTACAAAGAAGCTTAAGTTTTTTAAATGTTTACACAAATAGTAACTCACTAAAAAGAACTTTCATGCTGGACACTGATAAATAAAATAAAAGTTCTTTTGGGGGGTAAAAAAAATAAAAAATCAAAGATCTTAAGATACAGAGAACAGTAAAAATGACCTACATATGAATTTCCCATCTTCCCTTTTGTGTATTTTGCTCATAGAGCTATCTTTTAACACTGTTGTAATGTGTGTGCATGATTAAAAGGCCCAGGATTCCCAAAGTACTCTCATTTATGTGGCTCATTATCATGTACCAGTCTCCAATGTGCATTTACATCAGTTTAATTGGATTTAAGAGTCAAAGGGGGAAGAGAGAGTGCAGAAACATATGTATGATTCCTAAGGATAACAATGAAAACTATTACCTAAGACATTGGGGCAATTTAACTTTTGATTTCCCTTCAGAGTCCACAAGAAAATTAACTTTATTACTTTAAAACTTTTGTTTTAACAAAAAGATTTATCTACTATTTAATTGCCTAATTTGGTTCTGAATAACTTTTGGCTGTTTCCTAAAGGCAAATCTACTTGTCAACAGTAAAGCCTTGCCATTCATTACAGATATTCTGAATGATATACTACAGACTCTGTAGAGAATTCCTGAAACTTTCCAAAAGAGTTTTAATAATGGCAGCATCACTGGAAAATAAGTATATCCTCACAGACGGACTACTTTACAAAAGGCTAGCATACAGTTGGATACATCAATACTGGTGACTGCTAAAATGAAAATCAGTCACATTTCTCATATACATGCATATATAGCTCATTGATACATAATTATGTTTCCCCTCAGGAATAAAAGCAGTGGCTTCCTCCTGTTCATACCTGCATGAAGCTTCTTTGAAAAGATGCTGCAATCTCACTGATGAAGGAGTCCTTGCTCTTGCACGTAACTGCCGGCTACTAAAGATCATTGATTTAGGTGGCTGTTTAGGTATTACTGATGTGTCCTTACATGCATTAGGAGAAAACTGCCCATTTTTGCAGTGTGTTGATTTCTCAGCTACGCAGGTAAATGAAATACAGACTTACTATATAGAGACTGTATGTGTTTGCCCAGTGAACTTCCATGACTCATCAGAAGAGCATAATTAATTCTTTTGGTTGTTGTTGAATTTGTTGACTACCTCATGCTTCACTGTTTATATAATTGCAATATAATTTGGCACATTTCCCTCAATTATTTTAAGTAAGGGTGAAAAAGATAAGTGTGGCTAAAACACATGTTTGCTAAATGGGAGGCGATAAAACTATACATAAATGATTAATAATATTTAGAAAATTTAATTCCATCTTTCCCATTTGTGTGCTGTGTTGCTTTTTCTCTTTGCTTAGGTGTCAGATGATGGGGTGGTTGCGCTTGTTAATGGACCTTGTGCCAAGAAATTAGAGGTAATTTTTAAATATCTATGAAGTTGGTGCTGACTAAATTCTTTATATTATCATCAGAAATTATTTTTTGAATGTAGCAAACAACCAATGCCTTATAAATTAGGTGTTTCCATGGCATTATTTTGATTGGGTTTGCTTTGGGTTTTTGCCTCCACCTCTTTATTTCCAGAGTGAAGAAAAACAGTAAAGTTAGATAAAGCATGCTTCAAATAAAAACCCATTCTGCTTCTAACAAAAGGTCTCATTTTCCATAAGTTTTAGTTTCTAACACATTTAAGGATAATCTTATTATGGGTAAAGATTATGAAAGTTTATCAGTGTAAAAATTACATTCTTTAGAATCTTCATTGCCAGGACTACTTAGTCCCTTACTATTCTATTTTCTTAATATACATGAAGGGATTCAGAATATGCCAGTCACATAAAACTTATTTTGAGCTAAAGATGTTTAAAAATCAACAGATGCAGGTGCCTGGGTGGCTTAGTCAGTTAAGCATCCGGCTCTAGATTTCGGTTCAGGTTGTGATCTCATGGCTAGTGAGTTCGAGCCTCACATCAGGCTCTGTGCTCGAGGTGTGGAGCCTGCTTGTGATTCTCTCTCTCTTTCTCTCTCTCTCTCTCTCTCTAACCCTCCCCAGCTTGCTCTCTTCTTTCTCTCAAAGTAAATAAACTTTAAAAAAATCTACAGATGCAAAAAGAGGCTTTGTCTGAAACACACACACACACACACACACACACACACACACACACACACCCCATCTGCCTAAAAACAGAGACTTCCAAAAGCATTCAACTGCCTCGAACCCCTTTCAAGGAAGACTACCCAAAACCAGGAAGATTGCTTCCATCACTGGAGGAATCAAATGAGAAATTAATAAACAAACATTGTCACAAGACTATCATACCTCCTTTACTCTCTAAAGGCCCATTTTGTTTTCCCTAAAAGTCATCTATTTTTCTCTAAGTGTCCTATCTCCCCCTCCCTTTCTCCTGTTAAGATGATATATAAACTCAAAATCATAGCCATTTCTTTGAGCCACTTTCTTTGTGAGCTAGTGTGTGAATAAACTTTGTCTTTTCTCTTGTTAGTCTGTCTTTGTCAGTTTAATTCACAAGCTCCCAAAGATAGAACATAATAGAATAGAGAAAAAGTTTTCCTCCCCAACAGCTGCATTGTACAGCTATTTAAAAAACTCCTAAATTAATGTGCAGCCCTTCCATTCAGTGACTGATGTGGCACCTATAACCTGTTTCTAAATATATTAAGAAGCCTTTTATCCCAGGATTTTGGTTTCTGCCTTTCCCAGTTTATAGTGGGGGTTTTTAAGTCTTATTAATAAGCCACATCAAATGTTTTTTGGAAGTAAACAGGCTGTAAATGAATTATAAATGTTAATACTAACTATCATAATAGAATAGCAGTGCCATGCTTTTGCCCAAATATTTCTCCTTGAGTTATTGCCCTGAGATAATTTTTTTGTTTTTATATCTGCATGCTGCTTGTATGTATGTGTGTTTGCATGTGTATGTGTATATATACATACATATAGCATATATATTTTTACAAATCCTTTGATTAGCAAATTACCATATTTTCTTATACCAAGTTCCAAATTCCAAATTGCATCCTAACTGTAGGGGTAATAAACTCTGCCATAACGTTTACTGTTTGAAATACTAACATTTGTTGAGCACTTACTATATATTACATACTGTTGCCTTATATTCATTAGGTTATCTAATTCTTATAACAACATTATCCTATAATCATCATAATTTTTTTTAAGTTTAGAGAGAGAGAGCATGAGCAGGGGAGGGGATAGAGGGGGGCGGGGAGGGAGAGAGAGAGGGAGAGAGAGAGAATCTCAGTCAGGCTCTATACTCAGCACAGAGCCTAATGCAGGGCTTGATCCCATGACCCGGGGATCATGACCTGAGCCACAATCAAGAGTCAACACTCAACCAACTGAGCTACCCAGGAGCCCCCATCATCATTTTTAATAAAGTTCCCAAACAGTTAACACAGTTTACCATTCCCAAATAAAACTACCAGGAAATTAGATGTTATGCAGTGATAGGAAACATACCGGCATATTTACTTCAGTGTTACAAAACTAGGAGCACCAACCTAAGCAGACTTAGGAAGAGATTCAGGAACCAATAAGTGTTGGCAATTATACTGCCATATCATTCAATTTTTCATATTTTCAATCTTACAAATCTTATTTCTTTAAGTGCCAAAATATTTCAATGGAAATATTTCTAAACTTCATTAGAAGTTGGGTCACCTGGGTGGCTCAGTCAGTTAAGCCTCTGACTGCAGCTCAGGTCATAATCTCACCGTTCAAGCCTCACATTGGGCTCTGTGCTGAGAACTCAGACCCTCGAACCCACTTCAGATTCTGTGTCTCCCTCTCTCTGCCTCACCCCGACTCACACTCTGTCTCTCTCTGTCTCTTAAGAATGAATAAACATTAAAAAAAAATTTTTAAAGAAGGGGCACCTGGGTGGCTTAGTCGGTTAAGCATCCAACTTTGGCTCAGGTCATGATCTTGCAGTTCATGAGTTCGAGCTCTGAGTCGGGCTCTGTGCTGACAGCTCAGAGCCTGGAGCCTGCTTCAGATTCTGTGTCTCCCTCTCTCTCTGTTCCTCCCCTGCTCATGCTCTGTCTCTCTGTCTCTCTGTCTCTCTCTCTCTCAAAAATAAACATTGAAGAACTTAAGTCCTTCCTTAAAGTAAATATACTTTGACTTTTGTCTGATAGCATCTAGTATTTATGTGACCACAATTTCTGGCTCATTGAAACACAAACTTTTTCATCTTTTTTACTGATTTTTCTCTTGTGGGCAATATGTATTCCTACCTTTTATCACATGCTCTGTTTTAATCTCTTGCTTTTTATATGTTCTCTTCCTGGAAATTATATTATCAATGTTACTGAATTGTTTATAACTTGAAAATAAATTTGGGGATGCCTGGGTGGCTCAGTCAGTTGGGCATCCATCCTGCCCTTGATTTCAGCTCAGGTCATGATCTCATGGTTTGTGGGATTGAGCCCAGCATTGGGCTGTGGGCTGATAGCATGGCGCCTTCTTGGGATTCTCTTTCTCCCTCTCTCTCTCTGCCTCTCCCCTGCTCATGCTCTCTCTCTCTCTCGCTCTTAAAATAAATAAATAAGCTTTAAAAAAGAAATAAAGACAAGAAATTTGATTAAAAATCTAAGGACTTCAGGTACCTGGCTGGCTCAGTCAGTAGAGTATGCAACTCTTGATCTTAGTGTTATGAGTTCAAGCCCCACATTGGGAATAGAGCTTACTTGAAAGAAAGAAAGAAAGAAAGAAAGAAAGAAAGAAAGAAAGAAAGAAAGAAAAAAGTCTAACAACCTTTCCTAAAGACTGAGAAACAGTTATACAAACTTATGTTACAACATTTATTGAATGTCATGATTGTTTTTGAAATTTCCGTTGATTTAAGTTCCCAGTGGCAGAGACCATTTTGTTCATCATTTTATCATCATTTTAGCCCTATGTATTACTGCAGTTCCAGGCACATGATAGTACCTCAATAAATGTTATCATATTGACTTTATATTACAGTCATTTTGTAAGTTTCTACAGTCTTCATCGTTAAAAGTTTTTTTCCTGTAAAATTTCATTTATTCAACAATTATTTATTAAGCACTTGCTATGTTCTAGGCATTGGTATATCAGAGAACAAAATCTGTTCATACAATGTATCATTCCTTAGTTTAATCATTTTTTTCTGTTATTGGTAATCCAGATTATTTCCAGTTTTTAACTGTTAGAAATAGTCATATGTTGGGGCTTACAAATTTTTTCTTCCATTGCTGTAACAAACCCCAAAAAATGGAATCAGTGGGTCAATAGGTATAGATATTTTAATGCTCCTAAATTCATATTGTAAGATTGTTTCCTATAAAGGTTATGTTGTGAATTCACAATTTTGCCAAGACCCCAGTTTGCAACATTGAATCTTTTTTTTTAAATGCCTTAATATATTTTAAATGGTACCTGGGTGGAGCGCTATTCCTTCCATCTGTTCTCAAATTGTATTTCTTTGTCCGTATCCTTTGCCAATTTATATCATAGGCTACCTTTGCCAGTTTATAACAGAAAATGTTTTTTTCCTCAATTTTATGAGTTTTCGGTATACGCAGGTTTCCTTTACTTACAAGATATGATTGATTATAATATGCACACCAACTTAATATCAACTTTTTGGAAGGAAAAAATATTAATGCCATAAATAAATGTGTCAACCATTATATAACCTTACTTCCAAAATTCTTTTTTTTAAGTTTGTTTGTTTGTTTAGAAAGAGAGACAGCATGAGTGAGGGAGGGCAGAGAGAGACAGAGGGAGAGAGAGAATCCCAAGCAGGCTCTGCACTGTCAGCACAGAGCCCAATGAGGGGCTCAAACTCACAAACTGTGAGATCATGACCTGAGCGGAAATCCAGAGTCAGGCAGTCATCCGACTGAGCCACCAGGGTGCCCCCTTACTTCCAAAATTCTTAAAATATTTTTTGCTGTGGTCAAATATACACAATGCAAACTTTACCACTTTAACCATTTTTAGTGTACAATTCAGTGGAATTAAGCACATTCACATTATTGTGCTGCCAACACCACTATCCATTCCCAGATATTTTTCCTCATCCTACAGTGAAACTCGTTACCCATTAAAACAGTAATTCCCCATTACCCCTTATGCCCAGCCTCTAACTATCTCTATTCTACTTTCTGTCTCGATGAATTGCCTATTCCAGATAACTCATATATAAGTGGATCATACAATATGTGTCCTTTTGTGTCTGACTTATTTCATTTAGCACAATGTTTGCAAGGTTTATCTCTGTTGTTGCACATATCAGAATTTCGTTCCTTTTAAGACTGAATAATATTTCATTGTAGATATATGGTATATTCATATATATATGCAGAAACATGTGCATGCTTATATATGAATATATTTGTATATGTATGCTTATGGGTGTGTATATATAAGTACATAAACATTTTGTTTATCCATTCACCTATCAATATTTGTTTCTACCTTTTGGCTATTATGAATACTGCTGCTATGAGCATAGGTATACAAAAATATGTTCGAGTCTTTGCTTTCAATTCTTTGGGCATTTACCTAGAAGTGAAATAGCTGGATTATATGGTAATGCTATGTTTAATTTTTTTAACGAACTGTCATACTATTTTCATAGTGGCTGTACTATTTTATATTCCCACCACCAATGCAGAAGGATTCCAAATTAAAACATCAAACAAGGGGTATATAATATTTCAAACATATGAAAAAGTATAGAAAGTAATATAACATAAACCTGTGGACCAAACACTTGAATTTTAACATTTTTTTTAAATTTATTTATTTATTTTGGAAGAGAGAGCATGAGCAGGGGAGGGGCAGAGAGAGAGGGAGAGAAGAATCCCAAGCAGGCTTCATGCTGTCAGCACAGAGCCCGACGTGGGGATCGATCCCATGAACCATGAGATCATGACCTGGGCTAAAATCAAGAGCTGGATGCTTAACCGACTGAGCCACCCAGGCACTCCTTGAATTTTAACATTTTCTGCACTTACGTCAGTTCCTTGTTAAAAATTATATGTTACCTGTAAAGTTCCCATGACATTCATTCTCCCTTTCTTCCTGCAGAAGTAACCACTATTCTAAAGATGCCTGTGTATTTATCCTTGTGTGTTTGCATACTTTATCTATATATGGATAGAAACATATAGATATAGATCTATAAACAAGATAGAGTATTGTCTTATGTTATAAATTTTCAAATGATAGCTTCATAATATATGTGTTCTATTACAATTTGCTTTTTTATTCAAAATTGTTTAATTTTTCAAGCTTTATAATTTGCATACAATAAAATTTACCCATTTTAAGTGTAATGAAGTTTGATGAATTTTGGTAATTGTTATACAGCCTTGTAACCACCACAATTATATATAAAACATTCTATCATCCTAAAAGTTTTCTCCCATCCCTTTGCAATCATTCCCTGCCATGCCTCCATCCCCAGGCAACCAGTGATTTACTTTGTCATTATAGTTTTGCCTTTTCTAGAATTTTATATAAATGGAGTCATGAAATACTGTTCTTTGTTTTTTACCTTTTTATTTTACTTCTTTCACTTAGCATAATGTTTTTGAGATTCATCCATGTTGTTGCATGTATTACTATTTCATTCCTTTTATTTATTCATTTTGCTGAGTAGTATTCCATAGTGTGGATATGACACAGTTTGTTCGGATATTCACCATTTGAGGGATATTTGGGTTGTTCTAATTTTGGACTGTTATGAATACTGCTATGAAGATTTGCATACAAATCTTTGTGTAGACATACATTTTCATTTTTCTTGGGTAAACACCTAGGAATGGAATTGCTAGATATAGAAAGTACACATTTGGCTTTAAAAAACACAACCATACAGGTTTCCAAAGTTTCTGAACTAACATTCTGTTTGAGATTTATGCCTATTAATACAAGGAGATATTTTTCATTTTAACTCTTTTTTTCTGTTCCATTAATAAACCACCATTTGTTTATTCATTACTCACTTCTTTACTATTACAAATAATATTAAAATGAGCACATTTATAAGTTATTTCCTTGGGCACATATACAAGAGTAACTCTATGTATAATGGACACTTGCAGTTGGTACTGCTGGGTTCTGGGGTATACTTGTCTTCAGCCTTAACAGATTTTGCCATATTGATTTATAAAATGGTTGGGCACTTAACTTTTAAGTCGTCTATACTTTCCAAATTACTCCATACTTACATTAGTCCTTTCTATAGGATTTTTCTTGCAAGTAGATAGTTTGTTCTTTTTGTTTGTTTGCTGTTTAAGTTTTATTTATTTGAGTAATCTCTACACCCAACATGGGGCTCAAACTCATGACCAAGAGATCAAGATGTGCATGCTCCTCCAACTGAGCCAGCCAGGCGCCCCTGGTTCTTTTTGTATCAGAGTATTTCCCACGCTTTTTCATACTGTCATCATAAATTTGTTTTTTCTTTTAACTGTCCTTTCTTTATTTTTAAATAGGAGATTCATATGGGACATTGTGTGAATCTGACTGATGAAGCTGTAGAAGCTGTCCTCACTTGCTGTCCTCAGATACGTATATTACTCTTCCATGGATGCCCGCTAATAACAGGTTAGTATGATAGACTGCTTGGGTTCAAATCCTGGCTTCATCTTTTAATAACTGTGACCTTGAATAAATTACTCAACTCATTCCATTATTCAGTTTCCTCATCTGTAAATGGACATGATAGTAGTAAACTTGATCGTGAAAATTATCTGACAGCACTTTATATGGTGGCTAGCACATAGTAAAGGCTCAATAAATGTTAGTCATGATGCTGGTGGTGCTGGTAATGCTAAGTGTCCAATAAATGTTAACTATGGGGGCGCCTGGGTGGCTCAGTCAGTTGAGCATCTGACTTCAGCTCAGGTCATGATCTCGCAGTGCATGGGATCGAGCCCCACATTGGGCTTTGTGCTGACCATGCTTTAGATTCTCTATCCCCCTCTCTGTCTGTCCCTCTACTGCTCACACTCTCTTTCTAAAATAAATAAACATTTTTAAAAATTAAAAAAATGTTAACTATGATGAGGATGATAATGGTGGTACTAGTGTTGACATTAAACATGATGTTTTATGTAGACACAAAAAATTCAAGCTTGTAATATTACATCTATTAAATATGCTAAATGACCTGTTGACTATAATCTCATCAAACTATAGCCAATGAGATTCAGAGCAATTTGGACTCAGGCTAATGTGATAGATACTTCGCTGAAGGAGAACAAAGTAGTCACAGTCCATTTGGCCTGTGGCTGGAAGCCATGACACTGGAAATAAAAGGTACAGCATAGGGAATATAGCCAATGATGTTGTATGATGACAGATGGTAGCTGCACTTGTGGTGAGCAGAGCAGAGCATAACGTATTCAGAACAATTTGGATTCTTAGGCTAATGTGATACATCACTGAAGGAGAACAAAGTAGTCACAGCCCATTTGGCCTGTATAAGAGCCATGATACTGGAAACAAAAGGTACAGCACAGGGAATATAACCAATGATATTGTTGTGTGGTGACAGATGGTAGCCACATTTGTGGTGAGGATAGTATAACATGCAGAGATGTTGAATCACTATGTTGTACACCTGAAACTAATGTCACATTGTGTGTCAACTCCATTCAAATAAAAAAGAGATTTTTTAAGAAAAAAGAAATGACTACTAAAGATAGTAAAATATAAAGATTTTACCTTTAAGAATATTTTATTGTTTATAAAATATAATCGCAATAATAGTAATATATAAGAACATAAATTTTTAAATGGCAAAATGTCATTTTGGTATCACAATTTATATAAAGTAATGAATAAAATATTTTGTTATTGTGGAAAAAAAAAAAGAGCCATGATAATATACATGACCATGTCTTGAAACCTTAGCACCTCAGCCATTTTGCATCACCTCTGCAATGGCCCACATACTACAATATAACCTGGACTTCACTTGTAAGTCAGCATTGATGCCCAGTCCTTCCATGTCATTTCTCTAGTTACAGTCTAAACAGTTATTCTCTGGGTTGAGTTATGATCCTAGAAATCCTTTTAGAAACTTCTGTTCTTATGTTTGGACTGTCAATGTAAACCTAGCCGACAACAGGTTGTATGTGGTATCAGTGACATCTATAATGAAGACTAAGTCTTTTTTTTGGCCAAGACATTTGTCAAAAAACTAAGGCCAAAAAGGACATCGGGAAGTGTTAACAGGGGCACCTGGGTGACTGAATTGGTTGAGCATCTGACTCAGTTTCAGCTCAGGTCATGATCCCAGGGTTGTGGGATCGAGTCCCACATCAGGTTCTGTGCTGACAGCATGGAGCCTGCTTGGGATTCTCCCTGCCTCTGCCCCACTTCCCTGCTCACACTTGCTCTCTCTCTCTCTCTCTCTCTCCCCCAAATTAAAAAAAAGAAAGAAAGAAAGTGTTAACAGTGCTTACCTCCAGGGAAAGTTGTGGAGGGAAAAGAGCAAGAAAAAGCCTAGGGGCGCCTGGGTGGCTTGGTCAGTTAAGCATCCAACTTCGGCTCAGGTCATGATTTCACGGTCCGTGAGTTCGAGCCCCGCGTTAGGCTCTGTGCTGACTGCTCAGAGCCTGGAGCCTATTTCAGATTCTGTCTCTCCCTCTCTCTCTGCCCCTCCCCTGTTCATGCTCTGTCTCTCTCTGTCTCAAAAATAAATAAACGTTAAAAAAAAAGAAAAAGAAAAAGAAAAAGCCTATACTATATACCCTTTGTACCTTTTGAATTTTGTATCATGTGGATGGTTATATCTATTAAAATTAGTAATAATAATTTTTAAAAAATCACTTAGAACAAGAAAAACTCATGGGACTGAGTGCAGGGGATTGGTACCTGCGTACATTATCCTGGGGGTTGTGAGAAGGCAAACAGAGGTTCTCTGGTTATCAAATAAGGCAAAAAAATGTATTCTAACAAGTAGGCTCTTATTTTAAGGTAGAGAAGACCACAGAATATGGAATGTAATAACAGCAATCTTTGATAATCTTTCCAGAATAACAATCTAAGTGTGTAAATCTACCCCCTGAGCTATGTGTGCATTTGATCAATAGATTGAATAAGCAAGGGGTATTCAAAAATCTGCTCAAAAGAGCAGATTTTCCCTACTGCCAGATGAAATCCCAGGTGCCATTGACTTTTCTTATTCTCAGAGAGTTAAAATGCCTTGTCATTTCTTATCACTGAAACCTCCCATTTCGGTAACTAAAACGTCTTCAATCCATGCAGTACTCCAAACAAGTTCAAGTGAAAGCTTTTGCTCCTCTGGTCAACTCAGATTTGGCCTGCAGTGGATAAGCAGACATTGTTAGTTCCTCTCTTTTACCAGCCCTCAGTTTTCTTCCTACCCGCAGCTTGCCCACTGCAGTTTCTGATCCCACCAATGTTAGTACAGGGTGGGCCTGGGATAAGCAGGAACAGAGGGAAGGGAAAGAAAAGGCTTACTTATCAGTGCTACTGTGATTGAATATCAGCACTCCAGGCCTGTGGTGAGCTGATCTGTCCTCTGTCAACAGTGGGGCACTTTTGAGGTTCTGCAGGGCCCACTTCCTACTACCCACCCCCATCACTGCATATATCTCCTATCTGCAGTTCTCTTGATTCAAGCCATGGTGCCTCTTCTGGCTAGTAGCTACTGTTTTCTTTCTCTATCCCCAGGAATCCAGCATACACCTTCAGTCTTTCTCTGTTTCAGGTTTCCTAACTTATCTCAATTGCTTTCATGAGCAGAATGTAAGGCAAACCCATGGCAGCCCACCTCTGTCCACAGGAAACACATACTTTCAGCAATGAGAGTGTGGGTACTTCCCAACCCAGTCTTCTCTTTAGCTGTATAGACTCTCACCATAGCTTTTTGTACTTTATTTTTCTCAGATGTGGGTCTGATATTGGTGTCCTGTGTCCCCCAAGCTCCAAGGGACATATCAGACTCACCAACTGATCTCCTTAGAATTTCCTCTCACTAGGCTTGAAGGGAAAAGCAAGCACCTCCAGGCTTCTTTCTAGAACTCCAGTCACCGCTGTCTTCAAAGAAATCCTTTCTTCAATTTCCTACTCTCCATCCCTTCTAACTTTAACACTTTCGTATCTTGGAATGGATGAAGTGCCATGGATTCCAAAATCAGATTTTAGCCAAGCATTTTCAAGTCATGTATACGTGGTCTGGAATCTCACCAGATTCAGAGAGTAGCTGGTAACTCTAGTCCTGGAACATTAGCTGAAATAGTTCTATTTTAATGTTCTGTTATATTTGTCTCAGGATAACTTGGCTAGACAACATGTCATAAAATCAACTGTTGCTCATTTTACCCTCATTATCTTTCTGGTTACCCTGTGGATGCTCTTCTTTGATATTACCCCAAAACTCAGTAACTGGTAGTTTCTTAAAGGTTAATTGCAGTGTAGGAAATGAAAACATATTAATGAAATTTTTATATACTTACATTACAATCCATTGGTCTGTCTTGCATTTGATTAGATCTTTGGATCTTTTACCCATACATGATTTTGTAATGTCATGCATTGGCAGTTTAGACAATATTGGTTCTGTTAGTAATACAGATCTTCCAATGTTGACACATTTCATCAGACAAAAAAAGTCACATTTGTTAATATCACCCTTGGGTGGTTGTCAATATCATAGTGGCAGCTACAAATTTTCCAAAATTCACTTGGATGCTAAAATTTTTCATTGCCAACAAATTCTGTCACTTGTTTTCTTTGAAGTGACAGGTTCATTTTGCTCTTTTTCAAGAAATCGTCTGAGAAGCACCCAAGTCTGAATAACCTTAGGCTAACAGTCATTCTTTCAAATAAAAATGGTGCGCCATGAATAAAATGACTAGTTTAGTTCACAACCCTAAAAAGGTCTGACTGGAGGATCTGCAGACCACACTTTGAGAACCATTGCTTTACAGTAAAAAAAACAGTTATCAGTTAACTTCAGCATTTGGAGCAGGAACAAATATCCCTTTCAAATCACTTCTTATATTTTCATGTGACTACTAGAAGTGAAAGTAGACATTAAAATGACAGAAGTTCAAAATACTTGGGATAAAATAACTATAGTTTGACCTGGAAGATTATCTAGGCCAGCATTTACCAACTATGTTACTGTTATGTAAATGAACCAAAGATGACTTCTATGTTGTTTACTTCTTCACATCAAATTGGGACTGTTAGTTCAAAAGCTCACCAGCACTGAATCTTTGTTTATCTAATGGTTTTAAATACAGGCTAAGAAAGCAGATCTTGGGGGGGCCTGGGTAGCTCAGTTGGTTGAGTGTCTGACTCTTGATTTCAGCTCAGGTCATGATCCCAGGGTCATAGGATCAAGCCCCTCATTGGGCTACACGCTGAATGAGGAGACTGCTTGGGATTCTTTCTCTCCCTCTGTCCTTCTCCCCAACTCACACACTCTCTCTAAAATAAAAAAAAATAAAGGGGTACATGGGTGGTGCAGTCAGTTAAGCATCTGACTTTTTTTTTTATTGTTTTAACATTTATTTATTTTTGAGAGAGATACAGAATGTGAGCAAGGGAGGGGCAGAGAGAGAGGGAGACACAGAATCTGAAGCAGGCTCCTGACTCTGAGCTGTCAGCACAGAGCCCAACGCAGGACTCAAATTCAGGAATTGTGAGATTGTGACCTGAGCCGAAGTTGGATGCTTAACTGACTGAGCCACACAGGCGCCCCAAGTGTGCCTCTTGATCTCAGCTCAGGTCATGATTTCACAGTTCGTGAGTTTAAGCCCCACATCAGATTCTGTGCTGATGGTGTAGAGCCTGCGTAGGATTCTGTCTCTCCTTCTCTCTTCCCCTTCCCCTGCTTGTGCTACCTAATCTTTCTCAAAATAAATAAATAAACTTAAATTTTAAAACAATTAAAAAATTAATAAATAAAATAAAATAAATTTTTAAAAGAAGAAGCAGATTTTTAGCCATCCAGAGCTTGCCTGCTTTGCATACCCTGAAAAACTTCATTCAACATCTACCACCATAGATAAGATGAAACCTAGGGGTGTGAAAGACCCCCTTGCCTTTTGGAGCTCTCTGACCCAGAGACTCCTTACCTTGATGCTGAGCAACATCATGAGACCTAAACCTCCTCTCCTGTCCTCTGAGAGTTGCCTTACCCTCCTTCCCTTCTCAGTAGTGCCCCCCCCCACCACACACACACACACACACACACACACACACACACACACACTGTTGTCTTTGGAAGGTCTCATGTTGTGAGGGACTTCTGCGAACAAATCTGTCAAAGCACTGCCCAAATAAAGCTCGTTGTGTCCTACTGCCACCGTGTGGTCATATCTTTTTCCTTGCTCTGCCCTGAAATCCCTTAAACTTACTACAGTGACCTAGTATAGTATGGTGTTCTAGAAAATACCATAAGTATAGTGTTGGGCTCAGGGCAGGCCACCCAAAAATATGCCCTGGAGTGTATTTATTATTTTGAATTAAAGTTACTTAAGAGGGGCACCTGGATGGCTCAGTCAGTTAAGTATTCAACTTCAGCTCAGGTCATGGTCTCACAGTTCATGACTTTGAGCCCTGCATCCGGCTCTCTGCTATCAGCACAGAGCCCACTTCACATCCTCTGATTCCCTGTCTCTCTGCCCCTCTACCCCTTGAGCTCTCTCTTTTTCTCTCTCTCTCTCTCAAAAATAAATAAAAGTTTTAAAAAATAAAAATAAAAAGTAAAGTTACTTAAGAAACAGCCCGTGCAAGAACACTCTGACCGTCTTTTGTCTCTAGAAAGCAGGAAACAAATCTCCCATGTGAAAGGTACCCTCCCTGTACCAGGAGATAGAAAGACATCCTTATCATCAGAGATGCGGAATTCAGGACCTAAGAAGCCTATGTAAACAAACCTTGTTTTTTTACTTATTTACTACCCCAGCCCAAATTCTGTTTAGAATTCCTTACTAATTCAAGCTCCCAAACAAAAGTTTTCTTTTTCCTGTCAGTTCCCCACAAATTTATTGTTTCTCTGTCAAAAAAGTATAAAAGCTGCCTGTCTTGGTCACTTGTTAGGTCCCATATCTATGAGACCTCCATACATGGAAATTAAATTTGATTTTCTCCTGTTAATCTATCTCATGTCAATTTAATTCATAGATCAGCCAGAAAAATCTTGAAGGGTAGAGGGAAATTTTTATTCTCCAACAATAGCATAGAACTAAAAGTGTTTATATGTCCAAAAAGTTTGAGAAATGCAGTATGCCACTATAATGAATTTTAATTTATCAAAGACTCTGAGAAACAATATAGCTAAGAATCTTATTTAACTTTCTTTATCCAGGCATTTCCCAAGATTTTTTTAGCACAGAACATTTTTGTGGACCTCAGCTTTCCCTTGCGTATAATTGTCAGACATAAAATTGGGAGATCTGATAATAATGCAAAAGATTTCATATACCATGGTTTTATTAATAAAGGTTTATAAAGAGAAGAAGCGAAGTTTTTCAGCTACCCAGATCATCTCTACTCTTCCCCCTTTCCTGTCAGCACTACAACCATTGTATATTTTTGCTGCTGTCATTGAATGAGAATAAACTGAGGTAATATTCACTTTATATTTAATTTTTATTTATTTTTTCTCCAAAGAATTTCTTGGCCTGGTAAATGAAAGTTTTTTGTCTTTCATGTGACACATTATATAACATTTTTTCTTCATGTTCATATATCTATGTGGTTGCTTATATATGAATATATAAGATAATATGATTTATTTTCCATAAAAACACATATGCACATGTATGTTCAATTATAATGTTAACCTCAAACTAAGCAGACCCCAAAATTGGCAGTGTCTGCTGTAGTTTCTCGTCAAATTCCCTCAATTAATAGGTTTATCTTCTCTACTACAATTCTTAGTATATTTAAATTTTCTTAATCTTACGGTCAGACTATAAACAGAACTCCACATTATAAATTGGGTCTTGAAACTTAGAAACACGCTGATTTTATCACTGCAGAAGAGAAAAGAAAAAAACTATGCTGTTATTTAAAATATCGTAAATTATGATTGTTAGAAAGCCACAGGCCAAAGGTAGAGTCACTTGCCCCAGTACAGCAAACTAAGACTTAACTGAAGTTTCAACTTGTCCAAGAGTGAAATTTTAAGCCGATCAATGTGAGTTTTCTGGTCAGCACCACTGAGGTAATCTGTCATATGGGCCCTCTTCATCCCCCAAAGAAGGATGAGATAATCCACCTAATAATACCCCTTCCTTGCCTTTCCTCCTATGAGAAGGTGAACTTGCCTGAACCAATCCTTTCTTTTCTTTTGTAATAAGTTCTTGCCTTACTCTCCTTCCTATAAAAATCTTCCATTTTGTACAACTCCTTAGAACTCCCCTCTACTTGCTAGAAGAGATGCAGCCTGATTAATGAACCGATTAATAAAGCCAATAATTTACTCAGTTGAATTTTGTTCTTTCACATAATATATATATATATATATTTTTTTTTAACGTTTATTTATTTTTGAGACAGAGAGAGACAGAGCATGAACGGGGAGGGTCAGAGAGAGGGAGACACAGAATCTGAAACCGGCTCCAGGCTCTGAGCTGTCAGCACAGAGCCCGACGCGGGGCTCGAACTCATGGACCGCGAGATCATGACCTGAGCCGAAGTCGGCCACTTAACCAACTGAGCCACCCAGGCGCCCCCACATAATATATTTTTTATACATGTTATGGAGGCAGGAAAATAATTTTACAACTTATTAAACCATTTTTAATTCAATTATGTCTGCAATGATTATCAGTAAGTTCAACTCATACACCTTTACTAATCTACAACAGACATGCAATTCAGTTAAACAGTATTTGCAGGCATGGAGGTTTAGATTTTAGAAGGGCAATAAAGCAATGAGACGGCACTAGATTAATTTATGTATTACACTGAAAGACAGGAAAATCCAACAGGAAATCTGCCACTTTTTATTGAACTGACCCAAATTTTAGTCACATGTGAGAATATGTTTCATCCTGATTACTATGCAAGGAAGTTCTTTACTTCAATTCCTGGATCATAAATATGTCACGATTTACCACATAGAGCCCAAAACAAAAGTATTTTAAGGGGCACCTGTGTGAATCAGTCGGTTAAGCAACCAACTCTTGGTTTCAGCTCAGGTCATTATCTCCTAATTCATGAGTTCCAGCCTCTCATCAGACTCTGCTGACAGCATGGAGCCTGCTTGGGATTCTCTGTCTCCCTCTCTTTCGGCCCCTCCCCAGCTCATACTCGCTTGCCCTCTCTCTCTCTCAATCTCTCTAAAAATAAATAAACTTAAAAAAAATATATTTTAAGACCCAGGTGTTTTGCTTCAGAGTTTCCTTTAATTAAAGTTGATTCCTTGCTTAAAGGACAACTCTTTTTTTATTTTGTATTTTACTTTTTCTAAACCCTATATAATTGTTTCCTTCTCCTTATTTATTCATCCATTACCAATCCCACATGATAGAACTTTTTTTTTTAATGTTTTTAAAATGTTTTTATTATTTATTTTGAAAGAGAGAGTGAGTGTGTGTGTGTGTGCAGGGGAGGGGCAGAGAGTCCAAAGCAGGCTCCAGGCTGTCAGCACAGAGCCTGACAGGGGGTTTGAACTCCCTGAGATCACCTGAGCCTGAGTTCACCTGAGCTGAAGTCTGATGCTTAAGGGCTTAACTGACTGAGCCACCCGGGGCGATCCCCACCCGCCCCACGCATGACAGAACTTCTTGCTGCCAGACACAAATGAAGCGTTAGAACCTTGAAGCATTAGAACTATTGTTTGTAAAAATCTGCCAGCCTCACCTTTTTCACTGTGTATTCTACAAAAATATCTAAATTACATCTTCCTTGATCATTTGAAAACATTCATTAATTTATATTTCCCACAGTTTCTTCTTTTTCTTGGTGCTTTAAAAGCCCCTGCCATGCATCTCTTTCAAAAAGTGGCCTCCATCTATGTTAGTCATAGATTTTGAGATGGTAGAAGCTTCCTTAGACTTCATCTATACAACACCCTTGTTTTAAGGATAAGGGAACAGAGAATGAATTTAAGTGGAAACACTTGATAGTAGAACTGGGAGTAAAAACCTAGGTCACCTGATTCAGTCTCTAATTCTTTCCCCAACAGAGCAATTTCCTGAGCCGACAGTGTCAAGAGGCTTAACTGTTACTAGAAAGGGGAGGGAAATAGGAGAGTGACATCAAGCAACAGCAGTGGGATTGGTTTGATGACGTTTTGAGTCTTTTTCAATGTTGAGAGTTTGTGTTTTAAAGGGTGGCAGAACATGCCACCCCAAAATACGCTTCTTTAGGATAAGGATTTTTTTTTTTTTTTTGAGCTGATTGTGTCTGAGAAACAGCAGACAACCAGAGAGCTCTGAAAATGGAGAAGTTATCCTTTTGTAAGAGAAACTTGCATTTATAAAGGAAATCTCCATCTGTAAGGATCTCCCCCTCTACACCAGGAAGGAAAAGGGTAACTCTAAATCCAAGAGAATCTTACCAATGGAGGAGACACCAACCTAAATGTGTATAGCAAATCTTACCTTTTACTCCTTACTGTGCTTTTTCTAGTAACTTCCTATAATTGGCCTGCCCACTCCACCCCAATATCTTTCTTTTGTCTTTAGCTGAAGATGGGATTTGAGGTGGTGGCTAGGGCTGTCTCAGGGAGTTTACTTATTTTCCCTCGGTATCTCTCATGCATACATGAAATAAGTAAACATATTAATAAACTGGGTTTTTTTCTGGTTAATTGCCTTTTTTTTTTTTACAAGAGTGTCTCAGCCAAGAACTTAGAGGATAGAGGGGAAATTGTTTTTCCTCCCCTACAGTTTCTACAGTGTTCTGGCAAGGGATCACTAAATACTTAGAGAATCCACAGTTTCTCCATATAGCATAATAAACTCATAGGCACCAAATACTCCTCCTGTTCAAACTCACAGTCCTAAATACTCTATTTTCTCAGGAAAAAGGTGCCTGGGGAGACTTTGAGTAATATAATACTGCCATCTAGCCTCAAAATCTTTAAATTACATAAAAATATATTGTATGGTTACTATTGGAGGGAAAAGTGTCCTCTTATTTATGTGCAGTAATAAATTTCTATAGAAGAATGACTCAAATAGAGTTAGAAAACAAATATGTATGTTTGATAACATATTCCTAACTAGTAAAAATGCCAAAATAATCCTAAAAACAACTAAAATGAAATTGGGAAGTATAGTTTCCAATTTTGTTCTTCTTTTCAAAATTGTACTGACTGTTCTGGGTCCCTTGAATTCCCATGTACATATTAGTGATGAAGTTTTGGGGTTTGGAGCTGACGGCCAAGAAAGAATTCTTGAAGACATCTTTGGTGCAAAAAGGTGATTTTATTAAAGCACAGGGACAGGACCCATGGGCAGAAAGAGCTGCACTGGGGTTGTGACCAGTAACTCATTATATACCCTCAGGTTGGGAGAGGGTCAGGGACAGTGTAAGTCTCTAAGAAATTTTGGAAGCAAGGTTTCCAGGACCTGGCAGGGGGGTGGCTAACTGTTGTTAGGAAAACACCATTTATTACCGTTTAGTAAAGCCTCAGTCATGAGACCCTTCAGATGTATATGAGGAGGCCATAATCTTTTTTTTTATTTTAATATATGAAATTTATTGTCAAATTGGTTTCCATACAACACCCAGTGCTCATCCCAAAAGGTGCCCTCCTCAATACCCATCACCCACCCTCCCCTCCCTCCCACCCCCCATCAACCCTCAGTTTGTTCTCAGTTTTTAACAGTCTCTTATGCTTTGGCTCTCTCCCACTCTAACCTCTTTTTTTTTTTTTTTTTTCCTTCCCCTCCCCCATGGGTTTCTGTTATGTTTCTCAGGATCCACATAAGAGTGAAACCATATGGTATCTGTCTTTCTCTGTATGGCTTATTTCACTTAGCATCACACTCTCCAGTTCCATCCATGTTGCTACAAAAGGCCATATTTCATTTTTTCTCATTGCCACGTAGTATTCCATTGTGTATATAAACCACAATTTCTTTATCCATTCATCAGTTGATGGACATTTAGGCTCTTTCCATAATTTGGCTATTGTTGAGAGTGCTGCTATAAACATTGGGGTACAAGTGCCCCTATGCATCAGTACTCCTGTATCCCTTGGATAAATTCCTAGCAGTGCTATTGCTGGGTCATAGGGTAGGTCTATTTTTAGTTTTCTGAGGAACCTCCACACTGCCTTCCAGAGCGGCTGCACCAATTTGCATTCCCACCAACAGTGCAAGAGGGTTCCCGTTTCTCCACATCCTCTCCAGCATCTATAGTCTCCTGATTTGTTCATTTTGGCCACTCTGACTGGCGTGAGGTGATATCTGAGTGTGGTTTGGATTTGTATTTCCCTGATAAGGAGCGATGTTGAACATCTTTTCATGTGCCTGTTGGCCATCCGGATGTCTTCTTTAGAGAAGTGTCTATTCATGTTTTCTGCCCATTTCTTCACTGGGTTATTTGTTTTTCAGGTGTGGAGTTTGGTGAGCTCTTTATAGATTTTGGATAGTAGCCCTTTGTCCGATATGTCATTTGCAAACATCTTTTCCCATTCCATTGGTTGCCTTTTAGTTTTGTTGGTTGTTTCCTTTGCTGTGCAGAAGCTTTTTATCTTCATAAGGTCCCAGTAATTCACTTTTGCTTTTAATTCCCTTGCCTTTGGGGATGTGTCGAGTAAGAGATTGCTATGGCTGAGGTCAGAGAGGTCTTTTCCTGCTTTCTCCTCTAAGGTTTTGATGGTTTCCTGTCTCACATTCAGGTCCTTTATCCATTTTGAGTTTATTTTTGTGAATGGTGTGAGAAAGTGGTCTAGTTTCAACCTTCTGCATGTTGCTGTCCAGTTCTCCCAGCACCATTTGTTAAAGAGACTGTCTTTTTTCCATTGGATGTTCTTTCCTGCTTTGTCAAAGATGAGCTGGCCATACGTTTGTGGGTCTAGTTCTGGGGTTTCTATTCTATTCCATTGGTCTATGTGTCTGTTTTTGTGCCAATACCATGCTGTCTTGATGATGACAGCTTTGTAGTAGAGGCTAAAGTCTGGGATTGTGATGCCTCCTGCTTTGGTCTTCTTCTTCAAAATTACTTTGGCTATTCGGGGCCTTTTGTGGTTCCATATGAATTTTAGGATTGCTTGTTCTAGTTTCGAGAAGAATGCTGGTGCAATTTTGATTGGGATTGCATTGAATGTGTAGATAGCTTTGGGTAGTATTGACATTTTGACAATATTTATTCTTCCAAACCATGAGCAGGGAATGTCTTTCCATTTCTTTATATCTTCTTCAATTACCTTCATAAGCTTTCTATAGTTTTCAGCATACAGATCTTTTACATCTTTGGTTAGATTTATTCCTAGGTATTTTATGCTTCTTGGTGCAATTGTGAATGGGATCAGTTTCTTTATTTGTCTTTCTGTTGCTTCATTGTTAGTGTATAAGAATGCAACTGATTTCTGTACATTGATTTTGTATCCTACAACTTTGCTGAATTCATGTATCAGTTCTAGCAGACTTTTGGTGGAGTCTATCGGATTTTCCATGTATAATATCATGTCATCTGCAAAAAGCGAAAGCTTGACTTCATCTTTGCCAATTTGGATGCCTTTGATTTCCTTTTGTTGTCTGATTGCTGATGCTAGAACTTCCAGCACTATGTTAAACAACAGCGGTGAGAGTGGGCATCCCTGTCGTGTTCCTGATCTCAGGGAAAAAGCTCTCAGTTTTTCCCCGTTGAGGATGATGTTAGCTGTGGGCTTTTCATAAATGGCTTTTATGATCTTTTAGTATGTTCCTTCTATCCCAACTTTCTCAAGGGTTTTTATTAAGAAAGGGTACTGGATTTTGTCAGAGTCCTTTTCTGCATCGATTGACAGGATCATATGGTTCTTCTCTTTTCTTTTGTTAATGTGATGTATCACATTGATTGATTTGCGAATGTTGAACCAGCCCTGCATCCCAGGAATGAATCCCCCTTGATCATGGTGAATAATTCTTTTTATATGCCGTTGAATTCGATTTGCTAGTATCTTATTGAGAATTTTTGCATCCATATTCATCAGGGATATTGGCCTGTAGTTCTCTTTTTTTACTGGGTCTCTGTCTGGTTTAGGAATCAAAGTTATACTGGCTTCATAGAATGAGTCTGGAAGTTTTCCTTCCCTTTCTATTTCTTGGAATAGCTTGAGAAGGATAGGTATTATCTCTGCTTTAAACGTCTGGTAGAACTCCCCTGGGAAGCCATCTGGTCCTGGACTCTTATTTGTTGGGAGATTTTTGATAACCGATTCAATTTCTTCGCTGGTTATGGGTCTGTTCAAGCTTTCTATTTCCTCCTGATTGAGTTTTGGAAGGGTGTGGGTGTTTAGGAATCTGTCCATTTCTTCCAAGTTGTCCAATTTGTTGGCATATAATTTTTCATAGTGTTCCCTGATAATTGCTTGTATCTCTGAGGGATTGGTTGTAATCATTCCATTTTCATTCATGATTTTATCTATTTGGGTCATCTCCCTTTTCTTTTTGAGAAGCCTGGCTAGAGGTTTGTCAATTTTGTTTATTTTTTCAAAAAACCAACTCTTGGTTTCGTTGATCTGCTCTACAGTTTTTTTAGATTCTATATTGTTTATTTCTGCTCTGATCTTTATTATTTCTCTTTTTCTGCTGGGTTTAGGCTGCCTTTGCTGTTCTGCTTCTATTTCCTTTAGGTGTGCTGTTAGATTTTGTATTTGGGATTTTTCTTGTTTCTTGAGATAGGCCTGGATTGCAATGTATTTTCCTCTCAGGACTGAGGAGGCCATAATCTTGAAGTATGATTGACAGCGTATATGTTCGGGCAGTTGAGATAAAGGAAGTAGACTTACAGGATCCTTGAGGTTGGGATAATGTTCAGCTAAGATTCTCTTTTGCCCCCAGCAAAGTGTCATCTTAGAGGCAGCTGAGCTCGTAGTGGGAGGTCACTCTGCTGGTTTCAAGGATTTGTCAGTGGGCTGTAGGCAGTAAGAGAGTTTAATTTTTCATTTGCCTTAGTTTCCCACATCACCATGGCAAGCACTTAAATCCCTTTCCTTTTGTTCTTGGATAGCCAGGAGTGTCCAAGGAATATCACACGTATTCCACCCTGGGGGGGGGGGGGGGCGGAGGGGGGGCAGAGTGTGCTGTTAGCCTATACCTTGCCCTCAGTGTGCCCCATGCTCCCTCATCTTAATTTTTTTTAAATATTTTATTATTTTTAAGTAATCTCTACATCCAACGTGGAGCTCAAACTTACAACCCTGAGATCAAGAGTCACATGCCCTACCTACTGAGCCAGCCAGGCATCCCTTGTCAATTTCTTAAAAAAAAAAAAAAAGGCAACCGGGATTCTGGGAGAGATTGCATTGAATCTGCAATCAGTTTAGGGAGTATTGCCGTGTTAATATTATCTTCTGATCTGTGAACACAGATATCTTTCCATTTATTTAAATCTTGAATTTCTCTCAACAATGTTTTATAGTTTTCAGACTTTTTCACTTCTTTTGTTAAATTTATCTCTAAGTATTTTATTCTTTTTGATGGTAACATAAATGGAATTCTTAATTTCATTTTTTGATTGTTCCTTGCTAGTGTATATAAATCATTTGATTTTTGTATATTGATCTTGTATGTGGAGCCTTGTTGAACTCATTTACTAGTTCTAATTTTTTAGTGTATTCCTTAGGACATTCTGTATACAGTATTATATAATGTACAGGTAATGATAGTTTTACTTTCTTACCAATATGGATGCCTTTTATTTCTTTTTCTTCCCTAATTTCCTTGGCTAGAACCTCCACTGCAATGCTGAATAGAAGTGGAAAGAGCAGACATCCTTATCTTGTTTCTCATCTTAGTGGGGAAACATTAGTGTCTCATCATTAAGTATTAGCTTTTTCCTAGATGTTCTTTATCAGGTTGAGGAAGTTCCCTTCTATTCCCAGTTTGTTGAATGTTTTTACCATTAGTGTTGTAAAATGCTTTTTCTGCGTCTATTGAAATGATAATGTGGTTTTTGTCCTTTAGTCTATTGATATGGTGTATGTCATAGGCAGAATGATGCCCCCACCCAAAGATGTCCACATTTTAATGCACAGGACCTGAGTATGCTATGTTACATAAGATGCAAATGGAACTAAAGTTGCTAATCAGTTGACCTTAAAATAGAGATTATCCTGGATTATCTAGGTGGGTTCAGTGTAATCATAAATCTTTGTAAGTGGAAGAGGGAGGCAGAAGGAGAATCATAGAGGTGGCAGCATGAGGACTCTGTCCCATGTTGTTCCATTTGAATATGGAGGAATGCAAGGAATGTGGTGGCCTCTAGAAGCTGGAAAAGTCAAAGGTAAATCCTCTCCCTTGAGCCTCCAAAAAGGAATGCTGATCCATTTTAGCCCAATGAGACTTAATTTGGAATTCTGACTATATAATAATAAATTTGTGTTGCTTTAAGCCAGTAAGGTTGTAGTAATTTATTACATTAGTAATAAGAAAGTAATACAGTGTATTACATTAATTGATTTTCAGATGTTAAGCCAACCTTTCATTCCTGGGATAGATCCCAGTTGATCATGGCATATGAGCTTTTTTATATGTTGCTAGATTTGATTTGCTAGTGTATTGTTGAGGATTTTTGAGTACATATTTACCAGAGATATGGGTCTGTAGCTTTGTGTGTATGTGATATCTTTATTTGGCATCAGGGCATCAGGGTAATACTGGTCTTCAGAATGAGTTAGGAAGTATTCCCCATTTCGGCTCTTAGTAAAACCACTCCAGCTTTGTTAATAGTTACTGTTTTCATGATACAGCCTTGTCCATCTTTTTGCTTTCATACTATTTAAAGCCTGTCTTTAATCTAGATTTCCTCTATAATAAATGATATTTTTAAAATTTACATTAGGGGTGCCTGGGTGGCTCAGTTGTTTGGGCATCTGACTTCAGCTGAGGTCATAATCTCACGGTTTGTGGGTTTGAGCCCTGCATCAGGCTCTGTGCTGACAGCTTGGAGCCTGGAATCTGCTTCAGATTCTGTGTCTCTGCCCCTCCCTCACTCACATTCTGCCTTTCTCGCTCTCTCTCTCAAAAAATAAATAAACGTTGGGGCGCCTGGCTGGCTCAGTTGGTTAAGTGTCGGACTTCGGCTCTGGTCATGATCTCACAGTTCATGGGTTCAAGCCCCATGTCGGGCTCTATGCTGATAGCTCAGAGCCTGGAGACTGCTTCAGATTCTGTGTCTCCCTCTCTCTGTGCCCCTCTCACACTCGCACACGCTCTCTCTCTAAAAAAAAATAATAGTAATTAAAAATAAATAAATAAACGTTGAAAAATTTTTTTTCTAAATTTACATTAGAGAGAGCAAGGGGAAGAGGCAGAGGAAGAGAGAGAGAGAGGAAGAATCTCACTCTGAGCATGGAGCCTGACATGGGCTTGATCCCACCACCCTGGGATCATGACCTGAGCTGAAATCAAGAAGAGCTGGACATACCTGAGCCAGCCACCCAGGCGCCCTGATACATTTTTTAAATGTTTATTTAGTTTTGAGAGAGAGAGAGAGGGAAAGAGAGAGCACAAGTGGGGGAGGAGCAGACAGAGAGGGAGACATAGAATCTGAAGCAGACTCTGAGCTGTCAGCACAGAGCCCGACGCAGGGCTCAAACTCAGGAATGTGAGATCAGGACCTGAGCTGAAGTTGGTCGCTTAACTGACTGAGCCACCTAGGACCCCCACCCCTGATATTTATATGACAAAATAACTACATTTGTTCACTTACAAGCTGCTTTTAAAAAAAAATAGCTGCTGATATAAACCTTTGTTTTTTGAACTATAATTCTCATTTCATACAATCTGATTCTCTTGCTTGCACTAAATCTTGGCATTTTGGCTTATTTTTGTATTGCTTAAAATCAAATTTAGGGACCATATATTGGGCCCAATTTTTTTTCTATTGGTTTGTGAAATCTGTAACTAACAACCACTAACCTAGAAACTTTCCAAGACTAGTTTGGAGATCTGTTGTATATACAACATAGGCTGTATCTATGGAACAAGTTTGGTAAACTTGTGAATAATTTTTAAAGCAGTAACATTTTATCAGTATTTTTGCTTTAATTCATATTTTTAAAAGATCTTATAAAATCAATTTTGCAAAAGAAATGTAAACCATATTAAAACTGCTGCTATACATTATGAATAACTGAGAACATCTAAATGTCCAATAATATAGATTGGTTAAATCATAATGAATTCATATAATAGTTATCGATTAAAAATCATGCTTTATAATAATATTGTATGATGTGGAAAATGTTTACCTACCGGTCAAATTGTCCTAGTAACTGCTCCTTCCCCTAAGCATTTATATTGCAGCTTTCCAAGGTGCTTTACCACACCTATAGGTTTTCTTTAATCCTGCTCACTCCTTTGTAAATAGTTGTTTCGTTAAACCCTGTTCAAGCACACCACTTTAGTATGTCTGTTTCCCACCAGGACCCTGGGAAAGTTCAAACACAGACTAATGGTGAAATTATACCATTACTCTCTGGTTGGTGAAATTAAGATGAAATTACAGAGAAAATAATGAATACCCATTTTTAAAAAGTATTACTATGACAGGTGCACTGCAGCTAATAAATGAAGGTTACCATTAATTAAATGTTTTTAGTTGTATGCTATTCTTTGTATATCATGCCCTTTAATCTTTTAAATACCCCTATGAGATATAATAGTTATTATCACCCCTAGTTTATATTGAGGACATAATAAATATTTCTGATTATTGTGAGTTAATATATTGTCATTGTTTTCTTTTGTAGATCATTCACGAGAAGTCCTGGAGCAATTAGTAGGCCCAAACAAACTAAAGCAAGTGACTTGGACTGTTTATTGATGCTTATTGAAGCTTATCAAAGCAATGATCTTCATACTACATTCCCAGGAAACAATGGTTTTTGAGATTGGCTTTCCAATAATGTGGTTTTTGCTTTGAAGTTAACCAGACTCTTAAACATTTTAATAGTGGTATTATTCTATGTTTGTTTGAGGAGTCATTGTTTTTGACATGGTAAGCCTAGCATGCCCTCTGATGTATTCGGGGTCGGGGTGGGGGGAGTATTGTGTTTGTTTCTTAAATAACAAAGTTTTAAATTACCAGTTTTCCCTGGAGATTTCCTTCTCCTACTGACATATTTGAGCCATTATAAGAGAAATTTTACCAATATGAATAACCATTAGAATTCTAAGTATCTCTAAAGGCATAATTACCTTCCTAACTATTTTCTGGCCCCTACCTTCCTGAAGTATTTAAGTGCTCATTGGCTAAAAGGAAAGCTGAACATCAGGCCTTTAAATCTTCCCAGAATTCAATATTTCAATAAAACAAAGAAATAGTTTAATGCCATAAACCCATGACATCATACACCTCAGCCATTCAGCATATGAATGTTACTGAGGCCCTTGCCCAGCCACTTACTTTTTATGGCTACTTTTTCCAAATACGTGCTATGCATCTATGAAATTTCTTCCTTAAAAACTGCATTCAGGAATGTGTAAGAATGAGTAGCTACAACATATCATTATAGAGGCTGTTTCTAAAGCTCTGTTGGTTTCACATTGTGAAACAAATAGCACAGGTCTTAGTTTTCAAATGAATTGCTCTTTTATGATCACACATATACAGTGAAATATAGTGTTTAAACTACCCCCAAATTCAGAATATTCCCTGTGCCATGAGCCTGTCTCAGTGGGACTTTCCTAAAGATTTTCTATTTTAACTCTGATGTAGTGCAAAAGAAGGGAAGTATAGCATAGGCAAAATTCTTCTACATGTTTAGAAGGAGGGTTTACACAGTCAACTCTATTTCTTGACCTTACTATTAATTACTTTATAAATATGGTATGTTTATAGTATGGATATATATATTGCCCCTCAAAGGTGGTACATATGTATATGTGAAATGGGTAAAGCCTGTTTTACCTGTGAATTTTCTTTTAAGTAGGTTCCACCAATGTGGGGCTTGAACTCATAACTCTAAAATTAAGACTCACCTCCTCTACGAACTGAGCTGGCCAGTTACCCCTAAAGACAAATTCAATAAAATTTAATAGTAAACATCAAACAAAGTAGCTTTTTCCTCTCTTGGGGAAACAAGTTTTAAGATCTAAAGATCAGCTTTTTAGGGTCTGTAAAGGATTATCTTCCTAAAGCACTTTGCAGTTTAATATTCTTGACTTTTTATATTGCTGGTTGTATTAGCTATTTCTATTTAAAATTTCAGGGCCCCATGCCTATCTATCTCTATCATCCTCACCTGTTACTTTTATCTCTATTTTTCTCCTTACCATCTATCACCATCTGATATCTTGTCTATTTTTTGTTTACTCTCTGTCTCCCCACCCTAGAATATAAGCTTCACGAAGGCAGAAAAAATTTTTTTGCCGTTGCTGTATTCCCAGTACCTAGAACAGTATCTGGTACATAACAAGCACCCAATATTTGTTGAATTGATGGACACAGAAAAAAATAAAGGACAAAAATAAATAAATAAAAATAATACCCGTACTTCCAGTTTCCGGTCCGATGTTATAAAGAGATTGGAAGTCATCACTCCTGTCCTCAAAAGATAAAAGCTGAACAAACTGAAAGTCATTAAGTGCTACAATACTGCTTGTACTATAAGTGGACTCGGCCTAGTTATAAATGTATACCACTAAAAAAAATTTTTTTTAGTATGTATAATTGATATCCTAAGGGAAGAGAGAGAATCATAGAAAATGCTCAGTTAAAAGCAGAGAAGGCACAGGGCACCTGGGTGGCTCAGTCAGTTAAGCGTCTGACTTTGGGTCAGGTCATTATCTTGCAGTTTGTGAGTTTGAGCCCCACTTCACGTTCTGTGCTCACAACTCAGAGCCTGGAGCCTGCTTCGGATTCTTTGTCTCCCTCTCTCTCTGCCCCTCCCCTCCTCTCTTTCTCTCTCTCTCTCAAAAATAAACATTTAAAAAAATTTTTTTTTAAAGCAGAGAAGGCAGGGGGCACCTGGGTGGCTCAGTCAGTTATGCGCCCGGCTTCGGCTCAGGTCATGATCTCACAGTACATGAGTTCGAGCCCTGCATCAGGCTCTGTGCTGACAGCGCAAAGCCTGAAACCTGCTTCAGAGTCTGTGTTTCCCTCTCTCTGCCCCTCCCCTGCTCACACTCTGTCTCTCGCTCCATCTCTCTCTCAAAAATAAATAAACATTAAACAAAAAAAACTTTAAAGCAGAGAAGGCAGGACAAGAGTAGAACACCAAAAGGAAACCAGGAACTCAGGCAACAAATAGGAAACAGTTACAAATATGGAAGATACTAATCCAACTATATCAATAACCACTTTAAAATTGAATGGTCCTTTTTTATTATTTTTTTAATGTTTATTTTTGGGGCACCTGGGTGGCTCAGTTGGTTAGGTGTCCAACTTCAGCTCAGGTCATGACCTCACAACTCGTGGGTTTGAGCCCCGCATCCGGCTCTGCACTGACAGCTCAGAGGCTGGAGCCTGCTTCGGATTCTGTGTCTCCCTCTGTGTCTGTCCCTCCCCTGCTCATGCTCAGTCTCTCTCTCTCTCTCTTTCTCTCAAAAATAAACATTAAAAAACATTTAAAAAATTTAAAAATAAATGTTTATTTTTGAGAGAGAGTACACGCAAGCAGGGGAGGGGCAGAAAGAGGGAGACACAGAATCTGAAGCAGGCTCCAGGCTCTGAGCTGTCAGCACAGAGCCCGATGCGGGGCTTGAACCCATGAACCGTGAAATCATGACCTGAGCCGAAGTTGGACACTTAACCGACTGAGCCACCCAGGCGCTCCCTGAATGGTCCTTTTTTTAAAAAAAGGATTTTTTTAAGTAATGTCTACACTCAACGTGGGGTGAGATCAAGAGTCCCATGCTCCACTAATTGAGCCAGCCAGGCACCACTAAATGTGAATAGTCTTAATACAAACCTGTTTGTTAAACTATGAAGTCATTCACGGCTCACCATTATATACATGGGAGATTTTAAAATAAGTAACATTTGGATACCTCAACGACCTTCTTGTGCCCTCCAAATAAATCATCAAGAGAGGATAATAGAAGCAGGGTTCGTAGATATTTAAGCTTAAATCTTCTCTTTGTCTCAGGTTAATTTCCACAGTGCTCCAGAGTGTAATTTTCTCCAATTTTCTCTTTCTTATCTTGCTAAGAAGGGCAATAACCAGCAGAATACTCTGAATCTTCAAAGGATATGTCAACAAAACTCTTTCCTCTCAAATATCATCCTATGCCATTGTAGCCTATAATTTCTATTAATTTTAACCAAGGCTGAATAAAAATGTACAGTTGATAATGTTTGAGACCCAGTAAACCAGCAGGAATTAGATGCACAAGAGTTGTTTCAGTAGGCTGGAATAAACTCTAACATCCAAGTTCAAGAATCCCAAGTTCCTCTGCAGCCCCAGCTCCAAAATTCCCATCTAATTATCCTATTTTCCTATCTAAGCAACAACTTGTTCTTTACTGCTTTCTGCACATTTCTGCTGTATGACTATAACTGATCACATCTCCTTGGTACCCTAATCCCAGTGGCATGCATGTATTATTAGAAAGCTTACATATAATGCGTATGTTATAAACAATTCCTAAGCAGTGTATAAGAATGTGAGAGCACATTAGAAAGGCTGCATCTTCTACTTCACTTGTAACATATATGATGCTGGTGTTTAGTTTTAAATTAGAGAATAGAAAATATAGTACATAGGGGCACCTGGGAGGCTCAGTAGGTTGAGCGTCCGATATCAGTTCAGGTCATGATCTCATAGTTCATGAGTTCAAGCCCTGCGTTGCCTTGCTGCTGTCAGGGTGGAGCCTGCTTCAGATTTTCTGTCCCCCTCTCTCTGCCCTTTCCCCGCTCGTGCTCACTGTCTCAAAACTAAACATTAAAAAAAAAGTAAAAAAAAAAAAAAAAAAGGAAAAGAAAGAAAATGTAGTACATATAATTAGTACAAAATTATAAGACCCAAAGGTAAAACCTAGGTCTCCCTCCCACCCCAGTCTACCAGCTATCTGGTACCCTACCCCGAACGCAACCACTGTTACCAGTTACTTATTTATCTTTTCAGGGATAGTCTATGTATGTTGCAAGCAAATACGTATTTTATATGTGAACATATATGTAAGTACATATGTATATCTTTTCTATATAAATAGTGGTATACTGTACATATTCTTCTTTACATTCTCACTTATGTCATAGGGTTTTTTCTGATTTATCAGATCCTGACAACCTAGGACATGTAGTGGTAGCATAACCAATTTCTAGCTAACCTTAGAGAGACATAAAGAGGCATCATAAGGTGTCACAGTACAGAGTATGTAGGAAATTCTAGAATCCTTATTTTTATGCATGACTGTCCATTGAGGTCCTATTATATATTATGTACTTTATGCTTTCATTTAATATAATAGCCTTTGAGGTGAGGTTTACCAAGTTTTGTTACAATTTTATAGATGAGGAAATTAGAGCTCAGAGAGCTTAACTACCTGAAAATCCCAACTAGAAAGTGACAGAGTTGCCTGACTCCAAAGCCCGTGTACTCTGTACCATACTAACTGCATCTTTGATCTTTACAGGTAATTTTTTGGAAATACAGCATTCTTATATATTTTGTATTGTGTTTAATTCAAAGATATATCATATAGTTGTCCTCAACTACACGAACAGACTTTGCCACACTTTCTCATTTCTCTCCACTACTTAAATTACATGTTGCTACCATTTTGGTACTGTCTTTTATAGTTCTATCCCTTCAGCAGTAAAACTAGAAAATTGTAGGTAGAGATTTGTACATTTGGCATAATGCAGAACTACGTGACAACGGCTGACAAAACTTTAAGCCTTCACATTTTGGAAACAAGATTTGCCATTTAACAGGAACTGCATGCTCTAAACTGGCAGGTCTCTTAGGAGTAAACCCAAACATAGCTACGTTCATCTTAGAAGCACTTGGACAACTCAAGGCCGAAAATCCCATACTGTGCTTGTTGTCAATCCATTGTTTTCCTTCCTAGTAGGCTCTGGAAGTGAATATTCTACCACTTTGTGCAGCTGATGTTGAATGCTATGTCCACTGAACTGGGGTCGCCCAGGGTCACCAATCAGTACTCGAGTTCTGTGGGTCCAAAAGCAATTCTTCAGCCATTGATGAAGACTGTCTGCAAGGTCTTCATCATAAAACATGTCTCCAAGCACAACAAGGTCCCACTTATCTTGTTCCAAATCCAAAATGTTTTTAGTTAAAATTGGAAAAGGATTCAGTTGGTTCAATTCACAATTCAGTGTGATAGCCATTCCTGCAACTTTAAAGAGAACATAATGCATTGGTATATGCTGGGCAGTTTTAATTCCCTATTGATTAATTTAAGTGATTCAGAAAAGCTCCTAACAATATTTTTTCCCTTTTGTTGTAAGTTGTTTTTTAGGTAAAGCAGTTTATACCAATAGAAACCATTTACTGCTTCAGATATATGAATGGATATCCTGAAAACAAAACAAAACAACACAAAACACCTAAAACTGTGGAGGTTTTAACGAACATTTGCTGACCTAGAAACCAAGAGGTTTGGTTTGTTAGTCTAGGAGACAGGGAAACAAACCTTGGGCTTGAGCAACGTGGCAAGTTAGAACTGAGACCCCTGTATAAAACAGGATCTTCAAGAGCTAAATCCTCGGTAAAACTGAAAACTAAAAGAAACTCAGATGAAATTAAAACTTACCTGTCTCAACTTGGGTTTTAATGGACTAAAATCTCCCTTAAGAACCCAAGGCCTCTCCTCACTTCGGTTTGGGGTCAAATACACACAACCTACATATTTCAGGAAATTCGCAGCCCAGAAATTAACAGTGAGTACTCCCAGGCTCCCAAGTGGTATCGCCTTGGGATATCTGACAGACATAAATATAAATCCTGTTAAGAAAAATTTACTTCAGTTTAGGCCTCACAGGATCCTCACAGATAATATCAATATCCCACTGAACATAAGTTCACGATATCAGATTACAAAATACGCATGGAAATAAGCTATCACATTGAGGCATCTATAGATATTTATCCTGAAAGAAAATAAAGTTGAGTTTTAAATAATTTTAAATATGAAATCCTTACTAGGGTCTATGTCGTTGGCCAAGATCTTCGATGCCCCGCCCATCTTAGCAGCAATAGCTGTAGCTCCACATCCACTCCCAAGATCCAATACAGACCTTCCTCTGACAACATCAGGATTATCCAAAAGATACCTAAATAGAAAGAAAGAAAAAAACACTGAGATGGGAGAAGGTCAGTAAGAAGTAGAAAAGAAAAAGCCTTTTTTTTTTTTTTTTTTAAGCTCTACACCAACATGGGGCTTGAACTCATGACCCTAAGATGAAAAGTCACATGCTCTACCAACTGAGCCAGCCAAGCACCCACCAAAAATGTGTCATTTTAAAGTACTGAGCACTTTACTAGGATCCAGAAACTGTTACGCACCAAGAATATAAGCAGACAAAATACTGCTACAATCAGGACTCAGTAAGTGAGATCCGAAATTCACAGTCTCCTCTTGATTGTTCATCCTAGAATGGTTTTACCTACTGCTAACATTATAATGACCTCTCTGGTAAGGCACAAAGTCCAGTTCAACTAAAGAATTTGGACCAGGGGTAAATAGTTATCAAACAATGAAGATGGATGAGAAACCCTGAAATAATAAATATCAACTGACACTCGACCTTACTAGTGGAAAGTGAAGAACAGCAGGGACTATGGCAAAGTAGGGGTGTCCATGGCCAGGCTAAAGGGAGAGCTGCTACCCCATCTTCAGCTCACTGTTGCCACACAAAATCCCATGTTATCACATAGTCCTGTTTTTCAAGTCAGAGTAGATTTTTACATGAAGTTTTCCAAGTTTTAAAATGTTAGCAACTGATTTTTTGTTTTAAGCTTACAAGGCCAAACAAAACACATCTGTGGGTGCACCGATGTACAGCCTCTGATTCAGTCTGTTAAGGAATTCGTATTTGAAGTTGATAAACAATCACTTTAATAGATGTCATTTAAAATGTCAATATTTTTAAGGTAGGATGTAAGTGAAGAAAGCTTGAAAATTTGCCAACAATGACCAGAAAATCAGAATTGTTTAACACCTAGAAAGTTTTCCAATCTTCATTCTCTGAAAAGCCCTATATTTACATTTATTTAATTTACATTTAAAACTGTAAGCAACATTAATTCTGTTAGGCCATATGATACCTGTGAATGAGAAGTCCTTATCCTTTTCATTTCAGAGCTCTAGAACCTCAAGACATAAACAGGTTTAATCACTTACCAATCCAAGAGCAAAGACCAGATTGAAATGCTCCAAGGTCTTGCCTTTGTTTCAGCAGCTGTGTTTTAATAAAAAGCATAGTGTGAATGTGTGAGAAAATGTTCTAAAGAACACCTTTGTGGGTGCCTGGGTGGCTCAGTCGGTTAAGCCTCCGACTCTAGATTTTGGTTCCCGTCATGATATTGAGGTTCATTCATGATCTTGAGGTTCGTGGGATGGAGCCCCAGTACTTGAGCTGACAGCACAGAGCCTGCTTGGGATTTTTTCTCTCCCTCTTTCTCTGCCCCTCTTCTGCTCGAATGTGCTCTCTCACTCTGAAAATAAATAAATACACTTAAAAAAAAAAAAGAACACTTTTGCAGTCTGGGGAATTAGGAGACCTTAAAAAATGCAGATTCAGGGGCGCTTGTCTGGTTCAGTCAGTAGAGGTGCAACCCTTGGTCTTGGGGACATGAGTTTAAGCCCCACAATGGGCATATGGCTTACTTTAAAAAAAAAAAAAAAAGCTGATTCAAGTCCAGAGTTCACTTGAGACGTCAATAAGCCACTACAGAAGAGGGAACCTTTGTGGGGCCCACTCATATCTCTTGTTCTTTGAGAGATTGAGAAGATGCAATGATGGAGGGAGTGTGAGGCTCGAGGAGCAATATTTATGAAATTAAACGGAAAGCTGAAGGACTGGGGCTTTAGTTTCCATCTAGGAACTCTGCACTGGCCATATAATATGAACCATGAACCTGAGAATAGTGTGAAATTTCCAGATCATTTATAGCTGGCAATGGTTTTGACAGCTGACCCTAGGGTTTCTCTTGGAGAGAGAACTGTATATGGGGACTTACCTTGATAAGCCTGAAGTAAACTGTTCCAAATTAAACAAACAAGAATTTAGGGATTTGCTCTGGTTTTTTGTGAGAAGGAGAATGCAGAAAAAAGGATCTGTAGAAAACAGAAAGGATCTGAATGGTCCTTAAAGGTTCCCATTTCAATTAGGGCAGTACCTAGACAGGGCTTGGCCTCCTGGCCAGTAGATTGCCCAGTAAGGATCGCTGTAGGGCCACAGGTCTGCTCTTTGCCACCAGAACTTGCATCTTGGCGTCAAAAGCCGCAACCAGATTTCAGGAGTGAGGCTGCCTCTGTTGGTGACTTCAGTGTTCTCTTCCAGGAAAGCTTTCATCTCAGGATCCAAAACGTTTCCAGTTCTTCTCCAGGGGCTGTGTCTCCAGGGAAACAAGGGAAGACCATTGCTTCTCACAGCTTTCAGAAAGACACCAGAGTGGTTCACAGGAAAGGGTGCAAATGTTCTCCCACCCAGGCTCAAAGCCATCAGTCCTTTTCCAAAACACAGGTTCTGTCAGTGATGCTGTTGACAAGAGCTGCTGCTCCTCATGAGGAAGGAAGGGTCTGGCTGCCACACTGATCTCAACTGGAAATCTGTGCGTCTCTAAAAACAGAAATAAAGCTGAAAATTCCAAGGCTCACTGACACATCCAAATCCCATTACACAGTGAGAAAATATTACAGTGTAAGCTCTGTAGCAGATGATTCACAAGTGTAAGTTCATTTCAGATGGAAGTGTTGGTGCATCAATTTAGGAAAATACAACCTTTCAAAAAGGAAGCCTTTTCACAACAAAAGCCTTTTAATAATTTAGAACAACAAATATACACGCATTTGAATCTGAGAGAAATCCTTGGGAACATGCCTGTTACATAAAGTAAGGTTTACCTTTAAAGTGATTTCACACATTGAATAAATCCCTTACCTTTAAGCACGCACCCTGAACAAAATAAAAGTCTGCGGCTTCAGGAAGCTTAGATTCTAGTGGGTGAGGCAGAGTTATTACCAGGGCAAACACTGGTCTTGCTTTTATGAAGCCTTGCCAAGAGTTGTGGAGGTTAACAAACTATAACTGCCTGTGGACAAAGACATATAAATCATACTGAGTACACTCTATTTCAATAAAAATTGTTGTAGCATAAAACATCAATGTAATCAAGATTCAGATGTTTTCCTTAAAAGAAAACTTTGTGGATTTAATTGTCACAAAAGAATATCAACTCCCAAATATCTTTCTGTAAATATCTCTGATGACTCATCTTTCCCAAGCCTGGGCCAAAAACGCTTGTTCCAACAGAAAAACACCTTGAATGAGAATAAGCGAGAGTAAGGAACAGCAGTTTAAACACGAACTATACACCCAGTTACTTGGGACCTCTGATCAGTACTACATAAATGTTTTAAATAGTCATATATCCATCCACTCCAGTATTTAGAGGAGGGGCCCCAAACTCAAACCCTTACTAGGGTCCAGACTGGTGATGAGTGATGCCAATGGTTGTAACAGAAAGACTGTAGCGAACTGGAGATCGTTTCTCAATCGTCCAAAGAGGCCAGCAAACTGGTTCCAGGGAAGAACACTGCCAGATCTTCCCAAGATAATAACCCAGATATTTACACATAAACTCCCACTTGTAAATGCAAGCGATCAGTTAAAATATCAAAACACAGGCAGGCTAAAATACCTGTCAGGCCACTTGTGTGAACTCGGGACAGACTTCCAGCGGGTGTTAATCATCTCCGGATCGTGCCCTCGGGATCCCAGGGTCTCTAACAGCCTGCCTTCTCACTGGACTCCTTCTATTAGAAGTATCGGGTCAGCCCTTGAATCGCACAAGCTTAAGATTAAAAATACAGCAGAACAAACGTAAAACTGATTTTGGTTTGGGACACCATGTCTTTTAGACCGACGCTTCCCCCTCCCACTCCAGCACCAATGAAGCATCTGTTATGAACACGCGACTTACATAGAGGACACTTGGTACCTGTATGCAATGTTAAGGAAAGAAGGGGAAGTTCAAAAGGGTAAGTCCCAACTGTGTGTGTGACCACGTTATTTCCCTCCAAGGAGAACAGGAGTCAGCCTTTAAAGGGACAGGCACAGTCCTCTTCTTACCAGGCTGGGCTAACAGGACCCAAGGAAGCTAAGCCCCCGGACCCAGTGCGTCTTTTCCTGCGTGTTTTAGAAGCGCCCCTGGCGCTTGCGAGCCCCCGCGTGGAGGTTGACGCGCTGCTCCGGGTGGCAGACGGCCCGCCCTCCTTCCCAGCAGCCTCTCTCTCCCTTTTCCTACCTTTCTTAAAGGGACAGGGCTTCCGGAGGAGGTGGCGCTCGACCTCCCTCTGGGAACAGGGGACGGCCAAACTCTGATTTCTACAAAATCCAGTCAGACTGGAGCATCTGCTTTGTGCCGGGCACGTGTTGGAGAGGAAACAGGTTTCTCTTCGTTTCCTCTACCCTTCAAAGCTTCTTCCAGCTGATCTTAGTCTTAAATTGACATTAAATACATTAACAGAAGAAGACCAAATTGAATTTTGTACCTATGGGGAATGCCAGGTACAGGAGAAATGAAAAGGCAGGAAGATAAAATGAGGATATATGTCATCCTGAACTGAGGAGAAGGGAGTTTGGGACTTCAAAGGGACGGAAAGCAATTCACAGAAGATGAAAAGGAGTAAATGTTTCGTAAACAAATGTTTGCTGCCCCATAGGAAACAATGGGACGTAGAGAGGAATTTTAAGACTGCTAAATTCCTCCCTAATCACATCTAATTCATCTTATACTATAGTCATCTATGGTGATAGCTATCTTCTGGAGCAGGTTCTCTTTTTAAATTCTTTTAGGCAGTTAGGGGAGGTCAGTTTCTTCCTGAGTCTTTTTTGTACCTTGATTGTTTTCAGCTCAGAAATAATCTGCAGGCCAAAGTGGCATACCTTGGGGCAATTCCTTCTGAGCCCCTTCACACACTTCTAGGCACCCTGCATAGAATGGTGAGCAAAATAGACACAGTATAAGCCTTTTATGACATTTACCTTCAACTGAGATTAAATCATGATGTATGTCTTCCCTTTTACAATAATTTTCATAAATGTACAATGTAAATCTGTTTGCAACCTATATCACTCGAGTTCTGGACCCATATGTCCATCTTCCAACCTTCAACTAAATATAGTCCAAAATCAACTCACCATCCCTCCTGACAACAATTAAAACCTGCTCTGGTGTGCCAAAGGAAAGGAAAATTGACCCCAAATGAAAAAACAGGCAAACCATGTTTCTGCGTCTTAGTTTGCAGTATCTGGCAGCCACCTTTCAAAATTAGAGCTCGTTGCTTCTGTTTTCCATTTCTGCCCTCGGTTTATGGGGTTTCCCATTTTCCCTGTAAAGTGGAACTTCTAGGAACTACTAGAAGGGAATGAAACTGTTACTCCAGTTAACAACCCCAGATGCATCCTTATCGTTTCCTTCTTGCATGAATAGCAATACTTATTTTAAATTGGTAGGCTACACACCTAGCATTTCTGAGTCATTCTGCCCTAGATTTCCTCTATAAAACTAATGACTGTGAATAAAACTCTATTTATTAACTAGCTACTTTTTAAAAAAATTAGCTGTTGATGTAACCTTTGTTTTCTCAACTATAACTTCTTATTTCCACATGCTCTCCCATTCCCTCACTGGCAATAAACCTTAATACATGTTCAAGATCAATTTGTCAAAGAATTATTTTTAACTAGCTTCTGTGTTCTATCCCAGTGAATAGCATGAACAACCCAATTGTTGCCCAAGACACCAGGGAGAAGAAGCAAGCCTAATGTTGCTACAAAAGAGGATTTGTAGTAAAAATCTAAGTGCTCAAGGGGCGCGTGGGTGGCTCAGTCAGTTTAGCATCAGATTCTTGGTTTCAGCTCAGGTCACCATCTCCCGGTTTCAAGAGTTTGAGCTCTGCGTAGGGCTCTGAACTGACAGTGCCGAGGAAACTGCTTGGGATTCTCTCTCTCCCTGTCTCTCTGCCCCTCCCCAACTCATGTTGTCCCTGTCTCTCTCAAAAATAAATAAATAAACTTTAAAGAGAAAATCTAAGTGCTCATCACTGAAGATGCATTTAGTAATGTGAAGCTAATTTAACCAACACTTGGAACTAGGTAAAGGGACTGCTCAATGTCCTTTTCCCACCTTAATATTTTTTTTAAATGTTTATTTTTGAGAGAGCTAGCGCATGCGAGTGGGGGAGGGGAAGTGACAGGGAGACAGAGGATCCAAAACTGGCTGTGTGCTGACAGCAGAGAGCCTGATGTGGGGCTCCCAACTCATGAACCCTGAGATCATGACCTGAGCCGAAATCAAGAGCTGGTAGCTTAACCCACTTAGCCACCCAGCTGCCCCAGCCCACCTTAATAATTTTAAAATTGATCCACTTTCTATTCTTAGAACTAGTCTCTCTCCAATCCTGCCTTCCTCTCTTTCTCTATAGTACAACTTAAATGTTTTTTCCTGGGCTATTGTATATTCTATAGTCCAGAAAAGGCCTTACATTCCTGTAAGATAAGATAGACCAGATAAGTCATGAAAAACAGACATGAATTTTTCTTTCTGTTGTTGCTTGGTGTTGATGTATTATTATTTCTTGGTTAAAAGAAAGAACTGTCTTGTTTTTATTAAAATTGACCCAAATGCTACCAAGCAGACTTGCCAAGTGTCTAATAACAATTGAGCTATCATTTGACTTTATGATATTTACCTCTAAATATCTGCCTACATTTTTCTTTTTCTTCAGAGAGCCAGCTTTCTAATAAGCAGACTCTCTTGAAAGTGCAAGTAAAAAATCTTGTTCTGTACTGAAATTTGTCTTCAAGGGTTTTTTTAGTCAATTATACTTATTAGCTAAATGACCTCAGGTACGTTAAAAACCTCCTTAATGAGGAGAACCAGGATATGCCACCCCAAAATATGCTACTTCAGCATAAGAATTCTTTTGAGCTGAAGGGATCTGACTTCCCGAAACCCCTTATCTGTCCGAAGCAGAACATCCCAAAAGAACTCAACTGTCATAAACCCCTTCCTGGGAGCAACTAATCCTCTTACACTTGAGAAATCAATACCACACCCAAACAGACATTGTCTCAAAATTATCTCCTACCTATTCTCCTAAAGAACCACTGATGTTTCCAAAAAGTCATTCCTGTCAGTGCCCTCTCTACTCTTGCCCATCACCTACTGAGTTAGATGTAGGAGTGCCAAATTCTAACCACCCCCTTTGAGTTACTCATGAGTGAGTTCTGTATGTGTTGCATGTTTACGTTCTATTTTTTTCCGTTCATTTATCTTCTCTCAGTTAAATATGAAGATCCCATAAGAGGTAGAGGAAAGCTTTCCCTCCCCTACACTAAGAATCAGTTTTCTCAGCTGTAAAATAGTGATGATGATAATAATAATAATGAATTGGGAGGATTTAATGCAAAAAAGTAAAGTGCTTAGCACAGTTCTTGGCATATTGTAAATGCTTGATAAGTACACTGAAACTGATTATCGTTGGAAATGTGGAGATAGTGTTGGGAAGGCGCAAGACTGGAGGCTGAAGATCAGGTTTTCAGTTAAGACTGAGAGGATCAGATTGAGTTTCAGAACAATGTTTTAAGCTTCAGGTAGAGCATAGAGGCAGGACAGGGGACAAGGAGACCCCTATCGGAGGATGTAGTGGTAATCCAAGCAAGCAATAATGAGGACAGAACTAAGGCAGTTGTGCCAAGGATGGAATTGGACACATCTGAACAGATTCAGGAAAAGTTCCTAGCAGGACTTGGAGGCTAGTTAAATATACTTGTGTAACCATAATGATGGAAAAACCTGAGGGCAAGAATGTTGGTGTTTCTTTCTCAGCTTGACCTGTCCATGTTCTTTAACCCATGCTATTTGATCATGTTCTCCCTTGCTTAAAATCCTCCCTGACTCCCCAGACCTTCCCTATCAGAGTCCAGTTCCTGCTCACAGCTTCCCAGGGTCTTAGGGATCAGTCCCTATCTCTCTATCCTGCCTGGTTTCAAAACGCTCCTTCTCTCTCCTACAGTTTGCTCCCCTGCCTCTGGGCCTTGTCTTCTCACCCTAAGCCTTGATGAAGACAGCAAGCTAGGGCCACCCCCACATAGACAACCCATCTTCACTGTCTCTAACCACCTCCTCATCCTTCAGAACTCAGCTCAGGGTCGAGGCCCTTTGAAATGCCTTCCCCAACACACATACACACTAATCTGGACATTTTCTTAGCTTCTTACGGGTCTATCCGACAAGAATATCATGCAGCACTGTCACTGCCTGGCTCCTCTACTAGACTGAGAGGCAGACCATCTCTTTCCTCTTTTATCTTTTGGCACGGTTAAGATAGTCAATAAATTCTGCTACATGAAAGAGAAAGCAAATAAATGAGTAAATTAACAAACATTACACATCGGTGTCTCATTTTTAAATTTTAACAATTTTATTGAGGTATAATTAACATGCAATAAACTTTACATATTTCAAGTGTACAATTTGATGTTTTGATGTATGTATACACTCATGAAACCATCACCAAAATCAAGATAGTGAACATATTCGGTGTCCCTGTGTTCTCTCACCCCCCACCCCGTCCCTGCCCACATCCCCTCCTCCATCCCCATGAAGCCACTGATCTGCTTTCTGTCACCATAGATTAATTTGTATTTTCTAGATTTTTATATGAAAGCAATCATACAGTATGTACTCTTTTTCATCTTTATTTTCACTCAACATGATTATTTTGAGATTCATCTATGTTGTTTGAGCATCTTTTCATATGCTTATTTGCCATCCATTCATCTTCTATTCAAATCGTCTCATTTTATTTTTTAAATAGTTTTAAAGTTTATTTATTTATTTTGACGGGGGGGGGGGGGGGAGCAGAAAGAGAGGGAGAGAGAGGATCAGTACAGAGCCCAGTCAGTACAGAGCCCAACGTGGAGCTCCATCTCATGAACTGTGAGATCATGACCTGAGCCAAAACCAAGAGGTGGATGCTTAACTGATTGAGCCTTGTGGCTTATTTTAAATCGAAATTGTTGCATTGTTTTCTGTTCTTACACAATTCAGGTACACCAAAAATAGGGGCTTTCTATCTTTGTTTTTCCTCAGTGCCGGGAGAACAATAAAGCTAATGGAATTATATGGAATGATAAGAAAAACATAACTTCTTTTGCCACATTGGGAGAATATTGTTTATAAGTATAATATAATTTTTAAAATTTTTTTAAGTTTATTTATTTATTTGAGAGATAGTGTGAGTGGGGGAGGGGGAGAGAGAAAGAGAGAGAGAGAGAGAGAGAGAGAGAGAGAGAGAATCCCAAGCAAGCTCTGCACTGCCAGTATAGAGCCTGATGCAGGGCTCAAACTCACGAAACTGTGAGATCATGACCTGAGCTGAAACCAAGAGTTGGACTCTTAACCTACTGAGCCACCCAGGTGCCCCAACATAACATAATTTTTAAGTGTTTATAAATACAAATTAGAAATAAGTTTGTAAATATATTTCTAATAAAATATTGACACTTCAGTTTTGTTCTAAAAACAGCCTCAAGATGCAAAGAACATAAATTGCACCCAAGGAGGGGTGCCTGGCTGGCTCAGTCTGTAGGGCATGTGACTCTTGATATCAGGGTCTTGAGTTCAAGCCCCATGTTGGGTGTAAAGCTTACTTGCAAAAAAAATTGCATGCAAGGAAGTGTGATTTGCCTCTGCCATCCCAGAATGTGCTTCTCCCCAGACGTTTGAAGTGTGAAGTTAGGGGGTTTCTAGAGCTTAAGCTTCCTTCTAGGTTCTCTCCACCAAACTATCCTTGCAACCATTGTGTAGGACCATATCGGTGTGAATGTGTAGGTTTTTTCTTTTCAGTTCCTCATCTGAGGTTGCTGCTCCTTCAGGAGGCAAACTTACAAACCCAGGTCACTTAGTCACGCCTAAAAATCCTGACAGCTGGCCCTTTAAAACCAGTTTGCAATGAAAGGGATTGAGCTGTTACTGAAACATGCAATCTTCTGCCAACTAAAGCTACGGTGCCATCTAGTGATAAGCAAGCTTAACATCAGCCAGGTGTGTCAGCTAAATGGTCAAAGAAAAACAAAAGCCAACAAACCCTGCAACTGTGACATAGGCTTAATTCTGTGTAAAGAGCAGATTCTCACTCACAATGTTACCATACACTCGTTCAGTTGTAAAATACGGCAGAAACACTTATCACCGATGATAGCTAAATCCTAAAGTTTAAGAAAGATTTGGTGTCACCCATGACACATTCTCTGCCTGCTTTCTCTCTCACTGCTCTCTTCTCTCCTGCTTTCTCCTTCTCTGCCTCCCTCTCCCTCTCCATCTGTCTCCCTCTCTCCCTCTCAGCATCACCTCTCTCTCTCTCTCTCTCTCTCTCTCTCTCTCTCTCTCTCTCACACACACACACACACACACACACTCCCCACAACTAATCCACCACCAAATCCTACAGACTCTACCTTCAAAAATATACCCAGAATCAGGGACACCTGGGTGCCTCAGCGGTTAAACCTCCAACTTTGGCTCAGGTCATGATCTTGTGAGTTCGTGAGTTCGAATTCTGTGACGGTCTCTGTGCTGACAGCTCAGAGCCTGGAGCCTGCTTCAGATTCTGTGCCTCCCTGTCCCTCTGCCCCTCCCCACTGACAACTCTGTCTCTCTGAAAAATAAATACACATTAAAAACTTTTTACATAAATAAACATTAAAAAATATATGCCCAGAATCTTACCACTTCTTACCACCGGCACTGCTTCTCTCTAGTACAAGTCACCATCACCTACCATCTGGATTATTGCACTAGCCCTCCTAACCTCTCCATTTCCACCCTTGCTCCTTGTGGTCTGTTCCCAACAGAAAAAGCCAGAGGGATCCTTTGAAAAGGAAGTCAGATCATGTGAATGCCCCCCTGTATGCCCTCCAGTAGCACTGCACCCACCGTGCCTTCCCATCACACAAGCCTGGCCCCTTCTCTGACTTCCACTCCTATCATCTGCCCCCTTCAACACCTTTTCAAATATGCCAGACCCATCATCTTGCTGTTTTCAAATACATTTGCTGTTTCCTGCTTCAGGGTCCTTACACTTGCTATACCACAAATGGTCTTCCATTGGACCACGTGGAATGGTCTTCCCTCGGACCACAAGCACAACTAACCCCTCAGTTGTCAAATGCTTTTTCTGTATCAATTAAGATGATTGAGTGGTTTTCCCCCCCTCATTCTGTTAATGTGGTGTATGACATCGATCAATTTTTGTATGTTGAAGCTTTCCAGCAATGACTACCTGCCCAGGAGAACACGCTCCTCACGAAGGACCTCCCGCACCCGTCCCCAGAAGAGGAGAAGAGAAAGCACAAGAAGGAGCACCTGGCGCAGAGCCCCAGCTCCTACATCATGGACAGTGGTTTTGTATGTGGGCTGCTCCACTGTCCTGTACCAACCCACAGGAGGAACAGCAAAGCTTACAGAAGGATGCTCCTTTAGTACCAAAATCACCCCGAATCATCATGCATGGAAACTATTCCAATAAACAGATTTTATATTAAAAAAAATTTTTTTGTATGTTGAATCATCCTTGTATTGCAGGGGTAAATCATGCCTAGTCATGGTGCATGATCCTTTTACTATGCTGTCCAATTCAGTTCTCTAGTATTTTGTTGGAGATTTTTACCCCTCCTCTCTTTTAAGTCTGCTCAAATGCTACCATCTCCATAAGGTCTTACCAGTCTACTTAAAATTGCAATCCTTCCTAAATAAATAAATACATAAATCATAAAATAAAACAGTAATCCTTCCTTTCCCTGTTTTGCTTTTCTCCATAGGTATTCATCCCTTATTTTGCTTATTGAACTGAGGACAGGGACTTGCCATGAGGACTAGGATTTGTTTCCCTTTTCTCCCCCTCTGGTTGAAGCCTAATTCACATTCTCTGAAATGCACAAATCTTAAGCGAACAGTCTGATGAGAGATCTTTTTTTTTTAAGATTTTATTTTTAAGTAATCTTCACAACTGACGTGGAGCTTGAACTTACAACCCCGAGATCAAGACTCACATGCTCACCGACTGAGCCAGCCAGGCACCCCTGATGAGAGTTTTAATAAATATATGCATGCATGTAACCCACGCCTGTCAAATATAAAACATTCCCATTGCCCCGGAAAGTTCCTCCTGCCCCTTCTCATCCAATCTCATCCATCCACCCACCCACTTCTAGGCAGCCACTGTTTTGATATCTATCACCATAGGTAACTATTACTTGTTCTAAAGTTTCACATAAATGGAATTACGCCGTGTGTAGGCTTTTGCATCTGGCTTCTTTTACTCAGCATAACTTTGAGATTTGCCATGTTGTCACTGATATTGGTACTCCGTTCCTTTTGTCACCCAGTAGCATTCCATTGTATGAACATACTTTATCACTTTCTCTGTTTATTGACATTTGTGTTGTTTCCAGTTTGAGATCATTACCGATAAAGCAGCTGCTCTGAATATTCCTGTAGGACTCTTCTTGTGGACATGTGTTTTCATTTCTCAGGTAAATACCTAGGAGTGGAGTTGCTAGACTATAGGTTAAGTGATAGGGTTCAGGGCAAGCCGCCTCAAAAGGTGCCTCTTTGGCACGTAGATTATTTCCAGCTGAAGACAACTGAGGCCCAACAGACTCAAAAAAGAGCTTTTAACCTCCCCGCTTAACTGCCTAAAAGAATTTAGATAGGGGGCCTGTACCAGAAAGAGAGCTATTACCAGAGAGAATTTTTACATCGGAAAGACTTCTCTGCGTAGCATGGCAACATTTATTTGCTAAACATTTGATCTTCCCTTTTCCCTGTGAATTGTCTTCCTTCTCCTTGAAACCTGGACCCCAGACTGATATGAAATCCAACAGAAAAGCTTTAGGACAGCCAACAAGAGAGTTGAATTTTTTTTTTATGTTTATTTATTTTGGGGAGACAGGGGTGGCAAAGGGAGATGGAGACACAGAATGCGAAGCAGGCTCCAGGCTCTGAGCTGGCAACCCACAGCCTGACACGGGGCTCGAACTCACAAACCATGAGATCATGACCTGAGCCAAAGTAGGATGCTTAACCGACTGAGCCACCCAGGCACCCTGAGTCGAATTCTGAGACCAGTCTTTTTTGTTTTAAATAATAGTATTACAAACGAAACATTAAACGTGAACTGTTTTTAATGTTCAGTACGGGAAAACAAGTCTCTTCTTCCCAGTTTCTCAATCATAAAGCTGAAAGGAATTTGTCCCTTGCCAAAGTCCTCATTGCTCAGCAGAAGTTCAAATTCAGATCTTAAGAAGATAAAGTGGTCTTCCTGAGAGTGGTGGGGTCCCCAGGGCTAACCTGAGTCTCTTCAGCCATGAACCCCTCCCAGCAGCCTCACATTAACATATACCCTAAGAAGAAAGTTTGCAAATGCACTTTCGACACAGCCCCCAGCATTCCTTCTCACCATATTGTAACTCCTACACTCTGAACCCCAAGCCTCGCTCACACACAACCCCGTTTCTTCCACAGCAGCACTTCCCTTTGCCTATTTCCAATTTCCTCATCAGCAAAACCTGTTTTCAAAACAAATATTACCCAGAACCCAAAAGGTATGCTGGGCTCCTTCTCACACGTGGCTTGGTGGCTCCTCTCTGGACGGAGGCCTGTGCTGTCCCACATAAAGTTGGGAATGAAATACCTGCCCCTCCAAGTACCCCAGGGCAGTGCTTCTCAAACCTCGATATGCATACCAACCACCTAGGAATCTTGTTAAAGGTCAGATGCTGGCTCACCACGGAGGCACCTGAAAGTCTGCATTTCTAACAAGTTCCCAGGGAAGACAGCACCATCAGTGGGTATCACCTAAAACGAATTTTAAATTACACACGCACTCTTCTCCTCACTATACATTTAGGTGCAAAATCCTCAGAATGGAATCTGGGAGCTGCAACTTTTAAAGCTCCCAAAGCCAATTCTATTTACAAACACAATTCTAAAACAATGTATTTCAAACTCCCTCATGATAAGACCCACCTGAGACACTTTATTAAATTCCAGTCCCCAGACTCTGGCCCAGAGATGCTGACTTAGCAGGTTTGGGGTAGAATTCAGAAATCTATTTTATAACAGACACAAATGATTAGGAGGCCAGAAGTTTGGCAGACAGTGGGCCTCAAACATGATTTTAAAACCATTCAATTCTGGGGGCTCCTGGGTGGCTTAGTCGGTTAAGTGATTGCCTTCCGCTCAGGTCATGATCTCACAGCTCCTGGGTTCAAGCTCTCATCAGGCTCTGTCGTGACAGATCAGAGCCTAGAGCCTGCTTCGGATTCTGTGTCTCCCTCTCTCTCTGCCCCCCTCCACTTGCTCTCTGACTCAAAAATATAAACGTTAAAAAAAAATTTTTTTTTAATAAAACCATTCTGTGTTCTAGTTCTCAGATTTCTCCATTCTTTCATTGTCATTAACTTCTGAATTATCTCCTACAGGTGTTGATAAGCTGCTCCCTTTCTTTATATTTACCTTAATCAGACTTTCCAATGCTGAGTCTAAAAGGAGCCCAAGCATTCCCAGAGGGCAGTTTAGAACGTTTAATTATTGTTTATGTAGGAAAAAAAATAACCCAAACATTTCAGCATGAGCTTTTATTAGAGAATGCCTGGCATGAGAAATCTCAAGAGGAGCAGTCAATTTAGAAGAAAAGAGTAGAATGCTTTATAGGACTTGAGCAAGAGGGGTCTGTCAACGCTCAGATTGTTTTGGGAATGGAGAGGAATTGTTCTAGAGACTTAGCAGCCATACCTTGAGCAATCTGGATTTTACCTGGAGTGATGGAGAGGATCAAAAGCGGCTAAAGTCCTGTACAAGAAGGCAGAAGAGCTGCAGAACAGACACCTGCCAGGTCCTCAAGGGAAAATGTACAGTCTTTCAGTGTCTCGAAAGCTCTCGTCTTGGTCAACAGGGACACCAAGTTTCATATCTTGGTCTGACCATATCTAAGTTTGCTTAGTTCACGAGGTCTACACTACTCCTAAAGACTGCTATCTCAGACTCTGGTAAGAATGAGCATCAAGGCTCCCCATGACTTTTACCTTTGTGGTGAAATTCTAATCATTTGTCAAGTGAGTGGTTGCCCAAAGGAGAAAATAGAGAATGACTGTGGAGACAAATATTAGCATGAGACTTATCTGAAGGTCTTGAACAGTGCCTCTAAGTCACGTTAGTACTGACTGTGTGGTTTGCATGTTTATATCCCCCCAAAATTCATATAGTGAAACCCTAATTCCCCATGTGATGGTATTTGAAGATGGTGCCCTTGGGAGGTAATTATGTCATCAGGGTGGAGGCCTCATGATGGAATTAGTGCCCTTATAAGAAGAGATAGGAGACAGCTTGCTTCTCTTTCTATTTACCACCATGTGAAGATAAAGCAAGACGGTGGTCATGTGTAAAACAGGAAGAGGGACTTCACCAAGAACCCAACCATGAGGCTCCCTGCTCTTAGACTTCCAGTCTCCAAAACTGTGAGAAACATGTGTTTGTTGTTTAATCCATCCAGTCAATGGTATTCTGTTAATTCTGAACTAGCCCACCTGGGGTTAGGAGGGAAACTAAATCTCATTCCCATCCTAAGTCTGTAGAGAAATGAAATTTGATATTAACAGTTTTGTGTAACCCTTTCTTTATCTTCCATATTTACCCAAAGTACCGTATATTAGGGAAGGAAACCTTAAGTATTTAATTTTAACAATAAAAGCTCTAAACTAACAGAGAGAAAAGAAAGCCAAGAAATGGAAGGGAAAGAGACTAAGAAGGATGTGACAGTCAATGACTCCCGGTTTGCCTAGGCCCTGTTTTCACGATCTTGGGTAGAATTTGTTCATGTCTAGCCACTTGCTGTGTAGTCTCAGGCTCTTGGAAAAACCATCTCCTTCATGATGTTTTCTGTTTCTGATAAAGTTCCTCCTGGTGCTGTTAAAGAACAGTCTTACATTGATATGCTTTTCAATATGCCCAAGTCTCTGGGATGAAGGCTTATGAAGGGATTCTTGTGGTTTATCTTTTGGATTTGATTAGAGAACATACCGGGGCACTTGGGTGGCTCAGTCGGTTCAACGCCTGACTTTGGCTTAGGTCATGATCTCACGGCTCGTGAGTTTGGCTCATGAGTTTGAGCCCTGCATCATGCTCTGTGCTGACAGCTCAGAGCCTGGAGCCTGCTTCAGACTCTGTCTCTGTCTCTCTCTCTCAAAAATCAGTAAACATTAAAAAGAGTCTCTGATTACAGAACTTAATTTGTATGATTTTAATACTTTTAAACCTATCAAGACTTATTTTTTCCCTTAGCATATTGTCTATCCTGGAGAATGTTCCATGTGTATTTGATAGGAATGTATATTCTGCTGTCACTGGACGTAGTGTTCTATCACTACCTGTTAGATGTAGTTGGTTTGTACTGTAGTTTGTCTTCTGTTTTCTTGTTGATCTTCCATCCAGTTGTTTTATTATCAAAAGTGGGGTATTAAAGTCTCCATTTATTAAATTTTCTATATCTCCTTTCAATGCTGTCAGTTTTTGCTTTATGTATTTTGTGGCTTCATTGTTAAGTGTGTATAAGTTTATAATTATAATACATTCTTGATGGATTGGCCCTTTTGTGATTATGTAATATCCTTTTTTGTTGCTCATAACTATTTTTGTCTTCATTGTCTGTTTTGTCTAATACTGTTTTAGCCACTCCAGCTCTCTTCTGTTTACTCTTTTCATGACAATTTTCTGTTGTTTACTTTCAGTTGATTTATGTCTTTGAATCTAAAGTGAGTTTCTTGTAAACAGCATGTACTTAGATCATGTTTTTTTTTTAATCCATTCTATCCATCTCTGCCTTTTAATTGGAGTTTTAATCAATTTATATTGCATATATACTGATAAGGAAGGACCTCTACCATTTTGCTACTTTTTTTCTGTCTCGTGTCTCTTTTGTTCTTTCATTCTTCCATTGCTGCCTTCCTTTGTGTAAAGTAAATATTTTAATTCCCTATCATTTGTAATAGTATATATTTTTTGAGTAACAGCAGTCCCCCCATTATCCAGGATTTCATTTTCCATGGTTTCAGTTACCTGTGGTCAATCTTGGCACCTATTTTGAGAACAAAATCTTTGTCCTAATTGAGTCTTCTTTTTTCATGGAGTACACAGATAAAATAAATAAAGGCATATAATAGCTATTGATAATTTCTAAAGGGAAAAAAACAGAATAAAGGGATTAGGGAAAAATAGGTCGAGGTCAATAATGTTTTATATGGAGTGTCAAAGGAGGCCTCACTGGTAAAATGATGTCACTGAGGAAACGCATGGTAAGTGGCACAGGATGGAAAAGGAAGGAGAGAAAGGTGAGAAAAAAATCAGAAACAGTCATGTCCTAGAAACTAAGGAGAAAGAGAATTAATAGTTGCAAATGCTGCAGAGCGGCCAAGGAAGAGAAATGTTTTAAAGTGTCTAATGATGACCTTGACCAGGGCAGTTTCAGCAGAGCTGTGTGGGAGAAGCCATCCTGCTGATGCCAGACCCAGGCAGCATTTTACCATAAGTTTTCAAGGCCCTTGCTGTGCAAATCGAAGGGCAAAATAGTGTGACTGCTGGATGAGGAATACAAACCAGAGGACAACATTCTCAAATTGGTAACTGCACTTTAATTTGTTTCAAATTGAGGAGAAGTGAAGAACAGCATAGACAGGAAAGCTAAAGTTACAGGGATTGACTGATGGAGATAGTACCCAGGACAAAAAGACATGTCTGTAGGAATTACTTTTCTTCTCAGAAAAAAGCCAAAGTCCTTACAATGGGTTTTAAGGGCCGTCCCTGATGTCACCCCCAACCCCCTTGCCCTTACCCTGTTGAGGATTTAGTCACCCTGGGCTTCTTTAGTCTCCCTTCACCCTGGCTGCTCCTCACATGAGCTAAGCCAGCATTTCCACTGCCCTTTCGCTCCCCACCCCAGACAGCTGAGACTCTCCCTTGCTTCCATCAGGGCTCGGCTTACCTTTTCATGGAGTGTCCTTGAACACCCTCGATAATGTAGCAACACCACCATGCCCACCCCAGCATACCCAACCCCTCCCCTAATTTTTCCCCTTGTATTTATTACCATCTGACAAACTCTATGTCTTGCTTATTTCATTGTCCACTGCTTATGTCCCCTCACTAGAATATAAGCTCCACGAAGACACGGACTTCGCCTTGTTTACAACACTGAGGACATTGTGTGGCACATAATAGGCACCCCACAAATATTTGTGGAATTAATGAATGTGCAAAGAAGCAGCAGAGACAATATATGAATTTAGAAAAAAGAGTCGTCATTGTGAAAAGGCTCAGGTCAGAGAAGGCAACATGGATAACAGCTGAGCGGACATGCTTTGGTCACACTAACCAGTGGATAATGGTCTAAGTACTTTACTCGAATCGTCTCCTTTAAGCTTCAAAATAAGTCTAGACTTACTTGACTTCTGCTTTACAGGTAATGGAATGGAGTTACGGGGAAATTAAGTACCACGCTCCCTCGAGGTCTCATAACTAATTCGCAGGGGAGCTAGGATGACCGACCCAGCCAGTCTGGTTTTGGAGCTGGGCCCGTGTAGCTGTGCACCAGGCTTTATCCCCTCAGCCTTCTAGGATCTAGACTTGGTAACGAGAAAGAAGAAAGGTGTTTTAAGCACTGAGTGAAGGGCAAGAATTTACATGTTTGTTTGTTTGTTTTCTGGAGAGAATAAAAGCTCAGGCCAGCTAGAAGGGAGCATCCCTGCACCAGGGACTAGGAGATGAAATGAGGAGAAGGTGGGGGCCAGCTGGTGGAGGGTCTCAATGGCTGGGCTTAGAAGCTTGGATTCCATCAGAAATTTTAACTGGGAATCCCGGTAGGTGTGTGATCAGAGGAGTAATAAAATGAAGACGGCAGCTTTGTACCTTGTCAACCTGTTAATGGCCTCGGAAAATAAAGTACACAAAATAAGGAACGTTGGGAAGGTGAAGGAAAAGCTTTCTCATCACCAAGCTCAAACTACTCTGTATTTTAATTACACATTATAAAAAGACGGAAATATAGCCAGGTGTCCTTACCAACTTTCCCTGTCTCTAAAAGACAGACTCAGACGTACAAGTCAATAGCCAGTGTTAATGGTGGTGACGGAGTCGTGACCTGGCATCACCCATGTTACTTCATTTCACGTCCTTTACATCAAGTATTTCATTTAATCCGTGCAGCAGTCGGTTCAGAAGAGGAACACAATGCTCAGTTCTAGAATCTCAGGCTGTTAGAACAGAAAAGAAACTTTCATGTCACCCACACTAATGCTCAGGTTTTTTTTCTGCAACATCTGAAGATCAGTAGAGTCACTATGATGGAGCTTTGGCATGGTGGGGGTGCGGAGCCAATGGCCAAGGAAGAATTCTTGAGACATCTCCGGTGCAAAAAAAGTGATTTTATTAAAGCAGGAGGACAGGACCTGTGGGCAGAAAGAGCTGCACTGGGGTTGTGAAGAGTGACTGGTTATATACCATGGAGCTGGGGGAGGTAAAGTCAAAAGGGAGGCTTCCAGAAGGACTTTCATATGTTAAAGGAGACTCCTAAGATACCTGAGGCCTAGCTATTGTCAAGCTAAGGTTGTTTTCCCTCTAGTAAAGCATTAACATTATGACAGTAGGGGGTTCCTGGAAAAAACTCTACACTCTGTATTTGCCTCAAATAGCTATCAATGGGCTGCAGGTTATAAGGAAATTTAATTTTATCTGCCATCTCCTTCTCGCTTTGTTTACCACATCACTAGGGAGGGGAGGATGATGTTGGGGCTCCAACATCCTTAGTCCAAGAAACTAAGTCTCTAGGTTTCTGGAGACTAGGTTATTGATAAGATTGCCTTCTTATAATTTACTAAGATATGTGTAAACTGATAGAGACTCCTGTCTTGCACGATTGTGATCTCTATCAGTTAACCATATGTTTTCGTTCCTTTTTTTTGTTCTTGGGCAGCCAGGCGTGACTGAGGAATGTCACACACATCCCACCTGGGGTGGGGGAGGGGGGCGGGTGTTGTTAGCTTGTGCTTTGTCCTCCATTGCCCTATGCTCCCTCATCAACTAGACTCTAGTGTTCTGCCTAGTGAGCCATGTCTGCCTTCTGAGGCAGCATTTCACAGACTGTCCCCAACCCTCAGCCTGCAGTGATCCTCAGAAGCTGAGGGTTGGGGACAGTGCCCGTTCCCCTTTGATTAAATCAACATGTATGGCACTGAGTAGGGCATGTCCTTCAGGTGCATATGGCAAACATAGAAACCTTGTGTATGATGGCTAATAATAACCATTAGAGAGATGCCCCAGCTAGCTCAGTTGTCAAAACTCTACTGAGAATCTGCTAGGGGTAGACACTGTAGGAGAAGCAAAATGGATGAGACTTGGTCCCTGCCTTCAAGGAGCTTTAATATGAATCTCAGAAGTAAACTGAGATTTTGAAATATGCCTATGTTCCAAAACAAGTTCTGTAAAAAAGCAGAGCACAGCAGCTCTAAAGTCAAACTAGTCCACCACCTAATAGCTCTGTGAGCTTATGATGAAGTGACTTGGCCTCTCTCTGTTCCAACATTCTTGTCCATAAAATGAGACAGTGAGAGGTAGGTACCTGTGTCGTAGGATTGAGGTGCAGATTGAATGAGTCAATGCATACAAACTTTTGAAAGCAGGGCTTGCCCATAGAAAACATTCAGTAAATGTTTATGATTATTATTATTATTTAAACTACCAATGAGTATTCTATCCCTGCATGAGTCAAATGAGCTAGAATTTTTATGAACTCAGCACAAGAAGTCCTTGTCTGTTTGTTATTTCAGGAGTCGGAGTATATCTTTACACAGAAACATTGTAATAGATGATGCTTAATTCCCAGGCCCTGAACAAAAGGCTCATTAACCCCACGCTATCACTTAAGACTTGCGTGGTTGTAGCTTAAAAACAAATTTAAGACCATTCTGTTGTAATAGCAGAAAATAAATGGAACAATGATTAAAAATATAAACTGTCGCTTTTTATTTATCTTGTAAGTTGGCACTTGAAGAAAATCAGGGTAGAATTTTAAAAGGATGAAAAGTGTGGAAATTTGTGACATGAGGAAAAGAAATATCTGAGTACTTGAAAGGTTTTAGAGGTTGACACTCTAGTTTTTTAGAAAGTCTTATTTTATTCACTAGTTCTATGGCTTTTGTTTTTCACCACGATTAGAAGTGGTTTTGCACCTGTACATGGAATTTAAAAGGACAGAAGAGGACTAAAAGAAGTTATATTTCCCTTATACCTATGTGTATACACATGGGAGAAAAAAAACCTATCTGGAATGGAATTAAGAAATAGGGCAGGCAGGAACCTGGGTGGCTCAGTGGGTTGACCTTCTGGCTTTGGCTCAGGTCATGATCTCAAGGTTCCTGAGTTTGAGCCCCGCGTTAGGCTCACTGCTGTCAGCGCAGAGCAGGCTTCAGATCCTTTGTCCCTCTCTCTGCCCCTCCCCCATTTGTGCTCCCTCTCTCTCTCCCTCAAAAATAAATAAACATTAGAAAGAAAGAAAGGAAGGAAGGAAGGAAGATGGGCTAGAGTTCCCCAAAAGAAAACATATATATCAGCAGCTCTTGTCTTTCATAATTTCAACCACTGCATGTTTCAAACCTGTACTTTTACGTTGTAAATATTGGGACCCAGCAAATGATGGAGTTAAGCCCTTCTGCAGAGGTTTCTGCTGGTCAACAGTACAGTCGCCATCTTTGTTTGGCATTGTTTGCCATGTGATTTCATACCCTATTTTGTTTTCCCTTGTTTGAATTTTAAAAATGTGAAGAAAACATTAAAAAATGTGAGAACACTTAAAAATAAAGAAAATATGTAGACCACATAAGTAGAACACAATTGAGATAGAGAGGACTCTCAAAGGAACAAATCCTAAGTCTCAGTCAAATATCCACTGATCTACCTGTGAAGGAAAAGAAAAAAAATTAAAGAACATGTGCCCACTAGTAGAAATATATATTTGAAGATTGTGAAATAAAAGTGAGAATTCGACTACCATTTGGCTCTCTGGAAATCAAAACTCCCATAACATATAAATTGATACAGATTACATAAATCCAACTTTTTTTACTCTTAATTATAAGAAATGCTGCGTATAGGCACAAGAGTAAAGAGATTACAAACACAAAGCGAGGAGGCGCGCTCTGCCCGGTGATTCCCTGTGCTGGCCACCAGGGGGCTCCATCAGCTCAGAACTGCCTGGCACTGGGAGCTATGAGTGGGAAGGGCTGTTTCCAGGGCAGTTAAAGAAGGAAAAAAATCAACTTGCTTTTCATGCATTCATTCAGCTGAGATTTTTACAAATTAGCATTTGTAACCTAGAGACTGCCAAAGATTTGGGATGTAATTAGGTTTTTGCTGTGTCACTAAGATACCTTGTATACATGTTTTTAAATGTAGTCTTGGGGGTAACTGACTTCATTTCTCCGTTCTCTCCAGAGCCTGTAGAAATATTCCAGTTCTGACATGGCCCGGTAGCTTTTATCTGCCAGAGTAGATAATCTCATCTCTATGAACTCTGAAACACCAAATCTAAGTAAGAATCTGACCTTAGATTTGTATGTCTTTAAATTAGATAAATTAGTGAGTAAGTACTATTTATGTCAAGAAGGGAGTTAGATTCTAGACCAAACCAAACCTCCAGTCAAGAAAATGGCAGCCATCCAGCCCCACTCCGTTTCCATGGCTCTGCTCCTCATGAAGATACGTACTGTTACTGCACAATAGGTATGGGGACCCCTTTTCTTGCATTAATGCTGTTCAGTAGTTTGCTTTTGCCTTTCAGCTGTTTCCTCTTGCTGATGATCTGCCTTTTTAAGGCCTAAGTTCCTTTAAACCACTTAAAAGACAACTGGGCTGCATGAGAAATTGTAGCTGGTAAGCCTCGCTGGCTGCTAACGTAGGGCGTGCTGGAAAGCAGAAAGCTGGTGGGGACCTCACATTCCAGGGTCTGGCCCTCCTTGACACACAGTCTAAAAATCAACTTAGACAGGGCATGATGGTTGAGTCTTACACTACCACATTCTCAAGAGATTGTTACACAAAAAACAATAAGTTGCAATTTATTAAGTCATCATGAACAACTAGGGCATAGGAATAATGACAGAGGCACAGAGTTTAATGGAAAGAGCTCTTGGGTTATTAAAGTTGGGTTGCTGAAGTTACTTTAACAGATGGCAGTTTAATCTATTAAATGTGAGTTTTGTTGGTTGATTTCCCAGTGGGTACATTATTTACAAGTATGGGGAATACATTTACCTGTAATATACCATATATACTACAATATGAATGTGTCTTATTTTATAGTCACTTACCACACTGTATATCCCTGAACTTTCAGGATCTTAACACCATAAAGGTTTATTTCTCATGCATGTTGGTGTTCTGGGTCAGAGGGTTCACCAGGCAGCTGTTCTCTAAGCAGCAAATTAAGGGACTGATGCTTCTCTATCATGTGCCTCCGCCATCCTGGAACCTTCACTTCCAGCCATGCACAAGGAAAGAAAGCCAGCCTGAGAGATTGAGAGGTGTTTTATGCAAGTGGTGCTGGGAAATGTAGTCTTCCTCAGAGCTCAAAAGGACAATGAAATGGTTCCATGAACACATGGAACTGCCTTTGCCACAATTGTTAATCATTATTTTTTAACAAAGGAACTTCCTATAAACATCAATTTCATCTTTCTGTGTCAATTCCACCTTCCGGATTCTGCAAAATTTCTAGTGACTTTTTTTTTTAATTCCTTTTTTTTTTTTTTTTTTTAAGATTTAAGATTTAAGACATTTTTAATTTTTATCTTTTTACAGATTGTATTTTTAAGTAATCTCTGTACCCAATGTGGAGCTCAAACTCACCTCCCCAAGATCAAGAGTCTCTCACTATTCTGACTGAGCCAACCAGGCACCCCCTTGGATTCTGTAAAATTTCTAATTAACAGAGAGAAGTTAAATAAAACTTTCATGTTCTTGTGACATTATCAAAGACATGTTAACCTACATACTTAACCTGGAGGAACATTTTAATTATAAACCACTCTCCATAGACAGAAGAACCCTCCCCCACCATTCTTACCTTTAGGCTTCAGGCCATGTTACGGTTAGAACCTAGAAATCACTGGTAAGTTCTTGCTTCTCTGCAGTTGTAAAGCCTTAACCCTCCTACACATAGCTAAGAACATTAAACTAGAGTCATGTTTCCAAATTCCTGACAGATACTGTCTTTGGGATTCAGGCATGAGAAATCAGAGTTCCCAGGAATTCCAGAAACCTTAAGTTCTTCTTAAAGTACTGCCAACATTCTTCCTATTCTTTATGCATTGTTATGGATATCTGACAAAATTTAATAATTAATAGACAATAAGTTTACTAATATTACGAAGAATTGCAGCCTATAGCAAAGAGTCAAACACTGAAGAACGATGAGCGAACATTAGTAGTTGCATAATGTGACATCAAGACCTGTAATAGCAGTACCCAGGCACCTGGCTGGCTCAGTCGGTAAAGCATGTGACTCTTCATCTCAGGGTTGTGAGTCCGTGCCCCACATTTGGTGTAGAAATTACCGAAAAATAAAATCTAATAGCACTACCCAAATCACATGTGGAAATTGTCAACTTAAACATTTATTTTGCTTCCTAAATGTGTTATTTCTGTGACACCACTCATAGGATTTGCGTAAGGTATACCATGCACATAAACATGTTAATATTTACTTTATATGCAAGGATGACTTCCTGTTAGCAGCAGATAGGGCCATGAATATGCACAATAACATGGAAAGAGCTACAAGCAACACCGAGTGGTTCCATGGAGACCACCTCTAAGTGCTGACGTCAACCGTTGGCTCCATGTGTCAGCAAAACCTTCCCAAGCAAAGCTGGAAAGGAATTCTGACTCAGACACAGTAAATCGGGGCAAGGGCAGCTAACACCTGCACCAGGACTAGCAATGGTAACCCGGTTGCCAGTTCACTCCCATTGACTGCCAGGCTCCTGCACTGAGGCTGATCTTTTGAAGAGTTCTTTGCCTCTCATCCTCTTCCCTGTATTTATTAAGTAGTTCCTATTCACTTTCTGAGTCTCCCAGCTCCGAATGCTCTTCCAAGTCAGGTTCTCTACTTGTTCCTTCTCACGCTTCATACACACTTCTCCCTGCCCTACATAAGGAGCCTTGGTTCCCCCCACCTACCTCCCAGACCTGAGGACTGCCAGCTCCCATCGACACACTCATGTTGACAATTCACCTTACTTGTGTGGCCCTTAATGGGAAATACATATATAAAAATATCTTAGGGGCCCTTGGCTGGCTCAGTCAGTAGAGCATGAGACTCTTGATCTTGGGGTTGTGAGTTTGAGCTCCACATTGGGTGTAGGGATTACTTAAAATTACAATCTTTAAAAATAAATAAATAAAAATTAAAAATGTCTTAAATCCGGAGCACCTGGGTGGCTCAGTAGGTTAAGCCGACTTCATCTCAGGTTACGCTCTCGTGGTCAGTGAGTTTGAGCCCCGTGTCGAGGTCTGTGCTGACAGCTTGGGGCCCGGAGCCTGCTTTGGATTCTGTGTCTCCCTCTGTCTCTGCCCCTCCCCCACTCACACTCTGTCTCTCAAAAATGAATAAGTGTTAAAAAAAATTTTTTTTAATGTCTTAAATCTATACATTGAGATAAAATACCTAATATATGATCTTAGTCTCATGACATCTCTGAGAGGCTGAAAAGATGGGGGACGCTATTCTCTCTTAAGATGAGAAAAACACGCATACGGGAAGTGTGATAAGTTTAAATAAATGTCTCAACGTGTAACAGAGCTGGACTGGGACTAATGTTTCCTTTTTATTCTTTGAATAGGTATTTGAATGCCTACTGTGTGCCAGGCACCTAATGCAGCTTTTACTTTACTGCTCTGCACTCCTTAGAAGGGAATGCACTCAGAGTAGCAGAGAAGCATAGCATTCTACCATTACAGTATTTCAGCCAGATATTCATAACAAGAGGTTACAGAGGTAGCGTCTGTGATGTTTGAATGTTCCGTAGAAAGCACTGATCATCTCTGATCACTTTCATTCATTATTTCATAATAATTGAAGCACAGAGCTAATTCATCCATCTTCACAGCCCGAGAGGAATTCACAGGGGCACAAGTCAGAGATAGTGGCTTGGAGTTCTTCCCAGTTGATAAAGTGCCTTCAATTAAATGTCCTCTAATATCATCTTCACAATTTTCTGAAGGAACAGGGCCAGGATGATTCTCACCACATAGATGAAACCGGGATGTGGCTGCTAAAAGGATTCGAAGACAAATCTACTCTTTCACTCTTGATGAATTGGAACAGTATCTGAAGAACCCAGTTGGGTGTCAGGAATGCGGCAAGAAAGTGGTTGTGATGAACTATTCCCAAATTTAATTTTACCCAACCGACAAATTGTGACAGTTAAATAAATCTTGCAGTTTCATTCAGAAAGTCACCGAGTTTTTGATAACACATACAGGCTTAGATTGGCTGCATTTGTAGCTTCAAGCTAGCAGCACTTTATTATTTTTTTTTAATTCCAGTATAGTGAACAGTGTTACATTAGTTTCAGGTGTACAATATAGTGATTCAACAATTCCATGTATTCCTCAGTGCCCATCAAAACAAGTATTCTCCCAATCCCCATCACCTATTTCTCTCATCCCCCCTACCCATCTCCCCTCCAGTAACCCTCTGTTGGCTCTAAAGTTAAAGTCTAGTTTTTGGTTTGTTTCATTTTTTCCTCTTTTGCTCATTTGTTTTGTTTCTTAATTCCACATATGAGTGAAATCATATGGTATTTGTCTTTCTCTGACTGACTTATTTCTCTTAACATGATATTCTCTAGCTCTATCCATGCTGTTGCAAATGGAAAGATCCCATTATTTTTTCTTTATCTATTTATTTATTACTAGACACTTGGGCTGTTCCCATAATTTGGCTATTGTAAATAATCCTGCAATGAACATAGGGGTCCATATATCCCTTCGAATTACTGTTTTTGTGTTCTTTGGATAAATACCCAGTAGTGTGATTACTGGATCATAACATAGTTCTATTTCTAACTTTTTGAGGAACCTCCCTACTGTCTTCTATGGTGACTATACCAGTTTGCATTCCCACCAAGAGTGCATGAGGGTTCCTTTTTCCCACATCCTCACCAACATCTGTTGTTTCTTTTTGATTTTAACTTATTCTGTCAGGTGTGAGTGGTATCTCATTGTGGTTTTGATCTGCATTTCCCTGATGAGTAGTGATGTTAAGCATATTTTCATGTGTCTGTTGGCCATCTGGATGTCTTCTTTGGAAAAATGTCTGTTTATGTCTTCTGCCCATTTTTTAATTGGATTATTTGGTGTTTTGGGTGTTGACTTGTATAAGTTCTTTATATGTTTTGGATACTAACCCTTTATCACATATGTCATTTGCAAATATCTTCTTCCATTCCATAGATTGTCTTTTAGTTTTGCTGGTTGTTTCCTTTGTTGTGCAGGTTTTTATTTTTTATGTAATCCCAATAGTTAACTTTTGCTTTTGTTTCTCTTACTTTAGGAGATAGATCTAGAAAAATGTTGCTATGGCTGATGTCAGAGAAATTACTGCCTGTGCTCTCTTCTAGGATTTTTATGGTTTTAGTCCTTAATCCATTTAGTCTAATGGATAGACTAATCCTGAATTTAGTCCTTAATCCATTCTGAGTTTATTTGTGTGTGTGGCGTAAAAAGTGGTCTAGTTTCATTCTTTTGCATGTAGCTGTCCAGTTTGCCCAACACCATTTGTTGAAGAGACTCTTTTTCCAATTGCATATTCTTATCTCCTTTGTCAAAGCTTAATAGACCATGTATAATTGTGGTTTTTTTCTGCATTTTTTTATTACGTTTCACTGATCTATGTGTCTATTCTTGTGCTGGTACCATACTGTTTTCATTGCCGTAGCTTTGTAATATAACTCGAAGTCTGGGATTGTGATGCCTCCAGTTTTGTTTTTCTTTTTCAGGATTGCTTTGGCTATTTGGGGTCTTTTGTGGTTCCACACAAATTTTAGGATTGTTTGTTCTAGCTCTGTGAAAAATTTCTCTTGGTATTTTGATAGAGATTGCATTAAATGTGTAGATTGCTTTGGGTAGCAGACATTTTAACAATATTTGTTCTTTTAGCCCATGAGCATGGAATGTCTTTCCATTTGTTTGTGTCTTCTTCAGTTTATTTCAGTTTTATGGTTTTCAGGGTACAGATCTTTTGCCTCATTGGTTAAGTTTATTGCCAGGTATTTTATTCTTTTTGGTGCAATTGTAGCTAGCAGCACTTGGAAAATAGTTCCTCTTGTGTTTATTACTGCAGGGAAGTGTCCCAACAGTTCTGATTCAGCTGCACGAAGTTGCCCAGTAGTTACCAGTGCACTGAATATCTACACAGAACTTGCCTATAGTCAACTCAACTCCTCTGACTAGCAAACCAAACAGTAGCTGGGATGATACTGAACTTGCCATTGGGAGGCAGCACAATGTAGTGGTTGAGAGTTTGTGACACTGAACAGACAGCTTGATTTCAACATCTGGCTTCATTATTTACAGTGGTACAACTTGAACAATGTAGTTACCTCCTCTGTGATTTGAGCTCCTCAGCTGTAAATGAATAAACAATGGCCCCAGCCTCAAGGTTGTTGCAAAGATGAAGGGTGTTATGGAGATGAAGCGTGGCATAATATGCCACCCCAAAATAGGCCACTTTGGCATAAAGATTATTTTGAGCTAAAGGCACTTAAAACCAAGGTGGGTGCAAGGATCGCTGTCTCTCCTTTTTCTTCCTAATGGCAGAAGATAAAACCCCCATGTGGATGATGTCCTCCTTATACCGCAGAAAGTTGAAAGCAAAAGAATTTTGTACAGACCTTGTTCAAATAATTCTATCTTCATTTAACCTCCTGTATATTTAGTTGCTTTTCCACAATTGCTTCTTTTTGTCCAACTTGGTATAAACGCATTTAGGTCTTGCCACTTCTTTGGGTCTTCATTTCCTTATGAGGGCTCCCATGTCACATAAACCTTCTATTAAATAAATGTGTGCTTTTCCCCTGTTAATGTCTTTGTCTAGTTAATTCTCAGGCCCAGGTGAACACTCTAAGAGGAGAGAGGTAAAATTTTGCCTCCCCAACATGGATTAAATAAGATAACAATGTATCTGAAACAACAGTACAGAAGAAATGTTTACTATTGTTACCTACCAAATATGTGCATATACATGGATATAAATGCAAAACACATGATCTGGAAGGAAGCATGCAAAACTAGAAATAGTGGTGATTCTAGGGAAGTGAGATTTTGGGGGAAGGGGTCCAGAATGATGACTGACTTTAACCATTTACTCCATATATTTCTGAATTTTACTTTTTTACAATGAGAATTTATTTATCAATGAATTATTTGTGGAACTTTAAAAGTGATGTGTAGATATGCATGGTCATTGCAACACTGTTAGAAAACATCACATCACATACTAAAAATATCCATCATTTCATTAAGTAATACAGGTTTTCTATTTTCTAAAATTACCTGAAAATATCTGGAAAAAAATACAAATGCGTTTAAAAATTGTATTGATTCAGGGGCACCTGAGTGGTTCAGTCGGTTAAGTGTCTCACTTTGGCTCAGGTCATGATCTCATTGCTTGTGAATTTGGGCCCCACATTGGGCTCTGTGCTGACAGCTCAGAGCCTGGAGCCTGCTTCAGATTCTGTGTCTCCCTTGCTCTCTGCCCCTCCCCCACTCACACCCTCTCTTTCTCTCTCTCTCAAAAATAAATAAATATTTTTAAAAAATCATACTGGGGTCGCCTGGGTGGCTCAGTCGGTTAAGCGTCCGACTTTGGCTCAGGTCATGATCTCACAGTTCGTGAGTTTGAGCCCCACATTGGGCTCTGTGCCGACAGCTCAGAGCCTGGAGCCTGCTTCAGATTCTGTGTCTCCCTCTCTCTCTGCCCCTTCCCTGCTCATGCTCTGTCTCTCTCTGTCTCAAAAATAAATAAACATTAAAAAAAATTAAAAAAAAATCATACTGATTTTACCATAAGGGATTGCTTTAGGAAATATCTAAAGCAGTGTCATAGAAACCTGCATTAACATGTTCAATCACATCACTTTAGAATTCTCATGTAGTATAATTATAACAGAAGCCAAGTGCATGACAATGTTATCCATTTTCCTTACCATGTTCCTGCATAAAGTCTTCAGTCTACTACAGCCATACCATGTGTATTTGAGTTTCGGCGTCATAAACTTACATTCATGTGATACAAAGCGTTATAGATATGTGTTTCTGTCATTATTTCGTATGGGCCACAGCTATGAGTTTTTACATAGGACATTATCTACAGATAATAAAAGAGTTTCAACAAAAATAAAACGTTTTAATTTAGAGCCAATGTCCTGCCCCTTAAACAAAAAATTTTTGTGATTCTTATGATCAGTATTTGGGAATATTAGTAAGAACAATAATTGAGGTGTTCAAATGGTTTTCTCCCTCACCTCAAGGGCCCAACTTAATTTAAGTTACATAATTCAAGAAGTAAACTGGGAAGCGATGCTTCTGGAGTTCCTATTGCACAGATGGAATCTGAATACACCAACAGAGGTCTCTGTTGACGCCTCTCCTTCATTTTCGGATGTGTCAAGAAACCGCAGGGAGACTTAGCGTTCTCCAGCTGGCAAAAGTGAGTTGAAGATAACCAAGTTAGACCTCTTCAGTATGGTAAACCATTTGCAGGATCTCAAAGGAAATAAAGCCTTTTCCGGAGGTAGCTGAAGGGGAAGATGGCGGGGGTGGTGTTGGAGGGGATGGTTAAGAAAAAAAGAGAAGAGGAGGAGTGCTAAGCAGAAAGGAGCAAGCAACCCCAGGGGTGGCCTTTCCGGAACCAGCCCAGGTAGAAGCTCCTGCCATTACAAGATGTAACCACCAGGTGGAGCCTAGGGAAACATCAAATCTGAGCCCTTACAGAACTCCAGGTTTGTGCTAAAGCCCACCAGCCTACCAGGTTCACACCTGCAATCACATAAAGTAGGGTTTATTACTTGCTGTAGCAAAGATAATTATAAATCTTGGGGCCTGAGCAGCATCTAGATAAGAGGGAATTAGGAGGGGTTTATATTAGGACTTGGGTTTCTGTTAGATGGTTTGGGGGATGATTCAGGAGAGTGAAGTTTGTTCTGAATTGGGAGCTGTCAGAAAATAGGGGTACTATCGAGATTGAGTATCTTGATTTTTATCAAGGAGGTGGCAGGAGTGGGATCAAGATAACACTGACATTGATAAAGAAGTAGCAGGTGCTCATGTTAGCCAGGAGAGTGAGATGTTTTGTTGTTTCTATGGTTCACACAAGGATCTTGTTTTTGTGCTAAAGGCATGATTGTGGAGTGGGCTGTTTTGTGTCACTCTATGACAGCCACAGAGGGACCTTACTAGACATGCTGCTATGTGAAATGGTTTGTGTTTGCTAAGTATTGAACCAGTTCCCAGCTGTTGATGCCAGGCCAGTTCCCAGCTTACACTTGTCAGGACTCTTTTTTTTTTTTCTTTTCACATGCTTTCTATCCACAGATAGAAAGGAGCAACCATGAGAAGGAGCATCCCCATGAGTCCATCCCTGAGGAAAGCTGGGGACGTGGTGGTTAAATGCCAAGCTGTGGCCTTGGACCAACCTGACTTTGTGTCCCAGCTCTGCCACTCATTGGCTATGTGACCTTGAGTAAGTTATTTAACTTCTCTGTGCCTCAGTTTCTGCTTTTGTTTTTTTTTTTTCTTTTAAGACTTATTTTATTTTTAAAGAGAGAGAAAGAGAGCATGTGAGCAAGGGAGACGGGCAAAGGGAGAGAGAGAAAGAGAAAGAGAATCTTAAAGCAGATTCCATACTCCACACAGAGCTTGATGTGAAGCTCAACCCCATGACCCTCAGATCATGACCTGAGCTGAAATGAGGAGTCAGTCACTCAATGGACTGAGCCACCCAGGCACCCCCCCCCCCCGCCCCGCTTTTAAAGAGTTTCTGCTTTTGTAAACAGAACTAAAAACAATACCTAACTCTTATGGAATTTGGGAAAATTAAGTGAGATAACACATATAAGCACTTAAAACAAGTGCCCAGCACATGAAAAGCATTTAACTTAGATTATTTACCCTTTTCATCATTTGTCAGAGGTCACCTTCCCTTGGTAAGGCACAGTCACTCTGGAAACCCATTCAGGTGGCTGAAGAACCAAAGAATATTAGGTTTCTATAAACTTCTATAGATAGAAGGAGCTCAGAAAGGGAGTTGATGGGTTGTCTTCCACATCTGGTTTAACAAATTAAAAAAAAAAAAATTGCCTGACTTAGTAAGAGATTGTATCCAAAAAGACTATTGCAAAACAACAACAGCAACCAAAAACCAAAAGGATTTGCAAGAGGGGAGGAGGAAAGGGACCACTGCAATAGGAGAATGCTGTGAACATGTCTGCCAGCAGCTTAAGAGTCAGGTAAAAAGAGTTTTTCTGTTATAGAGAAGAGTAAACAAGGCTAAGAAGAATCCATGCGGAAGTGAGATGTAAGAGTGGCATGATTGGATAGTAAGCCAGAGAGTGTTTGATCCTAAGGCCTACCCGTTCTCACAAGGGGCTGTGTGCGGGGGCTCAGGCTGACAGTGGGCCAAAGTTCAAGCGCCCAGAGGTAGAGAAGCTTAACCAAAATTTGGTTAACAGCATTTAGTTGCAATTGATCAGAGAGGACAAACAGTTCAGCTAATCATTTATGAAGCAAACAAAGGGAATTTAAAATCCGTGTCCAGCCTTGTCACAGATAAACAAGGGGACATTAGTGACTCTTATTTAAGTCATATGGGGAAGGGTGGTTCTTTGCAGTAGGCCCTTTTCCAGAACATAAAGGGTTGGGGATTTCTTAATCCCCATTACTCTTTTCCAGGAACACAGGGCTCAGGTCAAATTCAACATGTTTCCTAATTCTCAACGTGTTCTATTCCAGATAAAAGACAACATTTGGGCTTTGATATGACCTGAGACATTCTGGGTCCTTATGCAGAGGCACAGTTCTGTAAGCGAGAGGGCTTGGAGAGAGGACTTGTTTATTTGTGATGCCCTTGGCAAACTAAACTGTTTGGAACATACTCGCTTGTTGCATAGCTTGTGTGGCTCTGCACTTCTTCTGACCCCCCAGAGGATCCATGGGAAATAAAACTTCAAATGAGGCAACATCAGCACAAGTGCTGAAACTGTACTTGAGTTCAACCCATATTGAGGGAACAGCTCTCTCTCCGTCGCTTTAACCTATTCTCTGCCTGTAACTCAGCATTGAAATGCTGCTCACCGGCAGACTTCCCCTGCACTCCCTCTGCCTCTGCCACATGGCTGAATGTTTTCCTGTGTTGCTTACTGTGCTTCCCTTGTAGGAATGCAAACATTTCACTTGCAAGTTGGGGCTTTCTCGACCACTTTGCCCCTATAACTTCTCCCCTCTCACTCTTTCCTTTTCATTGCTTTTGTTAAAAGTGACACGGCTTGAGGGCTGATCATTCATTCTGCAGTAGAACCTGGCCATCTTGCAATTCCTACAACTTGCTGTATTTTTCTGGAAGCCAGCCTGGATGGGAAGTAGGGCCTGAGAGATGACTGCAGATCCTCAAGCCTGCCCCCACCTCCCATGAACATCTTTATTAAGATTTCCAGTCAGGTTCTGAGCAGTCAAGCTCTGATTTACTTTCCCCTTCAAGAGCCAAGGGAATAAAGCTGTCAAGTAAGCAGCTGATGATTTGAACTAATTCTGAGGATTTGTGGAAAGGCTCAAAATCCATGTAGGAGGGAGGAGCAGCCTGACAGCTACAAATGGAAAATGGGTCAAGTGTGTCTATCTGCACTCACCCTTCCCTTCCTGCCCCTTCCCTCTTTCCTGAAGAGACTCCTTCCTCTCCACCAGTCTCCACTTCAGGAGCCAATGCCCTCTACCTTTCTTCTTCTCCTTCTTTTTTCTTTTTATTTAAAGTAGACTCCACACCCATGGTGGGGCTTGAACTCACCACCTCCCAGATCAAGAGTCCCATGCTCTCTGGACTGAGCCAGCTAGGTGCTCCCGCCTTTTCCCCTTCTTAAAAACAATACCCCCAAACTGACTGTTCTGAAAGAAGGGCTGTGAATCATAGACCCCTATCCGGAGGAGGAACTCTAGAGAGTTGTCTAATCCAACGCCTTCCTTTTGTAAAATACTTCTCACTCCACATTCGGAAATCTAGCTGTACCCTTTTTCTTCACATCTTGGAAAATTTTAATTATGTATTTTCCTGGGAGCGGAAGGAAAGAAGTAGCTTTTCATCCGCTGGCTTCCTTCCTTCCCCTGGAGGCTGCTTCTCCTAGGAAAGAAGGGCATTTTGTGGCACCTCAAAGGAGAAGTGGCTGAACTTTTAGAACTATCCTTGCATCAGTACACTAAAACAAAGCTGAGGCACTGTGAATCCCTGGTCCAGAGATAGCACTTTTAGAGACATTGATTAAACTGGGGCTGGGGGTAGTATTTAATCAAACAAGGTTGGAAGTCAATGCTCAGTGACACCATAGTGTCTGCAGAAAACTCCTGTATAAGAGGAAGAGAAGCCAGATGTGTTCTTCTGCAGCTACATCCGGGACCTCTTACTCCCTCTTACTTCCCCTCTCCCGCTCTCAGTAAGAAAGTTCGGGAAGAGGGGCGCCTGGGTGGCTCAGTCAGTTGAGCCACCGACTTCGGCTCAGGTCATGATCTCACGGTCCGTGAGTTCAAGCCCCGCATCGGGCTCTGTGCTGACAGCTCAGAGCCTGGAGCCTGTTTCGGATTCTGTGTCTCCCTCTCTCTGACCCTCCCCCGTTCACGCTCTGTCTCTCTCTGTCTCAAAAATAAATAAACGTTAAAAAAAAAAAAAAAAAAAAAAAAAAAAAAGAAAGTTCGGGAAGGGGAGGACTCAGGGCCAGGATGGAACATGTGGCCCAGCCTAAGCCAATCAGTGCATCCTGAACCACGTTCCCCACACCCCCACCCCCCATGTGGCTGTCAGACGTGGGCGTAGGATCTGAGATGTTAACAATCCTTGAATGCCAGGGCATGTGCAGCAGCTCCATGGAAGAATCTCTCTCTCTTTCACTGAACTGGAGCCCACGAGGCTGTGCGTTGGAGCTGCTGTCTGAAGCAACCACTCAGAGCCTGAGAAAAGCACCAGTGCACAGAGGGGAGCAGAGTCAGCCACGAAACGGAGAAATCCGTTTTGCTTGAGCTCCGAGTCAGGCTTCTCCTGAAACCAGTCCTCAATTCCATGTGCCAATCAATTCCCACTCGCCTTAATCTGGTTTAAAGTAGTTTCTATCACTAGATACTCAGAGTCCTACCTGAGAGAATCAATGTGCTTGACACATAGTAGCTACTCCAAGAGGTTTTGGAATGAGTTTATGAATCAAGCATATGTTTGCCTTTAATGTACTGTACTGGTATCCACACCCACTTCAGCCCTTCTTGGTTTCTTTCTTAAAGGAAGTTCAAATTGCTTTATATGTTTCAATTCAAACTGGGTGAGTGGCAGGTATTATTTGGGGGGGCAGGGGATGAGCAGAACTTAAAATGGGGGGGGGGGGCGGTGTGGACAAGAAGGAAGAAGGACATAAACCAGAGATGGTGAGGGTGAGATAATCAGCGGAGGGCTTCCAAAGAGAGCAGTTAGTTGCCTTCTCAGAATAGAGACAAAAATAAAATCCCTTCCGAAGAGTTTAATGCTATTGCTCTCCCTTAAATGAAGTAATTCCAAAACAGGGCAGACAACAAAATCCTTCTAAGGCTTGCACCTTGAAAAGTATAGACTTTTTAAGGCATTATTCATTGTATAAACTGGTTCAGTCCCGTTAGAAATGCTTTTGCCAGCATTTGGATTTTTTTTTTTTTTTTAATCTTTTGACCCATGTCAGGAAGGAAGAATTTCCTCTGCCCTTCAAGGTCCTCCTAGCTGGACTAAGAATTAAATTGACATGAGACAGATTAACAGGAGAAAATCAAATTTAATTTCATGTGTAGAAGGAATCCATACAGAAGACAGACAAAAAAAGGTATGCGTGTCATTCTGAATTAAGGAAAAGTGGGTGAGGATCTTGGACTTCGAAGGGAAGGAATACAATTCACAGGAAGGTGAAACGGAGTAAATATTTGGTAAACAAATATTTGCTGGGCCCCTCAGCAACAATGCAATATAGGAGACTTTGATCTAACCCATCTTGCTAGGTTCCTCCCTGTCTGCCGTAGTAGACCCTCTCAAAACGTAATTATCTACGGTGATAACTCTCTTCCTAGAGCAGGTTGCCCATCTAAATTCTTTTTAGGCAATTGAGGCAGAAGAAAAGAACTTTTCCCGGATCTGCTGGGTTTTAATTGCTTTGCTTTTTAAATCAAAATAATCATGCCAAAGTGGCCCATCTTCAGACAGCCTGCCCTTGGCCCATACACTCATGTTTCAAATACCTATGACTAAGTAACTATCGCAAAATTTAGTAGCTTAATACAACCATTTATTTTGCATGCAGGTCTGTGGGAAGGGCTCTGCTGGGAAGTTTGCCTGGCTCCAGTTTATGAGGTCTGTATGATACATTTCCAAGGTTGTATCTTTGTCCACATGTCTGATGTCTCACTGCTGCTGGGATTTTCTTATTGTCACCTGGCATCTCAGAAACCAGGGATTCTTCATGTCACTTGGGTCTCTCACATCATGGTACTGTCAGGATAATTGTACTTTCTAGAAGCAGGAAATAGATGTTGGGGGGCCAATTAAGGGCTACACTTGAAACAGGTGCAGTGTTACTAATACATTTTTTTTTAAGCTAGGGGGAACCTTTTATTTTTTTCTCTTTACAAATATATATATACATGTATGTATATATATATATATATATATATATATATATATATATTTTTTTTTTTTTTTTTTTTTTTTTTTTTTTTTTAATTTACATCCAAGTTAGCATATAGTGCAACAATGATGTCAGGAGTAAATTCCTAACACCCTTTACCCAATCCCCTCCCACCCACAACCCCTCCAACAACCCTCAGTTTGTTCTCCATATTTAAGAGTCTCTTATGTTTTGTCCTCCTCCCTGTTTTTATATTATTTTTGCTTCCCTTCCCTTATGTTCATCTGTTTTGTATCTTAAAGTCCTCCTATGAGTGAAGTCATATGATATTTGTCTTTCTCTGACTAATTTTGCTTAGCATAATACCCTCCAGTTCCATCCACGTAGTTGCCAATGACAAGACTTCATTCTTTTTGATTGCTGAGTAATACTCCAGTGACAGACATGGTATTCTATTGGTCAAAGCAGTCACAGAGCCCACCCATGTTAAACGGGGAGTGTCAAGGTTGCATTGTGGAAGAGCAATGGGATTGGGAGATATTGTTGTGGCCATCTATAGAACATAAAATCTGCCACAACTTATAATCTTAGGAATTTATCACATGGAGAATATGCCAAAGAAGGTATAAAAACAGAGATGTTCATTATAACTTTTGTATCCCAAAAAAGTGAAAACAACATACTTGTCTACTAATAGATTAATGACTAAGTAAATTATCACACATCAACTGATAGGAAAATGAAGCCATGATAATTAAGAAGATTATGAAACAACATGGACAAATGTTGCTATAAAAGGAGAAAAGTAAAAAATGAAAAGCATGTGCACTATGATGGTAATTATATAAAAACCGGCATGTGTCTGGACAAAGTCTGTAAGAAAATATGTAGAATTGAAAATAATTGCATTGAGGTGGTAAGATTATACATGCCTTGCATTTCCTCCTTTATTGTTATAGCTTCAAAAATGAGAAGAAAAGAAGAGGATTAAAGCTTTAATTGTCAGTGCTCAGAACTTGAAAAGTACATGGAGGTCCAGGAAAGACAAAGGGAACCCACTGTCTCCACACATATTCTTACTTATACCCTTCTGCATTGACCTCTCATCCTTGGAATGCTGATTGTCACGAAAGCAATAATTATTATATTAGTCTTGCTATGTTTCCTCAGCTGTTTATGATATAAGACTGAAAATGCTTTAAAAAGCTTCTATGACACATAAACCTAAGGTAATATTTTCATCTTTCTCATAAATGAATCCATCTTATCTAGGGTTTCTAAAATAGTTAGTGGCAATTTGGCCTGCACATTTACCCTAGAATGCTCTGGTGAGAACTAGATTAACTCTAGTCCCCCTTTTTACAGCTTTTGTTGGCTTGGGGACTCAAGGAAGAGGCTGTGGAGTCTGGAATATTCTATGCTAATGAAGCTGTAAGCGAAATTCCTGGAGTGGCCCTGAATTAACCTGAGTCTCAAGAGACCAGGGACCAGCTCTCCTGGGACTATGACACTCATAGCTATGAGTGACTTCCAACCCTGCACAATCAAAACCGACCTTTGAACGAGCACTGCTGTCCAATATTACTTCAATTTGCCAGTCATTATTGTGGGGTTTTTTTTTGAAGGCCTTTAAAAAGAGTTATTAAGGAAGGTGAAAGAAAATGCAACAAAGGTCAAAGTCTTAAAGTCTGATTAAGTATTGCAAAAACATATTTTAAAAAAGAACTGATTAGTTGGCATGTGTTTATATAGTTAATGATTGGAGAAAACTTGGAGGAGAGAAGGGTTTCTATTACATCCTGGTAAACTATTTTGATTTAGTTCAATTGCCTTTCGGAAAGTAAAAAAAAAAAAAAAAAAAAAAAAAGATTATCTACTGTTTGATTAATGTAAGTACTGATGTTCTTAGAATTCACATTTTAGGGTTTTTTTTTCCTGAAATTTGTGTTCCATTTAACAAATGCTTACATACCAGTCACTACGTGGCATTATCCTGTACTTTACAGATAGTAACCAACTTAATTCTCAATAACCCATAATGTAGTTACTATTATTACTATCCTCATTTTACAGATAAGGAAACTGAAACATGAAGAGGTTAAGAAACTCGTGTGAGATCACCAGCTAGTAAGCTGTCTAGCCAGGACCCAAATCCAGGCAGTCAGGCCCCAGAGACCTGTACTGAACTATTACGCTATGCTCCTTAGATAAGGATTCCATTAGAATTCCATTTCAACAGATATAACTACAAAGTGTCTATAATAAAACACATCCATCTCCAGGTGTGTGCTTTCTGACCAAGTTGTAGCAAAGACTCCTAAACTCGAAATAGTTAATCATCTTTCTCTTATTCTTATTCATATAGGAAATATGCTCTTATTCATATAGGAAAGATGCTCTAATATGCAATGCAGGCAACTCTTCAGGGAATTTCCTCCTTCAGCTACTGGGTAGTTATAATAACAATAAGTAAAATATACTGAGCCTTTGCATAGAGTGCTTGCCAATTTCATTGGCTACCCCCCTGCCCAACCATCCCCATGAAACATTCCTGGTGTTCATGTCCCCGTGTAATCCCTTGAATCTGGGCTGTCTTTGTTGACTCTGTTAGCCAACAGAATATGGCAGAAGTGATGCTGTGCTAGTTTCCAGGCTTAAGTCTTTAAAGGACAGCAGCTTCCACTTTTTCCCTCTTGGGAACCCTGAAGTGCTATGTAGGAAATCCAACTACCTTGATGTAGAGACCATATGCAGAGGCCATGTGGTGAGGGTGGGGGAGGGGGAGGTCCAGCTGAGCCCAGCCTCCAGCCAATCTGTTGCAGCTACACAAGTGACTATTGGCAAGACCAATAGAAAAATCACTCAGCTGAGTCTAACCAAAATAAACAGTTGTTTTAAATCACTAAGTTTTGGGATAGTTTGTTTTGCAGTGATAAATAACTGGAACACTCGGTGCCTTTGCCTTTTATTGCACTCATACAAATATTGAATCTCTAGGAACTGGATATAATGTTGAAAATTAAACAGATAAGTCAACAACGTAAGTACTCTGAATAAGATATAGTCAGATAAAAGGATAAAGAGTGATTGGTAGGAGTGGTTATTTTAGATGGGGAGGCCAAGGAAGGCTCTTCCAAGGACATTACTTTCAAGTAGAGATCTGAATGTAGATTAGAAGGACCAACCACACAAAGATTAGTAGGAAGCAAGTTCCAGATGAAGGGGGTAAGTTAAAAGGCACTGAGGTGGGAGGGGCTTGGCCTGTTTGAAAAGCAGAAGTCCTGGGGCGCCTGGGTGGCTTGGTCGGTTGAGCGTCCGACTTCAGCTCAGGTCATGATCTCACGGTCCGTGAGTTCGAGCCCCACGTCGGGCTCTGTGCTGACAGCTCAGAGCCTGGAGCCTGTTTCAGATTCTGTGTCTCCCTCTCTCTCTGCCCCTCCCTTGTTCATGCTCTGTCTCTGTCTCAAAAATAAATAAACATTAAAAAAAAAAAAAAAAAGAAAAGCAGAAGTCCCTGGGCTGGCCCACAGTGAGTGAGGGTGGAGTGGTGGGGGGACACAAAGAGGTGAAGTGGGACTAGATCATGTTCCAGTTCTGGTAGAGTTGGGATTCTATTCCACGTGTAAAAGACCATGGGAGGTTTTTACACAGTAAAGTGATATGCTCTAATGTGAGCTCTCAGAAACATAGCTCTGGCAGCTGTGTGAAATAAAAACTTCAAGGACACCAGGCGGGAGCAGGGAAATTAGTTAGGCAAGTCTTGCAATAGTCCAGACATAAGTGAGAGTGGCAGAGACGAGGGAAGTGGTTCTCAGACTGTGGCGTCTAGTTTGGTGGTTCCTCAAAAAGTTAAGTGTAGAGTTGCCATGTGACGTAGCAGCTCTGCCTCCAGGTATGTACCCAAGAGAATTGAAAACATGTCTACACAAAAAATTGTACACTAATGTTCATAGCAACATTACTGATAATAGCCAAAAAGCAGAAGCAAAACCAAATGCCCATCAAACGATGAATGATTAAGATGTAATATATCCAGAAGCGCCTGGGTGTCTCAGTTGGTGAAGCTCCCAACTCTTGATCTTGGCTCAGGTCATGATCTCACAGTTTGTGGGTTCGAGCCCCATGTCTGGCTCTGTGCTGAGCATGGAGCCTGCTTGGGATTCTCTCTCTCCCTCTCTGCCCCTCCCCTGCTGTCTCTCTTTTTCTCTCAAAATAAATAAATAAAGTTAAAAAAAAAATAGAGGCACCTGGGTAACTCAGTTGGTTGAGTGTCTGACTTCAGCTCAGGTCATGATCTTGTGGTTTGTGAGTTCAAGCCCCACATCAGGTTCACCGGTGTCAGCCTATTAGCACAGAGACTGCTTTGGATCCTCTGTGCCCCTCCCCCACTTGCATTCTCCAAAAATAAATAAATATTTTTTAAAATTAAAAATAAATAAATACATACGTAAATAAATAAAATAGAATGGGCTATATCCATACAATGGAATAGTATTCAGCCTTACAAAGAATTAAGTATGATAAATGCTACAACATGGATGAACTTTGAAAATATTATGTTCAGTAAAAGAAACCAGAAAGAAAAGATCATATATTATATATGGGTTAAACTTTTGTGATGTGTCTAGAATTAGCAAATTCATAGAAACAGAAAAATTAGTGGTTACTAGGTAGTAACAGGTGATGGTATTGGGGGAATGGGCAATGACTGCTAATGGAATGATGAAAACGTTCTGGAATAAGATAATAGTGATTGTCGTACAACTTTGTGAATATACTGAAAACCATTAAACTGTATAGCTTATAAGGGTGAAGTTTATGGTATGTAAATTATTTTTCAAGTTAAAAAAATATTAAAAAGTGTAGCCTGAGGACCTCTAGGAATCCCTGAGACATACTAATGGGTCTGCTATTTTCAGGTCAAAACTATTTTCATAATAACACTAAGACATTATTAGCCTTTCCTATTCTCATTCTTTCATGAATATAGTTTTCCAGAGGCTATATGACATGATATTGAAGCAGAAGTTATTGAATGCAGAAGTAGATATGAAAATCCCCCCCCCCCTTTTTTTAAACTAGATATTAAGGGGATTGGCAAAAAACTAAAGCAATGCCACTCTTCTCACTTAATTTTTTTGGAAAATATGGATGCATTACATACACATATATAATTTATATTAACATGGTATGGACTTTTTATATTTTATTTTATTTTTATTTTTTAATAGATTTTTTAAATGTTTATTTTATTTATTTTTAAGAGTGTGAGCAGGGAGGGGCAGAGAAAGAGGGGCAGAGAAAGAGGGGCAGAGAAAGAGGGAGACAGAGAATCCCAAGCAGGCTCTGCACTGTCAGCACAGAGCCCAATGTGGGGCTCAAACCCATGAACTGTGAGATCATGACCTGAGCTGAAATCAAGAGTCTGACACTCAACTGACTTGAGCCACCAGCCTCTTCTTTTTAAGAAGAATTTTAGTATTTTATTTATTTATTATTATTATTTACATTTATTTCTTTTTGAGAGACAGAGAGAGACTGTGAGAGGGGGAGGTACAGAGAAAGAGGGAGACACAGAATCAGAAGCAGGCTCCAGGCTCCGAGCTGTCAGCACAGAGCCCAACGCAGGGCTCGAACCCACGAACTATGAGATCATGACCTGAGCTGAAGTCAGACACTTAACCAACTGAGCCACCCAGGCACCCCAAGAATTTTAGCATTTTAAAGCTGAGTGCAACATAGCAGTGTAAACAAACTGAAAGTCAGCCATGGCATTAGGAAAGATGTCAAGATATTTCTCTTTCCATTCTGGACTCAGAGAAATTATTTTCAAAAGCAGAGAGGTTGGATTTCAGTTTTGCTCTGTTTGTTTTGTCTTACAAATAATCAACTTTCTCCATTTCTAGTTCTTGTATAAAATAAATCAACCAACCAATCTATCAAATACAGGAATGTGATTTATAAGATATATTCATTTAACATACTTTCAACACAACAAAACAATGCAAGTATTGCATAGAAATTCTTAAACTCAAAAATTCAGATTCCTATAAAGTTCAATCTGAAAAAAATGTTGTATTACTACTAAATATTATTGAAATTAGATGACTATAAGTAAAACTTGACATTACTGACTGTATATTATTTATAATAAGGTGTTCATTTTTTTAATGTTTGAAAATGGCAGTATGATGATGCTTTTAAAGAAGTCTTTATCTCTTAGATATATATACTACAGTATTTTCTGGTGAAATAATATGCTACCTGACAGTTTATTTCATTTTATTGTTGAGGGCTTTTTTTTTTTTAATTGAAATATAGTTGGCACACAATGTTACACTACCTTCAGTTCTGACAGTTGCTGTTAAATAATCTAGTGTGGTTGGGGTCAGGGGACAGCAGGGTTATAAACAAAATTGGTCATATGCTGATAAATGTTGAATCCAGGTAATAGATACATGAGGACTCATTATCCTATTCTTTCTACTTTGTGTATGTTTGGAAATTTCCATAACAAAAAGTTTAAGAAAAGAGCTCAATATTTATCCAATGTTTGGAGACTGTGGCTGCTGTTCAAAAAAGAACACACAAGATCCGAGACTGTAAATTGTTCTATATTTTACTCACTTGAAGTTTTTTTTTCTTGAAAGGATTTTGTGCAATTGTACGTTTCAAGACAAATATAAAAAGTAGTGTGTATTTATCCATAACCTCCTTTATAGTAAATCCTGGTACCTCCTATACACTTCCAAGCATAGCAATGAGAGTAAATAATTCCCCCTAATTTGGTCTTCTCACTCAACTGCTGTCACATTAATTGCTACTTTTGTGTAGCTACTGCCTGCCTGTAGCCACTGATAACATTTTAAAATATATCACTAGACAAGACAGATATTTTAGTGTCCAAATTCACATGTTAATTTAGCAAGCTTTCCATTTTTCAGTAATTATCTTTAAGTTAGAATTTTTAAATTCTGTTATTGACTTAGTTCTTTATTATAATCCAATCGTATTTTGCCTTAGAGGAGTCTTCAAAACTCACTTTTTACCCACCAGTGTTGAAAAGGTCACTCCATAATATTTTAACATTCCTATATATAAATTATATAATATACACGTATGTCAGTAAATAAGATATTCTGAACCCTTTACACTGCTTCTCCACCCCCTCGTGAGGACATAATGCAAAGATGGCCGACTGCAAACCAGGAAGAGGGCTCTCTCCAGACACGCAATCTGTTGGCACCATAATCTTGGAATTCCCAGATTTCAGAATAGTCAGAAATAAATTTCTATTGTTTAAGCCACCCAGTCTATGGTAATTTGTGACAGCAGCCCAAACTAAGACAAAGAATTTCTGTTTTATAAGCCTGGATAGTCAACAATTTTGTGTAATGATAAAGAGGTAAGCAAAACCAAATTTAAGGACAGAGCAGCTAAATACAAGGAGTTGAAGTTATTTAATTCAACTCAAACCTTGAAGAAATGAGAATATACATTTTAAAAGGTTTCAAGCTCCTGTTTTTTCACTACTAGATAATGCTCTTTCCTACTCTTAGTTAATAACATGCATGTCTAAAATTAAGCCTCTTGTGTTGCCTTGGATTCTGTTACTTTAAATAGGCACCCACCAGATTATAATTTTTACTTGTTTGAAGATTGTTGGAGTCTGATATTAATTTTTTTCCTGCCAAAAAAAAAAAAATATATCACAATGGGCAAGCTGGAAGTCAGAAACAATTATTCAGCATAGTACAATTAAATTGGCTTTTCTCCCGGCATCTTTCTTGCTACCTTTAATTATTGTTTGAGTCTGAAGTTCAAGGAAATCGTCATAGGACAAGAATTCTTTAAAAGAGAGAGAGAGACCATTGTTTTTCTAAGACAGAATAGATACTTTTCACAGTGTATTCCAAAAAAACTATTATGTAAGCTAAAATTGCTCCCTGGAAATGATGCCTACTGAGGGGGCTATCAGCTTGAAGGGTAACAGTTGCTTCGATGTGAGCTAGGGTGAATAAACATCCTGACATTTCTCTCTAGGACCTGAAGCCTAATTCAATGATGGGATTATGTCTAAATTGCTAAACTGAAAATAATTACCTCAGGAATAGTTATATTGATTATGACTGAAAAGCACAGAGGATCCGCCTTCTATTTTTAGTTTAAATGTACATTCTTTGTTGAGGAAGCTGAGGGATGCATTTAGTCAACCAAATTTCTGAAAGAATAAACTGTGGTGTATGATTGTGAGGAAAGAGAAAACAGTTTGTGACCTCCAGAAGCTCTCAGCTACACAAGTTAGAAAGAAAAGATTTATATACCTGAATTAATTAATATTGGAATACTAAATTGTATGGGACTAATTACAAGTGCCTCTGAATTCAGAGTGGGAGCAAATGAATGAGTATGATAACCATGATTTAAAAGAGGTGTTAGAAATTGTATGTTAAGTCTGGAACTGAAAACTCAGTTTCAAATTCTGGCATGTGGTAAGGGTCTAAAGATACTGCATCCAAAATATTCTAGTTAGCTATCCAATTCAGTGCTTTCAACTATAAAGTTTATAGATGAAATTGGGAAAGATTACAAATTTATAACAGGAAATCAAGTTCATCATTGATTAACCAAATTAAATGTTTCTGATGATTGAAAATTACACATACATAAACGTACATATTTTGCTTCATTTCAATATTTATTTACATTCTTGAGACTATTTTGGACCTACATATGTGCAGAACAATATATCTATAGGACTTTTACTCATTTATAGTAAGCACACAGTAAGAATTGTTGAATAATGATCATGCATACATGTGTATATATGCATATATGAATAGATATAGTCATTTGAATTAGTCTCAATAAGTCAATAAAATAATTACAAGTTTGAGTTATTTATATACAATGGCCATGATTCACAATATTGATGATCTTTTCTCACAGAAAAATACATACATACACTTTAAAAAGAAAGGTTTTGAATTAAAAAAGCGATAGATACCTTTTGTATCTATTGTAAAAATTTTCAACAATACTGAAATATGAGAAAAAAGGTGGAAGACTTTCATGGTTTTCTAAAGCGCAGACATGTATACAGCTTATTTTCAACACAATAAGATCATACTATATGTTTTTCTTTCTTGATTTTTCCATTCAATTATATATTACATAATTGTTTCCTATCAGGGCAACCTCATCGCTAGCATTGCATTGTATAGATATACCAGAATTTTTTTAGAATGTTTATTTATTTTTGATAGAACGCACACGAGAGCAGGGGAGGGGCAGAGAGAGAGGGACACAGAGGATCCGAAGGGGGCTCTGTGCTCACAGCAGAGAGCCAGATGTGGAGCTCTGGCCTATGAACCGTGAGATCATGGCCTGAGCTGAAGTTGGACACTTAACCTACTGAGCCACTCAGACGCCCCTAGATATACCAGAATTTATGCAACCATTTCCTCCTGGTGGATATAGAATTGTCTCTCCTTTTTAAATATCACGAATAGCGTTTCAGGGAATATCACTGCACGTATATCGTTTGTGTGTTTTTATAGGAGAGATTCTGAGAAGCAGAATTGATGAATCAGAAGGTATGAGTGCTCTAAATTTTGATAAAAACTACACATTTGAATTCTTGTATTCTTGTATTCTCAACCTTCGGTTAGTAAGAAGGAATACAGCCAACCAAGGAAAATGTTTTCTATAGAAAACATCTTACTAAAATATCTTACTCATCCAATGGACCCTGATTCTAGGGGACAGCCTGCCTTGCCCCCCTGAGGCTCTAGTGGCATAACACTGTCACCTCCTTAAGAGACGGCCCTGGGATTTTTTCCAGAATATGGAATTATATATTTCTTTCCTATTAAATTTAGGATATGGTTTGTGTTTTTTTTAAGTGAAAGGGAACTTAGAGATTAATCCCCTAATATTTGGGGCATACTTTTATTTGCAAGTAAAAGAAATAACTCCAACTGGCTAAAACAATAAAAGGAGTGTAATTGGCTTACATTCACTGACAAATGACAGATATTGGGCAGGCTTCCTGTGTGATTTGATCCAGGGTTCACAATATGATTTGCTTTTTAGAATTTCTCTTGGCTCTGCCCTATTCTGTATGTTGGCTTCATCCTTGGCCTGGCCTTCCTTACAGGGAGGGCGACCAGCAATTCTAGGGACTGAATACTTCCTTATTTCTATCCTGAATCCCACACTAATTAGACCAACTTGGGATAACTGTCCATCCCCGAATCAATATCTCTTACAAGGGAAATAGGTCCACAAACCCTCAACCTAGAGCTAAGTGTAAGGCCAATCCCACCCAAACAATATGAATGCTATGTAGTAAGGGAGGAGGGGAATGGATGCTGATTAAACAACCACTTCTTAGGGAGGAACTTCCTTTCCTCTTGCCTCAGGTTTCTACAGAGAGGAACTTCTAAAGAAGTAACCCCTTCCTTACTCCTCCCCTGACTGGTGGATACTAAATTCTGGCATTCATGTTCATTTCTCCACTGGATAGAGCTAATCTAATGAAAGGTTGCAAGCACTGGAGATTTAGCTATTTTTTTTTCTTCCTGGAGTTTAAATGGGACAGCAATACTGGGATAAATGTGGATCCTTTGCAGGCTCAAATATCCCCTGCTGTGTGCTGTGCTAGGGTCTGGCATAGGGGAGGAGGAGGTTAGAGGGACAGGGAGTAAATTAGCAGCAAGGCTTTTTGTCCACAGGTCTAAATTTCTCTCTTCTAATCAGCTTTATTGATAATAGAGTCTGTATTTTGTTCTCTACCTCTTGGTGTCCTGTGTCTTTACTTCTCAATTGGTTCTGATCTTGAGGCAGAGAGACAAAGTTGCTTATTGACCTTTTAAAACCCAATATTGCACCATTTCAGGTTCTGGTCTTTTCGAGGCTTTTCCTTCCCATGGATGGAAACACCTGAATGTGATTTTCCAGGCCTATTCTTACCCCATTTTCTGCTTCAAATCTAGACCTTCTACCCAATCTAGTCCCTGCATTTTCTATGTAGAATTTGTTATTATGCTTATGTTATTGGAATTGGGCTTCTGTCTTATATGCGAAGTCACTCTCTCTTGATGAGCCCTAGGTCCCATGTATGTTGGGTCCAACTTTGGTAACCTAGGTCTCCAGTTCCTTTTTCAGACTGGACCTTGGCCAGTTCCCCTCTATGTTATTTTCCTAGGGCTGCTGCAACAGATTACCGTAAACTTGGTTACTTAAAAGAACAGAAATTGATTTCCTCAGTTCTTGAGGCCAGAAGGTCAAAATTAAGGTACCAGCAGTGTTGGTCCTTTTGGGAGGCTGTGAGGGAGAATCCAGTTCATGACTCTCTCCTGGCTTCAGGGGTCTCCAGGGAAATCTTGGCATTCCTTGGTTTGTGGCAACATCACTCCAATCTCTGCCTCTGACTTCACATGGTCTTCCCTTCTGTGTCTATAAGGACATCAGAATTGGATTTAGGGTCTACACTGAATCCAGAAGCCCTCATCTTGAATCCTTAACTTTTTTTTTTTTTTTTTAAGAGAGCTCCATGCCCAATGTGGGGTGGGGCCTGAATTTACAACCCTGAGATTAAGAGTCAGATGCTTCAGGGCACCTGGCTGGCTCAGTCAGAAGAGCATGCAACTTTTGACCTTGAGGTCGTGTCCCCATGTTGGATATAAAGATGACTCAAATAAATAAAAACTTAAAAAAAGAAAAAGGTGCTTGTGGATCGGTTAAGTGTCTGACTCTTGGTTTTGGCTCAGGTCATGATCTCTCAGTTTGTGAGACTGAGCCCCATGTCAGGCTCCACGCTGATAGTACAGAGCCTGCTTGGAATTCTCTCTCTCCCAATCTCTCTGCCCCGCCCTCCTCACTTGCAGTCTCTTTCCTTCTCCCTCTCAAAATAAATAAATAAACTTAAAAAAAAAAAAAAAGAGTCAGATACTCCACTGACTGGGCCAGCCAGGCACCCTGAGATCTTTGAATTCATTACATCAGCAAAGACCCTATCTCCAAATAAGGTTATACTCACAAGTAACAGAGATTAGGACTTGGACATATCTTTTGGGAAGACACAATTCAACCCATACACCCTCTTCACTTTTTAGTCCACCTGGAGAAACTGACTCCTGTGACTTCCTGAAGCTCACTGCTTGCACAGACTTCTGAATGCTGCCTGCATTGGAGCCTCCCTTCCGCTCTCCTTTTCAACAACTAAATCTTATGACCCCTTTTGTTTACTGTCTAGACACCATCTAGGGATGTGGCTCACCTTGAATGCCAAGTTTGACGGCCAAACTCCAACTATCCTATTATCTGAGCACAGACTCATGGTCCACCCCACCCCATCACTCTGCTATTTATCATACATCACTGAGTGTGTCCATGGCTAGGGTCTAAAATCCCCACTGCTGCATATGATTATAATTGGTCATGTCCTGCTGTATTCTGAGGTGCTACCCAAGAAGCACTAGACCTCTTAGAAATCTCATTAAGAATTTCAAATATTTAGTGGGGTGCCTGGGTAGCTCAGTCAGATAAATGTCCAACTTTGGCTCAGGTCATGATCTCACAGTTTGTGGGTTCGAGCCCCGTGTTGGGCTCTGTGCTGACAGCTCAGAGCATGGAGCCTGCTTCAGATTCTGTGTCTTCCTCTCTCTCTGCCCTTCCCCCACGCATGCTCTGTCTCTGTCTCTGTCTCTGTCTCTGTCTCTCTCTCTCTCTCAAAAAATAAGCATTAAAAAAGTAAAAAAAAAAAGAAAAAGAGAAAAAAGAATTTCAAATATTTACAATAATATCCAAGCACTAGTTTTCTGATGCCATAAATTCTGTTGAAGTAAACTAATGAGGTATTGTACATTAAAATATTTAGCTCAATGCCTGGCACATAGAAACACCTTCCATCTATTCTATAGTTTCTGTGTACCATGCACGAGGCTAAGCATGTATCTTATCTCCTTTAAACTTTACAACAACCCTATTTTGATCTCTATTGTACAAATAAGAAAATTAAAACTTAATAACCTTAAGCAAGTTGTCTTTCAGGCAAGGAAGGAAGAAGTGAGATCGGAACACAGGCAGTGTGACTCTGGAGGCTGTCCCCTTCACCAGCACACCTAACTGCCTCAAAAAAAGCCAGCTGAAAAATGAAAATTGAACAAGATTTTTGCAAGAGTTTAAATCAGTTCTTGTCAGTCAACTAAAATGATTGGAGCTTTGGAATTGCAACATTTTGAAACATAGAATGCAATTAAAAATTGCCATATATATTTTGGCTATTTTTTCTTTTTAAATAGACTTTATTGAAGTATAATTTACATATATGAAAATGCACCCATCTTAAGAGGATAATTCAATGAGTTTTGACAAATGTATGTATCTGTGAAATGACCACCATAATCAAGATATAAGATTTTTCCTGGGTGCCTGGGTGGCTCAGTAGGTTAAGCGTCTGACTTCAGCACAGGTCATGATCTCATGGTTCGTGGGTTCCAGCCCTGCATCGGGCTCTGTGCTGATAGCTTGGAGCTTGGAGCCTGCTTCAGATTCTGTCTCCTTCTCTCTCTGCCCCTCCCCCGCTTGTACTCTGTCTCTCTCTCTCAAAAATAAACATTAAACACATATATATTATATGTATATGCCTAACCCTAATATATATAGACATATACATATAATATATATATAAGATTTTTGCATCCTCCAAAAACTTCCCTTGTGCTCTTTTGTGGTCAATTCCCTACCCCACCCTACCCCTGACCCCAGGCTGCCATTGATCTGCTTTCTGCCCATTTTAGAACTTCATATAAATTCACGAATGCACTATGGACTCGTCTGGATCTGGCACCTTTTGTTCAGCATATTTTTGACAATCGGCACCTGGTTGCATGTACCAGTAGTTCATTCCTCGTTACTAATGAGTAGTAACTAATGGTGTGAGTATATCACACCATATTTATCCATTCACCTGTTGATGGACATCTGGATTATACATCTGTCAAAAGACAAAAACCAGTCATTTGAGCAGGAAAATGTAATATAATTGTTGACTAGTAAAAGGTGGTTAATGATGTAAAGGGGTAAAAGAGGAACTAGAAGTAGTAAGCAGGGTGAAGGACAGCAGACTCAGGAGGAGCCAAAAACTTACAAGAGGATGTCCTGCCCCTCACAAGGCTTTGATTCTGACCTCTTTGAAAACAGGGTGCCTGATTCTTCCTATTGATATTCCCCCAAATCACATTTACATATATGCTCTTTTGGCTGCAAGTGCCAGAATTCTAATTTAAATTAGCTTAGGCAAAAAAGTCAAATTCATGATAACAATACAGGATGCTTGCTCTGTCTTCTGTGTTCTGGCAGCCTCATTCTTCTCTCTTACCATCTTTCTTCATATAATAGAAATGTGACCACTGATACCTCCTGAGATGTTCAGCTTACAACGTTGGTCACCTGCAGAGAGACCACTTCAACTCTCTGGGCCCCAAGCCCAAGATCAATGGCAAATGGCTCATTGGCCCAGGTTAGGCCACAAGCCTTCTAGATCAGTAAGCTGTTGTAGAGAGGAGGGAGAAATGTGTATGTGAAGTTATATCATATCATTGTAGCTTCTGAGAGAACAATTTGGATGGAATGAAGGAAAAGGGCTCTCGGAAGAAGAAGGCAATCCTGAGGAAACAATTACATATAAATCTACTATCGTATTATTGGGGGAAAAAAGTGTGAAAATACGACTAGATGATGAATAGGAACTAATGTTGTATATTTTATGTGAGGTAAAGGGAGAAAAGAAGTTCTGGCGATTTCACTGAGAAAGTAAGGAGACATTCATGTGAAACTTCAGATAAACAGACATAATCAAAATGTCAACAAATATGCCTCATTTACTTTCAGTACTTCAGTAAAAAAAAATAAATGAAGCAAAATGACAATGTTAATATTAAAACTAGATGATAAGTATATAGAAGTTCATTATTCTCAGGGCGCCTGGGTGGCTCAGTCAGTTAAGCGGCCGACTTCAGCTCAGGTCACGATCTCGCGGTCCGTGAGTTCGAACCCCGCATCGGGCTCTGTGCTGACCGCTCAGAGCCTGGAGCCTGTTTCAGATTCTGTGTCTCCCTCTCTCTCTGACCCTCCCCCGTCCATGTTCTGTCTCTCTCTGTCTCAAAAATAAATAAACGTTAAAAAAAAATTTTTTTTAAAGAAGTTCATTATTCTAGTCTGGTTATATTTGAAAATTTTTCATTATATAAAAAGAAGAAAAAATTATCAAATTCCAAAGTGGATCACTAAAAAGAAGTAAGCAGCATACAAGAGAAAGATTAGTCAACTCAGATAAAGAGATTTCAGAGCACTATAGATATTAGAAGTGAAAGGCCTTTAAGATCCTACAGCGCAGTCTTTCAGGCTTCGCTCCTAGTTCTGCCACTAACAATGTATGTTTTGGGTAAATCACCAAAATTCTGTAAGAGTCACATATTTTTATTCGTAAAATGAGAAGACTGGCTTAGCTGATCTCAAATATTCTGTGTCAAACCCACTCAAAGCTAGGTAAACTAGCATTCAGGGATCAATCCATGAGGTAACTAGAAGAGTGTAAAAACGTGAATCAACCCTACTCCCCTGGCATTCAGGGTTCTTCATGCTCTGGAGCCAAGTGAACTACGGTCCTCTAGACACTCCCTCCCCCCCTCAACATACTTACACATTTTTTACCCCAGTCATTTCTTCTGTGCCTGGAATGTCCCCCTTCCCATCTCTAACTCATAACATCCTATTGCTTTTGTAAGACCCATCTCAAATATTATCACTTTCATAATAATATCTTATTGAATTCCTTAATAAGATTTGACATTTCTGCTCAGTAAATCCTATGTTGCTTCTTGAACTTGTCATGTGGAATATACCATATTTTACTTTTTATCTATTTTTGGTTATTTATTTGAGAGAGAGAAAGAGAGAGCATGGTGGGGGGAGGGGGGGACAGAGAGGGGCAGAGAGAGAGGGTGAGAGAGAATTTTAAGCAGACTCCACACTGTCAGCCCAGAGCCCAATGGGGGGCTCAATCTCACCACTGTGAGATCAGGACCTGAGTGGAAATCAAGAGTCGGAGACTTAACTCACTGAGTCACTCAGGTACTCCTCTATTTTTGGTCTTTTAATTATTTTTGAAAATTATTTTCCTTTCTACTAGACTATAAACTCCTGAAGAGGAGGGATTATGTCTTTTTAAATTTCATATTCTCAAAGCATTAGCACAATAACTTACACAAAAGGAAAATTAATAATATCGAATTCATTATAAAAGGTAAAAACAGATTTATGCAAAATTGTGAGTCAGCTATTTTCCTACCAAGCTCTTATTGGCATAAACTACCCTTTTTCTAAAACTATGATGAGAGAATATGATTACCAATTTTCCAAATCAACTTCTGCAGTGATAAGATTTTCCCAGAAAGCAAAAACCCCAACAGAAGAAAATGGCACTCAGGATTTCCTTTTGTTGGAATTGTGATTATTTGGCATGTTTTGTGCTACTTAAAGGTTAAAGTTGGGATTATTGCCTCTACTGCAGGTTCTTAATTCAGGCAGCAAATACGCAAGAGACAATGGCAGAATGGAAGGCAATGTTCTAAGTATCTGGGTAATGATTTGTTATCTCCGATGGATTCTGGTAATTCCTTAAATGGAGGGCATGATTTATGCTTGGAGTAGCTGAACTCCACTAAGGTCCGCTGTCCGCAGAAAGCTAAAGAATGAGTAATTGAGCACTGCTAACCTGGTGGTGTAGAGTGATTCTGGTTATTAGTAAAATGCGGTCCAATGAATGTCTGCGGCTCTGAAGTTACTTTAGCAATTCCTTCTGTTTTGGTTTTGTGTATGTGTGGATGGCCTGGTGGAGGTGAAGAAAGGTACTGACAAGGGTTGTCTCAGCATGGGAAGAGGTATACGATCCCTCTCCTCCTCAATACAACTTAAATATTTTGGATGACTTATTTCAAGTCATTTTTATTTGTTTAGTGAAATTATATCTATGTCATTATTTTACAGGAAAATATGTATGCAATGATATATAGTTATTCTTGATTATCCTTTTATTTCATTGCAAGTTAATGCAGAATATACCTACACAGTGTAATTCTGAAGTGGTAATTAGGAATGCATGCAGGTAGGGGCACCTGGGTGGCCTAGTTGGTTAAGCGCCTGACTTTGCTCAGGTCATGATCTCACAGTTCATGGGTTCCAGCCCCCGTCGGGCTCTGTGCTGACAGCTTGGAACCTGGAGCCTGCTTCGGATTCTGTCTCCCTCCCTCTCTGCCCCTCGTCTGCTCACACTATGTCTCTCTCTCTCAAAAATAAACATTAAAAAAAATGTCTTAAGAAAGGAATGCATGCAGGTATTTTCAAATTAGAGTTTAATTTTGTAATGTGTGACTCTTGGAAGCTTTGGGAAAGATTTTAGAGATTTTGTCTATTTTGATGGGATTTATATATCATAATTGAATAAATTCTGTTCGTATTTCTATTTTTTCATCTTAAAGATATTAATGCAGGGCTTACAAGCTCCTAAATCCATTGCTTTTCTTTCTTTTTTTTTTTTTCTAAGCAGGCTTCACACCCAGCCTGTAGCCTAACATGGGGCTTGAACTCACCACCCTGAGATCAAGAGCTGGGTTAAGATCAAGTCCGATATTTAACCAAATGAGCCACTCAGGTGCCCCTACTTGCTTTTCAAGTGAACAAAAAATGACATCTCTCTTGGCTAGTGGAAATGGTAAATTAGTTTTCTCTCTTTCTTTCTTTTTTAATGTTTATTTATTTATTGTTGAAAGAGAACGGGGGAGGGGCAGAGAGAGAGGGAGAGAGGATCCCAAGCAGGTTCTATGCTGTCAGTGCAAAGCCCAATGCAAGGCTTGAACTCACGAACTGGGAGATCATGACCTGAGCAGAAATCAAGAGTCGGATGCTTAACTGAGCCATCCAAGTGTCCCGGTAAATTAATTTTCTATTGTGCTTTGTTTGATTAGTCTAGAATCTAATATTCTGTAAGAAGCTATCACCAAAAATAGGAGAAACACACATCCCAGTGACTCCCTCTCTTTCTTATTAGTGAAATTGTTTTATGTATTTCAGTACTCTCTGTAGGAGGAAAAGCAATAATTGTATAACACCAAATTAGCATATGTTCACAAATGTTACAGATACTAAAGTTTGTATATTTTCTCATAGCATCAACAAGTTTTTTACTATCTGAATAACCTTTCTTTCATTCATTCATTTAATAAAAATAAATTAAGGGGCTTAATGGGACCAGGGTTCTTCTAGATACCAGAAATACGATGAAACACAGAGCATGACTTCTGCTCTCTGGAGCTTACAATCCAGCTAAGAAACAGAAAAAGTCATTACAAGTGCTTTGAAGAAAGTACAGGGTGCATTAGGAGCAAAAGGTCAATTACCCAGGCTGTGGTTCATTCTGATTTCTTGATTTTTCTTACATTTAAAAATTGAACAGAGAAAGTGAAGATACAGGAAAGTGAAGAAAGAAAGCTATAGTAAATGATGGTATGCATGCATACATATCTTTCAGAAAAAAACATTAGTCAGTCAAATAATTGAGGTCCATTCTCTCAGTCTACCTCCCTGGAAGGGAGTGGTATTCATGATGCCCCCCACCTCTCACTATGCCCACCTTATACCCAAACCCTTAGAGTAGGGATTGGTACGGAAGGAATGACAATGTGGAAATGGAATCCACTGGGTTTTTCACCTTTCAAAGGAATAAAACCCGGTTAGTGAACTCCTGAGTGGAAAATCAGAGGGAAGAGCAGGGTAAGAAAGCCATGGCCTTGTGAGGAGCAGAGTTCAGGGTCTAATTCTTGTTGCCTTATCAGTCGCTGATTATACCTGCAGGGAGAGCTGATTATATCAACTGAGTACAGCGCTGGGGAACTGGAGTGCCTTGGCTACTTTACATTGACCTGGAAAATGTCAGGGTAAATTACAGAAGGGGAGCGGAGAGTAGGTAATCGTCCTTTTAGAAGTCTCAACGCTTTGTGGATATTAAGTTGTCACCAATTCACTAAGGATGGCTTGTGGATGGGGTGAGAGCTGAGGGAAAGATTCAAGGATTAAGGTCTTAAAACGAGACAGGCATCTGCACACGCCGCAGTTTAAAAGATGTTAATGGTCCAGGCCGTTGTGGGAAATGATCTCAGACCAGCTGGAACCTTCCCCAAAGCCGCATTGTTTTTTTCTTTTTAATTAGGATAGGTAGCATCTCCTTTAGAAGACAGAATCCTGCTCTGCGGCTAACCCCTCCAGTTGGCGGGCGGAGGCCAGCAGGCGTGTGTGCGGCCGCCCCCAGCGCCGCGGCCCCGGCTGGCGGGCATGAATCCTGCGCGCGCCAAGCGCTCCCTTGGAGTCCACGGGGCGCGCGCGCGCACACGGCCGAAGCGCGCGCTCCTGCACCTCGCGAGCGCGCTCCCCCCTCCTTCCCTTCCCGCCCCACGCGCAGGTCTTCGGCGCCCCCGCCCTCCCCGCGCTCCCACAGCCAGAACGCCGCTCAGCTGACCGGCGGGCGCCAGACGCCTCGGCTTCCAGTTCGCAAGCGCAGCTACGGCGGCGCGAGCCTCTCACGCCGACACTCCCCCTGCGCGCCCCTCCCCCACCCTGGACCGGCTTCGGGACCGACTGAGCGCGAGCTCGCGGCCGCTTCTCGGGCGCCGAGCGTGGAGCGAGGCTGCGGTGACGAGCGGCGGCTGCGCGGCCATGGGCGCGCCGGTGTCGCCCTAGGACAGGCGCGCGGAGACCGCAGCCTAGGCAGCGAGCCTTCCCGAGCGGCGGCGGCGGCGGCAGCAGCGGTAGCGGCAGGAGCAGCTCGGCCGGGATGAGCGGCGCGGCGCCCGGCCCCGGCTCGGGCTCCTCCCCGGCCGCCTGCCGCTTCGCGCACTACTTCGTGCTCTGCGGGATCGACGCAGACAGTGGGCTGGAGCCCGACGAGCTGGCGGGTAAGGCCGGGCTGCGGCGGCGCGGGGGTCCCCTCAGGGACGCGAGGGACGCTGCGGGGACGCGCGGGAGGCGGGTTCTAGACAAAGTCGGCTCCCGGCGGCGCCCGCTCTCCATCCGGACTGGCGCTCGGGCGGCGATTTAATGACATTGTTATTTATTCCTCGTGCAGGGTGCGCTGCTGAGCCCGCGGGCGTCCTGCTGCTGAGGGCGCTCGCCTAGGGCTTTCGCCTCCCAGGCGCGGGGTTATTAATAACGGGGGCGGGGGCGGCCCCTAGGGCACGGCCTCCACCCCGCACGCAGGCCCCCTCACCCGCAGCTGCTCGCGGAGGCGGCGGGTGAGTCACCGGGCGCACTAACTCCCCGGCCTTGCTGCGATCCCGTGCATCCTACCTCCCTCCGCCTGGCTGCGAAGTTTCAGCCCTGGCACGTGACGCGGCGCTCAGACCCCTTCGGGGGAGGCGGCGACAGAGACCGCTGGGCGGCGGGCGTCGCGTCCACTGAGGCGGTGATGGCCCGCTGGGCGAGTGCAGGCAGGAGGCTGGTTGGACTTAACATCCTTGACTGTGCCGGGTCTGCGCCGCTTCCCGCCTCGCGTTCTGCGATGACGGTCGACTCACCTTTTGGAATCCTGTCTATTTGGCAGTGTCACGGGAGCTGGCGAGGACCTTTGGACGCTCGGGACTCGGCACGACGCTTTGTTGACACTGCCTACGCTGTTTCTGAGTTTAGTAGTTGGACATTCTCCCCTCAGTTGGGTGCACCGTGTGTTACTGCCTGGCTTTTCTTGGAGGAGCACCGTTGCCTTCTTTTTACTTATTTGATGGCGCAGTGCAGGGCTGAGCTGGGAACCGATGCTGGGAAAGGGGCCGTTAAAGGATGATTGTGTTGAGGGGGGGCGGGAGGGATGAGTGCGCAGTGTTGAGAGGAGGCCGTGGAGGAATGACCGATTTCATTTTTCACGTTCCTTTATGCTTGCCTTCTTGGGATCTAAATCTTGGTTTTTTGTTGTTGTTGTTGCTAATGGGTGACACAAGTGACATCTATCGCCTGAACTTTATCTGTGTCAGTGTCAAACACTTAGCTCATAGCCTTTCAGAACAGCTTGCTTTGGACATAGCATGCCTTATTGATTGCACTAATGTGTATTTTTGTTTTCTCTTTTACTTTTTTGGGAGTAGGAGAGGGGATTCAGAACAATGTATTAAATAATAAACAAACTAGACAAAAGTGTTCAGCTGTAAGGTCCACTACTGATCAACTCGTGTCTTAGCTAAGACAGTATCTTTTAAAGCCGGGCTCACAACAAAACATTTTCAACAAAAACTCTAAGTCTAGTTTTAGTTAAAGATTTTTTTGGAAAAGAGGGATGAGTACCAGGTTTTTCTGTATGTGTAATTATATAGTCATGTTGTTTCTTCAATTAAAATTTCATGTACATATTAAGAATGGCTTTGTTAAGTGATAATGAAGTTAGAAAACATGTCTGCAGAGAGATTTGGAGAGATTCCTCTTTTGGGATTGAAGGGATTATTTTATTTTTCTAGAATCTTTTCTTCCCTAAACTTCGTAATCGTTTGTGGTACTGGATCACTTGGAGGCCTTTTGTCAGTAGTGATGATGAAAGGAAAAAGCCTGTATTTTTTCCTTATCTGTTTCCAATCTATATGCCTAGTAAAGCTAAAACACCTGTAGATGGGGCCTGGGACTCTTCAGGCACAGTGCAGATGGCTTTAATAAAATTAAGTAGTAAAAAATTAATTTTTAATTCATTTTTTAGACACCAACTGGCTTCTCATTTTGCAGTATTATTCATGAGTGTGGATGATTGAGATTTCTGCCCCTCATAATATTTGGCGTTTTGAAGTACTAATCACTTCTGCCTGATAATATTTCAGTACAATGATTCATTCACCAAATAGTTTTGAAAGCCTTAAGGTGTGGATTGTGTTATAGGCACTGGGGACAGCTATGAACAAAGCAGTCAAAAATCCCTGCCGTCATAGTGCTTACATTCTAGTGTAAACAAAGAATGAAAATACAGAGTGCCAGATGTCAGTGAGTGCTATGAGGAAAAATACAGCAGGGAAGTGAGACTAGGGTAGTGCCAGCACAATGGTGGGATGGTGGGGTTGCAGACTTTAAATAAGATGGTTAGGGAAGGCCTCAGAAAAGGTGATCTTAGAACAGAGCCATGAGGGAGATGAGGAAGCAAGCCATGAGGATTGTCTTGGGGAACAGCATTGCAGACAGTACATGCAAAGATGAGGTGGGAGAGTGCCTAGTTTGTGCAGGTAACTGTAGGGATGCCAGGGTGGTTGGAGCTAAGTGGGGAGGAAAGTAGTAGATATGATCATAGAGAAAGGGTAGGGAGATTGTGTAGGGTCTAACAGACAATTGTTGAGCTTTTACTCTGAGATGGAAAACTACCAGGAGGTTTTGAGCAGTGGAAAGATAAGATTGGAAAGATTTGATGCACTCTCTGAAAGGATTGCGATGGCTCTCTTGTTGATTAGACTATGTCAAGGGCAAGGTTAGAAGCAGACCAGTTAGGAGGCTCTTTTTCATTATTTGAGGTGGGAGGTGTTGGTGGCTTGGATCAAAGCAGTAGCAGTGAAGTGGTAAGAAACTGGATATATTTTGGAAGTAGAGCCAGCAGGACTTGCTGATGAATTGGATATGGTATTCATAGACAAAGAAAGAGATCAAAGATGATTCTAAGATTTTTGGCCTAAACAATTTTAAACATCTCTATTTACTGAAATAGAAAGATGGATGGAGAAGCAGGCTGGAGATTAGCTCAGTTTTGGACGTGTTAAGTTTGAGGTACCCATTAGACATTCAAATGGAGATGTCAGGTAGGCAAGGCATCTCTCCCGCAGTCAAAATTTATATATAGACATGAGCTGAAAGCCATGAAATTGGATGACCCAAGGAGTGAGTATAGATAGAAAAGAGAAGAGGCTCAAGGACTGAATCCTGGAGATACTCCAACATTCAGAGGTGAGGAGGATGAAGAGGAAACAACCAGAAAGTGCGGCCAGTAAGATGAGAGGTAAACAAGAGAATGTAGTATCATGTTCTCAACTAACAATCTTCTTGACTGTTTCCACAGAGCTACATTTGAGGATGAGGAAACAAGGCCAGTGAGTTAGGCAAATTAGTCAGGAGGTTATTTTCTGTTTTGCTGCATTAATTTCAAAGTTAAATATAGTTAAGTTTCTATTTTACTTTTATGGAACTGATCTATTTTTATCACACTGTTTCTTAGCAAGTTGTTACCCTGCCTGTAGAAGGTCTAAGTTGACTTCTATTAAACATAAATTTTACTCATTGCTTTACAGATTTTTTTTCTTAACATATACATGTCCCTAGGATTCATGCTTTGCAGGTGGTGGGGCATTGAAATAAAATTAAGAACACAAATCATATGATGAAGTAATAGATAAAGACCTTATGATAGAGTTATCAGGGCTTTAGATCGATTTTTAGACACTCCTCCCAGTAAAGGTTAGCTTTACCGACAGTGGGAAAGATTTCTTATATATATATGTGTGTGTATACATATATACATATACACACACACATATATATATAATTATATATATACGTATATACACACATACAGATATACTGGTATTTCCTATTGTCCTTTCTTTAGCTCATCGTAGCTGTTGTGCTTTTCCTATTCACTGCATATTTTTAAAATGCACTGTATCCATAAAAAAGTCCTTTTGATATTAAAGTAGAAATATTTAAATTTTATTTAAGTATTAAATATATGAAAAGGATTTCAAATTGGTTATTGCATAAGACGAAAGGAGGTGTAAATAGAAGTTGTTAGAATTAGTTGACATGAAGGCAGACGACATTTTGAAATTTTCTTTTATGTCTCTTACTCCCTCTAAGACCTAGCTGTAGGAATTTACATGGCTTGATTTACAGCAACAAATCTTTTAGGCAATTAGAAAAATGAAGGACCTTTATTTGAGTAACATAAATACGCAAGCCCCCGGAGGGGCCTTACGGTCTTTGCCCTCTCTCTTTCATAGAACCGTATACACAGTGTTTAATAAGTGAATGAGTATAAAGTTTACATATGAGTCCACAAATTGTGTGGTGACCAGAATATTTTAAAGCATTTCGGCGGTGGGGCGCCTGGGTGGCTCAGTCGGTTGAGTGTCCAACTTTGGCTCAGGTCAGGAGCTCACAGTCTGTGAGTTTGAGTCCTGCGTCGGGCTCTGTGCTGACAGCTCAGAGCCTGGAGCCTGTTTCAGATGCTGTGTCTCCCTCTCTCTCTGCGCCTTCCCTGCTCACACTCTCTGTCTCGCTCTCTCTCTCTCTCTCTCTCTCTCTCAAAAATAAATAAACGTTAAAAAAAATAAAGCATTCCAATGGTAGCATAGATTCAGTTCTGCTGAGGGATACTGAAGTATGACGGGTGCAATCCCTGTCACAGGCCTTTGTTTAGATATCTTCCTTGGTGCCTCTATTTATTTTTAGCTTTGGTTGTCTTGGGTGTGGTTTCCAGAAGAGCTTTGAGGCAGTGAAGACTATGGTCTAAATTCAAATACAGTTAACCCTTGGTTAGGAGGGCTGAACCCCCCTACACAGTTGAAAACCCACATATTATCTTTTGACTCCTCTAAAACTCGAGAAAACTTACCGATAACATAGTCAACACACATTTTGTACATTACATATATTATGTAGTGTATTCTAACAATAAAATAAGAAAGAAAAGAAAATATTAAGAAATGTTATTGTAAGGAAGAGAAAATACATTTGCAGTACTATGCTGTATTTGTTTTTTAAAATCTGCACGTAAGTGGACCTTCACATTTCAATCATGTGTTGTTCAAAGGTCAACTGTACAAAATTTAGTTGAGACTGACAGTATGATGCCATAATAGTCCTGGAAGGGACCTCGGACATCATTTATCAGGGAAGAAACCAAGGCTAAGAGATTAAGGACCCTCTCAAAGAACACATTTGACTGGCAGCAGACAGACAACTAGAGCCTGGTTCTTGTAGTACACTACTAGGCTCCATAGTTATTTTATTTAAGTTCAGAAAAAAGATGAGCTTGACTTGAGTTTAGCAAGCATTTCAGGCTTGCCTTTATTCCAGACTACATGTCATAGTTAAGACTGCTAAAGTATGACTTTAAAAGCAATGGCCTCATGTACAGGCTTGGGTGGGTTAGAGCTGCCCTGATATGACCACCATTGGAGGTATCTTGGTTGTTATCTGTGTTGACATTATTAATCTTAAAAATAAAGCCGCCAAGTTATTTTACCAGGAAAAATGGGTTTATTCAGGAATAGCAGAGAATTGCAATTCAGGACATGCAAGCCACAGCAAAACCATAGGCAAGTCTGGAGAAGAAAGTAGAGTACTCCTCTTTTACAAAGGAAAGAGGGGAGTCGGGGAGGGCCTCTTATAAACACAAAGTCCATTGGAGTAAACTGGGAATTCAAAATGTGGTGGCTTTGCAGTGTCACTGAATTGTAACAGTCTCTTATTGGGTGGGCTGTTGCCAGGCGAGGAGAAAACCTTTCTTCCTTCTGCTGAGGCAGTATTTTAGACTTGCAAGATCTCTTTCTGTTGGTTCTGCAATCGAAAAAGTGTGGACAAAGGAAGGTATGATTGTTTGTGAAACCATAATTAGAGCTGGATGCACAGGCAGAAGCCAGAGTCCAATCCTGGCCTGATACTTAGGACATCTGTGGGCTTCAGTGTTTTCATCTATTTTGAATGGGTAAATGAAGTGACTGATTTCTGAACATACCACCCCTCTCTTTCATGAGCCTGAACTTGTTTTTGAGTGAAAAAACTAAACGTATCTATTTAAAAAAAATTAATTCTAGATGACATAGAGTAGACTTCACATAGTCAGTGAAGCAACTGCCTTCAGCTCAGGTCATGATCTCATGGTCCATGAGTTTGAGCCCAGCATTGGGCTCTGTGCTGACAGCTCAGAGCCTGGAGCTGCGTCGGATTCTCTGTGTCTCCTTCTCTCTCAGCCCCTCCCCTGCTCCCACTCTGTCTCTCTCAAAAATAAATAAACATTAAAAAAAATTTTTTTTAATGGCATAGTGTACAAGAACTGATATATACCACATATGCCACATGAGGACCGATTGAGAAATTAAAATTTCAGCCACAGGGGTGCCTGGGTGGCTCATTCGGTTAAGCACCAGACTTCAGCTCAGGTCATGATCTCACGGTTTGTGGGTTTGATCCCCTCGTGGGGTTCTGTGCTGACAGCTCAGAGCCTGGAGCCTGCTTCAGATTTTGTGTCTCCCTCTCTCTCTGCCCCTCTGCCATTTGCACGTGCATGTATGTGTGCTCTCTCTCAAAAATAAACATTAAAGAAAAATTTTAAAAATTTCAGCCACAAGGAAAGGGAAAAAAAAGGTCTATGCAGTTCCCTTTATAGGAAAGGTGCAGTTTTTTTTTTTAATTTTTTTTTAACGTTTATTTATTTTTGAGACAGAGACAGAGCATGAATGGGGGAGGGGCAGAGAGAGAGAGGGAGACACAGAATCGGAAGCGGGCGCCATCAGCACAGAGCCCAACGCGGGGCTCGAACTCACGGACCGTGAGATCGTGACCTGAGCTGAAGGCGGACGCTTAACCGACTGAGCCACCCAGGCGCCCTGGAAAGGTGCAGTTTTTAATAAACTTTTTGAAATATTATATCAGTTCACAGACTCTCAATTACTATCTATATTGGTTCTTAGGGAGCCAGGGACCCCTGTTTGAAATCACTGTATTAGATAATCTCTAGAAGTCTGTACTAGTAGTATACGTGACACTGCCAGTTATCCACAAAATAGGCAGTGGGATCTAAGAATAATTTTTTCGGCTTAAAATTCTTCAGTAGCTTCCTTTGTATTTGGATTAAGATTCAAACTCTTTACCCTGTGTCTCAGTTTGTTCAGGCTGCTATAACAGTACTATAGACTGGGTGGCTTGTAAATAACAGACATTTATATCTCACAGTTCTGGAGGCTGGGAGTCCAAGTTCAAGGTGCTAACATATCCTGTGTCTGGGGAGGGCCCTCTTCCTGGTTCATAGATGGCCCTCTTATGTGGAAGGGCTGAGAGAGCTCTCTGGGATCTCTTTTATAAGGGCATGAGTCCCATTCATGGGGGCTCCACCCTCATGACCTAACCATTTCTCACAGGCCCCATCTCCAGATACCATCACATTGGTATTAAATTTCAACACACGAATTTTGGGAGACACACAGATATACAGCACCCTGGTTTGCAAAGCTCTTCATGATCTGGTCTTTACCTACCTTTCCAGCTTTTTCTGACTGGATCATTCTTCCTGCTGTGTTGTTTTTCTTGAAGGTCCTTAAAAACAGCAAGCTGTTCGGGGCGCCTGGGTGGCGCAGTCGGTTAAGCGTCCGACTTCAGCCAGGTCACGATCTCGCGGTCCGTGAGTTCGAGCCCCGCGTCAGGCTCTGGGCTGATGGCTCGGAGCCTGGAGCCTGTTTCCAGATTCTGTGTCTCCCTCTCTCTCTGCCCCTCCCCCGTTCATGCTCTGTCTCTCTCTGTCCCAAAAATAAATAAAAAATGTTGAAAAAAAATTTTAAAAAAACAAACAAACAAAAAAAAAACAGCAAGCTGTTCTTGTCTCATGGCCTGTTCATCTTCTCTCCTCTCCCGGGAATCCTCTTCCCCTAGACCAGTATTGTCCATTATAAATATAATATGAGACACATATGTAGTTTAAAATTTTTAATAGCCACATTCAAAAAAAGGTAAAAAGAAACAGGTGATATTAATTTTAATGGTGTATTTTATTTATCTATCTAGGATATTATTTGAGCATATAATCAACATGAAAATTATTGAGATATTTAACATTCTTTTTTTTCTTACTAAATCTTAAAAATCTCAAAATCCAGTGTATATTTTACCTCATATCTCAGTTTGGACTAGCCATGTTTCAAGTGTTTAATAGCCACTAGTGGCTGGCTACCCTCTTGGACAGTGTAGCCCGACATCTTGGCAAGATGTGCTGCTTCTCCTCATTCAGGTCTCTGCACAAGTATTACCTCCTCAGAGTTGCCTTCTCAGGCCATCCTGTATAAGATAGTGTCCTTCTTTCCCCTGCTTGCCCCACTCTTGCCAGTAACCCTGCTTTATTTTCCTCATAGCACTAATGGTTCCTGGCAATATATTGTAAATGCATTTATTTACTTCACCTTCTTTCTCCTTTTGATGTTTTTATTTTTGAGAGCAAGAGAGACAGAGCGTGAGCGGGGAGGGGCAGAGAGAGAGGGAGACACAGGATCCCAAGCAGGCTCCATGCTGTCAGGGCAGAGGCTGACCTGGGGCTCGAACTCAAGGACTGTGAGATCATGACCTAACCTGAAATGAAAAGTTGGATGCTTAACTGACAGCCACCCGGGTGCCCCATGATTAATTCTTCAAAAAGGTATTTTTCAGTTTTGGGGTGAGCTACTAAAGTTTCTTCTTTTTTAAACAATATTTATTTAGGGTACCTGGGTGGCTCAGTCAAACATCTGACTTCAGCTCAGGTCATGATCTTGGGGTTCGGGAGTTCGAGCCCCACATTGGGCTCTGTGCTGACAGCTCAGAGCCTGAAGCCTGCTTCAGATTCTGTGTCTCCCTCTCTCTCTCTCTCTCTCTGCCCCTCCCCCACTCACACTCTGTCTCTTTCTCTCTCTCTCAAGAAAATGAATGAACATTAAAAAAAATTTTTTTTTAATTTTTTTTTTAACGTTTATTTATTTTTGAGACAGAGACAGAGCATGAACAGGGGAGGGGCAGAGAGAGAGGGAGACACAGAATCTGAAACAGGCTCCAGGCTCTGAGCTGTCAGCACAGAGCCCGACGCGGGGCTCGAACTCACGGACCGTGAGATCATGACCTGAGCCGAAGTCAGACGCTTAACTGACCAAGCCACCCAGGCGCCCCCAAAAAAAATTTTTTTAAAGTATTTATTTATTTTGAGAGAGAAGGAGCTCAAGCAGGGGGAGGAGCAGAGAGAGAGGGGAGAAAGAATCCCAAGCAGGCTCCAGGCTCTGAGCTTTCAGCACAGAGTCCAGTATGGGGTTTAGTCCCTCAAATCATGAGATCATGACCTGAGCTGAAATCAAGAGTCAGATGCTTAACTGACTGAGCTACCCAGGCGCCCCTAGAATTTGTTAGCCTATTACTTCTCTCTTGACATAAACTGTGATGAATAAATGAATAACCTTTTTTTAAAAAACAGCTTTATACAAACAAGTATGCAGGTATTAGCAAGTTTTTTTTGCTCGTTTTTGTTTTTTAAGCATATAACATGTCTTATTTATTTAAAAACTAATGCCAGGTGATGAGCACATAAATGGTGGCTAGTGTTTATGAAATTTTAGAAAGTGGTTGTACTAAAGATCAGTTGTAGCTTCCATTGTGATTTTAGAGGAATATCTTAGGAAATTGCATTCATAGTTTCCTTCTTCATGAGCATCCCATATCAGTTTTGGATATGGTCAGCCAGGACAGTTTCTTTGTTTCTCTAAAGTTTTTGTCTTTATTGTAACCTGCATAATGTTCTGTTCCATCTAAGACTTGACTTGTTGAAATGGCACCATGTAATGACCAAAAACTTTCGGTAAGACTGTCTTTTCCTCTTTACTTTTCAAACAAAATGAGTGTAAGGAGCTAAGAAGTGAGAATTCTAGGAATAAAAGTGGAAGTATTTTATATGCTGCTGGAATAGCACATCATGAGGATAAAAACATGAAACAGTTGCTTTCTTAGACATCCCTGAGCCTTTTCCAAGAATCCGTGACTTCGACTAACTTTATTCTAAATTAAATATTATAACTGTTCTAGTTAACATGAACATTTTGAGTTAATACCTTACATTTTTTTTTTATAAACTTCTATATGTCACTGGTACAAAGCTATTTTTGAAATAATGTTTTCTCTAAATGACTTTCAAAGATATGTGTTAGCATTAAGTCAGAAGGCGCTCTAGGAAGTCACCTTTATACAATGAAGCTATGAAAATAGCTAACATTTATGGAGTCATGAATTGTGGTTGGTGATTTATAAGCATTATTTTTAGTCTTCGTGATAACCTGAAGGTATCATTTCCCTCATTTTATAGATGAGGAGGCTGAGGTTCAGTGAGGTGTTCCCCAAACTCACAGAGACCAAAAACTGGGATTGTATCCCAGCCTCTCTGACTCCAGCATACGCCTCTTCCACTGTGCCTTGCTGCTTCTCCAAATCATCTAGACCAGCTATCCTCAACTCCTAGGTGGTGACATATTAGTGGGCCTGTCTTTTCTGAGCTGAGTCACAGTAATTATTAACAGTAGTTGAAATACTGAGGCTGTAAATGATACGTTTAAAAATAAGTGGAATGAAAAAAAAATAAGTGGAATGGATTCAAGGTCTTCCCTCTAATGACGCCATTCTCTCTCAGTTCCATTCTTATGTGCTTTTTTGGCTGGAAGAGAAAGAGGTGGCATTTTATGCACCACGACAGTCATTGTGTATAGCCAACACATAATGGGAAATATGTGTAGTTAATGCTGCTGCTAAGCTACTGTTACTGATGAGCTGTGAATAGTTTTCACATGTTCGTACTCTCTTAGGAATACCACTACAAAAGTATTCTTACTTGCTTCCCTTCCCTGTAGATTAAAAAAAATTTTTTTTGTTCATAATCTGAGGACATACATGGGAGTATGTTTTTCAACACTTAGGCTGATCTAGACTACTAGATACTTGTAATTTCAGCTCTGCTGTGAGGACCAGCATGCTGAATACTTCGGTATTGGTCTAAACTGTGAAACCCAGTTTAAAGATATTTTTCAGTAGTCTGTCTAGATCTCAGAGGCCTTGTGATGTCAGTCCATCTGTTTTATGTAATTTTCTCCTGGTCAAACCTGGAGAATCGGGTTTCTGCTTTGAAGAGCATGTTTTCTTGCCCTTTCCTGTCGTCCTTTTTTCTGAGTACAGTACATTCTTATAGTCATTTATTAACACAGGGAATTTTTCTATAGTTTGAGGAAACATGGTAGAAGTGATACATAAGGTTCTGAGAGTCTTAATTCTTCTGTACAGTTTGGCATAAATTTGCTCAGACCAGGCTTTTTGTACCTTCCCCGCACCCCCCCCCCCCCCCCCCCGTCCTTTCTACAAAGATCGCCCTTTCACCTTAGTCCTTATGAAGTCACTGCCTATTGCTTTTTTGGTTGTCTCTTTATATGAAGAAGAAGAAATATTCTTTTTTTTTTTTAATTTTAATGTTTTTTAAAAATTTTTTTTAATTTTTAATTTTTTTTTTATTTTTGAGACAGAGAGAGACAGAGCATGAGCAGGGGAGGGGAAGAGAGAGAGGGAGACACAGAATCCGAAGCAGGCTCCAGGCTCTGAGCTGTCAGCACAGAGCCTGACGCGGGGCTTGAACTCACAGACCGTGAGATCATGACCTGAGCCAAAGTCGGACGCTCAACGGATTGAGCCACCCAGGCGCCCCAGAAATATTCTTTTGATCAAAATCTCCAGTGTCATCTTGGTGAAGAGTTGTTAATGTCTAAGTAGATCTTCCAGTTACTTCATCCCAGCAGAAACTGGGCAGAGTTTCTGATTTCCCCTGGCTTTTCAGGTTTAATACTTTGTTTCTACTATACCTTTAGTTTCTTTCCTTTGTCTTTTCTCATCCTTCTTTGAGGAAACAGGGACAATTTGCTAAACAATATTCTTTCTGTATGCTAAATTTATATCATTCTTTTTTTTTTTTTTTTCCTTTTTGCTGTAGTTTGGGACTAAAATAGCAAGGAGGGATTATTACCTCCTAGGCAGATAAGACAGGAATTGTTTTGAAGGGGAGTGAGCATCTTGGACTCCTGTATGATTCCGTGACATGGAAGTCTTCCCTGTCACAAGACTTGGCATTAGCGTGTCAAATGGAATTTGATGAGAATCAGCTACAGACTTGGGTTGGAATAATTTGAGCAGCAGAAATTTAGGACCAGTTATAGGCTTAAAGTTTATGGATGATTCACTTCCAGGACCACAGTGTTTTGTTTTATTTTCTAGGTTACTTTCTCTTCACTTCAACTTTAACCCTAACCTTTGAAGAAATTTAAATGGCTGGGGTAATAAGATAACAGATTGTTTAAGAATGTTCCCCATCTCCTGTCTCAAGTGTATTCTTTTTCTTAATAAACTTTTGTCTGGCTTTTAAAATGTTCTGGCTCAGCTCCAGGGAAATGAGCTTTCCAACTTGACTTCATTTGCTTTGTGCCATTGTTCACAAGAACAATGACTGATTTCACAGTTTATTAAAACACAAGCATTGGTACCATTGAGGTGAGTATGCCAAAATAGGTTATTTTGTTTAGTTGTTCTCACTCCTGTCTGGCAGTGCTTATTTTTTCCATTGGCAGTTCTAGCTACCATTTGATTTAAAATAAATATAAGAAAGCTGTGTGTGCTCAAATGTAATATTTTGTGTACTCCTCACAGTGAAGGATGGACGGGCTTCAATGTACTGTGAACCACTTGTAAACTAACCACTTGTAAACTGTCTTGTCCCTGGTGGAAGGGGTCAGTGGGGAGAGAGTATGGGAGGGTGGAAGGCCGTCGAAAACCCCACCTCTTATTCCAAAAGTCCTCTTTTCCTGATCTTTTGATCTCTCTCTCTCTCTCTCTCTCTTTTGTACTTGGAACACAGATTTTATGGTTAGAGTGTGAGAAATTGTGCAGAGATATCCAGACAAATGTCCTAGAACTTGGAGCCCTCAGATTTAATAGCCTGCTGGAGGAGTCATTATAAAGTCTCCAGCACAAATGCTGCACTGACTGAAAGTTTAACAAAATCACATTCATTCTTCCCTGGAAGAGTGAAAATTTAGATTTTTCTGAATGTGGCCTAGGACCACAAGAAGTAGACATACTTTGTTGAATCATTAGGGGGCAGAGGCCTTGATGTGAAATGTCTGTTGACATGTATGCACATTTAGTATTTATTTCTCTGCCCCATTGAACTCCGTTGAATTCGTCAGGTGACAGCTTTTAACTGAAAGTCAGTCTTTGATGGACAGCTGAAGCATTGGTGTATGTGTGTGAGAGATTTGTTTTTTTTTTTTTCTTTTTTTAATATGTAGGGGAAAGAAGTAACTTCTTAAATTCCTTGCTTTTAAAAATAAATTCTTTTTGAAATACAGATTCGCTTTGGGACTTAAAGGAGAATGTAAATGGTTGTATTATTTTAGTAAATACAACTGAATAGCTTTTGACCATCTCCTGAAATGAGATATAGTCTCCTCTCAAGTGTGGGAACTGTTTTTCACCCTGTTCCCCTGTTCCCTGACCTCTGCCTTTTGACCCTGCTGCTTTGTGATGAGATTATGGGCCTTTGAGCTTTTCCTCAATGTACCCAAGTTTCCTTACACAGCAACATTAAAGCTTTATGCTTTCTTAAAAGATGTTCTTAGAATTGAGGAGAACATTCAGATTTAGTTGTAGACATGCGTTTTTTCTTTAAATTTTTTTCTTTAAGAAGTCTATTTTTTTCTTAACATTTTCCAGAGTATCTATATATTCTCTAATAGGAACTTTGAAGTTTTGTGGGTGTGTGTATGACTAAATATGTTTTTTATTTGGAATAAAACTTTGTAAAGTAATGTTGCTTATTTAGGGAGAGGCCAAAAATTACAGCTTTCTAGGATAAGGAAACCCAAGAGAGACCCTATTTACTCCCCATTGTTGTCTGTTTGGAATGAAAAGTTAAAATCTGGATTCAGAGGGTATCATGCGAGAATAACAAATTGAATATTTTCAGAGAAAATCAACCCTTTAACCTGCTTATTTGATACTAAATGCTTTTTAGACACCTTATTAGATGCCTAAAATAGAGTAGGAAGAGCATCAGGGATAGACAAAAGGAGATCATTTGATTTTGCTACTTGTTGGTAGAGCATATAAGTTTGTTTGTTTTTTGTTTGCTTTTTTAGACAGGATAAAATTAGTGTCAAAAATAAAATGTTGGGGATGATCTATTTTATTATTGTTTTGCATACTGTCTTTAGGTTTACCCAGAAAACTAAGCATTTGCTGTTTCAGACATTTTAGTAGAACTTTCTGAGGAATGTCTGTTTTACACACTGAAATGTTCCACCAGAGGTGAAGATAAATAAAATAATTGGTTTGAATTAATAAAAGGCAGTAAGTGCTTTTTAAAAAGTTGTGGCATTAGAGGGCGCCTGGGTCGCTCAGTCAGTTGAATATCTGACTCTTGATTTTGACTCATGATCTCACAGTCGTGGGATCAAGCCCATGTCAGGCTGAGCATGGAGCCTGCTTGGGATTCTCTTTCTCCTTTTCTCTCTGCCCCTACCCCACTCGCACTCCCTCTCTCTCAAAATAAATAAATACACCTTTAAAAAAATTAAAAAGTTGTGGCTTTTAAATTATAGAAGTAATATATGCTCATTTTAATGAGAACAATAAAAACAAAAATAAATAAAAACTAGAGAATACAGGATTACATTAAAGAAAACAATGAACACCTGTTATCCCAGAGGGGTAGAATTTAAAATAAAAATAGAAGTTCTGATTTCTGGTCACTAATTAGATGCCAGAGTGACCATTTAACTGAAGTGATGTGGCTAAATGAGCTGAGCAATAATCCGAGAAACACAGTAGCATTTTTTTAGGTTGAAGTCATTGCCGCTGATTTAGTATATGACATCTTTAAAGATCTCTGTAAATAATTATTGATTGAAAGAGTGAATAAATAAATGAAATGGAGTTCTCTACCTCAGGTGTTTAATTTGAGGGATAAACATTAAATCCTTAGTACTTGACAACGCTTTCTTTTAACCAAAATGCTTTATACCACCAGGAATTAAAGTGAAATGGGAAAAGAAAGTAGCTTTGAACCCCAGGAGTTTAATGCTAAAATAATCTATTTTTTTTTCCTTTATGGAAAAGAAAGGGGAAAGTGCCGATGACAAATGAGATGGGAAGACAGAGGAAAGAAGCTAATAAGAAAAAGAGGCAGTTAGTTCAGTGACAGATAAGATAAACTCTGGATTTTTGTCTTAGTGGGAATCTGATTTATTTGTAGTTATATAGCAGAATGGAAATATGTTTAGGTGGTATGAGATACCTCTGATGGAAAATCTGATTGTCTCCCTTCAGGTTGCTGGGAGAGAATCATTTTAGGGAGGCTGAATCTAGAAGCAGCAGCAGATTTGACACTTATCCCTCACAGCTCCCTGCCTGCCTCGTTGTAGAGGCTGTGTAAACATTTCATGGTTAATGCTGGCACTAGCTGCAGAGAACACAGTGAATGTCTGCAGTTTTTCTTTTCATGTAGTGGAGTAATAAGAACAACGACAGTCTTTGATTGTCTGGCAGTGTTTTGGCTGTTGGTGCTTTTAGATCCCTTCTGTAAATGACTTTCCTCCTAAAATCCATTTATCGTGAACATATAAAACATCAAAAACATATGAAATATGTTTAAACTAAATGAAGACCTTAAGAAAGCAAAGAAGGGGTATTTATCATAGTAATTGGAAGAACTTACACAAGGGCAGATGTGCCTCTTTTTCTTTATTTTTTTAATTTTTTTGCCTCTTTTTCTTTAAACTGTCAATTTACTGTTATGAATAGGACTTCTGTCAGTAATGACAGTGCATTCTAAAATTTTTTTGAGTAAATGAAACAAACTCTTCTAAAAAAGAAAAAAACTCAAAAAAGAAAGCACAAGAAAGAGAGAGAACCCTAGTTAGTTTTTATCTGGAGAGTTATTATTTGCATTTTTGTTTCTGTTTAGTTATTTTTTAGGATGAGCCAAATTGAGGTGGATTTTAGTTGCTTTAAGTACTGTGACTGGCATTGATCCTTGAAAACATTTTTGGAGCATATAGCATAGTAACTAAAGAAAGTAGAGGGGCACTGTGGAGAAGAAGGGGCTTATTTTTTCCCACATCTGTGTTCCTACATTTTGTTTCTAGGACCAAATGTACATGTTAGTCACTCAGAACAGGTGTGTAGATTAGCCTGCTTTAAGTATTTCATGGAGTGGGAGATGAGTTGGGAAGACAGGCTGAATCTAGCTTTTGGATGATTTTTCTGTCAGAATGCTTCTTGTTATAGGTCAGAGAGGACCTAAGAAATAAAGGAATTTGGCTGGTTCACATAAGTTTTTTTAGGGGGTGGGATGTTCAGGTATAATTTGAACAGAGCTCTAGCTTCATTTCATTGCAGTTCTTTACGCTCTATCACCAATGCTGACTTCCTTTACAGGGTGCCTTCATTCCTTCATGGTTATAAAATGGTAGGGGTGCCTGGGTGGCTCAGTTGGTTAAGTGTCCGACTTCAGCTCAGGTCATGATCTTGTAGTCTGTGAGTTCAAGCCCTGTGTCAGGCTCTGTGCTGAGAGCCTGTTTCAGATTCTGTGTCTCCCTCTCTCTCTGACCCTCCCCCACTGATGCTCTGTCTCTCTCTATCTCAAAAATAAACAAACGCTAAAAAAAATTTTTTTTTAAATGGTGACAGTACTTCACACTTCACATTTGCACATCACACCTTCCTTAGATTTAACTTTCCTCCTCCGCTCCCCAGTCACATCATGAAACAAAAATCTGGGCTTTGCTATGATTAGACCCCTTTAGGTGACACTTCCCTGAGGCCCATTCTTAAAATATTGGTGTGGTGAGGAAGATGGGATTAAATGGACTGTTTAGAGACCAGTTTAGGATGAAAACTAGGGCTGCTTCACAATGGAAGGGGAAGGGAAATGGCTGTTAGGAACCAACCGGACTGAATGCCAGACTATGAACAATGCCCTTTGAGAGACAGAAAAGAGCCCCTAAAAGGTTTTGAACAAAGGGAATGTCATGTTCAAAGCTGTGCTTTAGGAATATTACTCTGGATGAGGGGTGTAGAGTGGAATTAAACTGGGGAGAAACTAAAAGTGCAGATACCAGTTAGGAAATTGTTATTTTGCAATTTTACTGAATTCATTTATTCTAATAATTTTTTGTTGGAGTCTTTAGGATTTTCTGTGTATCCTATGCCATCTGCAAATAGTGACAGTTTAACTTCTTTAGTGATTTGGATGTCTTTTTCTTGTCTGATTGCTGTGGCTAGGACTTCTAGTATTATGCTAAATAAAAGTGGTGAGAGTGGGCATCCTTGTCTTGTTCCTGGTCTTACAGGAAAAGCTCTTAGTTTTCCACCATTGAGTATGATGCTAGCTGTGAATTTTTCTTATATAATAGCCTGTATTATATTGAGGTGTGTTTCCTCAAATACACTTTGTTTATTGTGAATAGATGTGGAATTTTGTGAAATGTAGAAGACAGTTCTACAAAACAAACTAGAGGGGAAGGGCTTGAATTAGGATAGTGGCAGTGGGAATAAAGAAGAGAGGATGGATACAAGACGTAGGAGAAACATTAGATGAATTGACGTGGCAGCTTTATTGTATGTGAGGTTAAAGGGGAGATGAGATGCACATGACTGAGATTTTGGGCCCAGACAGCAGGGATATGATAGTGCCATTCATAGAAGGGAAGAACACAGGAGAAAATAAGTCTCAGAGGATGTTTAGGTCAGTTTTGAATTTGTGATAGTGATAATGCTGGTATAACTTTATTTTCCTTTACAGGAAGGAGAATTAAAACTGCTTTTTTTTGCATCTAGCCATGGTAGTAGTGATTAAATGTTAAAGGGCATTTGTACAACAAATGGTGGAGCTAGAACTTGAATTCAAGGCTTCAGACCAGGAGTTCTGTGTTCTTTCCATAACGTGACACTTACCTCTATTTGTAGACATAACTCATGAATTCTTTCCCTCCCTTCTTCTCGCCCTCCCTTCCTTTTATTGAAGGAACCAAGAATGGGTGCATGTTAATTTACACGAAGTGTAAAAATTCTGTAATTAAGAAAAATATAGAAACTGGCCAGATACAAGCTGAGACTTATTTTTGAATTAGGATAATTTGCTGGGCATTAATTAGTAAATAATTTACCTTCTTTTCTGCAATGCTTCAGTTTGTAGCTAAAATGCACATTTCTTCTGTGACAAGTTTTAGCAGCGCATTTGGAATGCATCTGTATTCTTCAGCTATGAGGCAGTAAACCATATGCTCTTTAACATTTTGGAGTTTGTACGGCAAACAACCATCTAACCAGTTGGAATGATTGCAGGTGCTTGCAGTGGGTTCTAGGCATTCCCACCTAGAATGTCCAGGTCATCTGTTACTGCTCTAGAACTGTGTGTGCCAATTAGCTGATAATGCATATATAGTGTTTACTATAGAGCCTGACTGGATGTAATTGCTCCATAAACATTAGCTATTATCCTCATAAACATAATTGATTAGAGGAAGCCTCAGATACTTTGATGAGATTTAAGGGGTTGATGGAACTAACTCTATTTCAGATGTTCCAAGACAATCCTTGGGGTTGTATCCTTTTTTACTGACAGATAATTTTATCCATTTAAAATAAAATAGATAATACATTTATGTGGTATCATTTTCAGAAGGTAGAAAAAAATTATATTAAAAAGTGTATCTCATCCTTTTCCCTAGCCTTCCAGTTCCTTTCCCCAGACACACTTATAGTTATCACTTTCTTTGTGGATGTTTCTAGAGGTATTCTTTGTGTTCCGATATGGTTTTTTTTATTAATCTTAGATTATACTCTTTGAACTTTGATGTATTTCTCTTACCCATGTTACTGCCTTTTTACTTCACTTTATTTGATGATAATAATAATGAAGGTATTGCTCAAATTATATTTTTTATTTAAAGCAAGTCAGGGGCGCCTGAGTGGCTCAGTCATTTAAGCGTCTGACTTCAGCTGAGGTCATGATCTCACGGTTCGTGAGTTTGAGCCCCACGTCGGGCTCTGGGCTGACAGCTCAGAGCCTGGAACCCGCTTCAGATTCTGTGTCTCCCTCTGTCTGCCCCTCCGCTGCTTGCACACATCTGTCTCTTGCATTATCTCAAAAATAAATAAACATTAAAAAAATTTTTTTAAAGCAAGTCAGATACAGTCCCTAGTTTGCAGTCATGTTCAGAGATGTTAAATGAATTGTATAAGTTTACATTGCTAGTGGCAGAATTAGAACCAGAAGGAAGGTTCTTCTGCACCCAAATCCAGGCTCCTTATTCATTACAGAGGAACTTAGCCATTCTCTTATGTGAAAGAACCCACCTCCCTAATTTGATGGAAAGCAGTGCACTTATACTTAAAACGAATAATAGTAAACCTGTTATATGTTGACTTAAATCACATTCTAAATGAAAACAGGATTAACTTTGGGCCATTTTACATGGGAATCACAAATTTTGTTGACTGCCCATCTGTTTCCAGAGTAGGTTTTCTACATGTAGTTGACTAAAGGCATCCACATAAGTAAGACATATAAATTAGTCAAGAGGGCTCAACCACATAAATGTAAGAGGACTCCATAGATACACTCTTTTCTTTTTAGTAGGTAGTTGAAGGTTATACACATGTTGAATTAATAAAAGTTTTACTTAGAAAAAAACTTTATTGGGGGGGGGGTGCCTTGGCAGCTCAGTGGGTTAAGCGTCTGGCTTCAGCTCAGGTCATCATCTCACAGTTCATGAGTTCGAGCCCTTGATCAGGCTCTGTGCTGATAGCGTGGAGCCTACTTTGGATTCTTTCCTCCTCCCTCCCCCCTTGCCCCTCCCCCCCTTGCCCCTCCCCCCCTTGCCCCTCCCCCCCTTGCCCCTCCCCTGCTCATGTGCACACGCTGTCTCTCTCTCTCTCTCAAAATAAATAAACTTCTAAAAAAAAGTCTCTTTCTCTTAACACCTTCATTATAAATAGGCTTGTCAATAGAACTACTTGATTATGTTAGTTAACTATTCCTATGGGACAAAGTATCCTAACATACAGTGCTCAAAACAGATGTTTATTATCTTGCATACTTTGTGAGGGTCAGGAAACCAGAAGCAGCTTAGCTGGGTGGTTCCAGCTCAGGGTTTCTCTTATAAGTTTACAGTCAAGCTGTTGGAAGGGGCTGCAGCCCTCCTAGGGCCTGGCCCAAGTGTGGCTGAAGCATCAGAGTCACAACCTGTGTGATTGTGGGCAGGCCTCTCTGTTCCTCACCACTTGGGCCTCTCCATAGGCTGCCTGCATGTCCTAATGGCATGGCTGCTGGTTTCCTTCAGAGCAAGTGCCCAGAGACAGAGAGAGGTCCGTGACGGAAGCCAACATCTTTTACAACCTAATCTCAGAAGTGGCATACCATCATTTCTGCCTTATGCTTTTGGTCACACAGACCACCCCTGCTTGGTATACTGTGAGAGGGAACTCCACAAGACTGTGAGTTACCAGAGGCAAGGTCGTTGAGAGCCATCTTGGGGGCTAGCTACCACACTGATTTGGGCAATGTTAAGGCTCTTAAACTTCTGATTTAGAACCTACAAACTTTAGGAACAATTTTTAAATAGAGTATACAAAAGCTGTAGTGGTGTGCAGGATTTTAAAGCAATTTGTATTTGCAGTAAATAATACAGATCTATTTTAGAGAAGCAGTACTGCAGAGTTTGAGCTTGGGCTCTGAAGCCAGACTGCTGTGGACAAGTTACTTCAATTCTCTTTACCTAATAGTAATAGTACTCTTAACTGCTCTTTGGATATGCTGGTCAAATGCTTAGAATAGTGCCAGGCACATAGGGGGTGCTCAGATGTGATGTTTATTATTTTTATTGTTAAAAGAACTTGAGAATACACGTGCACTCAGCTGCTTTTGTGTCTGGAATATATGGTACAACATTGGAAGTTGAGTCTGGAGAGCTAGGCAGGAACAGTGTGCTCTGGGAAGGATGGGCCTTCACCTCTGCTGGCTATGCATAGTTGATTTGTGTTTTTGCTGTTGCTTACCCTTGGCAATTAGTGTTTATTTTAAACTACTTTGTTTAAAAAGAAGTGGTTAGCTTTTGTAGCACTTTGTCCATTTCTGCTTCAGTAGTAACACCTGGATTTATGCTTCAGCCTCAGCAGTTCATGGCACACAGGTGTTCCTTTCTTTTCTCTTTTAAAAATTTTATGTAATAGTCCTAATTTGAAAGAGAAGTTATGATGGTATTGCTCTTTAAAAAAGAAAATGAAAATGAGAAAAAAAGGAATGAAAAGCGTTGTAGTGGAGGGGAACAGAAAAGTGCTTGATAAATTATGTAAGGAAGCATTTGGCTTTGGTCAGAAATTTAGTTGTTAGCCAGCTGTAAGCAAACCCATCTGGCACACTTTTCATTTATTCTTCTGAAATATTCATGGACTCCAGCAGTCCCTGCCTTGTTTCCATTAGATCCTCACATATTCTCATCTTCTGGTAGCCAGTCTGGAGTTACAGTGGGTTGCCCTTGTTTTGTTTCCTTGTTGCTGTCGGTGTAATCAATAAAGAATAGGCACTCAAGGAAAAGTTTATATATACTCAAGTTTCTTACAAAATAAGTTGTGGAGCAAATGAAATAATGTAAGATTTGAGAACAGTCAGTCACTACAGTGCATTATGCTTTAAAGTATTTGTGGTACTTTGAACATCTCTGAATTATGAATCTCTCCTGATTAGTAAGCAGTACCCTTCATTTTTATTAAAGATATTTTATTTTGATTTAGAGACCATGTGATTAGTAAACGTAAATTTTTTAATTTATAAAAGACATTTGCATGTTTCTTGTTAAATCCTGGAGATCTTTTGAAATCAAATGATTGTAGATCAAGGAGATCATAAGTAATCCTTTTTTATATTTTAAAATTAACTTTTATTTTGGATCATTGATACTAGGATTATTATTTGGCATTCAAAAACAAGTTCTGAAAATTTGTCATATAAATTATTCTCAAAGCTCATGAAACTGCTGTTTTACTGAATAGTAACTTGAGATTCACCTGGTTATTCCTACTTCTTTTTTTAAGAAGAAACTTGGCTACTATTTAGGAATGTCGTCGATGTTTAAATATGATTTCCTTCCATTAGCTCCCTGTTTTACATGAGAAGACAGCCCTCATTTTTTTTTAAAGGAGGTTGGCAGTTGTGTTCATACCAACTGCTGAGATTTTACCTAGTTGAGTGATAGATTAAGATTTTAAAAACAGTGGGGTCAGTCTTTTCATTTTTGTAGGTTAACATTGTGACAGCAGTGTTGAAAACTAGGGGCTGTTTGTGTCAAATTTGTATGATACGGATTTTAATGTTTAAGTCGAATCTTCCTTTGGTTTATCTTTTTTTTTAGCTTTGGCTCTTTTGTCTGCTCTGGCTTTGCAAGATGAAGAAACATAATGTCTTTTTTGGGGTCAGTGCTTCCCAGAAACCTGGCTGACTCTAATGGTCAATAGGACCCATTTGCCACCTTTTGAACAAAGGATTTGAAGGCCTTGCAGGCTGCCCGTCTGTCTTGGGAAGCTTTGTGCAGCCAGTGTGCGAAAAGAAGTTTTATTGGCAGAAGCAAGCCTTTTCTACATAAGTGCTAAGAGTGTGTAAGATACAGTTTCTCTGTAAATACTTAAAGTGTATTTAGTTTTGTGCTGTGTTATAAGTCATCTGATTTTGTTCCCATGTTTAGGAAGAGATGAGTTGGACAGAATTAGAATTGAAGTTATTATGCAGTTTTTTTAGAGTTGAAAGAAGATGAAAATTAGTTGCTTGTATCACCTATTATTTCATTCATTTTATTTTTCTTGTAAAATTATCATTTCCCAAATCATATACAAGCCATTTTTTTTTTTTTTTAATTAAATTTGGGAGTCATTCTGTAGTATAAAATGTGTGAACTCTTTACCCATGAGTACTTAATTTGCTATTTTGTCAGGTAGACTTTTGGGCACTGATGAGGTAGGGCTGGTCAGGTGTATTAACATTATTTCTAAGCATATCTTTCTGCCCTCTAATCTTAAAGCTATTTGAGGGAACCAGGTTAGCATGGTAGTTAAGAGCATGCGTTCTGGAGTTTAAAGTGCCTGAGATTAAATGTTTATTTATTTTTGAGAGAAAGAGAGAGAGAGAGAGGGAGCAAGCGAACACGGGGCGGAGAAGCTCCGACGAGGGCTCCGCTCTGTTAGCAGAGAGCCATCAGGAACTGTGAGATCATGACCTGAGCTGAAGTGGGACACTCAGCCAACTGAGCCACCCACACATCCTAAAGTACCTGAGATTACATCACAGTTCTGCCACTTGTTGTGTTGCCCCTTAAACATTCTTCTTTTTTTTTTTTTTTTTTTTTTTTTTTTAAGTTTATTTATCTATTTCAAGAGAAAGGGAGAATTCCAAGCAGGCTCCACACAGGTAGCCCAGACCCTGAAACAGGGTTCCATCCCAAGAACCATGAAATCATGACCTGAGCCAAGATCAGGGGTCAGGCGCTCAACCAACTAAGCCGCCCAGGTGCCCTGTCCCTTAAATTTTCTGGGCCTTACTTTATTATTATTTCTAAAACAGGGACGGGGGCACCTGGGTGGCTCAGTCGGTTGAGCATACAAATTTAGCTCAGGTCATGATCTTGAGGTTCGTGAGTTCAAGCCCCGCATGGACTCTGTGTGATAGCTCAGAGCCCGGAGGCTGCTTCAGATTCTGTGTCTCCTCTCTCTTTCTGCCCCTCCCCCACTCGTGCTCTGTGTCTCTCTCTCTCTTTAAAAAATAAATACACGGGGCACCTGGGTGGCTCAGTCGGTTAAGTGTCCGACTTCGGCTCAGGTCATGATCTCACGGTCCGTGGGTTTGAGCCCCGCATCGGACTCTGTGCTGACAGCTCAAAGCCTGGAGCCTGCTTTGGATTCTGTGCCTCCCTCTATCTCTGACCCTCCCTCATTCATGCTCTGTCTCTCTCTGTCTCAAAAATAAACACTTAAAAAAAAAAGTAAATAAATACACATTAAAAATAAAACAGGGATGTATTTAACTATAAAGTTGGTAGGTTGATAAGTAAGATAATGTACAATATCTGGGATACATAGGAAACAATACATATAACCTATTATTCTTAGCACCTTGTACAGTGCCATGCACATAATAGATGCTCGCTGCACATTTTTTGAAATGGGAAACTTCCAGAATACGTAGCCAGTGTGGTCAATATATTTGATAAATTTACTGAAAACAAAAAATTCTCATGTATTTGATATTTATTTTAAGCACAGTCACCATACCTGAGGCCACATCTGCTCCTATCATGGGCCTATATAACATTAGGTGCTCAGTACATGATTAAATAAATTATTGATTTTTCATTTCCCCATTGAAATGTAAGTTTTTCCAGAAGAGACTCATAAATATGGAGAACAAACTGAGGGTTACTGGAGGGGGTGTGGGGGGGGGGGGATGGGCTAAATGGGTAAGGGGCACTAAGGAATCTGCTCCTGAAATCATTGTTAAACTATATGCTAACTAATTTGGATGTAAACTTTAAAAAATGAAAAATAAAACAAGTTAAAAAAAAATAAATGTAAGTTTTTCTGTTTGTCACTTTATGCTAAACTGATTGTTTTTAGGTGTCTTTTTTTTTTTTTTTAATGTTTATTTTTTGAGAGAGAGAGAAAGCAGGAGCGGGAGAGGGGATGAGAGGGAGACACAGAATCCAAAGAAGGCTCCAGGCTCTGAGCTGTCATGAGGGCACTGAGCCTGACGTGGGGCCCGAACCCATGGTCCGTGAGATCATGACCTGAGCTGAAGTCTGACGCTTAAGCAACTGAGCCACCTGGGTGCCCTTTAGGTGTCTTTTTTGAAAACTGAAACTGTGAATTCAGGAAGTCAGATGTTGGCTAATCGGATTTAAATGATGAGATTCTTTTTTTAAAAAAAATTTTAAACTAAGCATCAAGTCTCAGGTAAGGATCTTAGAGACAAACTGTTAAGGGTATATGGATCAGAAATTATTATTTAATATATTTGCATATGCCTGGAATTAGGGTATATTTTCTTGCTATTTCTCTGTTGCCATGTGTAGGTAAGGAAATGCTTTGCTATGCTTTAAATTGTGTTTTGTTTTCCCCCCATGACACTCTCACATTAGTGTGTAGCAGCTGTATGTTTATGACTCAGATAGAACCTCTGAGTATATACAGATTCTTTTTTGGTAACTGACCTCTTTTCTTCATCCTTTGTATATGGAGTTATCTTTTCAAGTCCCTAAACTTGAAACTTTGTCAAGTAGGGTCTTGACAAAAGGTTCTAGCTAATCCCTTACTCCATTTTCTCATGGGAATATTCCCTGTAATTCTAGTTTTTGGTTTTTTTTTTTCTGCAGTCTTTGTTAGGTGAGATGAGGTCACCAAAGGTAAGTTCCGTGTGTGTGTGTGTGTGTGTGTGTGTGTGTGTGTGTGTGTGTGTAGGGGGGGCTCTGGTTGCAATTCAAATAGCATGGACAGAGTAGGCCTCACTCAGAAGTGATTTTTGAATAGAGACTTGAGAGAAGTTAGGGGAGTTAGCCAAGTAGACACTTGACATAAATGCCTTTTGGGCTAGGAGAACAGGAAGAGCAAAGGCCTTCAGTGGGGCCATGATGGTTTTCTAGTGACTTAAAGGAACCTTTAGGAGACTGGGAGAGTGAACAAGGGGGAAGAATAACAGGGCAGAAGGGTTACAGGAGGTCAGAAAGGCCTTGTATTTTTGAAAGGGCTTTGGTTTTAACTCTAAGGGAGATGGGGAGGCATTGCAGGTTTGAACACAACACAGACCCCTGACTTACTTTTAAAAAGATAAATTTGGCAGTTGTATGAAGACTAAATTTAGAGGTACAGGGAGATTTGTTAGGAAGCTTGCAATAATCTAGGTAAGATATAATGGCAGCTCGGAACAGATGGTGAGATATGATCAGTTTCTGGATATATTTGGAAGATTGAAACAATAGGATTTCATTACAAGTGGTGGGGTGTGAATGAAAGGGGGAAATCAAGGGTGGCTGCAAAGATTTTGACTTGAGTAGCTTGAAAGATGGAGTTGCCATCGACTTAAATGGGGAAGACTGTGTTGGACGGGTTAGAGAAGGGGTGGCAAATTAGGGATTCAGTTTTGAACATGCTGAGTTTGAGATGCCTGCTAGATATCTTAGTCAAGAATGCAGTTAGATGTAGGAGTTTGGAGTTAGAAAAGATTGAGCTGGAATTACAAATTACACATGTGTTTAAGTCCTTGGGACTAGATAAGATCACCAAGGGAGAGATACAGATTCAGAAGAGGAAAAGGGCCAAAGATAGCTCTTAGACATTCTAACATTGAGACTGTATCAGTAAAAGAAATAAAAAAAGAATAAGCACACTTAAAAAATTTTGGGCACAAAATTAAGAGGGTTTTTGTTTTTTGTTTTTTGTTTTTTTTGGTTTTTGAGAGAGGAGAGAGAGTGTGCTTGCGTGAGGGGCAGAGAGAGAGAGGGAGAGAGAGAGAATCCCAAGCAGGTCCTGCGCCATGACTGCAGAGCCCAGTGTGGGGTTTGAACTCACGAACTGTGAGATTAAGACCTGAGCCAGACCAAGAGTTGGAGGCTCAACTGACTGAGCCACCTAGGCACCCTAATTATGAGTATTTTTAAAGGATATAATAAAGAAGATGGCAATAGCACTCAAAGTATCTTTTTCTTTCCCCTTTTTCTTCTCATAAAATTCTTAAATTTTTAAAATTTAGTAGTAAGCTTAAGGTCACAGTAAACACACAGCCAACTCTTTTTCTGGTAGATTAACATCTTTTGATTTTGTTCCTTTCACTACTTCATTGGTGTTCTTTTTTTTTTTTTTTTTTAAGCTTGTTTATTTTGAGAGTAAGAGAGATGGGGAATGGGGAGGGGCAGAAAGAGATGGAGAAAGAGAGAATCCTAAGGAGACGACACTGTCAGTGCAGAGCCTGATGCAGGGCTCAAACTCACAAACTGTGAGATCATGACCCAAGCTGAAATCAAGAGTCGGATGCTTAACTGACTGAGCCACCTGGGTGCCCCTACTTTATTGATGTTCTTAAATCTTTGATTAAACTTCTTTAATTGCTAAACAGATACTAATAAATGCTATCAGATTCTTATATTTCCATTATACTTCCATTAAACTGAACAGTGAAACAAAATACAGACAGAATATCCTTACTGCCAACAATATATTCATCTATAAATTCTGAAAATGATCAGCTATTGAGCACAGTAGGTTTTAAATTTTTTGCTTGTGTTTTTACTCCTTGCCTGAGATAATTCCAAAATATTTGTGTTCTGGCAACTTTATGTGCTGAAGCAGTACATCATAATGAATGATAGAAGGTAGCTGATATAGCTGATGGAAAATCCTTGCCAGTGCTTCCAATTAGATTAATGGATCTGATTCTGAACTAAAATATTGCTTAGGGGAGAAGGTGTCTTCCTTCTCTCCTTCCATTCTGTGTTCCCTGTTCTTAAGCTTGTCTTTGCATTTGATTTGTTGAGGAAAAGTATCTTATGGAGAGTACCTTGATTTGCCATTAGTTCATTTATTGTACTAATGGAAGAGTTCAAGTAAAATAGGTTGGAGATGGATTATTTTCCCTTTCCTTGGTAATAAGGATTATCTGTCAGTACTAAGATGGTAGAAGGTTTGTTTTTCATTTTTCACCTGTGGTTAAAATGTTTGTTCCAAATGATGTATTTACCGTTGAATTAAACTGTATTTGGTGATTGAATGACTGATATTTTTAGGGAAGTATACTTTTCTCTTTCCCATATAGATAATGCTTCAACAGTGCTGAACAAATGACAGTCAAAAGAGTTTTAAAGCAATCCTAATGAAGGATGAAATGGTATTAGTTGCATTTGTTAATAAAAATCAATGTCAGACTATGTTCATGAGGTTTCTAGTTTGAAGAACCACAGAGTTTCAAATACTAAAATAAACTTTCAATTGCTAAATGGACACATAGTCAATTCTTATTCATTAGATTGATTTGTGTCTGGGTTTTTCTCTATAATTGAGCCAGTCCTTTATAAGGAGGGAAGTAAATGAAAGTTGATTTTAGAGCATTGTGCAAAATGTGTTTTTACCCATCAGTGTGAGTATTTTTCTTGTTTTGTTCATGGAGTATGGGTTCAGAGAATTGTTAATACAATACCAAATTTTATTTACAGGGTCAAAATAAGTCTTGTAAATAAAAGTTTGTGCCCCTTGGATACTAAAAGGCTGGGAATTGAGTTATTTGGATCTTGCATCTAAATTTTTGGAGTTCTAGGAAAAATTTTATGTTAGACTCAGGAGGTCTTCAAGTTTCCATAGATCAAGGAACTGTGGTTCGGTTTTCTTACTTTGCCATTCTTTTGGTTTCACTGGAATAATCTTTGATGGGAAAACTGAGAACTCATGTCACTGGGAAGTGTCACCAAGTGCAATTGCCTTTCACTCCATGCCCCAGAAAAAGAAAAAAAAAGGAGGTGCAGGGAAGCTGTGATCCATATTGGTACATCACAAAGAAGGAAATTTAGAACTGCTCTCTATGAGGAGTTACTAAGAAGGACAGTAAAACTTTGTGCTTTGTGATAAACGTCCATATTACTTGAGAAAGGACTCAATGAGTATAGTTACAGCTAGATTATCACCATAGTGAGCTCCTAAAACTGGTCTGTGTGGTTGGTTTTGTTCTGGGGGGTTAGTTTTTGAGAGAAAGAGAGACAGTGGGAGTGGGGGAGGGTCAGAGAGAGAGGGAAACACAGAATCTGAAGTAGGTTCCAGGCTCTGAGCTGTCAGTACAGAGCCCGATTTGGGGCTTGATTCATGAACTGCTAGATCATGACCTGAGCCGAGTCAGACACTTAACTGACTGAGCCACCCAAATGCCCCATTATCTTAACCTTTTAAAACTCCATAATATAATTTGGAGATGACCCCATGTTAGATCTATATTATCCTTTTTTTTTTTTTTCTTTTTTTAAGAGAAGGAGAGAGAGGTAGAAAGTGTCAGCAGGGGAGAGGAGCAGAGGTGCGGGGAGAAAGAGAGAATCCCAAGCAGGCTCCACACTCAGCGTGGAACCCCATGCGGGTTTTGATCCCAAAACTGTAGGATCATGACTTGAGCCGAAATCAAGTTGGACTCAACTTGACTGAGCCACCCAGGCAGGCGCCCCTGCATTATCCTTTTAATGGCAGAACATCATATACTTTATGATGTACTTTTATTTATTTACATATTGTCTTCCTATAGGTTCTTAGATTGTTTCAAATTTTTTATTATAAATAGTATTGCACAGAACTTCTAGTAGGAAGATATTTGCACACATTTTGAATTATTTCCTTAGGTCACATTTCTGAGGGAAACTGCTGGGTCAAGCAGCGTGTGTGTGTGTGTGTGTGTGTGTGTGTGTGTGTGTGTGTACACACATATATTACCAAACTGCCTTCTGTAAAGGCTGTACCAGTTTACTTTTCTACCAGTATTGTTGAAGGAATAGTATTGGTTTTGACTTTTCTTTTTTACCCTCCACTGTGTATTTTGTTAAGAAGACATACTCCACTGAAAAATTCAGAATCTCTTCATTCTATAAATAATAGGTTTCTTAATATTGTTCTGGAGAAACCTCTGGAATTCCCATGTGTCATAAAACTCTCTTCTGAAAATTAAGAATGGCTTCTTATGAAAGCCCATATGGCTGAAAAAAAATTTTTTAAACAATACAAAGATACCATAATTAAGGTAACATTTACCTTTTAAAATAATTTTAATCTAAGGTTTTATTCATAATTTTCCTTAGTCATAATTTTTTCCTTAGAATTAAGGGAAAAAGGCAGTGCTTTTTTAGTGTAACAAGAAGATTTGGTTATCATTGCTGATGGGGTCGGTGGTACATTTTAACTCATTTCTGAACTTTCCTGCTGAAGCCACAATTAGAAAATGAGCCTGGCTTTCAGTATTGTGTTTATTGATCCTATGCTAAAAGGCCCAAGTTTTCAGCTGCACTCGATAATATATTCTCTGTATAAGGAGACTATAGTACTGACCTTTGAAAAAAATACATAGCCATTAATTAATTAAATTGGTCTCCTTGAAGGCACTCTTGCTGAAAAGGTCTGTCCTTTTACCCAAAGGAGGAAGAGGTTTGATTAATTTACAGATTCTGCTCTAGTACGTATTACAGTATTTGGGAAAATGTCAGGTTCTCATGAATTTAAAAATATATATGGGAAATTCATTTGTTAATTGAATTCATTTCCAGAAGGATGTGGTGGGAATCAGCTTTGTTGAGAGGCAGTATGTCATGTAAGGAAAAAACCCCTGGTCTCACAATCAGATACTCTGAATTTTATTCCTTTTGGGAGAGTCATTTAACCTCTTTAAGCCTCTGTTTTCTCAACTGAGTGGAGTAGTTTCAGCTGCCCTTCAAAAAATTTAATGAGGATGCCAGTTACCTAAGGATCGTATTAAAATACAAGCTGGATTAAAAAAAAAAGGGGGGGGGCACCTGGGTGGCCTAGTCGGTTAAGCATCCGACTTCGGCTCAGGTCATCATCTCATGGTTCGTGGGTTCGAGCTCGCATTGGGCTCTGTGCTGACAGCTCAGAGCCTGGAGCCTGTTTTGGATTCTGTGTCTCCCTCTCTCTCTGCCCAGCGCTCACTCGCTCTCTGGCTCCCTCTGTCTCAAAAAATTAAATAAACATTAAAAAAAAAAAAATACAGGCTGGTTCCGTAGGTCTGAGCTGGGCCTGAGGCTCTGCATTTCTAACAAGCTCCTGATATGTCAGTGCTACTGGACCAACTATCACAATTTGAATAGCAAGAAATTAAATATCTGTCTTTCCTTCTAGTTCTGAAAGTCTGATTCTAATTTAAGCTATTGTTGGCATTAAGACTACTATCTTAATGTTTTAAATATTTTTAATATGGTAAGGTTTAAGTAAAATAAGACAAACATTTTTACAACTTTCAAGTTTGCTAGTAAGAATTTTTTCCTGATCATGTCTAAGACTTGTTTTAAGATACTCCAACACTCACTTCCTTCCCATAAAATGGGAGAGGAATAGATAAAACAAGAATAATAAAATACTGATATTGTTGAAGATGGGTGATGAGTACATGGGGGTTCATTATACTTTGTCCTTATTCTCTGTTCTTAGGTATGTTTGAAAATGTATAAAAGAAAAAGTAAAATACAAAAATAAATGTGAATCTGCCAGGGTTATAGACTAAGGTTTTATATATATATATATATTTATATATATTTATATATATATGTGTGTGTGTGTGTATAGTGTGTGTATATATGTGTGTGTGTGTGTGTATATATATATGTGTGTGTATATATATATATACACACACATATATATATGTGTGTATATATACACACACACACACACATATATATATACACATGTATGTGTGTATGTAGCTTCAGGCAATGGTTTCTCAGTACTAACTTGTCTTGTAGGAAGCAATGTGGTAATAACCTGAAGGAAACTCTTGGAAGGAAACAAGCATAATGGCTAATGAAGCACATTTGCTACAAACAGAGAAACTCAGAGCTGCCATTCTCCATGTGCAAGTCTTGGGCTGTTTGTTTCTGTTAAACATTGCAAATGTGTCTATGCCAACTAAACTTGAATGTGTTAGGGTGATATTTTTGGAAATTCACTCTAAAAACTGTAAACTCAACATAGATTTTGGTTGCTGTTGTTGAATGTATCAATCAAATATTACCATATTTTTATAGGATGAAGATACTTAAAATAGGGTACAGGAAGTGCACATTAGGCAAATGTTTTCTTCTGTTCCAAGGGTCTCTTAGATATAGGCTTATAATGTTGCTTTTAAATCCAGAGTAATTTTATACTCTGCCGTAAAATCTTGATTCCTACTAAATAGCTATTTTTGAGGGAGGAGTTGAAAACAAATAAAGTGGAGAAAGAATGTAAGTTGAGCTTTGTTTTGATAAAGATTTGGGGAAATGCTCAGAATATGGTTATATAGAATGATACCTGTTTAGGAAATAACAAATTTAATAGGAGATAAACAAATATCTAATATAAAGTTAACTTATCTGGATTAGTTGTTATATAGGTCCTATATATAGTTCATAATTTGAAAATAATATTTAAAAAGCACAAATTAGGGGTGCTTGGGTGGCTCAGTTGGTTAAGTGTCCAACTCTTAGTTTCGGATCAGGTCATGATCTCACGGTTCATGCATTCCAGTCCCATGTTGGGTTCTGTGCTGACAGCGCAGAGCCTGCTTGGGATTCTTTCTCTGTGTCCCTCCCCCACTGACTTTCTCTCCTTCTCTCTCTCTCTCTGTATGTGTCAAATAAATATACTTAAAAAATATTTTTTAAAAAGCACAAATTAATGCTAGGTTATTAAAGAGAACTAGAAAATAAAAAAATGTTTTAGAAATGTAAACCCCAGCTACAAACATTGTTAATGTTTTGCTGTGGTTCCTTTCATTTTTCAATGTGATTTATATAGTTTTTCTCCTACCTTACATTTCCTTTTTGTCCTATTTTTTTTCACTAAACATTGTAAATATGTACTTTTCATTATTCATTCTTCTGTAAATATTATCTGAATGAAATAATTATCTGTCAGATCTGGGTGAAGACCTCCATGGCCTCAAATAGGAAATCTAGAAATATCTTTCTGCTTTGATATATTTTTAGGCCAGGTGCACGTTGTCTATGATGGTGAGTAGAATGGATACAGGAAGTCATTTTATGCTGGAGAGATGAAGGCATTTGCTCGGTCTGTCCAATATTTGAGTTACTTTTGAACTGAATGAGATTATGCATCCTGGAAAGAATGTAATCCCATGTTGAACAGAGCCACAGTAGTGCTGTTAGTGCAGACCTGTGATAGCTCTGATGCCAGGATGCAGGACTTTAAAAACTCTTCTTTCAAAGTCATACTTCTGAATCAGACCCCAAAGTGAACCTTCAGGGATAACTGGGATGTTATACTGGTAATTCTTACCAGTCCAGAGAATTCAAGGCTCAACAGAGATTAGTTTACCATTGTCCTTATGGACAAAACAAAATATATATACACACATGTGAATTAAGTGAGCTCTAATACAAATAAAGTGTTAAGAACAGTTCTTACCACATCATAAGAATATAAGTGATATTGTATACAGAACTGAAGAGACTTTTACGTCAGCTTTTATGTCTTATGTTAAATGTATCAGGAGCTTTTTGTTTCAGGAAAATGTGAATTTCCTTGAACACTGAATAAACTGAACCAAGGTGAAAATAATGATTAAACTTGTTTCTGCCTCTCCTTCTCTTACATGTCTTACCCATTTAACTGAGGACCCTTTTTGGCTTTATCCATTTCTCTAATTTAAAAGCCTTTTTTCAGATGCCTGGAGTAAAATAGGAGATGAATGTTGACTGATCATTAGGAGCAGGAGGAATTAGTTAATAACCTTTTTGGTAACTGACAGCAGCAACTTGAATTTAAGGTCCTAGGTTTGTGTTCCTCTAAGGTTTAAAGCTTTCAGAAGTATAAATGTTCTTTTAAGGAAATTCTTTGGAGCATGTGTTCAGAGAATTTTCATCATGTCTGAATGTGGCTTGGACTTAACACATTTAATTTCTTATCATCAATGTAATTATTTTTAAAGGCGTGAAAGTGTGTATTCCATTTTTGAAATACAGTGGTTTTTTTAATTCTGACACATTCAGTTCTGCAATTCATTGCAGTTTATTTTGATTTCCAGTTCTCCAGTTTTCAGTTAATTTTCAAACCTGAAATTTTTTAACTGTGTGGATATCATGGATTCTATTGTAATGTTTGAACTTTTTTTTCTAGAAAAATGTATGTACACTCAAAATGTTATATACAATTTTGGACTTTGTTCACAGAAATCCTGAAACTTAGCCACACGTTTTTAAGTTGAAATATAGTTGACATACAATGTTACATTAATTTCAGGTGTACAGCATGGTAATTTGACCACTGTGTATGTTACACTATGCTCACAAATGTAGCTACCATCTGTCACCATACAGCACTATTACAGTACCATTGACTATAATCCCCATGCTGTACCTTTCATCCCTGTGACTTATTCATTCCATAGCCAGAAGCCTGCATTTCCCCCTCCCCTTCACCCACCTGCTTATTTGCCTCCCCTCACAGTCCCCTCTGGCAGCCATAGGTTTGTTCTCTGTATTTATGGATCTGTTTCTGCTTTTTGTTTGTTTTTTAGATTCCATGTATAAGTGAAACTACATGGTATTTGTCTTTCTCTCACTTATTTCACTTAGCATAATACCCTCTAGGTCCATCCATGTTGTCACAAATGACAAGATCTCATTCTTTTTTATGACCAACATTCCATTTTACACATACACACACATACACACCTCATATTTTCTTTATCCATTCATCTATCGATGGACATTTAGATTGCTTCCTTGTCTTGGCTATTGTAAATAGTGCTGCAATAAATATAGAGGTGCATATATCTTTTCAAATTAGTGTTTTTGTACAATAAAGATATATTGAATTCCTACTTTATGTAATGCACTGTATTAGGTCTTGGGAAAGTGGGTGCAAAGAAGAATAAGCAGTTTTTACCACTCAGAAGCTTAGGTTCTAATAGTATAGGTAATACATAACGAATATACTTTAATATATAATAGCAACTGGTTTGCCAGTATAGAGGAAATTATTAATTTTTACTGAGGAGGTGAGACATGGGTGAGGCTTATATTTGAACTTGCTCTTAAAATATGCATAGAATTTTTTTAAACAACTTGATTTAAATATAATTCACATACCCAATGTGTAACAAACATACTATTTAAAGTAAGCAATTCAGTGTCTATTAGTATATTCACAGAGTTATGAAACAATCACCACAATCAACTTTAGAACATTTTCATCACCCCCCAAGGAAACCTCATACCTTTGTCGACTCATTATGCTCCTCTCTGTCTGCTCAGACCCTGGCAACTACAAATCTTACTTTCTATCTCGGTAGATTTTTGCCTATTCTGGACATTTCATATAAATGGAATCATGTAATGTGTCTACCTTATTTCCCTTAGTATAATAATATTTTCAAAGTTCATCCATGTTGTAGTAAGTATCAGTACTTCATTCCTTTCTACCAGCAAATATTCCATTGTGTGGGTATACTACATTTCATTTTCCATTTTTCAGTTGATGGACATTTGAGTTGTTCCTACTTTCTGACTATTATGAATAATGCTGCTGGGAACATTCATATACAAGTTTTTGTGTGGACATATATTTTTAATAATTTTGAGTATTAAAACTGCAGTGGAACTGCTGGCTTGAGGAACATTCAGACTGTTTTCCAAGGCAGCTGTACTATTTTACGTTCCACAAGCAGTGTATGGGGGTTCCAGTTTCTCCACATCCTAGTCAACCCATATTACTGCATTTTAAAAAGATTTTTAGCCTCATCCTAGTAAGTATGAAGTGGCATCTCATTGTGGTTTTGATTTGAATTTCCCTGATGACTGATGACATTGAGCATCTTTTCATGTGCTTATTGGACATTTGTATATATTCTTTTGAGGCATAGAATTTTAATAGATGGAGAGAAAAGGGAAGTAAAGGAAGCACTTCAGGTATGAAGGCCTGAGAAATGGTGAGACAATGAGTAAAACTAGAGTCAGGTCCCTGGGACCTGTTTAGACTCTAAGTTTATTTTTTGATGGGTCAAGTCACACTGTCCTCTGCTTATCTTCAGTTTACATTGCTCAAATTTCAAGGATATTCCTTCTTTTGTAAATGTCAGGAAGTGTTGTGGCTAGCTCATTCAATTGATTCATTCAACACTGAAGAATTGTAGAGGGCCTACTTCATTCTAGGCGTTCTGAGTCCCCTAAGTGAGGGGGGTAAATCAGTGAGCAAAAATAGACAAGATCCTTGGTTTTCATGGAGCTTTTTTTCTAGTGGTAATGATTTTGTACCAATAAAAAACCCTTTTTAGAGGCTGCCTTTATCCCAGCATTTCAGGGTGTGGTAAATAAATCCAGGTCTGCTTTGTTCATGCTGTTGCTGATTTTATTAACTTGGGTCATAGCTCCTTTCAGCTTTTACCTTTTCAGACTCAAGTTTTAATCTTTAATCATCCTTTACACAGCAGCATCCTGAAATCCCTTTTGGCATCCTTGTTTCTTTTCTTTTCTTTTTTTTTTTTTTTTGGACGATTGCAGCTGAAGTCCTTTTTTCCACTATAATTGGTACCAATTAATCAAAAAGTCTGATAAACTATAAAGAAAAAGTGCAGGCATATTTTAAACCTTTTAAAACCTGCATATGTATATTTCACCAACCTTTTGTTTTAGGATCAAGGCTTTTCCTTTGAAGAAGGATCTGCCGACTATAATTTTTTTGTGATGTTTCTTACATAAACCCCACATACAATGAATCATGTATGATTTTTAGTTTCTATATCTAAAGTAGAGTGAGAATTTAAAGCCATTTCAAAGAAATCTGAGTGAAAATCCTCCTAGAGTTTTATGATTTTCCACCCTAATCTTTAGTCTTCTGGTATCTAATTAGCAGTTTTGTGTTTAGCAACTTGGATATATATATATCTATATTTGTCTAGATATAGATGTGGATATCTATATATAGGCATATATATAGATATTCATATTTATTTTCAAAGAAATTACAATTCTTGGGGCACCTGGGTGCTCAGTCGGTTAAGCGTCCGACTTAGGCTAAGGTCATGATCTCATGGTTAGTGAGTTCGAACCCCGCATGGGGTTCTCTGCTGTTAGCGCAGAGCCTGCTTCAAATAATCTGCCCCCTCTCTTCACCCTTCCCCTGCTTGCACGCATGCTCTCTCTCTCAAAAAGAAATAAACATTAAAAAATATCTTTATATAATAAAAGAAATTACAGTTCTTTTCAGAATCTTAATTCATAGGTTTACTTAATAATTAAATTATGAATTCACTATCATGTTATACCTAAAGAGGTTGGAAATGGGTGTGATGAGCAAATTCAAGTAGAGGAAACAGAAGTGCTACTGGCCATGAGCACTTTTGATTTTTGGTCTACTGAGGACACAAGGAGTTTAATCCAGGTTATTGGTTAGGAAAACTTAACTACTATATATTCCAAGTTACGTACTCCCATGTGTTCTCCTTTTGAAATAGTATATGTTTGGCATACAATCATATATTCACTTTTAAGAAATGAATTGACTACAGGCTCAGTATAACTCAATAAAATGACCAGGCTGTCAAAAAAACAATTTTAATGTGACTCCTCGGTTGCGTCATTATATGTAGCGTTTAGAATAATTCCACTGTATTCATATTGTGTTGAACTGGAGTGGTAGATTTTGAGATACACATTGATTAACTAGAGTATATCCCCTAAAGTGTTAATTTTATGAGATAGGGACTATGTTTTAGTTACTGCTGTATATCTAGTACCTACAATATAGAATGTTAATGCCTGGTGGACAATACGTGTAAGTGCATTTAAAAAAAAATTACTGGGACACCTGGGTGGCTCAGCCAGTTAAGCATCCGACTACAGCTCAGGTATTGATCTCATGATTTGTGGGTTTAAGACCCACATTGGGCTGTGTGCTGACAGCTCAGAGCCTGGAGCCTGCTTTGGATTCTGTGTCTCCCTCTCTCTCTCTGCCCCTCCCCTGCTTGTGTGCTCACTCTCTCTTTCTCTCTCAAAAATGAGTAAATAAACTTTATTTATTTTTAAATAAACTTAAAAAAATTACTGAATCCACAGGGAATAGAGAATAGGACGGTGAAGGTTCTTTACTGTTTATTGAGAAATGGTAAATAGAATACAGGGTGTGCTTCCTTAGAAGAGGAAAGTTAGTGAATATATCAGCCAATTTTGAAAATTTGAGGCCTGGTTAGACAGAAGAAAATGTGGATCTCTTAGGTCTGGAGAGCCAAATTGGGACTAAAGAATTATAGGAAAAATATAGGACACCAGATTACTTCTTAAATTTTTTTTCTAATTTATTAAAATTGTTATTAAAATAGATATTACTTCATGAGTTTATTGGAACAGAAGTTTAATGACTTATGTCAGGGAGGTAAAAACAAATTTTTTTAATAGGAGATGTGAGATTAGTCTAGATAAACTCTAAATTCATCTTGTTCTAGGCCCTGATCTCTTGCTTCAGTCTTCTATTAATATTCTTTATCAGAATATTATATTTGTCACATAACTTATATAGGTCTTATGGCATTAAAGAGCAGTAAAAATGATTTCTTGTCTCTCCATTTGATTTTTCTTTGGTGGAAAGCAGATATTGTATATTATTACAGTACAAAAAGCCTTTTTAATGGTATTCTCATGGTCCAGAAATCTTGATGGATTGTCATTTGATAAATCAGATAGATTTTGAAAAGTTCCAATAGTCTGCTTCATTCATTAGTTGTACAGGTGGTTGTGTCAATTAATCTGACATCAGACTGCTAATAGTACAGTAACATTTGTTGAATTTGCTGAGTGCAGTAGTCATTATATTCCTGCATATGATATGTAATGAATCCAAATATTATAATGACTTAAGTTCTGTGAGATATTACTGTGAGATAGTACCATGGAAGTCTGAGTTTTTTACCTTTCCTGCCTCATATCTCTCACAGCACTTAGCAGAGTCTTACTCATATAGCTATTCATTATATATTTGTTAAAATACGGCTGAAAATCTCAAGTCCTTAAAAAAACCAATCACCCTTATGAGGAATTATTTTTTGTTATACGAAATGTTGGCAAATCAAAAGTATTTTGGTTCAAATATCAAGGTTATTAAATTGCCTTGTTAATTTATTGTTGTTATGTCACCAAAGCTTAATTAATGATGTCTTGTTCATTTACCCCAAGCTTCTGTGGTATATAACTATAAAAATAATTTTCCTCTTTGCCTTATTGCCAAAAAATTTACTTGCTTATGTGCCTTCTTCTTCTTTCTTTAGATGAGCTTCTTCTAGTTTTGCCATATTAACATTTGTGGGGCATTCCTTTTTGAACAGTGCCCATTCCATTCATATCTACAATATTACTTTTCTTGTAGACTCATGTGTATGTGGCCAAAAGAACAATTCTGTTTTCTAAAAGATCTAGAGAACATACAGCAAGTACCTTTCTTGCTTCCCTTTGCATTGATCATTTTGACGAATTACTGGAGGATGATGCTTCTAGCTGATAAGACCATAGATTAGCTTTTGAACTTCATATGGAATCTTTTGTTTGTCTTCTTCCGCTCAACAAAATGTCACTAAGATTCATCCATATTGTTGCATGCATCAGTAATAGTTTATCCTTTTTTATTACTGAGTTGTATTACATTGAATGAATGTACTACAATTTGTATGTCCGTTTGCTTGTTGGTGGGCTTTGAGTTTGTTTCCAGTTTTTTTGCTATTATGAGTAAAGCTGCCGTTATTGTACACAACATTTTGTGGATACAGGTTTTCCTAATAGAACTGTAGGTAAATGGGTAGGTATATGTTTAATTTTTTTTTAATGTTTATTTATTTTGAGAGAGAGAGATGAGAGAGAGCTCGCGCACATGCAAGTGAGTGGGAAGAGGGGCAGAGAGAGGAAAGAGAGAATCCAAACAGGCTCCACACTGCCAGTGAGGAGCCCTAACGCAGGACTCGATCTTACAAATTACGAGACTACCACCTGAGCCCAAAGCAAGAGTCAGCCCCTCAATCAACTGAGCCAGCCAGGCACCCTGGCATATGTTTAAAATTATGAGATAAATTGCCTAACAGTTTTCTAAGATGGTTTTACCATTTTTATTTAAAATTTTTTTGAAATTAAAACAAAAATTTTTTTAATTCTTGCTGGAATTTTTTGTGGCAATTTTTTAATGACATTTTACCACAGGGGAATAGATGCTTAGAATTTACGAATAAAAGATAATATTATAATTTATGGTATTCCTATGCTTATTGCTAAGCGTCCTTCCAACTCTTTTTATTCCATGCATTTGTGTATCCCTTCCCATATACATTCTGCCACTGATGTTTCTAAGACATGATGCAAAACTTTTCATGATTAAAAAAAAGTCTCAGTAGTTTTGACTTAAAAGACAACAAGAAGGCTCACTGAGCTATTACAGATGTTAATTAGGATTCATTTCCTTTAATATGCTAGAAAGAATGTTATGATGCCACTTTACTGATGAACAAAATGAGCTTAATCACATCCTAGGAGTTAAGTATTCTGACATTATAATCTCCTCTCAGAGCACATCATAGCAGTCTTAGGATACAAGATCTATTCCTGGACATTCTAGAACCAAATGTGTCATGTATACACTTTGAAGGAATTTATGATATACCTGGTAATCCTGTAGTATTTTTCTCATTATATACTTTTTCATTTTTAAAAATTGAAGTAAAAATTTGCATAACATAAAGTTAACATTTTAAAACGTACAATTTAAGGGCGCCTGGGTGGCTCAGTCGATTGAGCATCCGACTTCAGTTTAGGTCATGATCTTGAGGTTCATGAGTTTGAGCCCTGCGTCGGGCTCTGTGCTGACAGCTCAGAGCCTGGAGCCTACTTCGGATTCTGTCTCCCTCTCTTCTGCTCCACCCCTGTTCTCTCTCTCTCTCTCTCTCTCTCAAAAATCAGCATTTAAAATAAAATAATAAAGCATACAATTTAGTGGCATTTAGTACATTCACAATGTTATACAATACTTCATATATTTTTATTTATGTATTTATTTTATGTATGTATGTATGTTTATTTTTGAGAGAGAAAAAGAGACAGAGTGAGTGGGGGAAGGGCAGAGAGAGAGAGGGAGACACAGAATCTGAAGCAGGCTCCAGGCTCTGAGCCGTCAGCACAGAGCTCAACACAGGGCCTTAATTCACTAACGGTGAGGTCATGACCTTAGCCGAGGTCGGATGCTTAACCGACTGAGCCACCCAGGTGCCCGTATTTACTTTTTAAAATGTTTTTTATTTATTTTTGAGAGACAGTGTGAGCGGGGGAGGAGCAGAGAGAGAGGGGACTGAGGATCCAAAGTGGGCTGTGCACTGGCAGCACAGAGCCCAGTGTGGGGCTCCAACTCATGAATTGTGAGATCATGACCTGAGCTGAAGTTGGACACTCAACTGACTGAGCCACCCAGGTGCCCCTTCATATGCTTTTTAATTAAAAAAATTTTTTTTAAGATTTTTTATTTTACTTTAAGTTTTGTTCATTTTTTTGTTTTTTAATGTTTATTTATTTTTGAGAGAGAGAGACAGAGTGTAAGTCGGGGAGGAGCAGAGAGAGAGACGGAGACACAGGATCTGAAGCAGGCCCCAGGCTCTGAGCTGTCAGCACAGAGCCTGACATGGGGCTTGAACTCAGGACTGGCAAGATCATGACCTGAGCCAAAGTCAGACACTTAACCAACTGAGCCACCCAGGCTCTCCCCTTCATACACTTTTTAAAGAAAGAGTTTATTTTCAGGGAAATGAAGAACAATAAAATTATGGCAAAACAGACTAAGAAGATGTCCAAATAATAACTCAAAAATAGTGTTTCTTTGGTGGAATGATATAAGAGATAGGCCACCTTACCCTGGGGCTACCGCTTTCCCACTTAAATGCCAGTGTCTGATCAGCAGCCAAAAGGCCTAAGCCATCAATCCCCTTCTTGCCTGGTGGAAGCCTTCTGATTCCTCCAAAATTGCAAGAATAGATCAATTTTACCTTCCCTTCCCTCTTCTTCTAGGGAATCCACCAAATTGGTCACCTGTACCCTATGGCTTGAGAGTTTCATAGACACATTCTAGGCCTGAGAACAGCCCTTTCCCTAGGAGTAGGGAAATCGGACATTCCTTAACCTCTCCTGCAGAGTGACTGACACATGTTGGTCTGAAGACTTTGGCCACAAGTTGCAGGGTGGCTGCAAGCCCTGTTCCTTTCCCCCTAAAAGTGGAAAGGTATTTAGATATTTTTGTCATTGGTGCTTTACTGGGATCAGATAAGAAGTTATCAGAGATTTAAAGGTGTTTTTAAAAATTTTGCTGTAGTCTCCCTCCCATACCTACAATAGTCTCAAGAATTAAATACCATCTTTCTTGACCTAAAAAAGAGTGGAGGAATATGGGAGGAGACATCTGTGAAGAAAAAAATACTCTGTCCAGAAGAATGATCATTCCAACATCCATCTTAATGATTAGAATGGGATAGAATAGAAGCAAGAAGAGAAACAGAAAAAATAACCTCCTAAGATAGTAATGATTTTTTTTTTAATTTTTTTTTTAATGTTTATTTATTTTTGAGACAGAGAGAGACAGAGCATGAATGGGGGAGGGTCAGAGAGAGGGAGACACAGAATCGGAAACAAGCTCCAGGCTCTGAGCTGTCAGCACAGGGCCCAAACTCACGGACCGCGAGATCATGACCTGAGCCGAAGTCGGCCCCTTAACCGACTGAGCCACCCAGGCGCCCCAATGATTTTTTTTTAACAAGCTGTTGGGAAAGCAGTGTGGATGATTATGGGCATACTAAGGATAATGTTAGCAACCTTACTATTTGAAATGTCATACCAGCCGTAATCTCTTTGATATTTGCCTCATCTGTGAAGTGGAGATCTGCCCATTTCCCAGAGGAAGATGCATTTGGGACTGCAGAATACAGCAAATTTCAGTTCCCACTATGGCCATGCTTTCCTAAGAAATTTCCTAAGGTAATTTGAGTCTGATTTTAGACTTGCAGGATCCTATTAGAGCCAAACCTCATAAAATCTGACACCAGTGCACATTGTGACAGATGCTATAACAGGGAGTTTAGACCAATACATCTCTGATTTTCCCTGGTGGGAAATGGGAAGAATTTCACTGAAAATATAACACTGAACTGGGAGCAGATGTTGCTAAATGTGCAAGGATTGAGGGGAGGATGTCTTAAATAAAGGGAAAACATTTAAAGGCAGGAAGGAGTGGGAATATGACAGCAAGAAATTTACTACAGCTAACATGGGAGAGAAGAGGAAGAGTAGTAAGTATAACTGGAGAGGTAGCCAAGGCCAAATATAAGTTTTATATTACAAGCTAAGGAATTTGGATTTTTATCCAGCCATAAAGAGCCACTGAAGAATTTTATGCAGGCGACTGTAATAATAGACTGTCAGATTAGCATATTAAGAAGATCATTTTTTGGCAGCAGTATAGAGGCTAGATTGACAAGGAGAGCAGTTAGGAGTCTACCGGAATAATCTGGGCAAGAGATGAGTACTTAAAGTAAGGCAGTCCCCTATGATGAATTCACACAGAAACTAAATGAATAATCTAAGGCTGTGCTATGCAGTATGGGAGCCATTTAGCTACATGTGGCTATTGAGCACTTGAAACTTGACTACTTCAAAATGACATGTGCTGTAAATGCAAAATACTCACAGATTTTAAAGACATAGTATCCCACCAAAATTTTTGTATGTTGATTACAAGTTGAAGCAATATTTTGGATACATTGGGTTAAATAAAATGCACATCATTGCAATTATTTTTTCCTATTTCTTTTTACTATTCTAAAAATGTGGCTAGTAGAAAATTTTAAGATGTATGTCTTACATTAGATTTGTCTCACATTCGATTTCTGGTTTATTTTTTATTGCTGACTAAATGTATTTCTGTTCAATTACCTGCTTAAATTTTATGTTAGTTGTTTGATCAAAAAGTGTTTCATCTTAGGGCTGCCAGGGTGGTGCAATCAGTTAAGGGGTCCAACTCTTGATTTCGGCTTGGGTCATGATCTCACCGTCTGTGGGATTGAGCCCTGCATTGGGTTCTGTGCTAACAGCACAGATCCTGCTTGGGATTCTCTCTGCCCCTCCCCTGCTAATGGGTGTGTGTTGTCTCTCTCAAAATAAATAAGCTTTAAAAGAAAAAAAGTGTTTCATTTTAATTCATAATAGGTATCTGGAAATAGCAATAATGCAAAATTGTTTTCATATATTTGGGAAACAAAGTTGAAAGTTTTGTAAGACCTTATAACTATTTTATTGGTAAGAACCTCAATACAGAGTATCAGTTGGAAACTGGCTTTTGCAGGTGAGGTCACAGTGCGTTTTGAAATCCATAAGTTGGGTAACATTTATTCACTCTTCCTGCAAATAGTTTTTGCAAAGAAGGTTCCTAGTAAGCTGGTGCATAGATAAACTGGACGAGAGAAAAAGTTTATGTGAAAAACATTTTTTGTGAATTTTTATGTGTTGTTTAAACACTCTTAACGGTTTTTTTGTTGTTTTTTTTTTGCCATGTTCTGGTTGACAATTTCAAGAAATCCCTGTACAGGTAACAAACACGACTAGCAATTAGGGATGGCTGCCTTATCAAAAACTGTCTACTGGGGCGCCTGGGTGACTCAGTTAAGCACCCGACTTCAGCTCAGTTCATGATCTCACAGTTCATGGCTTCGAGCCCCGCACTGGGCTCTGTGCTGACAGCTCAGAGCTTGGAGCCTGCTTCAGGCTCTTTGTCTCCCTCTCTCTCTGCCCCTCCCCTACTCGCACTCTGTCTCTTTGTCGAAAATAAATAAATGTTAAAAAATGAAAATAAAAAAAACTGTCTACTAATGGATACAGGGTTTCTCTTTAGAGTGATGAAATCTTTTAAAATTCATGGTGGTAGTGATACACAACTTTGTGAATATGCTAAAAACCACTGAGTTGTGTGTCTTTTTTTTTTTTTTCAAGAGGATAGTAAATTGCTTATTGATTATACATGATAATGGATGATACACAAGCTTTAATCCCATCTATAATTTTATCTGCTACCATAATTCAATTTAGATATATTGCATAGGATGTGCCAGCAATCATATTAATAACCAAATAAACTCTATGACTTTGCTTGGGTGACCCTTTTAACAGTGAACTCCAGGTCACAACACATTAATGTCAGTTCAGCTACACCAAAGTTTGTGGAGACGATGGCTTCTCTGCCCAAGCAAGTTACAAATAAATTTCAAGTGGAACCTGGCATCATCCTGAAAGAATTCCACCTTCACACTGTTGGAGTGGTTTACCAAGATGGCTTCAGAGTAGACTACACAGAACATTTTTAGAAAGACACATTTATTCAGCATCATGGTCAGACTGTTACAGTTAGCAATCAACAGCATGAATGCAAAAAAAAAACACCCCACATTAAAACCTTTTGTTGAAGTGCTTTACACTTTCCACAGAAGAGAAACTAAAATAACCTGTTACACAATTAGTCACAAGTACAATCCTCAGGTTTTTCCCCATGCAGGAGTATCCTCTAAAACATGTCCTCTTTGTAGCAGCTAGGCCCTGCCCCCACTCTGCTTGGCTGAGCTCACAAATCTGTTGCAACCTGTAGCTTCCCTGTCACTTTTCTGGCTCTCCTCTCCTACTAAGCTTTGTTTCCTGGCAATAATTAAAACCTTCTGCCACTGCCGTAGCTACTGCTGCTGCTGGAACCGTCATAGCCACTTTGGTTTCATGGTTTGGCAAAGTACTGACCTCCACCACTACAGGGGCTAGAGCTTCTGCCTCCAAATTTCCTCCTTCCATGGGTTCAGAACTTGAAGATTGTTTGTTGTAATTGCCAAAATCATTATAGCTTCTGCCACCTTCAGAATTGCTTCCATCATTACCAAATCCGTTACAGCCGTCCCCACTGCCACCAAAGCCACCTTGCCCACTGAAGTTTCCTCCACAGCCAAAGTTCCACCTAAACCACTTCCATGACCACCACCAAAGTTTCCAGAAAGAACCTCTTTGACCTCTTTGGCTGGATGAAGCACTAGCCATCTCTTGCTTAGATAGGACTTCCCTTTCTTCATAGTTGCGGCCATTCACAGTGTAGTACTTTTGAATGATAGTCTTGTCTACAAAGTCACGATCATCAGATGTTACAGAAGCAAAGCTTCTCTTCTTGCCACTGTCCTCAATCAGTCATGATTTCAGTCACTTCAATTTTCCCATACTTTTCAAAATAATCTCTTAGATGATGTTCTTCAGTGTTTAATGCCACCAACAAAAACCATTGCCACAGTTAAGTGGGCACCAGGTCTTTGAGAATCTTCTCTTGAAACAGCCCGCTTGGCCACAACTCTTCCATCCACCTTGTGTGACCCTGCATTCATGGCTGCATCCACCTCCTCCACAGTGACAAACCCAAGGTCACTGGAGTGCTCGGTGTTTGGATCCCTTGTTACCACAGCGTGTGAGCGTTCCCCATTGCTAAGAATGGCTCCTCAGTCTCTCATCTGTTGGTCCAAAGCTCAAACCTCCAATGAAGAGCTTCCACAGCTGTTCAGGCTCTTTGGGAGACTCTGACTTAGACATGACGGTGGTGGAGTGGGGGGACTTTAATGACGCCTCTTCGGCTGCGTCCACGGGCAGAAAAGCTGAATTGTGTGCTTTTAAAGGGTGAATATTAAGGTGTGTGAAATATATTTCAGTAAAGCTATAATAAAAAAAATCTCTTGAAGTTACTGACTTACTAGCCATTTAATGAGAATTATGTGAACAGACGAACCAAAAGCAGCCATATGTTCAAGAAATACTGTGATCAGATAAAAATGGACTGTCTTTTTTTGGCTTCTGCAGCAGTCCCACAGAGCTAGTGGTAAATATTTAGGAAAGCCTAGTGGCCTATTAAAAAATACATGTCTAGATTACAGGATTGAAAGGCTGACTGAGTACACTACATTCTCATTTAAGTTCTAGTACAAAATGTGATACTCTGAAAGGTGTAGCCTGAATCCTGCAGTTGAGTAGAAAAAAATACTCCAGTATTTGATTATTTGATGTTGATGTATTTATTCCTTAATAATTTTTTTTAGTCAAATTTAGATGTTTATATCTACCTTGGATCTTATTCGGCATGTCTCCTGTTTCTTATTATACCTCAAGTTTGTCCTGTAGAAAATCATGCTGTGTTTTCAACTCTAGAGTGGCAAAGGATGCATTTCTTTCTTTTTCTTTTGCTACCATCTGAAGTAAGGAACATTTCCTGGCTAGCCACCAAGCACCCATCATCCCAGAAAGAAAGAAATATAGCAAATTTGGTGGATCTCTTTTCTCTCCATGTCCTCTTTCCAAGTTATTTCCACAGAAGTGCCAAAGCGCAGAAAGGAAGCTGGGCCTCAATTTTACTGTCATGAGCAAAACTCGTCACATAGATTTTTACACAGCTGCTGCATTTGTCCTCATCCCTTTCCTCAACAGTCTTGTTCCTGCCGCCTTGCTCTAGGGCTGCTTTCAGTAACCTTTCTGACACAGGTTTAATGCTGATTAGTCCCAAAACAATTCGAGGGCAGGGCTCCCTGCCAGGATAAAGAATGAACAAAATTGGTTTGCACACAGGCCAGCTGCATTTGCTGCAGCTAGAGTCTGTCAAATGCAGACCATTTTCTTGTTTACCAAGATGAGGTTAAATTAGCACAGCATGAAGCGAAGGAATAAAAAAAGAAAGAAAGAAAGAAAAGAAAACTAGCTGTGCTAGTTGAATATGATGCAGTGAGTGGAATTCAGGTGATTTTAAATTCATTTGGGAAGGGAAGGTAGTATAGACAACACTAAGAGTTTGATTAAAAGCTGCTTGAAAGATTTGCTAGCTCTAAATGGGGGAGGGTAGATGGACTGCATAATCTCCTAAAGATTATTCAAGTCTGGCATGTTATGAATTATTCATTTATGCAGTGTTATTTTCTAAAATATTTGAATCAGCTTGTATGTGTTTATAGAGCCATCTTTGGTAGAGGGACTTTCTGTCTGGATGAGGAGGTAAGATGAACCATGTAATGAGAGAACCCAAACTTAAGAGGTTTCTGACTTTCAAGCTTCAGTTTACCAGGCTCTGTTTCCCTACCTTTCATCTCTCTGCACCACTCTTGTTGCAGAGCTCGCCCACAGGAAACCCAGGCTTCTTGCCCTTCTAGTGCAAGGCTAAGTTGAGGAAAGAAGAACCTCCTTGGAGCCTGCCAGGGCAGAGTAAATAGCTGAGGGTAAGAAGGAGAGGTGTGGGAAGGGGAAAAGGGAAAGAAAAGGCAAATCCAGAGAAGAGAGTGAGACAGAAAGGCACAATGAAGGATGAACTCCATGTGATGATGCTCTGCAGTCTCATCAGACTCTCAGGACCTTTAAGCTTCACTTCCCAGCCCTTCAAGAGCTGTGGAATCGAGAGCTTCCAGACTTTTATGTCTGTCCCTCTCTCCCTCTGACCCTTCCAGATTCCTGTCCTGGGTCATTAAAAGTACCCCTATTTCAGGGCTAGGAGAATAGGGAGACTTAACCACTGTAGCCACCTTGAAACACTGTTCTTGTGGGGAGTGAATTCTCTTACAGACCAACCTCTGAATACAACTATCAATGAAACTAAGGCTATTAACCTAAAGTGTACTTGGTATGGTTAGCAAGGGATCCTTCTTTTTTTTTCCCACTGTGCACTTTTCATTCAGTATGGTGCTGTACTTTTCGCTGCCCTTCACCTTGGCTGAGATGGTTTTACCTTATGTCTCAAGACCAAGGCAGCAACTATAGTACCGAATCAGGATGCAGAGCAATGTAGTCAGGGTGTTAACTACTCACAAGCCACTGTAAGCTCAGACTGGAAGAAACCATCCCAGAAAAAATGAAGATCTGCTTATATGAGATACAGAGTGGTTGGGGTTTAGAGAAAAGAGGAATCACTGTGGCTATGGTGGGATAGTTTATACAAGTAGGATTTAAGCTGAGCCCTGAAAGATAGGATGGATGGAGTGAGAAGAGGCTGATGTCCTGACCTTCAAGCCTAAAGCATTCAGTGAGGGGCACAAAGAGCATTTTAATTTTATCTCTAAAGTTTCATTTCTGTTTTAAAAGATTGTGAAGTAAATACAGTATGTTAACATTAGTTGAATTTGGGTGGAAGACACCTGTTTTCAGGTATTCATTATTTCTGTTCTACTTTTCTGTATGTTTGAAATATTCTAATTACAAAAAAGGAAAATAGCCTTAAAGCTGAGCAGCACAAGAGAAAAAGGAAAAAAAAACCTTAAATAATATGCAAATTGGTAGCCAGCTCTTAAGTAGGCAAATGGTAATGGTAGTCATTTATCAGGGTCTTGAAGGAACACACAAATAGTCTATTTTTTTTTTTTTTTGCAACCAAAGAACTGTAAAGTGACCAAGATCATACATAGTAAAGGAACAAATTAATGGAGAAGTGTAAAAAATAATAACAGGTCAAAACTTATTCGTGGCTTGGCCTTAACCTCTTTTAGGTGTGAGATATCCTAACACAGAAAATACATTGTGCATCATTAGAAGAATTTAATATAAATAAATGACTTATTTTAGTCATTATTACCAGAAAGAAAAAGTTTAGGAATACTGCACAAGAAATAAGGGTAATCTGTATACCTGATTTTCACACGTATGTATATAACATGAAAAATAAACATAAGCACTTTTCTGAAAGAGTGGCTTTAATGAGTGTATTTAGTTTTTTAAAAAATATACTGTGTAGTCTCTCTTTTTGATATAATTGTGTTCACCAGCTTGAATTATTGCCTTCCTAAGAATTTCTTCTTATAAGCACTGAGAGAAGAACCATTACTAATAATTTTTCTGTATTCCTAAAATGCTTGGTTAAGCTTATAGCAAGAACTGAATATATTTGTTGATTGGCAGTATAGAATTTTGAACAGTCTATTCACCACCAGTAAAATTGTGTTCCTAATGAATAAATAAATTTGAACTTGTACAAAAAGTGTTTCTACGTAACAGTTTTTCTAAATCACAGTCTACTAATTATACGTATTTGAAGTTCGAGTGTTGTTCATTCATTCATACAAAATTCTTTCAAACTCATCCTAAAGAATTTGACTTATTATATTCTCTCACAGAAGTATAATTTAACAAACTTATGGCAGTAATATTTGTTTACCATATAAGTATATCTGCAAAATTGTAAGTATCTGGAATGGTCTTACAGGTATACAAAATCCATAAAGCAATTTTCCTATTATTTCTCAGCTATTTCTACAGCTATTGTTTAAAAACACCCACTATTTTTACAATTATTAATGATAATTTTTAAAAAAACCTTTTTTTCCAGTATAGTTAACATATAGTGTTATATTAGTTTCAGGTGTACAATGTATTAATTCAGCAGTTCTATATATTACTCAGTGCTCATCATGATAAGGGTACTCTTTTAATTACTTCCCCCTCTCCTATTTCATCCACCTTCCCTGTGGTGACCATCAGTTTCTTCTGTATAGTTAAGAGTCTGTTTCTTGGTTGTTTCTTTTTCTTCTATTGTTTTTTTTCCTTAAGTTCCACAAATGAGTGAAATCGTATGGTGTTTGTCTTTCTCTTATGTCACTTACCATTATACTCTGTAGCTCCATCTATGTTGTTGTGAATGGCAAGATTTCATTCTTTTTTTTTCTTATGTTTGAATAATATTCCATTGTATATATATATACCACATATTCTTTATCCATCTATCTATCACTGGATACTTGGGCTGCTTTCATAATTTGGCTATTGTAAATAATGCTACAGTAAACATGGGGGGGTATATATCTTTTTGAATTAGTGTTTTTGTATTCTTTGAGTAAATACCCAATAGTGTGATTATGGGATTGTAAGGTAGTTCTATTTCTAATTTTTTGAGGAACCTCCACACTGTCTTCCACAGTGGCTGCACCAATTTGCATTCCCACCGATAGTGCACGGGGGTTTCTTTTTCTCCACATCCTCGCCAACACTTGTTGTTTCTTGTGTTTTTTATTTTAGCCATTCTGACAGGTGCAGGTTGATATCGCATTGTAGTTTTGATTTGCATTTCCCTGATGATGAGTGTTACTTAGCATCTTTTCATGTGTCTATTTCCCATCTGTGTGTGTTGTCTTTGGAGAACATGTCTGTTCATGTGTTGTGTACTTTTTAAATTGGATTATTTGGTGTTTTGGGTGTTGAGTTGTATAAGTTCTTTATATATTTTGGATACTAACCCTTAATCAGATATGTCACTTACAGATATCTTTTCCCATTCAGTAGGTTGTCTTTTAGTTTGTTGGTTATTTCTTTTGCTGTGCAGAAATTTTTTACATTTATTTATTTATTTATGTGAGAAAGTGAGTGCAAGCACAAGGGACAGAGGGAGAGGGAGAGAGAATCCTAAGCAGGCTCCACTCTCACGGCTTGATCCCACAACTGTGGGGGAAATGTCAGGAGTTAGATGCTCAACTTATTGAGTCACCCACGCACGCCCCCCCCCCCCCGCATCTTTTGCTGTGCAGAAATTTTTTATTTGATGTAGTCCCAGTATTTATTTTTGCTTTTGTTTCCCTAACCTCAGGAGACATATCTACAAAAATGTTTTTATGGCCAGTGTCAGAGAAATTACTGCCTGTGCTCTCTTCTAGGATTGTAATGGTTTTAGCCCTCATATTTAAGTCCTTAATCCATTCTGAGTTAATTTTTGTGTGTGGTGTAAGAAAATGGTCCAGTTTGGGGAGCCTGGGTGGCTCAGTTGGTTGAATGTCTGACTTTGGCTCAGGTCGTGATCTCATGGTTTGGGGGTCAAGCCCCACATCAGGCTTTGCACTGACAGCATGGAACCTGCTTCAGATTCTCTCTGTCTTCCTCTCTTTTTCCCCTTCTCCTGCTTGCTCTGTCTCTGTCTCTCTCTCTCTCTAAAATGAATAAGCATTAAAAAGTTTTTTAAAAAAGTGGTCCAGTTTCATTTTTTTGCAAGTAGCTATCTGGTTTTCCCTACACCATTTGTTGAAGAGACTGTCTGTTTTCCCATTGCATATTCTTGGCTCCTTGTCAAAGATTAATTGACCATATAATCATGGCTTTGTTTCTGGGCTTTCCATCCTGTTCTATTGATCTATGTGTCCGTTTTTATGCTGATACCATATTGTTTTATTTTATTTTATTTTATTTTATTTTATTTTTTTAATTTTTTTTAATGTTTATTTATTTTTATTTTTGAGACAGAGAGAGACAGAGCATGAATGGGGGAGGGGCAGAGAGAGAGGGAGACACAGAATTGGAAGCAGGCTCCAGGCTCAGAGCCATCAGCCCAGAGCCCAACACAGGGCTCGAACTCACGGACCGTGAGATCGTAACCTGAACTGAAGTCGGACGCTTAAACGACTGAGCCACCCAGGCGCCCCAATACCATATTGTTTTAATTACTACAGGTTTTTAGTATAACTTGAAATCTGAAATTGTGATGTCTCCAGCTTTATTTTTCTTTTTCAAGAGTACTTTGGCTTCCTGGGACCTTTTGTGGTTCCATACAAATTTTAGGATTGTTCGTTGTAGTTCTCTGAAAAATGCTGTTGGTATTTTGATAGGGATTACATTACATCTGAAGATTGCTTTGGGTAGCATGGACATTTAAAAATATTTGTTCTTATCCTTGAACATAGGCTATCTTTTTATTTGTGTCATCTTTAATTTCTTTCCTCAGGGTTTTATGGTTTTCGGAGTACAGGTCTTTTACCTCCTTGGTTAAGTTTATTCCTAGGTATTTTATTATTTTTGGTATATTTGTAAATGAGATTGTTTTCTTAATTTCTCTTTCTGTTGCTTTATTATTAGTGTATAGAAATGCAACCAGTTTCTATACATTGGTTTTGTATCCTGCAACTCTACTGAATTCATTTATCAGTTCTAGCAGTTTTTTGGTGGAGTCTGAGTTTTCTATATATAGTATCTTGTCATCTGTAAACAGTGAAAAGTTGACTTCTTTCTTACCAATTTGGATGCCTTTTATTCCTCTTTCTTGTCTGATTGCTGTAGCTAAGTCTTCCAGTGCTCTGTTGAATAAAAGTGGTGGGAGTGGACATCCTTGTCTTGTTCCTGACCTTAGCAGAAAAACCCTCAGTTTTTCACTAATGAATATGATGTTAACTGGGTTTTTCATACATGGCCTTTATTGTATTTAGGTATATTTCTACAAACCTACTTAGTTGAGGGTTTTTATCACGAATGGATGTTGTACTTTGTCACATGCTTTTTCTGCTTCTGTAGAAATGATCGAATGGTTTTTATCTTTTCTCTTATTGATTCAGTGTATCACATTGGTTGATTTGTGCATTTTGAACCACTCTTTCATCCTGGGAATAAATCCCACTTGATCTTGGTGAATGATTTTTTTTTTTTTAATGTAGGATTCAGTTTGCTAATATTTTGTTCAGGATTTTTGCATCTGTGTTCATCAGAGATATTGGCTTGTAGTTCTTTTTTTTTGTAGTATCTTTATCTGGTTTTGGTTTTGGGGTAATGCTGGCTTCATAGACTGAATTTGGAAGTTTTCCTTCCTCTCTTGTTATTTTGGAGTAGTTTGAGAATAGGTATTAACTCTTTTTTCAGTGTTTGGTAGAATTCACCTATGAAGCCATCTGGTCCTGGACTTTTGTTGTTGGCAGTTTTGTTTTTGTTGTGGTTTTTTGTTGGTTGGTTGGTTGGTTTGGGGTTTTTTTTTGGTTTTTGGTTTTTGGTTTTTTTGAGTCTGGCTAGAGGTTTATCAATTTTGTTGATCTTTTCAAACAACCAGCTTCTGGTTTCATTGATCTGTTCTATTGATTTTTAGCTTTCTATTCCTTCCTTCCTTCCTTCCTTTCTTCCTTCCTTCCTTCCTTCCTTCTCTAATCTTTATTGTTTCCTTCCTTCTACTGGTTTTGGGTTTTGTTCTTTTTCTAGCTTCTTTAGATGTAAGGTTAGGTTGTTTATTTGAGATCTTTCTTGCTTCTTGAGGTAGGCCTATATTGCTATAAACTTCTTAGAACAGCTTTTGCTGCATCCCAAAGGTTTTGGACTATTGTGTTTTCATTTTCATTTATCTCAATGTAATTTTTTATTTCCCCTTTGATTTCTTAGTTGACCCATTTATTGTTTAGTAGTATGTTATTTAGCCTTAATGTATTTGTGCTGTGTCCAGATTTCTTCTTGTGGTTGATTTCTTGTTTCATAGTGTTGTGGTCAGAGAAGATGCATAGTATGACTTCAGTCGCTTTGAATTTTTGAGATTTGTTTTGTGGCCTAATATGTAATCTGTTGTGGAGAATTTCTGCTCCATGTCCACTTGAATGTGTATTCTGCTGTTTTAGGATAGAATGTTCTGAACATTTAACAACAGATATCTGTTAAATCCATCTAGTCCCATGTGTTATTCAAAGCCATTGTTTCCTTGTTGACTTTCTGTTTGGAAAACTAAGTGGGTATTAAAGTCCCTTACTATTATTATATTATTCTCTCTTCCTTTATGTTTGTTATTAACTGCTTTATGCATCTCCTATGTTGGATGCATAAATATTTACAGTTGTTGTATCTTCTTTTGTTGGATTGTCTGTTTATCATTGTGTAGTGTCCTTCTTTGTCTCTTGTTACAGTTTTTGTTTTAAAGTATATTTTGTCCAAAATAAGTATTACTATTCTGGTTTTCTTTTCAGTTCCATTTGTATTAATAAATATTTCTCCATCCCTTCATTTGCAATCTGCATGTGTCTTTAGATCTAAAATGAGTCTCTTGTAGGCAGCATATAGATGGGTCTTTTTTTTTTTTTAATCTACTCTGTCACTCTGTGTATTTTGATTGGAGCTTTTATTCAAATTATTCAAAGTAATTTCTGATATGTATGTATTTATTATCATTTTGTTACTTGTTTTATGTTTTTGTAGATCTTCTCTGTTCCTTTCTTCACTTGCTCTTTTCTCATGATTAGGCTTTCTTTAGTGATATGCTTGGATTCCTTTCCCTTTATTTTTGCATATGTATTACTGGTTTTTGATTTATGTTTAGCATTGGGTTTATATATAACATCTTCATATAACAGCCCATGGTAAGTTGACGGCTGCTTAGGTTTGAATCTCTTCTTTATTCTTCTTTCCCCATGTTTCTAGGTAAATGGTGTTATATTTTACATTCTTTTATGAGTCCCTTGACTGAATTTTACAGATATACTTATTTTTACTGCTTTTTGCTTCTCAATTTTTTTACTTTACTCTTACTTTTGGTCTTTGCTTTCCACTCAAAGAGTCCCCTTTAACATTTTTTATAGGACTGGTCTATTGGTTATGAATTCCTTTAACTTTTGTTTGTCTGGAAACTTTTTATATCTCCTTCTATTCTGAATGATAATCTCGCTGGATAGAGTATTCTTGGCTACCGATTTTTCCCTTTTAGCACTTGGAATATATCATTCCCTTCTGGCCTACAGAGTTTCTGCTGAAAAACCAGCTGATAGCCTTATGAGATTTCCCTTGTACGTAACTGCTTTCTTTTCTCTTGCTGCTTTTAAAATTCTCTGTCACTGCTTTTTGCCATTTTAATTACTAAGTGTCTTGGTGTGGATGGACATGTTTGAGTTGATTTTGTTGGGAAATCTCTGTGCCTCCTGGATTTGGATTTCTGTTTCCTTCTCCAGATTTGGTAAGTTTTCAGCTATTTCTTTAAATAAAATTTTTATCCCCTTTTCTGTCTCTTCTCCTTCTAGGATTCCTAAAATGTGAATGTTATTATGCTTGATGGAGTCGCTGAGTTTCCTAAGTCTATTCTTATTTTGCATAATTTTTTGTTTCTCTCACCTTCTCACCTGTTACTTTCATTTTGTCCATGTCTATGTGTCTGTTTTTATGTGTTAGGAAAGTCAGCTATGTCCCCTGCTCTTGAAAGTAGTGGCCTTATGAAGAAGTGGTTCTGTAGTGCCCTGCAGTACAGTGTTCCCTGTTTACCAGAACCTGGTGCTTAAGGGGTGTCTTTTGTGTGTGTTGTGGTTGAGTCGCTTTTTTCTTCAGTCTAGGTGTCTTTAGTGGCTCTTTGCCTATTGTGGGTAGAGTGTGGTCCCTGTCCTGTTAGTGGGCAAGTCTGAGGCTTGAGTTGAGTTAGATGAGGTGTTTGCCAGAGATGCAGTAGCAACAAACTGCAGGACACTTTCCCTGTGCTGTTCTCTGAGAAGCTTGCATTGGTGGGTAGAGCCTGTAGTCAGACCACATGTCTGCCCCCAGTCCACTGCAGTCTGTTTGTTATCTTTTTCTCTCCCTGGGAAGGAGTCATTTTGGAGTATCCCTGGCCCCTATCCAGGCTGCTTGCACACTACTGGGCCTGTGGCACTGCCCTGGATGGGCCCTGGCCAAGAGCATATTGATGGGGTGGGGGGTGGGGGGGGGGATGGGAGGGAGGTGGGGTGGGTGGAGTACGGACCCAGAATGTGCAGTGGGAGGGAGGGTAGTGGAGTTTGGTGTAAGCAAGTTAGGTAGTAAGTGGGCTGTGCTGGTTCCAGCAGGTAGTCTTATGTTTATTCTGGGGAGGGTGGGAAGAAAATGGCAGCTGCCAGTTCCTCTGTTCTTGGAGGAGTCTCCCAAGGATCTCTGTTCCTCCAGGACACCTCTGAGATGAATAAACTACTCTTCCTCCTGTATGCCCCAGGCGGTTTTTAAACTGCTGCTTCTAATAGGGGCACTTGTACCCCAATGTTTATAGCAGCACTCTCAACAATAGCCAAATTATGGAAGGAGCCTAAATGTCCATCAACTGATGAATGGATAAAGAAATTGTGGTTTATATTCACAACGGAGTACTACATGGCAATGAGAAAGAACGAAATATGGCCCTTTGTAGCAACGTGGATGGAACTGGAGAGTGTGATGCTAAGTGAAATAAGCCATACAGAGAAAGACAGATACCATATGTTTTCACTCTTATGTGGATCCTGAGAAACTTAACAGAAACCCATGGGGGAGGGGAAGGGAAAAAAAAAAAAAGAGGTTAGAGTGGGAGAGAGCCAAAGCATAAGAGACTCTTAAAAACTGAGAACAAACTGAGGGGTGATGGGGGGTGGGAGGGCACCTTTTGGGATGAGCACTGGGTGTTGTATGGAAACCAATTTGACAATAAATTTCATATATTGAAAAAAAATAAATAAACTGCTGCTTCTATGCTGTATCCCCAGGGGCTATTTTTGTACCAGCTTTTTTTTTTTTTTTAAGTTTATTTATTTAGTTAGAGAGAGAGAAAGTGCTTGGATTTGCATGTGTGCACAAGTGGGGGAGAGGCAGAGAGAGAATCCCAGGTGGACTCGGGCTCATGAACCATGAGATCATGACCTGAGCCATAGTCACATGCTTAACTGAGCCACCCAGGTGCCCTGTTGTGCTGTCTCTTTAAAGGCAGGGACTCAGTATCCTTTCACCCGCCTTGCTTTCCTTCCTTATTTTTAAAATTCCAGGTTTGAAGTCCTGCTGGTTGTAAGAACTCACAAAATTCAGATCCTCTGGTTTTTTTACTTTTTAATTTATTTTTTATTTTTTATTTTATTTTTTATGAATATAACTTATTGTCAAATTGGCTTGCATACAACACCCAGCGCTCATCCCAACAAGTGCCCTCCTCAATGCCCATCACCCATTTCCCCCTCTCCTCCACCCTCCCCATCTACCTTCAGTTTATTCTCTGTATTAAGAGTCTCTTGTGGTTTGCCCCCCTCCCTCGCTGTTTGCAACTACTTTTTCCCCCTTCCATTCCCCCATGGTCTTCTGTTAAGTTTCTCAAGTTCCACATATGAGTGAAAACATGATATCTGTCTGTCTCTGACTTATTTCACTCAGCATAATACCTTTCGGTTCCATCCATGTTGCTGCAAACGGCATGATTTCATCCTTTCTCATTGCCAAGTAGTATTCCATTGTATATATAAACCACATCTATTTTTATCCATTCATCAGTTGATAGACATTTAGGCTCTTTCCATAATTTGGCTGGCCTTCTGGTTTTCAAAGCCAACTGTTACAGGGATTTATCTTCCCTATAAAGGCTCCTCCATGTGAGGGTCTGTTTTTTTCCCCTCTCCACCCCCTTGACTCCCTGCAGGCTGCTTTAGCTCCTTACTGCATTTCTACCCTACCTACCCTCCTCAGTATGGTCTCTACTCTGCATTTAGTTGTGGAGACTGTTATGTAGTCTTCGGGTAATTTTCTGGGTTATTTACATAACCATGTAAGTGTTACCTGGTTGTATCAATGGGATGAGGTGAACTTAGGGTCCTCCTACTCCACCGTCTTCCAGTAATAATTTTAATTTATAATTTCAGTACAGTTATAATCACAGATCTTAAATTCTTATTAAACAACCTTTAAACTACTATAAAACTATCCTGAAATTTGTATAAACAGGATAAAAGTCTTCCCACAAAGTCAGTAGCAGTCTCATTCTTTCAACTAGCCCATGTTCTTAATTATTCACTTACTTACTAGCAAATGGTCCTTGAATTTATATTCTACTGGACACTGTGTACGCCCTGGGGATTCAGTAGTAAACAAGATACAACTTTTATCCTCATAGAGCTAAAGGCTTTTCTAGAAGAAATGCCTATAAACTTAGATCTGAAGGGAGGCCAGGAATTTACAGGTGAGATGTAGGGGTGGGTTGGTGGGGGCACTACCAGAGGAAATATCTGTAGCAGAACAACATAGGTAAAAGTTGGCTAATTTCAAAGAATATTGTACATATGGTGAGCAGCTATTAATTTCTTCATGCCTGGAGTACAGAATATAAAGGATATGGAAAATCCTGTGGGAAGGGTTAAGACATAAGCACTCAGATTGTGAAAAATTTTGAAAATCTGTTAAGGAATTTGAGATTTATCCTTAGGATGATGAAGCACTATTGAAAAGTTTCAAAAGAGAGTATATCACATTTGTATTTAGAAAGATTTCTTGGCTGCATTATGGAGTAAGAGTTGGTGGGAAATAAGCTTGGGGGCAGTTAGGACAGTGATAACATGTGTAGTAACTCAGATGAGAGATGAAATTGGATCAGACTCTAGCAGTGGCAGTGGGGATGGGGAGAATTAAATAGATTTTTTGAAAATAGGAGGTTAAATCAGTAGGGTGAAGTATTTGATTAGATGTGGGGAATAAGAGGGAAAGAGGAATCCAGGATGACTAGCTGTCCGGCTTGAGCCATTGGATCAGTGGTTGTTATTACTCACTGAGCTAGAGAAATTACCAGGTAGGGCTTTGGAAGTGATTCCCTCTTTGGTCTGTAAGAACTCTTATGAGTCCAAGAATTTGTGATTCTTGACTAAGAAAACGTATTCTGTTTCCTGCAGATTAGACTATTTTCACTGCTACTCACTTAAAATTGGGAAGGAAGTAAATATGTCATTTCCAGGATATCCATATCTTTGGCTACTCACAGACTTCAAAATAATAGTTAAGATTCATTGTAAGAGTTCGTTGGTTTATTTGTTAGAGAGAATGCTGTTTTCTATAGGTAGTGTATAATTTTGTCTTGTTATATATATAACTTAGTTATATATAATCTTTTATTGTCAATACAATCCATTGTTAAGTAACTTACAAAGTAGCTATAATGATGACAGAGCCATTGTTGTCAAGGGTGACAACATAAATATAATGTCTAACCTAATAAATGTTAAAATATTTAACAACTCAATTGCCAGTTGGAATACAAAATGGTACACTTTGGAAGACAGTTTGACAGTTTCTTACAAAAGTAAACACACTTTACTGTCTGATACAGAAATCATACTCCTTGGTATTTACCTAAAAGAGTTGAAAACCTATACCACATGAAAATCTATACCACATAAAAACCTAAGCACAGATGTTTATAGTAGCTGTATTCATAATTGCCAAAACTTGGAAGCTTGGAAGCGTTGTTTCCAAGATGCTCTTCGGTAGGTAAATGGATAAAAAGACTATGATACATCCATGCAGTGGAATACTATTCAGTGCCAAAGAGAAATGAGCTACCAAGACATGAAAAGACATGGAAGAACCTTAGATGCATATTACTAAGTGAAAGAAACCAAGCTGAAAAGGCTATATATGTGTTATATGATTCCAGCTATATGACTTTATGGAAAAGACAGAAAATGGAGACACTAAAGAGATTAAGTGGTTGCTTCGGGTTAGGGGCAGAGAGGGGTATTCGAATAGGTAGAGAACAGGATTTTTAGGACAGTGAAACTCTTCTGTACGATACTATAAATAGTAGATACATGTCATTACAAATTTGTTAAAACTCTGAGATCACCAAGAGTGAACCCTATTATAAATTATGGGCTTTGGGTGATGATATATGGATCATCTTCTTCCAGGGTTACCTTTTATTCAGAGGTACACACAGACACACATACATAAATATTTTTTTGTGGCTTTTACAATATTTGTTAGAAATACTGCTTATATTGTTTTATATTAGTAACTATAGGGCATTTCTTCCAACTACAAATCAGTCCTGAATAATAGATTCATGTTATTGAAGGGTTGAGTGGCTTTTTTTTTTTTAATGAAAAATTGATGTAAGCAAATGGAGAACTAACTCTACAAGTCAAGAATGCTGTTAGGCATGCTGCTGTCATGCTCACTTCTCCTAACATTTGAAGGAGAATTTTGAAAATACCCTTTATGATTGATAACAGCCACTGGGAAAAAACAGTATGGAGGTTTCTCAAAAAATTAAAAATAGAAATACCATATGATCTAATAATCCCACTACTGGGTATTTACCTAAAGACCACAAAAACACTAATTCAGAAAGATCTATGGGGGCGCCTGTGTGGCTCAGTTGGTTAAGCGGCCAACTTCGGCTCAGGTCATGCTCTCGCGGTCCGTGAGTTCGAGCCCCGCGTCGGGCTCTATGCTGACAGCTCAGAGCCTGGAGCCTGTTTCAGATTCTGTGTCTCCCTCTCTCTCTGACCCTCCCCCGTTCATGCTCTGTCTCTCTCTGTCTCAAAAATAAATAAACGTTAAAAAAAATTTTTAGAAAGATCTATGTATGCCTATGTTTATTGCAGCATTACTTACAGTAGCCAAGATAATGGAAACAACCTAAGTGTCTGTCAGTAGACAAATGGATAAGGAAGATGTGGTGTGTATATACCATGGACACACACAGACACAACCATAGAAAAGAGATCATGCTGTTTGCGACCATATGGATGGACCTAGAGGGTATTAAGTTGAATGAAACAAGTCAGGGAAAGACAAATACCATATGATTTTACTCATGTGGAATCTAAAAAACAAATGAATAAACAAACAAAAGGCAGACTCAGACCTATAAATACAGAGAACAAATTGATGGTTGCCAGAGGAGAGGGGAGTGTGGGGATAAAGGGGATTGGGAGATACATGCTTCCAGTTAGGGAAGGAGTAAGTCACAGGAATAAATGGCACAATATAGGGAATATAGTCAGTGGTATTGTAACAGTGTTGTATGGTGGCAGGTGGTAGCTACACTTGTGAGCATAGGATAGAATTGTCCAATCACTATGTCGTATACCTGAAACTACTGTAACACTGTGTGTCACTATACTCAAAACAATTTTTTTTAAAGAATAGAATCTTTATGATAGTTAATATTTTTAAAACATAACTTCACTTATCACTGCCATATTCCTTTATGAAAAAAAGAAAAACTAGTTTACCCACGGTCATACAAAGCTTAGTTATCTATATGTATGCTCCAGAAACGAACAGCTAAGATTCTCCATGTTATGAGGATATTGAACTTTGTTTATTACAGAAAACACTTTGTATGCTAGAAGGAATTTCTTTCATTGCATTTTGTTTTTCTCCGCCTTTATTTATTTATTTATTTATTTATTTATAATTTTTTTAAATATTTATTTTTGAGAGAGAGAAAGTGTGAGCAGGGGAGGATCAGAGAGAGAGGGAGGCACAGAATCCGAATCAGGCTCCAGGCTCCGAGCTGTCAGCACAGAACCCAACACGGGGCTTGAACTCACAAACCGTGAGATTGTGACGTGTGCCAAAGTTAGAGACTTAACCGACTGAGCCACCCAGGTGCCCCTTTCTCAGCCTTTTTTAAAGAGAAGGAAGAGTCCAAAGGAATAGAGAAAGAAGAGGTAGTCTGAAGGACATACGAGGAGTTCAAATTAGAATACATTGTGGGGTGCCTGGGTGGTCAGTCAGTTGAGCGTCTGACTTCAGCTCAGGTCATGATCCCTGTGGTTCATGAGTTCAAGCCCCACGTTGGGCTCGCTGGGGTCAGCTTGTGAATGTGGAATCTGCTTTGAATCCTCTGTCCCCCTCTCTTTTTGCCCCTCCCCCACGTGCGTGCTCACTCTCAAAAGATAAAACATTTTTAAAAAGCATATAGAATATGTTGGCTTTTAACAGCCTGTGGTAAAGATTTCCCATAGTACTTGAAAATGTTGACCTGGAGCGAAGAGTGATTAGGCTAAAGATATATATTTGGAAGTCATTAATGTAGGTGGTAGTGTGAACTGTGGACTGTAACATGTAGAGTAAGAAAAAATGAACAAGGACAGAACCCAATGGAACACAAATATGTAGGGAGCAACAAAAGAGAAACCCATGGAGATAACTGAAAGCAAGCTCCCTTGATAACTGCTCAGTTCTTAAGAATTGGTAGAGAAGAGAGAAGACCAACTTGGATATGAGCAGCTGAACTTTCCAATCCCAAATCTTATTGGGGATCTCACCAGTCATTGCTGCTACGGCTATGCTGGTCTTGCCGAGTACAGCTTGTTCTTCCTGCACTGGACTCTCTTATTTCTTATAGCTGAAAACAGTAACACTTCACAAAATACTTAAAGATGATAGAAGGAAATCATAAATGGAAAGTGACATTAACCAGCTTAGGAAAATATCAGTGTGACTGCTCTTATTACTCATAGAATCACTTGGCCCCTTGGGACTCTTTAGAGAGTTGTGTTCTTTCCCTGATAGAGGTTTGCCTCCTTGCTGAAACCAAGATCTGCTTCCACATGGAAGATATTTATTTTTTTCCCAAAAGTGAGGAGAGTTGTTAGGCACATTTGGACTGCTCGTAGTCTAGGCTCAAGGTAATGAAGTCTAGAGAGAAGAGTTTCTTCTTCATGTCAGTCTAAGTTCGATCTTTCATGGTTTCTTTTCATGTCATGAGGTGTATTTTCCCAAGCTGATTAACAATGGCACTGTCCATCCACCTCCTTTGAGGGAGACAATACTCTACTCACAAGGGTATAACCTTAGTCTGTGAAGCCACACAAGTGACCATCTCAGAATATATTTGTCCAACAAAGGAATAAGGGCTAGGACCCTCCGTTTCTGTCCTTATGGGCTTTTCCAGAGGCTGCTTGGGCTTTCTGACAGCACTGTATGTAGCTACACTCTAAGGGCATGTATTCCAAGAGAGTGAGGTGGAAATGCATGGCACTTTTCATATGATTAAGCCTTGGAAACCACAGTCTCACTTCTGCTATAGGCTTTCATTTGAGACAGTCATGAGGCCCTACCAGGTTTAAGGACTAGTCATGAGATTAAGCCCCGCATCAAACTCCACATTGAGCATGAAGCCTGCTTAGGAGTCTCTCTTTCCCTCTCTGTCTCTGTCACTCCCTTGCTCACACACACACTCTCTCTCTCAAAGAAATAAACATTAAAAAAATACTTGTTGACAAAAGAAAAAGAGGGACAGAGAGAAGAGAGAGAATGACATGAATTAGAAGGGGAGTTCAGTGTACAGTGTATGGCAGGGAGACCAGTTAGTTAGGAAACTGTAGCAAGATTCTGAGTCTGGCTTGAAGCTCAGAATTCACAAATAGCAGTGAAGATGGAAAGGAAACCCTGATTTGGAGGGATGTTAAGGAGGTATAAACTGCAAAATTTAGTGATTATTTGAATATGGAAGGAAAGGAGATGGGTCCAAATGGAGGAAGAAGAGAACCAGATAGTACTCTGAGTTCTGGAGTAAAAACAGTGAATATGAGTCTCTTGATAGGATTGCTTTTAGTGTTGATTTTTTTCTTCATGGATGAATAAGTAGATAGCAGTACTTAGTAACTACATGAATTGTGGCACTGTTAACAGAGGAAAAGCTTCATGGGAGAGGAATTCAGTTTCCAAGTGTTAAGTAAAGGCTGCTGGTAACTGAAACAGGTGAGCAAGATTCTTGGTGGATAGTAGGAATTGTGATTTGAAACTCAGGGCTTGAGATCATCTTGAGGGTTTTCTTTTATGTTTGTCTGATGGAGGGAGGAAGACCTTGTTTTTCCTATAGGGAAGAGAAAAATTCCACTCTTCGCTCTCATTTTTAGCCTTGATTGTTTTCTGTTAATTTTGAAAACTTTAGGAAGTTATTAAAATTTTTTTTTCTCTCTACCATAGATGATGTGACTTAACTTTTTAAAATATGCTAGACAGTAGCTTTGGGAATCATAGCCTCTGGGAAGGTCCTTGTTATCTGGCAGGTCACGTTGTCTTCGTCCTAGAATATGTGGATCATAATTTCATAGTTCTGTGCTATCCCTTGATACCATTTTAAGAATTAGAGTCCATGCAGTTCATTTTAAATTTTTACAGAATTAAAAAAAAAAATTTATGGGGCGCCTGGGTGGCTCAGTCGGTTAAGCGTCCGACTTTGGCTCAAGTCATGATCTCGCGGTTCGTGAGTTCAAGCCCCGCGTCAGGCTCTTTGCTGATGGCTCAGAGCCTGGAGCCTGTTTCGGATTCTGTGTCTCCCTCTCTCTCTGCCCCTCCCCCGTTCATGCTCTGTCTCTCTCTGTCTCAAGAATAAATAAACGTTAAAAAAAAATTTATGTATTTTTGAGAGACAGAGCATAAGCAGGAGGGGGGCAGAGAGAGAGGAAGACACAGAATCCAAAGCAGGTTCCAGGCTGCATACTGTCAGCACAGAGCCTGATGCAGGACTGAAACCCATGAACTGCAAGATCATGACCTGAGCCAAAGTCAGCTGCTTAATCGACTGAGCCACCCAGGTGTCCCTAATTTTTTTTTTAATGTTTATTTGTTTTTTTTGAGAGAGAGACCGAGTGTGAGCAGGGGAGGGGCAGAGAGAGAGGGAGACACAGAATCTGAAGCAGGCTCCAGGCTCTGAGCTGTCAGCACCGAGCCCGATGCGGGGCTCGAACTCACGAACCTGTGAGATCATGACCTGAGCCGAAGTCGGATGCTTAACCAACTAAGCCACCCAGGCATCCCATGCAGTTCATTTTAATTGTTTTTAACATTTATTTATTTTTGAGAGACAGACCACAAGTGGGGGAGGGGCAGAGAGGGAGGGAGACCCAGAACCTGAGACAGGCTCCAGGCTCTGAGCTGTCAGCACAGACTCCCACATGGGGCTCAAACTCAGGAACTGTGAGATCATGCCCCCCATGCAGTTCATTTTAAAGCCTCAATATTCTAGCTAACACTTAGCATGTTAGAGGAGGGCCTTGAGGGCCTTTGGATAAAAGTGCATACTGATGAAGAGACTCTGAGGTCACTCTTACTTAGCAACATTCACATCAGCACAGCCATTCTAGCTGCAAGAAAAACTCCAAGTAATTGTTGGAATAATAATGCTTCTGCTTGATTCTTATAGGAAGATTTTGTTTCTCAGTGAATTTTAGTAACATTTTTTTGCCCTATCTTGCTCATATGATAATAATTTCATAGACGGTGAGGTAGGGGAGCATTAGTAAATCACATATACTCCTTTTCCTACTTTGTAATGTGTATCTTTCCTTTAGAGAACTTTGTTGATTTCTTATGCAGGTTTTTTTTTTTTTTTTTTTTTTTTTTTTTTTAAAGAGGGTACGAGGAAGAAAGTGGTATTCTTGTATATGTCTATTGGTATCCCTGTGTAAACTAAACTGAGTTACTGGTTTCTGACTCCTTATAAAAATTTTGGGGGGGAGAGTATTGGCAGCAAAAAGTAATGAATGGAAATGAAGGGAAAAATCTAGGTTGGCTCTGAGCAAATAACTGCTTCTTTGAGTCATACAGCAGAAATATTTCAGTTTGAATCATCTTAGAACTCTAGCCCTATAGTGTTACTTGTCAGTTATAAATATTTTAATGCTAGGAGCCTTTCTTTTGTTCCTGGAAACAAAGGGTGGCTCTCCCAATGTCATTTTACCAGAGAATAAGTTCTTTAGCAATAGGGAAGATTTGTTTTATATTGTATAACATGCAGCATCAAATAATAACATTAATATGCTTTCTCAGAAATACATTACATAAATGATCCTCATATAAGTTAGATGTCAATACTAATGTGTTGTTGTTATATAATCTGTATTTTATGTATGAGGAAACCTTTGCTCAAAGAAATTATGATTTGCCCTAAATTACTAGAACCCAGGATATTCACATAGAACTAGAGCCTTGTTTTCTTGGCTATAATTATTATTTGAAAATCACTGTTATATTTTTCAGAGTAATAAAAATCACTTACTAAGCACTGTTTTTTTGATGACTAACCTAAAAATTATGGACCCATTTCTCTTATAGGGTTTTATAATATCAGTTACAGTACTTAAGTGATTAAAGTTTTTTTCTTGTTTCACATTTTATTAAAAAAGGAAAAGTATGAAAAGCATGGCTTAGAAGCAGAGTGCTTTGTTTATTCATCATTATCAGAGGACTCTAGGTCTCAAATTAATTGCAAAGGTTATTTTTGCAAATAATCTGCCTACTGTGTTCTGTGTTTGGTGATAGAAGGCACAGTGCCTAATAAGAATTTGTTTGCTCTCTGTCCTAGGTTCCTGGCACAGATCTCCTAGAAGCCTGGGAATTTCCTGAGTAGTAAGAGCATTATCCTAGTGAAGTAACTAATGAAGCGCCCCTAGATAGCTTCAGAATAGGGGCTAGTTACCAGAGGACTTGAGCCATCCAGGCCTCTGGGGAAGAGAGGAGGTTGGAGATTTGAGTTCAGTCACATGGCCAGTGATTGAATCAGCCCTGCCTATGTAATGAGGCCCACTAGAAACTCTAGATACCGGGGCTCCTGGGTGACTCAGTCAGTTGAGCATCCAACTCTTGGTTTTGGCTCCGGTCATGATCTTGCAGTTTGTAAGATCGAGCTCTGTGTTGGACCTGTGGCTGACAGTGCAGAGCCTGCTTAGGATTCTCTCTCTCTCCCTGTCTCTCTCTCTGTCCCTCCTCCTCTCCCCACCTCTTCTTCTCTCTCAAAATAAATAAACATTTTTTTTTTAAACCCTCTAAATACCAAAGCTTAGTGCAGCTTTTTGGTTGATGGACACATTGTTGTGTATGTGTAGTGGTGGTGAGTGACATACCCTGATTCTACTGGAGAGACCATGAAAGCTCTGCATTCCCTCTAAGACTTCACCCTGTGTGTGTCTTCATTTGGTTCTTAGGATTTGTATCACTTGCAATCAAACTGCAGTCATAAGTATAGTGCTTTCCTGAGTTCTGTGAGTCGCTCTAGTGAATTATCAAACCTGATAGTCATGGGAACACCCCAGATGTATAGCCACTATGTCAGAAGGGCTAGTGGGCTAGGGACCTCTGAAGTAAGGGCTGTCTTAGTGGGGTCCATGCCCTTTAACAGGTAACATCTGTGCCAACTTCAGATGGTTAGTAACAGATTAAATTATGTAAATTGGAGTTGAAACAGAATAACTGTGTTGTATACTCTTTTGGCTCCCAGTGAATGAACTTCAGTAATTGAAGTGTATTTGGTGTTAGCTAAATATAGCATGGCTCTTTAATTTTGATGTAATCAATAATGAAGTATGTTTTGAATTTTTATCGCTTCTTGGCCTTTTGGCTAAGATCAAGTGTAGTATCTGTTCTTATCAGTGAATTTCTTAGAAATTCAAAATTTACTAAGTTGATGTTGATATGCTTATGTTAATATCTTAAACTCTTAAGATTACCAGGATTTATGTCTCTTTAACTGATTTTTATTCCTCAGTAGGGTCTATGAATTTTCAGAGATCCCTTCAGCTTCTTTTGCTTGATTCCCTTTGTGACCAGCAACTTAGACCTGCAGGATCGCTGACTAGATTTAGAAGTTGTGTATTTAGAAAGGCTAACAGGACCATCATGGGTTAAAACCTTGGTCTTGATTAATAGCTTAGTAGTGAGTATATGGCTTCTATGAAAGGTAAGAGCATCCATAAAAAATGGGCAAATTCTCCTCCCATGTTTAAAGAACTGCATTTATTATGTATTTGAGCACACTGAAAAGCAATCTAGAGAATTACCAAGGAAGAGAAGACACAGTATAGTCAGGGACTGGTATCATAGTAAGAAGATCAACAGTAACACAAATAAAAACTCAGGGTAATCCAGAAACATATAAATAGCTAATTGCTATCACAACAACACAAACTGTCAATGGCTTGAGACAGTAAAAGTTTATTTCTCTTTTATTGTTTAATCTAATGTAGGCCAGGGTGGGAGGGGCTCTTTTGTAGAGACATTCAGTGACCGAAGTTTTCTTCCATTGTGTGACCTTCTCATTTTTTTAAGGCCTCATCTCCATTTGCCTTTAGCTGATGGATGGCAAAGGACAGACAGGTTATGTGCCTCAGCCTGGAAGTGACACACATCACTTCTGCTCATATTTCATTGGCAAGAACTAGTGATTTGGCCCTCACCCAGATGCAAGGATATTGACAAAGAGAGAATATGGATGTTGGTGAGCACCTGAAGGCTGTCACAGATCCAGAACCAGTAGTGGCTGCACACTGGTGCAGCATGGCTTATCCAAGTGAGAATGCTTTGGGGCCATTTCTAGGAGTACCAGGAGGAAAAAATGTAATGGAGAGAATGTAGTTTTCAAGGGATTCAGTATCCTGTTTATAACCTTATGAGGATAAAGTAGGTAACCTGTATGCTGGGGATAGAAAGTATGGTTACCTGGGCAGTACAACCTGCATCAGCCCCATAATAGCATATGGAATGGGCAAAGTCTGCTCTCTATTGTGGCATTGGGAAGGGAAGATAGGAGAATGAGAGCTCTCCGGAGGACTGGACTGTACTAATCAGTCCTGTCCGCAGCATCAGTCACTGTGCCTGGCTCAGTGTAGGCATTCTGGATATGTTACTTGAATGAGTTAATACCTCTTTGTCCTTAAACAAACAAAACCCTTTCCCTCCCTTGTTCTCCTTCAGTATTTTCCATTTCTCATGTTTCCAGGAAAACTCTCCAGAAGGCTTATTTATACTCTCTGCCTCTACTTCCTCTCTTTGCATTGTTTCTTGGAACAACTCCACACAACTTTTTACTCCCACTACTCCACAGAAATCTCCTCAAGGTCACCAGTGATTTCCATGCCGTCAACTCTCTCCTTGTTAAAACATTGTCTTTACTTGGCTTCTGTGATACCCATGCTTCTGGTCTTTCTGTTTCATCACTGGCTGCATTTTTCATTTACCTTTTTGCCAGTTCCTCATTCTCTTCCTAACCTCTTAACGTTTATTCTTGAGCCTCCCAGGGCTGTGACCCCAGCCTCTCTTCATTTATATTCATTTCCTCAGTGATCTTATCCAGCCCTGTGATGTCCAATACCATCTATTTGATACTGAATTTTCTAACTTTTCCCTGAATTTTAAATTCTGATTTCTAAATGCTGACTGAAAAATTTCACTTGGATAACTAAGAGGCATCATAGACTTAATATATCCCAAACTGAATTCTTTATTCCAGCCTTCCAACCCTTCAGTAAGACCCTCTCCTTCTGCATTATTCCCCATTTCAGTAAATAGCTATCCTATTCATCCAGGTGCTCAGACCAGAAACTGTGGTATTGTGATATCTTCTTGACTACTCCTTTCTCTCACATCTAACTTGTCAGCAAATCATATCTTTTATGTCCTCAAAACATGTTTCCTAATCACCTGGTATCTTCGTTTCCACTCTTAACCCTCCACAGCCTCTTCTCAGAGCTGCCAGGGTGAGCTTGTTAAAACAAAGTCATTTCTCTGTTTAAAACACTCCACAGTTACTTCCCGTGATGCTTAACACAAGATAGAAAGATCCTACCAAGGCTTGTGAGGCCCTGTCTTATCTGGCCCTAGCTACCTCTCTGACTTCATCTTCTACCAGCTCACTCAAATGCATTGCACTGTCCTCCTTGCTGCATCTCAGCCATGACAAGCTCACTGACACCTCAGAGATTCTGAACTTGCTGTTTCCCCTGCCTGAAATATTCTTTTCTGAGATGACCTCACATGTAGAATTGAAAGCACAGTCTGGAGCCAGACTGTGTAAGTTTGAATTTTCTAGTTGTCTGACCTTGGACAAGTTATTTAACCTTTTTTGTGCCTCAGGTCCTACATCTGTAAAATGGTAAAATAGGAGCTACCTTATAGAGTAATGGTGATGATGAAATGCTTTTAATGTATGTAGAACACTTAGAATAACACCTGCCCTATAGTAAGCACTATATGTTAACTATGATGATTATTATTACTTCATCAGGTCTCACCTTAAGTGTCACCTGCTCAAAAATTATTTAAATTGTGGTAGAACCATTAGAGTGAATAATGAATATGCAGCCTCCTGGGGGAACTGTTTTGAAGAGGACAATTACATGTGATGAAGAGAAAATGCATGTATAGGAAATGGCTTTCTGTGAATGTCAGAGGAGTGCTCCTTTTTTTTCCCCTTTTTTTTTTTTTTTTTAACCAACGTGTAAAGTTGCCCTGCCCCTGCTTCCCTTTCCCTAGTCAGTCTCCCTTGTAGGATCTACTGCTGTCCAGTATTCCCTCTCCAACTCCAACTCATGTCAATTTAGGCAGGGGTTTTTAGAGACAAACAGTTGGGAACCTATAGGGATAGATATGGGAAGGAGAAAAATTACCTCACCACCACATTCTCCCTTCTCTGCCTCAGCATGGATTTCTTAGGCAGCATCCCACTTCCTCCTATCACCTTTAGCAAAATAATAGGAAAAATTTCTTGACCCTAAATATTCTGTCAACCATTTATTACCTATGTGTATCTCTGTGTGTGTTTTTAAACTTTCCCTTTAGAGGGAAAGGGAATAAAATTGAAAAGGGACAGGACAAAAGAGATTACCTTTTAACTTCCCATCTGTTGTCATTGTTCCTATCAGCAAGCTTTTTTTAAAACACCTAGACTTCTGTGGTATTCTTTGGGGACAGAAGGATGGGGAAATACTGTGAGGCTTGTCCTTGTTTTATGGAGAAAATGCTGTGGTCAGACACAGGCTACGGTGGAAATGGATAATGAGGGAGGGGATTCACCGGGACCCTAAGAGTGGGAAGGTTCAGAGAAAGGGGTTAACGCGACCACTCAGGCTGAGAAATAGCTCCAGTGCTCACACATCTCACAAATCCTTCTCCACTTGCAACCCCAAGCACAGGCTGTAGAAATCTCTCACCACTGGCTCAGAGCTATGGGTACCTACTGTCAGTGCCAAATGAGAGGAAGCATGGAGCCACCAAAAAGTCAGATCTTATGCTTCCAGCCACAGTGAAAAAAGGTTATTCTTGGTATTCTAACATCATCTACAAACATAGTAGCAGACTGTGTATTGTAACATATTTCAGATGCTTTATGAGAGTTAAGAATTTTTTGGAGCTCAGTCCTTCTAGAACTACCCATTTACATTCTAGTATGTTAGGTAAAAATATTTGTCATATTTCTTTTTTTAGTTATTACATTATCTTTTAAAATATATGTGTTATAAAGTGAGCTTTGAAATCCAAATTTGATGTAATGGTGAGTCACATTGTAGCTTTGCATGAAGCAGATGCACTTATTTCCCTGGAAATTCTCTGAAATATTTAGACCATGGATAATCAGACTTTGGCAATCTGGAGGCAAGGATAAAATAATTGAATATCTGAATCTAAAAAGATTTTTGCTTATGTATAATTCTCTGTGCAAGTGGATCTGGAATACTTTCTATATTTTTTCTTTTTTTCTTTGGTAAAACCAGAAACAGGGTCTATATGAAGTAATTGAACTACTGGTTAATATTCCTAACGATACCCTCAATGCAGCCAAGAGTTTCTACCTTGATCAGGGCATAATAGCCTTTAGACGAGAGCTAGGCAGAATTGTTAGACTAGTGAATGGATTAGTTTCCCCACTTTGCATCTCATTTTTGTGAGAGTGATATTAGTTGTCAGTTGTAAAGTCCATATTTGTTTTTATTTCCAAATGAGATTTTTTTTTAATGTTTATTTATTTTTGAGAGACAAAGGCAGAGATTTTTCTGTCATGGTCTAATACTTCTCTACTCTGCTACTTCTTTACTCTAATGAGTAGTTATTCCTGTAAACTACAAAGGCAAAAAAAAAATAGGTATATATTTAATGAGTGAGGTCTGCTTCTCAAATTCTTCCTTGCTGGTCCCAGTCATAACAGTTGTTTGCCTCCCAGGAGTGTGCGATATCCTGGAGGAGTGCACTGACTTGTGTGCCCACTGGGGCACCCTCAGCCAGTGACCTTGCACACTGGGTATATGTGTGAGGGCTATTCAGAGGTCCGTTAGGGGACATAATATTCCTGATGACAAATGTCAGTTCAGCATCTGACTGTCTGGAAAGATCCAAATAACTTCCTTGGTGATTTCAGGGTGTCTTTGGCCTTTGTAATGGATCAGTTCCTTTATCTTCAGTTCACGAGTTCCATGGGCACCTTCCCCAGCTCTTTGTTTTGTTGCTGTTTTGCGAAAGGAGAGTGTACAAAGTTTCGGCAAATCTTGATGAGGATATAGAACTCTCACAATATCTGTGGTCAAATAGCCCCCCAGATTAGAAGTTTAGCCTTTGTAATTGCCTTGAGATAATTCAGACTTTTGAGGTATGGATAGGAAGGTTCCCTGGCCTTTAGGACCCTACGTTGTCATTATTTTGCTCTTCAAAGGGAAGACTGAATGTCTAAAAGTTGTAGATATCTGGGTAACCCATTCAGAAGTTTTAACACTCTTCAAAGCTGCTAAGTTAGAGAGGTCTAGTGTGAATTTTCTAATAGCCTGTGTCCTTACTGTAGTAAACTTTCCTTCAAGAGTTGACACTTCCTAGTTAATAGCACATAAAGGGATTGTTGATTAAATGGAATCTCATTAGAGAGCATACTTTCAGCCCATTATACTCTATATATGTCAGATCTCCTTAGTGTTTACTTAGTGTACTTTTTTCTCTTGGGGCATCTCATCCAATGTACCACATTATATTCCGTTATCATATCTCCTTAAGCTCCTCTTGACTATGACTGTTTCTCAGACTTTCCTTGTTTTTAATGTCCTTGATAGTTGTGACAAGTATTCATCAGGTATACTGTAGGCTGCTCCTCTTGGTATTAGGAGCAATGGGATCATATGGTAAGACTGTGCTTAGTCTTGTAAGAAATTGCAAAACTGTCTTCCAAAGTGGTTGTACCATTTTGCATTCCCACCAGGAATGAGAATTCCTGTCACTTTACATATTTGTCAACATTTGGTGCAGTTTTTTCGACTTTAGCCATTTTGATAGGTGCACAGAAGTTGGGATGTAATTTTTAAAGTTGGTCATTTCGTCTATCATATTTTTTTATATCTGACTATGGAAACATTAGTTTTCTCCTAATACTTCTCTTTAAATCAGCATCAGGAGGAATATATGTGCTTTTTTCCCATATGAATAACTGTTACAGATGTTTAAATAGTATTTCACTTATTATGTTGATACAATTACCTGTTCTCTTTGCTTTCTTATTACTAATAGCTTATAAACCACATGCTGTTGGTGTTAAGCTACATTCCATTGATGTTAAAGTCTCATGTTTAATTGCTTTCGTTTAATTTTTTATTCTCGTTTTCCATTCTTCAAAGTCATTTTGTTTTTGTGTTTGTGTTTCTTTGTTTATAAAGTTTTTTGTTTCTGTTACATTATGTAGTTTTGTACCAATGGCTAGAAGCAGATCGTCATGGCAAGAGCCAAGATGCTGCAAATACGACTTCAGGTAAAAATAAAAATAAAAGTAAAAATAAAAGTTGAGATGTTAGAAATTATTTTAATTCACTTCAAGCCCATCATAATTGTTTTTTTATTTGGTTTTGCTTGGGCAAAAAAAATAGGTATTATTTTGTATTTCTGCTCTCTTGTCTGCATCTTAATTTTTGGAAAGACCTCATTTGCTTCAAGCCTTGAAAAAATTATTCACTAGTCTTTAAGCTGTCTTGGCAGATATGTCTTGTTTTCTTGGGAGAAAAGGCTTAATTGCAGCTTAAATTTAGTAGCAGGATACTTGGCAATATGACTTGGAATTAAGTTTATATGTATTTGTAGTGGGCATATTAATATCTGCACAAATTTAAAATCCTTGTTCATTTCAGGACAATGTTTAAAAGGTGGATTTTAAGTTAAGGATGCTTATATATAATTTCAGTTGCCTGGGAACCCAAATTCATAGACAGATTCATTTCTCCTGCCAAGTTCTAGCAGTAAATTCCAAGTTAGGGGTTCATATAACATGGATTCAAAATGAGAAGAATAGGTTGTTCCCCTACCTCTCATCTCCAAAAGGCATCTTCAAGATTCTCTTCTTTGGCTGGTAGGAGTAGTAATAGCTACATATACTCATTTCTAAACCCTTAAAATGTTATCAGAATTTCTACATAGTTGGTTCTTCCCTTAATTTACTTCAAAATAATATTTGCCAAGACAGCTGTATATACAGCAGTGATCTTTCCTATTGCTCCCCTTTTTGGCAGTCTAATAAGTGATGGTGGTGGTGGCAATGGTGGTGGTTCTGTTTTGCTTTGATTAGATTTATGTTTCTGTTTCGTGAGTTTTTTCATCTTCTGTTTTTGTGAAATTTTTTTCTCTGAAAAAGGGTTTTCCTTCTTTATCTCTCTTCTGGGTGATTCATTGTGCTTCAAGAGGTGGTGTTCCTTAGTTAAGAGAACAATCATATTGAAAATAGCACTGTCATGACTTTTCTGATTTATTTTCTGTCCCATTAATAACTTGATATATGAATGAAGATAATGTTACTATTTTAACCAACTTAGGCAGGAATTCATTAAAAGGTAAGTGTTGCAAGGAATTGCATCTTGCATTATGTGCTGTTTCTTTTGCCTCCACAGTGTTTCATATTTTATTTATACTTATGATAAAAATACACATTTCTGGTATGTTTTCGTGGGTATAGGAGAGAGGCTTTCTTGGTTGATGTGTATTATCTGAGGATATCCTGTTCCTGTGTCAGTAAGCAAAGTCAGCAGCATAGACTTTAGAATCAAGAGGGAATATTTGTTTTGTGTTTTCTGTGACTTAAAGTGAAGTGAAAAGTAGTCTTTTTTTTTAATAAATGTAGAAGTGAAATATCTAAAAATTTTTAGTGTTTTCATGAGAATCTAGAATCAGTTTAAAGATACCATATACCCTTCCTGAAATTGGGCATTCTGAACCCTGACTCTTCAGGCATACTGACTCATGGACAGTTCCACATTTTTCCATTGACTTTGTTGATCCTTACATATTCCAGAAGTATGTTGCAAAAACTCATAAACTGTCCCTAGGGACACTTTTGACAGTTTTCCTTCTAGAAGTGAAAGTTCTCTATTCTGTCATTTAGAAGGCGGAAATACGGAGTCGAAAGAGAGATGAAGTGTTTGCCTAAATAAGAGGAATACAGAGGAAAATGACCATTAGCCAAGGGCTTAAATTGGAAACAGTAGGCTAGTTGCTGCACCAAATCTATTTAAACTATGTTCCTTTATTCAGAAAAGCTGTGTATTTTATATCACAGTTTCCAACAAGATTTTAGAGTGTGACTTTTCCCTCCTTCTGTGATCTGTTAAGTTTTGCACTAAAAGGTGTTTTACTATCCATCTTTTCATAATTTTTACCCACAATGGAAACTGAGTCTACCTAGATGCCCCATTATGATTTATCAATTACTTGTTATTTTTACTTGTACAAATACTGGTACTTCATGTTTTGCATTTAATTAGAACTTTAGAAAAAACACAGAAGACAGAATGATACTCTAAGGTCTTCTAAATCTCCAGTCTCAACTTTTTGACATTGAGAATTTAAGAGCCATCCACATTAATTTATTTTATGGAACTAAGGCATTTGGGGGAAACAGGTCTTATGGGAAATAATTTGGTCAAGGAGATAAAGAACTGAGCTTGACAACTCATTATTGAGTTTTGTTTTTTATATATACATATGTAATAATCAAAGTATAGCCTGCCTTTATCTTTCCAGAATTTTGACAGGTGATGAATTTGGCTTAGAATAGCTTGTTTCTTTTCAGAGGTTAGTGTGTTTAATATGTTCTGTCTACTGAACTAGACAACTCAGTGATGATGTTTCTAATTCTGTTAATTCTGTTACTTATAAAAGCCTGGATGCAGTCACATTTGTTGGGGATTTCTGTGGAAGCTGAAGCAAAATTGCCTCCTTTGAGCACTGCAGCATTGTGTCTATTCGTGTATAAAATTTCAGGATCAGAAGAAGTATGATTAGCTTAATTCAAGATGTTTCTTTAGTAAATTAAATGTTTCTAAATAGACTTTTTTTTTATCACCACATATTGAAATAAGAACAATAATTAGGTTACAGCAAAGTTTATTTGTAGTAGACCTTGATTTTTAGTGCCGTTGTCTAGCCGGGATATTGAAATTCAGATTCTGAAGTTTAAAAAAAAATTATTTTATGTTTTTATTTTATTTTTAAGAGAGAGAGAGAGAGAGAGAGCACAAGCAGAGAGAGAGGGAGACACAGAATCCGAAGCAGGCTCCAGGCTCTGAGCTATCAGCACAGAGCCTGACATGGGCCTCAAACTCACGGTTGGTGAGATCATTATGTGAGCTCAAGTTGGATGCTCAACCAACTGAGCCACCCAGGCGCCCCCAGATTCTGAAGTTTTAAATGCAGATCTTTTTATTAACAGTTCCTTTTCAGTCATCCATTGAGAATTTTACCACTCAGACTGTTAGAGGTAGAAATTGAATCAGATTTCAACATCATCTGTTAATACATCTGCAAAGTAAAAATAAAATTTTGGCATGCTTCTGAAAAAATTCTAGATATAACTAATTATTAATTATTTGTTGTAGGTGAAAATTTTGACCAGAGTCCTTTGAGAAGAACATTCAAATCCAAAGTTCTGGCCCACTATCCTGAGAATATAGAATGGAATCCTTTTGATCAAGATGCAGTGAACATGGTATGTAGTTTGTTTTTTTTACCTTTAGCTTTATTTTATTAAGATGACCATAGTGACTGTATTTTGAATGTCAACATTATTTCATTTAATGTTTTAAATAAACAATTCTATATAAGACAGATAATATTTTCCTCATTTTATAGACGTGGAAAATGAAACTCAAAAAAGTTAAGTAACTTGCATAGAGTCCCTACAGCAAATAAGAGTGTACAACAGACCCTCAAAGCTCATTTTCTTTTTTTTTTTTAAGTTTTTATGTAAATTCCAGTTAGTTAACATACAGTATAATATTAGTTTCAGGTGTACAATATAGTGATTCAGCACTGCCATATATCACCTGGTGCTCATCACAAGTGAACTCCTTTATCCCCATCACCTATTTTACCCATCCCCCCAGCCACCTCCCTTCTGGTAACCATTAGTTTGTTCTCTGTAGTGAAGAGTCTGTTTCTTGGTTTGTCTCTCTGTCTCTGTCTTTCTCTCTCTCTCCCTCTCTCCCCCTTTGCTCATTTGTTTCGTAAATTCCACATATGAATAGAAATCATATGGTATTTGTCTTTGATTTATTTCACTTAGCATAATACTCTGTAGCTCTATCCATGTTGTTGCAAATGGCAAGATCTCATTCTTTTTTATGAGTAATATTCCATTGTATTTATATACCACCCTCTTCTTTATCCATCAGTCGATGAACACTTGGACTGTTCCCATAATTTAGCTATTGTACATAATGCTGCTGTACACATTGGGGTGCACATGTCCCTCAAAGCCTGTTTTATTTTCCTACTATTAAGCTGTTTGTGGATTTGTATTAATTAATACATAGATGCTTTGATAAACAATAATATTTCTTGGTTTGCCTGGAGAGGAGCCTGATAGAAGGAACATGATTACACTTTTGGTATTTCAAGGACTGTTGTATGATGGGCCTGTAATTTAACATAATCACAAAGTAAAGAGGGAAAGTAACTTCATCATTTAGGCATTAGTAGGAATTTTTTTAAGGAATTTGAATTAATGCAATGAGTTACCAGTGGTAGTTACAGGTTCCTTTAAAGATTCTTAGAGTCATAGTTTTCAGATCATTTAGGAAGGGCCCTGATTAGAAGCCTGGGTAATATTTTGGCTTCCATGAATAGAACTCTGTGATTATAAAAATCAGGGTGCCCCAAAGTGAGCAAATCAGAGATCAGGCCTAATAGGCACAGAAATAATTAACAGTGGACTGAGACACTGATAGGTGTAGTTCTTTTTGAGTATTTTAAAGATAGAGTCAAAAGATCCCACTCTGATATGGTACTATAAGGGAAGGAAATTAATATATAGTAGATACCTGCTAGATAGCTCATGTATGTTACTTTCGCTTACATGCGTCCAGTGAGGGTTCTTAATCATATTTTACAGAGATGATTTAGCCAAAGTTTTGCAGGGGGGTCTCAGAGGGCTAAATCCAGATCATTTTTACTCTCTAGCTTACTTTTTTCCCATCTTACTGCCTCCCCCAAAGAAAAATGATGTGACTTAGTTTTGACCTGCGCCAAAATGGCATGGGTCACATTGGACCTTTTGTGGTATTTCTGTATCACAGTAACTTCATTCCAGTCTGAGTTTGCTGCAAGGAGGCAGTAGCATGGTACTTTTTCTAAGTATAAATGCCTGAGGCACTGGCATTTTGACATTGATTCTTCATAGAACACAGTGTAGTTGTTTCGCTAAACTGTTAGCCAATACCAAAATAACCAGAGATACCATTTTTCTGGAAATTAATACTGTGGGGCCTAGCCTCATCTTTGGTAAAGACAGCACAACAGATATTAAGTAGAACACAACTCTTTGTTATATTTATGACACTGGAGGAGCACAGGCAAGCCTCTGACTAAAATAGTCAACAAATAACAGTGACAAAAAATAACTTATCAGCTGCTCTGCCAGCAAATTAATAGGAAAGTATTAAAGAAAAGAGTGCCTAAATGAAGTAATAGAAACCTAGATAAGAATGTAAATAGATCACAACACTTGACTTCTTAGGTATTTCAAAGTATAATCTGTGATAAATTAGAATGGTGTCCAAAACTAGGTGCTTATTACAATATGAATCCGTAGTTGTTTGGAACAAAATGCCACACTTGGTATATTTTCTTCTGTTAATCATTTGAATGTATTAATAGTGAGATATCCATGATAGCTTTAGCCTCAGTTTGTAAAACATTCATCTCTAAGAGAGTGATCAGCTTCCTTAATCTGTCTTTGATATTTTCTTTACCCTTGCCTCTGAGATTTTTTATGTAAGCAACCAAAGTTTCTTACGAAGAATAAACACATATGCTTGTATTTTGATGGTTAAGCACCATACAACATTTTGGGTTTTGCTGCAAATCTAAAAGGATTTGCTAGCATTCCTTGAAAATCTCTGAAAAGCATTCCATTAAACTAGTCTGCATTTGGGTCATAGATTTACTGCCCTTAATTTCCTGATTTATTAGTAAGTGCAATTGTATGAAGCTATAATTTATTCCTACCTAGGGATATAAAACTTTCTTCTTGCCTTTAGCAAAATCCCACTCTAATGAGTCATCACCTTCTGCAATATCAGTCATTTCTTTAACAAGCAACAGTGATGGATTGAGGAAGGATCATTAATTTCACACAGAAATTAAATATTCCAAAGCAATGAACTTTGTTAAATAAAAAAAAAAAAAATTCCATGTGTATGAGTGCCATGCAAATATAATAGAAAATAAATATAAATAACAGGTGAAATTGTTTCTAAATTAATTGCTTTTATGTCTCTTTTAGTACCTGATTCAGAGATTTTCACAAAAAAAAAAAAAAGGAGGGGTGGTGTATCATTAAACAGAACAATACAACAGTCATATCCCCAGAACTAACATATATGTCCACATTGACAAATTTGCTTCAGATCTGTACTTTTCTCTCTTTTTTAAGTTTATTTATTTTTGAGAGACAGAGTGAGTGAGGGAGGGACAGAAAGAGAGGGAGAGAATCCCAAGCAGACTTTGCACTATCAGCACAGAGCCCAATGTGGGACTCAAACTCAGGAACCGTGAGATCATGACCTGAGCCGAAACCAAGAGTTGGACACTTAAGTAACTGAGCCACCCAGGCGCTCCTGTACTTCTTCTTTTAAATGAAGCAAAGCAATGCAAATGGAGCTGAAGTTCCCCTGCCTCCCTCTCCCCCATTAAAGATCTCTTTGAGGTAATCTGCAAATTGGCATCCATGGCTATTTATATAATATTCTGGTCAGTAGATCTTATCCTCAAGAATGTAGTGAACCTAGGGAATATTAGGAAGAAAATATGGTCAATACCTTTTTAAGCGAGTTGTGAAGTATAAAGATTCTGTTTTGTATATTTGTACTAAGTGAAACATCTGATATATGATATTTTAAGTAACTAAAAGTCATAACTGTTGTAAAGCTCTTTATAATCTGTAAAGCTCTAAGTTTACAATTTACTGTTTACTTTGATGACAAAGAAGGATAGGGTGGAATGTTAAGCAAAGAGTAAAAAAAAGTAAAGGGTTGACTGAAAAAAACCTATTCAGGTGCCCATCTTGGAACATTCAAAGGAAAAAGAGCTGTGTATACTTTTTATAGATTCAGAAAGTACTTGAATTTGAAGTGGATAACAGTTACATTAATAGATTTGACATTAGAATGAAAGTAGGCCTTAATTTTCATCCAGGTTTTAAGTTTATGTCTCACAATGAAAACTATAGGAATGGGGCTCTAATCCAGCCATTACTGAGGAGCCCACTTGTTTCCTTAACTTTGCAGCTAGAATATTTCACTGGCATCTCAAACTCAACATGTCCAAAACTGAATTCATGATCTTCCCATGAGCCTTGGTCGGTGAACCATTCACCTAGTACATCCACCTAGTTGCCTAAGCCAAAAATCTGGATTGTCCTTGAAAGTTCTCACTTTCTTGCCCTCTCCCATGTGCGATCAGTTACCTACCTACTTCTCTCTGTTTCTACACACCCACCTTAGTCCGAATCACCAAGCTCTCTTACATGGACTGCTGCTCCTGTCCTTTCCATTCTTCACGCTAAAGCTTCTGCTTTTGCTGCCTCTTCTCTGTGGAAGGCTCTTCACTTCGCCTTCCTCTAGTGAATTCTTACTGAACCTTCAGATTCCATTTTAAACACACCTTTTTCAGAGAAGCCTTCCCTGACCACCCTTCTGTCTACCTTTCAGTTAGTTCCCTTCAGGTTCTCTTAGCACCTTGGAGCTTTTTGTAGCATCTGTCACAGCTGCAATTAAATAATTGATTATGTAGCCAGTTATCAGCTGTGTGGGTCCTGCTATCATGTAAGCCCCACGAAGACAGGCACACTGTCTCTTATTCATTGCTCTGTCCCTAGTTTTACACACAGTAGAGGCTGAAATCATTGAATAAATGAAGGAATGTTTGCTTACTCACAATACTTCCCTTCCCTGTCTTTGTCTGTTCAGGTGTTACCTCCACTGCAAAGTCATCTTAACTAGGAGTAGTTAGGTACTCTCTCCTCTCTGTTTCTATAACTTCTTGAACATACTCCATAGCAGCACTGGGCATATTATTTTGTAACCATTGGTTTGTGTGTGTGTCTTTCTTACCAGACTGTAAACTTCCTGAAAATACTATTTTCATATTTGTCTTTTGAATTACTAAGATATAATGTAATATATGACATAAAATAAATGTTTATTAAAGGGAAAAGGAGGGAGAGAGGGAACAAAGGTAGGAAGAAAGGAAAGGCAAATGGACCAACTCTGAATAATTTATCTTTTATTTGTGTAATAAGAGAGGGCATGGAAGTGATAGAACTATAGAAAATGAAAAAAGGAATTGTTAAAATTCTAGCCTGCCTGAAATAGTGCAGAGAGGTAAGGACATGTACTGACATCAACTAGGAGAGTTACCCAGCATTGTGAGCCCACTTTGGCTAAAGTAATCTGATTACCAGTGCAATCTGGTAAACAATGACAACCCTGAATATTTAGTTGTTTTATTGTGGGAGAGTGAGGTGGAGAAGCAATAATGTTAGTATATGGCAGTATTAGGGATAACAAGAGATTGTTGAATGCCATAGTGAGCAAATCTTGATTTATATCTCAGGTTTTCTGAAGAGTAAACCTGACAATTCATACAAGAATTCTCACTTTTAAAAATGAAAAAGCAATAGCATTTTCCAAGTCATGGTTCCCAGATTAGAAATATAATTCTTACTTTTTTTGATTTTAGGAAGAGAATTTAAGAATTCTTACATCTGTTATCTGTAGCAGAGAAAATCATTCTTTACTTTGAGCACAACTTTTGGCAAGCTTTTCCTGTAAATGTTTGAATGCATGCTCAAGAAAGCTACAAAACCTTAAGGGAATATTTGGTAGCTGTTCCAAAACAGTTTGAGCTATAATTTTATGGTTTATGATGTCAGGAAAGCCTATCAATTAAATTAAATCTTTATTTTAACTTTGGAGGTCACTGTGTTTCTGTATTGCCTACTACATGTAAAAAGAGAACTCTACACTTAATCAAGAGAGGAACTAAATCTGGTCCTGTACCCCTAGCTGTTGTTTTTGGTTTTTTGTCCATTTGTTCGTTCCTTTATTCATTTAACAAATACATGTATGTCATGCACTATGCTAAAGAAATTTGAGCAAAGCCTAGAGCAAGAAGGATTCACATCATCCTTTCTGTAATCTTTATTGACTATAATAAATGTGTCAGATGAGTTTTTATTCACAATATCAACAGAGGGTCTCATCTTGTACAATGAAAGCAGTTTGAATGTGAAGACATAATTATGAAAAGGTCCTGACATGACCTTTCCATACACAACTATTCCCAAGATTAGGAATAAACAAATTTTTCCTCTAGCAGAGTTGGGTGTTTGTGTGTTTTACCTGACTCTTTATCTTCTTCTACCCAAATATACATAGTAAGTTAATTATTTTCAACATCTATAAAAATAATTAGGTAAAGCTACTCTAGTTATTTCTAGGTCCCATATTCAGCGATACAGAAGACTTTTTCACTGACCAATAATGCTAAGCTTCATGGTGTTTGCTTTCTATCTTTACTATCAATCACCATTTATGGCCCCAAATAGTATATTGTTCTATGTGTGGTACTCTTGTATGTTTACGGTTCTTGAAATACAGTACCAGTCCTTGAGTCATTGCAGTCTAGAGAGCCAAACAAAATAGAGAAACTAGTAACGTGTGTCAGTGTACAATGTACATATGTATAGAGCGGTATAAGACTTTAATTGCTTCCCCATTCACTAAAGATGTTTTAGAGGAAAAGTGACATTTTAATAGCACTTATAGGATGAAAACAGTTATTTCTTATGGAATGGTAAAGGAAGCTTCTAATTTAAGGTAGTGTTTATGTGGAGACTCAAAGAAAGTAAGAGAGGGTTTCTATTATCTATTGCTGTATAACAGACCATCCCAATACTACTGAAGTGGCCAGAAACATGGGTTGGCAATTTTTTTCATAAAGGGCCAGTTAGTAAATAGTTGAGGCATTATAGGCCATACAGTTTCTGTCAGTTACTCATCCCTGCTGTTAAAATGCAAAAGCAGACACCGACAATGGATGGGCGCTATTGTGTTCCAAATATTTTATTTATAAAAACAGATGGCAGATTGGGTTTGACCTAAGAACTGTAATTTGTTGACTCTTGATTTAAAACAACAAAATCATTACTTTGCTTACAAATCTGCAATTTAGGTAGGGTTTAGCAAGGTAACCCCACTGCTCTACTGGGTGTCAGAGGGTTTGAAGACTGAAGACTGGAATCATCTGAAGGTTCACTCACTCACAGGTATGTTTCCTGTGCTAGGAATATAGCTGGGGCTCCTCTTTCTCTATGCGATCTCTCCTTGTGGTCGCTAGCATGGCAGCTTCAGGTTAGTCAGATTTCTTATATGTTGGCTCAGAGCTTCCTAGTGTGTGTGACCAGAGAGAGAGAGAGGGATGGAAGTTGTATTGCCTTTTTAAGTCTAGCCTGAAAAGCCACTTCGTTTGTCACTTGTCACCTCCATTACATTTTATTTGAACAGGCCAGAGGTGGGCAAACTGTGGCCCTCGGGCCAAATCTAAGTGGCTACCTATTTATAAAGTTAGTTTTATTGGAACAAAATAATGCTCATTCCTTTATGTATTGTCAGTGGCTGCTTTTACACCACAATGATAATGCTGCATAGTTGTGAAAAAGACTATAAGGCCTACAGAGCCTAAAATATTATTTGGCATTTTTTTACAGAGCAAGTTTTCTGGTCCCTGATGTAGGCATTTTCAGCCACCCATGCTCTTAATGGGAGAGTGGCAAGTTTCTGGAACAGCTTGTAGAACTAGAAATATTGTTGGAGTCATTTGTAGAAAATACAGTCTGCCACAGGGAATGAACCAGGTGGAAACTTAGGAGAAGATAGCTCCAGCCGGAAGGAACAGCAAATTTTGGCAAGTACCTACTCCTGCTAGGTGTTTTCCACAGAAGACAATGTGGCCAGTGTTGCTGGAGCAGAGTACGTGAGCTAAAGAGTAGTGGAAAATGAAGGCAGAGAAGTTGCCCATGCCAGGTTCATGTAGGGCCTTATAGGGGACTTCTATTGTAAAGATTTCAGCTTTTAGTGAGATGAGAGGCCACTGGAGGTTCTGAGAAGAGTGACAAGAGCTAACTTCTACTTTTTAAGCATCACTTTGGCTACTCTATGGGGAATAAATTATGGGGGACAAGGGCAAAAGCGGGGATACTGTTGAGTAGAATATTAAATAGTCATCTAGGCAAGAGAAGAAGATGGCTTAACTGAGAGTGATAAGAATAAAGGTAGAAAGAAGTAATTTGTTTCTGAGTATATTTTTGAAGGTAGAACCAATGGTCTTTGTTGATGGATCGGATAGTGGAGTGGAAGAGGAGGAGAGAAGTCAGTGACTGTAAGGCCCTGAGGCATTTCTGCTGCCTCCTGGGAACCTCTTTGAAAACCACAGGCCTTCAGTGTAGGAAGATTGACATGCTAAGAGACACATCTAATTCTGTCCCCCTCCTCCTAAAAACCCTTCAGAGGCTTTGCATGGTCCACTTCAGACTTTTTTTTTTTTTAATGTTTATTTATTTTGAGGGAGAGAGTGCATGTGCAACGTATTTGTACACACTGGAGGGAGAGAGAGAGAGAAAGAGGGAGAAAGGGAGAGAGTGGGGAGAGAGGGGGGAGGAATATCCCAGGCAGGCTCCATGCTGCCAGCGCAGAGCCCAACACGGGGCTCGATCTCAACAAAGAGTGAGAGCATGACCTGAGCCAAAATCAAGAGTCTGACGCTCAACCGACTGAGCCACCCAGGCGCCCCTCCTCTTCAGACTTCTAATATGACTCACCAACCCCCTTCACGATCTAACCTCTAATTATTTCTCTTGTGTTCTCTCTCACTTCCCCCAATCTTGCATTCTGTTCCCCACCCACAAAAAAACATGTGTCAGTTCCTCAAACCCTCGTGTTCTATCTTCTGGGTTTCTTGTACACATGTCCTTTCTGCCTTCTCTTCATCTCACTAACACGTATACTCATCCTTAGGTTTCCACTTGGACCTCTTTTATTTTTTTTTTAAGTTTTTCTTTTGTGTTTATTGATTTTTTGAGAGAGAGGAATGGGAGAGGGGCAGAGAGAGATGGAGACACAGAATCTGAAGCAGACTCTAGGCTCTGAGCTGTCAGAACAGAACCCTGTCAGTGCAGAGCCCGATGTGAGGCTCGAACACACCAAGTATGAGATCGTGACCTGAGCTGAAGTTGAACACTTAACCGACTGAACCACCCTTTCCCCTGGACCTCCTTTGTTTTTATCTGGTAGCTCCTTTTCTAATCTCCTCGTAATGTCCTCCTGTGATGTTGTTTTCGTGGCAGTCTGTATTTACCCTATCGTAGTACTTGTCATACTTTACAGTTTATGATTTTTTTTTTTTTAATTTTTTTTTCAACGTTTTTTATTTATTTTTGGGACAGAGAGAGACAGAGCATGAACGGGGGAGGGGCAGAGAGAGAGGGAGACACAGAATCGGAAACAGGCTCCAGGCTCCGAGCCATCAGCCCAGAGCCTGACGCGGGGCTCGAACTCACGGACCGCGAGATCGTGACCTGGCTGAAGTCGGACACTTAACCGACTGCGCCACCCAGGCGCCCCTACAGTTTATGATTTTTAAGTCGTGTGTTGTCCTTATTGGACTGGAAGCTGTGTAGGAGCAGGAGCATGTCTTTCTCACCAGTGTATCACCATCACAGGGCCTGGCTCATAAAGGCACTTAATAAGTGTTTGTTGACAGCTTGAATGAAGGACATGTAACTTTTAAGGTGAATTGCATTTTCTTAGTAATGTGGGGAGAACTTCTAAATTTTATGCCAGATCAGTTGTTAAATCTGAAAAAGAAAAATGTAATGTAATAACTGGTAAAATTATTTCTATGCAGAAAGCATATTGCAATACAAAAATAGAAAGGAATACGTAAAAATTAATAATGATCATTAAGTTAGGGTAGTTAAATTACAAGTTTTTTGCTTAGTATATTTCAAATTTTCCATAACGTTTTATTTCTTTTATTTAAAATGTTTTAAAGAATCAATTCGAATTGCATTTTAAGAATCTTAAATATGGCATCTTTAATTCTTCAGGTAATTTTGTTCCCAGGTTTGGCTCAGTCCTGAGTAGTTACCAACCGAAAGCGTAATATCTACTGGAACAAATCTAAAATGTCTTTTTTTCTACCTTCTGCTTCAGTAAATCAAAAAATCATTCTATTTTTAAAGTTTCTAAGATCAAGTATCCTGTTGTTCACAATAGTGAAAATGATACTATTATTTTTATTCTTCTGTTTAACTTTTTTTAATTTATCAAATGAGATTTCACCTACTTCTCTATTCGTCTGAAACATTACCATCATTACTCCAAAAGTAGTACTTAAGTATTTTTGTGTGTGTGTGTTTACTTCATCATGAAACTGTTTATTCCAAATTTTTATTGTTAAATGCCTTGTCCTTGAATTGTGGTATAGAGCCTGGCAGCGTGTTCTAACTTGGCACAGACTGGGTCCCCAGGTCTTTTTTGTGTTACTAGTCTCAGGGACCAATGTCAGCAAATGCCGCCCATGCACAAAAGTAGGTGCTGAGTGCACAAGGCTGAGCAGGAAGAGGGTGAAGGCTCTGAAAGGTTGGCAGAACTACCAGGCTCCCCTCACGGAATCCGTCCCAGTGCAATGAGAATGAGAAACCAAAAGGTAAATCAGAAAGGAACTAAAACCCAGACCCCAAAATAGCTGGAAGCGGAGATGGGGAGGCATAGATGGAGACTTTAGGAGAGAACGTTGCAGCTGGAGGTCTCAGGGAGACAGCAGAAAGCACTCGGCAAGACCACCCAAACACAAAATCTGAACTAGCCTGCCTTGGCGGGATGAGTGGGCAGAGCTCCCTTAGTGTGGTGTGGCTCCCACAATGGAGCATAGTACTTAAATATTTTTAAATATTTGAATTTAAATATTTTGTCTTTGAATATTTTGAATACCTCTGAATATTGTCTTTGAATACCTTTGAATATTTTGTCTTCAAGGAATTGATTAGCAAATGTAGATAAAGAAAGTGAGGCTCAGAAGAGTCACATGCTGTGCTGAAGGTCACAGGCTTGGATAAGATTGGGTAAGAGGTTTACTGGGAGTAAGTCAAAGATCTTCTCATTCTTAGTGAAACATCCTGCATGTAATACACAGCAAAGATGTTTTTCCTTGTGTATATATTTCTTTTAAAAATAATTTTATCTACGTGTGAATGAGGAACTTACAATGTATTTCTAATTTAAGACTGTGGCTAGTAATATTAAATCCGGATAAAACCTGTGTTCTTTTGAGTCCTGTTATGTTAAAAACAACGAACATTTTTTCTGGTTTGAAGTTCTTTGTGTACTGCATTCTGATGCTTTTTCCCCTTCCTCCACAGTTGTGCATGCCTAAAGGGCTGTCTTTCAGAACTCAAACTGACAATAAAGACCCTCAGTTCCACTCATTCATAATTACCCGGGAAGATGGTTCTCGTACCTATGGTTTTGTTCTCACTTTTTACGAAGAAGTTACCAGTAAGCAGATCTGCACAGCAATGCAGACGCTCTACCAGATGCACAACGCAGAGCATTATAGCAGCGTGTATGCCTCATCCTCCTGCAGCATGGATTCGCTGGCAAGCAGTACTGACGAAGGAGATACAACTTCCCTTTTGAAACTCCAGCGCTACAACTCCTATGACATCAGCAGAGACACCCTGTATGTTTCAAAAAGTATATGTTTGATCACACCACTGCCTTTCATGCAGGCCTGCAAAAAATTCCTCATCCAGCTTTACAAGGCAGTTACCTCACAGCAGCCGCCACCCTTGCCGCTTGAGAGCTACATCCATAACATTCTTTATGAAGTACCCCTTCCACCTCCGGGGAGATCACTGAAATTTTACGGTGTTTATGAACCTGTCATCTGCCAGAGACCTGGGCCCAATGAACTCCCCCTCTCCGATTACCCTCTTCGAGAGGCCTTCGAGCTTCTGGGATTGGAGAACCTGGTGCAGGTGTTTACCTGTGTTCTTTTAGAGATGCAGATTCTTCTCTACTCACAAGGTAGGTCTTCCCTGGATTTTAAGTCTCTCCCCCCAAAATACTTACGCTCTTCCCAACTACTGCATTTCCATTGGGTATATTACTAGAACCACACACTTAATGTTCAGAAGTCTTCTGTTTTGTGTGAAAGAAGCAGGTATAGGTGGGACCAGAGGCTAAGATGTTACTTCTCTTTGAGGTGTCAGTGGACCGTGGAGAAAAACAGGAAAGAATACAAAAGCATTAATCTGGCTGACTTAAGTGTATTATTTTTTAATGGAAATAGGCCCTTTCTTCCAGATAATGCATCATCATCATAAAAGAAACATTTCTTTTCATAATGAAAGTGAGAGAATGATGTTAGTACCAGGAACATGTAGACATCTTATTTTCTGCAGGTTGGTAAATGTTCACATAAAAACTCAGTTGACATTGGAAAGGGATAAATGAAATTGTTGACTGCAGCTTCCTAAGGCAGTCAACTTTGGATCTTTCCCCGTGGGAGATGTCACTGGATGTGACTCTCTTGGGTCTAAGAGTTTCACCAGAGTTATGTGGAGTTTTTTTGTTTCATTTTGCTTTTTTTTTTAGTATCTAAAAAAAATTTTTTAATGTTTATTTTTGAGAGAGACAGAGTGCAAGTGGGGAGGAGCCGAAAGAGAGGGAGACACGGAATCTGAAGCAGGGTCCAGGCTCTGAGCTGTTAGCACAGAGCCCGACGTGGGGCTTGATCTCACAGACTGCAAGATCATGACCTGAGCCGAAGTTGGACGCTCAACCGATTGAGCCATCCCGGTGCCCCGTGTTTTGTTTTGCTTTTAATTCCAGAAGGAAGTGACCTTTGTGATGTTTTTTATTCAGAGTTCTCCCAGCACATACTTAAGGAACTAACAAAATTTGAGTTTTATTTTTATGAGTGCATTTATGATGTTGAGCCTAGAATACTGGTTCCAACCTGAACATGATTTTGCAGAAGAAATAGAGATGCTTTGTCTTAATGGATATGTGAATTGAAGGAAAATATAAGATGGTTGCTGTGCATTGATGGGTCCTTTGAAAAATGTGGCACAAATACTTGGGTTAGCTTTTTGCTAACTTGTATTTAAGCTAGCAGGATTGTAGTGCAGTCTCCTGACTGCTGCCGTCAAGCTTATTTTACCACTTTCCTTTTTTTCTTTTCTATTTTAAATTATAAGTGAGCCTGAGCCAAGTAGGCTATATTTGTACTTCCCCATCTTGTGTGTATGTTGACACTATTTGTGTGTTGACAGCCCTTCACGAGGTTGTATTTTCTTCAGTTTATCCTACATAATGTTCTTTGATAATGTGTTCTGATGTCTCAGTTTTTGTTGTCAGCAAGTTCTCTCATGACCAATCTAAACTCTCCTTTCCTCTTGCTCTTACTTTCTTAGGGTTCATCATTACCTGTAGATCACTTGTTTGTATCTAAAATGTGAAACATTAAGTAATTCTCCCTCCCTTTCTCTTTCTTCCTCTCTTGCTTTTTACCCTGAGCAGGGTTAGGGTTAGAGAGTTGTTGGAAGAGGCAGGGGCTTGGAGCTTGATTCTCTCAGGTGTATTACCCTATGCAAAAAAAGAACTTAGATCCTAGATTGGCGAGGGATCTTCAAGGTCATTTAATTCAGTTTTAGTTCTCCCTAGGGAAGTAGTTTGGGCCAGACAGAATATTGGTTTTTGAAATCATAGCAATCACAGGTTCAACTCTATTCTCTGTCACGTACCAACTGTAACCATGGACAAGTTATGTAATCTTCCCGAGTGTCAGTTAATTCATCTTTATTGGAGATAATGGGGTTTTTTCCTGTCTCTCACTGATTTATTATGAAGGTTAAATAAAATCTGTACACAATAGTTGGGGCATAATTGGCACTAAATGATAGCTGATATTATTGTAATTATTATTAGTTTTATTAGTCCTACACAATCCTCTATAAATTATGCGTATTTTCAGTTGTGTGGGTCAGCATATTATTGCATTTAAAGTATAGCTTTGTTAAATTAAATAGGGTATTTGTTTCAGTGTTGAGAACCTAATAAATGTTCTCTTATCCTGAATGTTAGGGCTTTCTTTTTTTTTTTTTTTTTAGGAAAAAACCCTTTCATTACTACACTTCCTCTTTTAAGAAGCCCTCTATGTCTCACGGCATGTGGTCTGTCCTGAGCTCTCATCTTTCTGCTGTTTGATTAGCTTATGCCAGCTGGTTCATGGAAGCTGTTAAAAAGTTATAGTTGATTAATATCTACCACTTTAGTTCAGTTTCAGATGAAGAAGCATGAGTATTTATGAGCATGTTTTTGTATTAAATGAAGTGCTTTTTGTTTTTTGTGAGGTTTTTTTGGAGGTTTTTTGTTTTTTGGGGTTTTTTTGGTAATTTGGTTTTATGCTGAGAACAATAGATGAATCCCTAGATTGTAGGACTCTCTCTGTCTCTAAATGAGTACGTGTGTGTGTACATTTTAAGTGTCATAAAAAGGAAAATCTTACACAGTAATTTTATAACCATTCATTGAAATCATTGTGTTAGGAATTATTGCTATAAAAATGCCTTGTATGTTTTAGCTTATTTTTTTCTCTCTTCAACAGTGAGTTACTGTTCTTATCTGTTTTATCAAAGGGAAGTTGAGGCTCAGGGAAGCTAAGTATTCTTCCTAAGATCACGTAGCTATTAGGTAATGTGGTAGAACTAAGAATGGGGCTTAGATTTGTCTTTCTCCAAATACTTAACCACCATGTTAACTGTATTGGGCCTGCACTTAACCTTTCCTTATCTGTCTCAATATTTATTTTTAAATTATTAACTCACTCTGCCAATCTATTATTAAGGTATCATGCTAAATAACTGTACAGCATAGAATGAAAGCTCTGTGTAAATACACATTTTAACATTGACAGTGTCTCTCCCATTAGAGAAAGAGATTTCATTTAAATGAATGAAATAAAGAGTCATTATGTTGATTTGTACTCTGGTGCCCTCCTTCATTTTTCCTGTGTTGAGAGGCTTTTAATAACATCTAATACTTCATTTCTTATTCACTGATAAAGCTATGCCATAAAATTTAAAAACATTGCAAGTGCTAAACAATTACCAAGAAAACCCAAAGTGAATCAGAGTAGATGGATTTTAGTGATGAAACTGTCCTTCTAGACTCATTTGAAATTCTGGTCCATAGCCCATTTAAACAGATTCAATCTGCTATTTAGAGAGTTTATATATCACACTCCCTTCGTGGTGGTAACTAGCTAGAAATTTTAAGTAGAGAATGTACCCAGGAGATGGAGGCTCTTTTCTAGGACCCCAAATCAGAGAATATCACTTTTTTCTGTACCCTGAAAATACCTGAAACAGGACAGTGGGAAGATTGGAGTATAATCTTCTTTACAAAGGACTAGTGGAAGAGGGGTACCTGGGTGGCTCAGTTGGTTGAGTGACTCTTGATTTAGGCTCAGGTCATGATTCCAAGATCCAAAGATTGTGGGATTGAGCCCTTCTTCAGGCTCCACACTGAACGTGGAACCTGCTTAAGATATTCATTCGTTCATTCATTCTCTCTCTCTCTCTCTCTCTCTCTCTCTCTCTCTGTCTCTTCCCCTTTCTCCCCCTCCCGCCTTCCTCCCTCCTTCTCTCTCCAGCTTGAACAAATATATGCACATACTCTCTCTTCTATCTAAAAAAAAAGAAAGGCATAGTGGAGGAATAAACGATAGGGGAACTTAAACACTAGTGTCTAATTTTTGATACCAATAATTAAAGTCTCAGGAACATTTTGAGGCCTTGCTTACCTTCTTTGACTCCTTACAATGGAAATAAGCAGTTACTCACAGCTCACACTAGACTGACATGCCAGCTTGTATGCCTTCACAGTGCCTCTCTCCCCTCCCTTCTTCCCCTCTCTCTTGTAAGTTGTGCATGAATTAACCTTGTCAGAAAGTAAAAGCCACTTAAAAGTTTTCTTGAAAAAGATGGGAGCCTTCTAATCACAAATTGCTACTCATGCTCAACTGAACATCATAGCTTATGGGTTATAGAGTTTTTAAAACATAAAAGTAAACTTGGAATTTTGATGGCAGACAGTAGGATTCCATGACTTATATCCTAAAAGTAGTAGAGTTGTTTTATTTTATTTTTCTATGTTTGTTTATTTTTGAGAGAGAAAGAGGGACACACAGAACCTGAAGCAGGCTCCAAGCTCTGAGCTGTCAGCACAGAGCCCGACTCAAGGCTCAAACTCAAGAACTCTGAGATCATGACCTGAGCTGAAGTCAGACACTCCACTGACTGAGCCAACCAGGTGCCCCTAAAAACAGTAGAATTTGACTAACTTTGGACAATGTCTTTATATTAGCTTTATTTTGTGATAAATAGAATCTTAATATTAAGACTTTTTCTTGTGGCACCTGGGTGGCTCAGTTAAGCTTCCAACTCTTGATTTCAGGTCAGGTTATGATCTCAGGGTTTGTGAGTCCTAGACCCTCATCAGGCTCTGTACTGACAGTGCGGACATTCTCTCTCTCTACCCCTCCCCTGTTTGTGCATGCTTGCTCTTTCTCAAAATAAATAAACTTAAAAAAAAATAAAATAGAAGGACTGGGACACCTGGGTGGCATAGTTGGTTAAGCGTCCAACTTCGGTTCAGGTCATGATCTCACAGTCTGAGTTTGAGCCCTGCATCTGTGCTGACAGCTCAGAGCCTGGAGTCTGCTTCAGATTCTGTTTCTCCCTCTCTCTATGCCCTTCCCCCACTCTCATTCTGTGTCTCTCTCTGTCTCAAAAACAAACACTAAAATTTTTTTTAAAAAACAGGACTTTTTCTTGCTGATGTTTTGTTGTATATTCAAGAAATTAATCTTTTGTATATTATATGTGTAGCACATACCTCCATTCAACATGTGGCTCTTAATTTTCTTTTAGGGGTCTTTGATGAATTAAGATACTCATAATATTCATAAATTCAAATTTACCAATATTTTAATTTATAACTTTCTTTTCTATTTAAGAAATGCTTTAGTCTGAGATCATAAAACAGACTATATTTTTTTCTAAATATTTTGAAGTTGTATTTAGCATTAAAGACCTTACTCTATAAGAAATTAATTTTTGTTTTAAGGAAGAGATCAAACAATATTTTAGAAATATTTATACTAGTTATCCCAGTTCTATTTCTTGAATAGACCATTGTTTTTTCCTGTGAGTAGGAGTGCCACTTCTATCATATATAAGTTCCTGTATGTGAGGGTTTATCTGGTGTATTTTAGTTTATTCTGCCAATCTTTCTGTCCCTGTACTAAATTAAATTACTGCAGCGGGGTGTCTGGGTGGCTTAGTCAGTTAAGCATCCTACTCTTGATCTCAGCTCAGCTCTTGATCTCAGTGTCATGAGTTTAAGCCCCACGTTGAGCTCCATGCTGGGCATGAAGCCTACCTAAAAGAAAAAAAAAATTGCTATAGCTTTAAAGTACGTCTTGGTATCTGGTAGGACAGTTCCCTCACTACCTTATTTTTTCCCCAAGAAATAGACTAATTTATTCAATATACATTTTTTTCATGTGTGTATATGTACATTATAATACAAAATAGTGACATCATTTTAGCACTTAGCTCAATAAGAGCTTTCAAAATCATTAATCTTTTGAAGTTGCACCATCATTAGAGCTTTCTAACATAGATAATGCTGTGTTACAGATAATGCTCACTCCCTATTTTTATTGAAAGTGCATTGAATGCAATTTGAGGACAGTGATATACTTACAATTTAAGTTTCCCTTTCCATAAAAATGTAATCTCTCTCCATTTCTAAGGGTCTTGTTTAATGTCTTCCAGTAGTAAAGTTTTACAACAGTAGATTATAGCAAATAATGACAGTTTTGTTTATTCTATTCCAGTATTTCTCATTTTTACTTATTTTTCTTGTCTTTCTACACTAGGCTCTCGAGTATAATATAGAATAGAATTAATAGTAGCAGACATCCTTGTCTTTTTCCTGATTTTAAGAAGAATGATTTTAATGTTTTGCTATTAAGTGTACCATTTGCTGTAGTGTTTTTGGTAACTACCTTGTACCAGGTTAAAGAAGTTCCCTTTTATTTCTAGTTCAAGTTTTTAAAAATCATGAATTCATCTTGTATTTTATTGACTGCTCTTTCTGCATCAAGAAAGATGATCATGTGTTTATCCTTTTGATCACTTAATAAGGGGAAAAATCCACCCCTGTACTCCTGAGTTGAACCTTACTTGGTCATGATATACTATTGCTTTTTTAATATAGGGCTTGATTTAGTTGGCTAATATTTTTATTAGAATTTTTACATCTATGTTTTTTAATGATTTGACTTATAATGTTAATTTCTTGTACTGTCTTATCTGGTTTTTGGTATTCAGCCTATTCTAGTATTATACATTGAGTTGGAAAGTGTTCTCTTTTTTTCTGGAAGATTTTACTTAAGGAAGTGTTTATTTAAGGTTGTAATTATTTGTTCCATGACTGAGAGAACTTGTCTGTAAACTGTTTGGTCTTGTTGGGAAGATGTAAGATACCAATTCAGTGTTTTTAATGGTTTGTTTAGTGTTTGTGTTTCTCCTTCCCCTTTTGCCCCTCTCCTTCTCCTCCTCTTCCTCCTCCATCGCCGTCATCATCGTCATCATCGTCATCGTCGTCATCGTCATCATCGTCGTCATCATCATCATCAACCATGGACACAGACCAACTAATGTTTTATTATACCACAGGCTGCCCCCTGGTATTTGACCATGGATCCCATATAGCAAAACATGCTGTATCCCGTATAGTTAAAACATGCTGGCACATTACTAGTCCCATCCAGTCATTAACAATTAGTTCAGTCCATCATCCTTATTGTATGAAAGTGTCTTCCAGGCTGAGGTCACTCAGGTTTGCAGACTTCTATTCAAACTTGTTGAAGGTTCCCAAAGCAGTAGTGGTCTGAGCAATATTTGGCTTCACCCTTTCAAGGTATCTGATATTTTTGAGCTAAGAGACAATGTTACCTCTTTCTCTAAGCCTCTTTTGAGGTGTTCATGTATATTGGATTTCCCTTACTACAGACTCATTTATTCTTTCCTTTACCCTCAGCTACTGTTCCTCCTTCATTTTATTTGTACCCAAATTCTTCCACCTTTTGACGGGAAGACACACCTTAGGTTCATTTACAGTATAGGTAGGTTGTTGGGGCACCTGGGTGGCTCAGTCGGTTGAGCATCCGTCTTCAGCTCAGGTCATGATCTCGCGGTTTGTGAGTTCGAGCCCCGCATCTGGAGCTGTGCTGACAGCTCAGAGCCTGGAGCCTGCTTCAGATTCTGTGTCTCCCTCTCTCTGTGCCCCTCCCCCGCTCATGCTCCATCTCTGTCTCAAAAAAATAAACACTTAAAAAAAAAACACAGCACAAGTAGGTTGTAGGATTCTACAAGTGACGATGGGATCTGGCAACTCCTTACACATTCCACAGTCAGTCCTATGGGAAAAGAGGCTCCTGGCTGTATCTCTACCTTGCATTCTCCTTGTAATTAGGTCCTACATAAACAGTTTCCATTTTATTTTGGAATCCATCTTAACATTGCCTTCTCCATTAGAGTGTTTTTCCAACATTACTCGAGACAGCATGAGTATTTCAGGTTTTAAGATTATTTTATGTCTTTCATTCATAGGAACAGTTTAAATTAATATTCCAGTAGCAAGCTAGTAATTGCCTCTCAAATGGGAATTCTCTAGTCCAACATCCCAATACTTATCATTAGGAGATGCTCACAGATTTTTACCTTAACCCCAGATTATGCTCTACACATAGGGCTGTGGTACAGAATTTGTCCATACCATGACTCCTGCTGCTTTTGTACACTGTGTAGGCTCAGGCAGTTATTCCCATTTAGCATGTCCAGTTAATATTGCTTGAAGAGTAATCTATGTGCTTTCTGTTTTTCTTTTGGGGGAGGTTTTCCACAGACATACATAATATCCACTCCCATAAAACATTCAGGTAAAGCCTATTTAAACATTGTAATTTTTACCCAAACTTTTACCTTAATGCCATCAACCTTAAAACTTTTTTATATTCTATCTAATTGTAGCCTGTATTAAAACTTCACTGAAGGGTTTTAGTACCACAGTGCATGAAGCTCCTGAGTAAAGAGTCTCAGAAACTTCTCTTCACCTGCTGACCATTTTCCCCATTCTTGTGCATTAGGTTTGGGTCTCCAGCAGGGGGGTGAGTCAAGAGACCTTAGCCCTTTTATCAATCTTTATCTTGATTAATCTGCCTGACTGTTGCCCTAGATGATTCCAGGTCTGGTTTCTCATTGTAATCTTTGCCTTTCCCATATTTTAAATTTCTCCAGACTGGGGTAAATAGACCCAACTTGTTTGGCGCCCTTTTATTTTATTTTATTTTATTTTATTTTATTTTATTTTATCTTATTTTTTAAGTTTATTTATTTTGAGAGAGGAAGAGTATGAGCAGGGGAGGGGCAGAGAGAGAGAGGGAGAGAGAAGGAATCCCAAGTAGGCTCCACGCTGTCATTGCAGAGTCCAGCACGGAACTTGAACTCACAAACCACAAGATCATGATCTGAGCCGAAACCAAATTGGACACTCAATTGACTGAGCCACCCAGGCGCCCCATATTCACCCCATTTCTTAATAACTCTCTCTTCTATCTAAAAAAAAAGAAAGGCATAGTGGAGGAATAAATGATAGGGGAACTTAAACACTAGTGTCTAATTTTTGATACCAATAATTAAAGTCTCAGGAACATTTTGAGGCCTTGCTTACCTTCTTTGACTCCTTACGATGGAAATAAGCAGTTACTCACAGCTCACACTAGACTGACATGCCAGTCAGATGCTTAACCAACTGAGCCACCCAGGAACCCCTTATACTCTAGGTTAAAAGTTTTGGGTTTTTTTTTTTTTTACTCTCTTAGCACTTTGAGAATAATGTTCTACTGTCTTCTGGTTTCCAGTGTAGCTCTTGAGATATAATCTATCACAATCACCCTAATTGTCATTCCTGACCAGAAATCTGTTTTTTTACTCTGGCTGTATATGAGATTTTCTTTTTGCCTTTCATGACCTATATTTTGACTGTGATTTATCTAGATAGGATTTCTTTATTTGTTATGTTTGTGATTTGTTGTATTTCCTGAAATCTTGTGTCATTGTGTTTCAGTAGTTTCTGGGAAATTTTCAACTATCTTCCTAAATGTTACTTCTGTCCATCTTTTTTTTCTTTTTTTTCCCCTTTGAAACTCTAATTAAATCTGTTAATCTGTTTCACTCAGTCTTTCATATCTTCAAACTCTTTTTCTGTCTTTTCTCTGTGTTCTCCATGATTTCTCCACATCTGTCTCCAGCTTATTTATTTTCATTTTACCTGTGTTTAATCTGTAGTTAACCCTTCCTTTGACATTTTACTTTCAGTGGCCCTAAAACGGTTTTATTTCTTAATTCTTTCTTTAATTTCCTTAAATATATTAAACATATGCATTTCATATTATTTATCAGATAAATTCAGTATCTGATAGGTTGAGGATTGAGGGTTTCTTCCTTCAGGAATGATTTGTATTTTCTTTCACTAAACATCTAAGTTCACTGGCAACACAGGTCTCCTTTATTTTGTTTTATTTTATTTTATTTTATTTTATTTTATTTTATTTTATTTTATTTTATTTTATTTTATCATTTTTAAAATTTTTATTTATTTTGAGAGAGAGTGTGCACAAGCAGAGGAAGGGCAGAGAGAGAGGGAGAGAGAATCCTAAGCAGGCTCCACATTGTTAATGCAGAGCCCAAAATGGAGCTCAATCCCATGAACCGTGAGATTATGACCCGAGCCAAAATGAAGAGTCAGACACTTGAGCAACTAAGCCTCTCGGGCACCCCTTTATTTTGTTTTAAGTAGGCTTCACACTCAGTGCAGAGTCCAACATGGGGCTTGAACTCATAACCCTGAGGCCAAGACCTGAGCTGAGATCAAGAGTCAGAGGCTCAACTGACTAAGTCTTCGGACACCAAAGGTGCCCCTTCACATACAGGTCTACTTTAAATTAAAATTCTTCCTCTTTGTGTTTCTTTGGGTCATACAGATAGCATGACTTTGGGCCCTAAATATACCTGAATGTTGGCCAGTAGATAAGAATTCTCAAGGGGTTTTTTTTTTTTACCTCTTCTTCCCGGAGCAAGGACCAGGACAGATAAATTTCTTGTCAGCACAGTGGCTTTTTTTTTTTTTTTTTTTTTTTAATTCTTGTTTCATTTTTGTTTTTTCCTTTTTCCATCTCTTTTCCCTGAGATTTCTACCATTTGGGGGTCCTGGCTTTATACAACAGGGTCTACTTTCTGAATCCCACCCCTTCTTGGACTTTGTTCTCCAACATGCACAAAAATAAAACTGAAGCTGTAGGCCACCTGGGATCAGTAAATGCCTCAAAGATAGCTAGACTTTTGAGCTTTACCACACTGGACTCTTGTTCCCATTTTGTTTCTGGCCCTAATGACTTCTTCCCCTAATTTTTGCAAATCGATATATTCATGAACTGAATGTTTTAAAATTGTTTTTTTAGTATTTTAGTTTAGGTTAGGAGCTCTGCGGGCGCCTGGGTGGCTCATTTGGTTGAGTGTCTGACTTCAGCTCAGGTCATGATCTCACAGTTTGTGAGTTTGAGCCCCACATCCGACTCGGGTTCACTGCTGTCAATGTAGAGCCTGCTTTGGTTCTTCTGTCCCATTCTCTCTCTGCCCTTCCCCCGCTCATGCTCCTTCTCTCAAAAGATAGAGGGGCACCTGGATGGCTCACTCAGTTGGGCGTCTGACTTAGCTCAGGTCATGATCTCGCGGTCCGGGAGTTCAAGCCCCCCACCTTAGGCTCTGTGCTGACAGCTCGGAGCCTGGAACCTGCTTCGGATTCTGTCTTCCTTGCTCTGTGCACCTCCCCCTCACACACACACACACACACACACACTCTCTCTCTCTCTCTCTCTCTCTCAAAAATAAATAAACATTGGGACGCCTGGGTGGCTCAGTTGGTTAAGCGGCCGACTTCGGCTCAGGTCATGATCTCGCGGTCCGTGGGTTCGAGCCCCGCGTCGGGCTCTGTGCTGACAGCTCAGAGCCTGGAGCCTGTTTCAGATTCTGTGTCTCCCTCTCTCTGACCCTCCCCCATTCATGCTCTGTCTCTCTCTTCTCAAAAATAAATGTTAAAAAATAATAATAATAATAATATAAATAAACATAAAAAAATTTTAAAAAGATATACAGGTAAGATGATAGATAGGTAGATAGGTAGATAGGTAGGTAGGTAGATAGGTAGATAGGTAGGTAGGTAGGTAGATAGATAGATAGATAGATAGATAGATAGATAGATAGATAGATAGATAAAGGAGCTCTAGTCCACCATACTGCCATAAATAGAAGTGTTTGAAAAAGATCACTGGGGCTCCTGGGTGGCTCAGTCGGTTAAGCGTCCAACTTCAGCTCAGGTCACGATCTCGCGGTCCGTGAGTTCGAGCCCCGCGTCGGGCCCTGGGCTGATGGCTTGGAGCCTGGAGCCTGCTTCCGATTCTGTGTCTCCCTCTCTCTGCCCTTCCCCCATTCATGCTCTGTCTCTCTCTGTCTCAAAAATAAATAAACGTTAAAAAAAAAATTAAAAAGAAAAAAAAAGATCACTGAAATAAAATTAAAATGAAGATTGATTGTGTTACTTACTACAGAACATAACAACTGCTAGGTATAATTTAACTATTAATAATATAAAATAGGAAAGTTATCTAGGTCTGTTTTCTCTTTTACCAATAATTACCAATTGTATTTAACCTACTTTCAATAATTCAAGTACATAGTTATATACATAGATACTTAATCTTCTGTTGAAGCAGTAAGAGATCTCACTTTTCACGGGTAGTCATGGGTATTAGAAAATTATATTCTTACCAATAGATACATATATTTTTATTTTAAATAATTTGTTCTAAAAAATGCCTGATGTCAGGGCGCCTGGGTGGCTCAGTTGGTTAAGTGTCTGACTCTTGGTTTCCTCTCAGGTCATGACCTCACACTTTGTGAGTTCAAGCCCTGCATCAGGCACTGTGCTGGCAGCTGACATGGAGCCTCTCTCGCTTTCTCTTTGCCTCTCCTCCATGCACACATGTGCTCTTTCTTTCTTTCTCTCAAAATAAATAAATAAACATTTAAGGGGTGCTGGAGTGGCTTAGTTGGTTGAGCGACTCAGGTTCAGCTCAGGTCATGATCTCACAGTTGATGGGTTCGAGCCCTGCATGGGGCTTACTGCTCTCAGCCTGTCATGGAGCCTGCTTTGGATCCTCTGTTCTCCTCTCTCTCTGCTCCTCACCTGCTCACACTATCTCTCTCAAAAAATAAATAAAACATTAAAAAAACTTAAAAAAGTTTAAAAGAAATGCCTGATGTCAAGCCATTGCCAATGATTTTTTGAGGCTCTACAGAGTGTCATGGCTAACTTGTGATTAATGTACTTTTTACACTTAAAATTGTGAATTAAATAAGAATTTTTAATAATAAAAAAATTCTCGATGAGTCCTTGGTTCACTACCTATTTTGCAAACCTTATTTGACTTTGAGACACGTGTATATTTTTGTAAAAATCATCCAATGTCAAATAAAAAATCCTTTTCAGTTAAATTCAGATTATTCTTATCAATTACCCATTTTTTTGTGGATTTTTTGCCCACAAAGTATCTTTATATAGATTAGATTTAGCAAGTTTTTAGAAAATTGTGTTTAAAGAAACACACGTACAATTGGGGCACAGTTTGTTGAGCATCAGTCAGTTGAGTGGCTCAGTCAGTTGAGCATCCAACTCTTGATTTCGGCTGAGGTCACGATCTCATGGTTCATGAGATTTGGCCCCTCCTCAGGCTCTGTGCTGACAGCATGAAGCCTGCTTGGGATTCTCTCTCTCCCTCTCTCTCTGCCCCTCCCCTGCTTGCTCTCACTCTCAAAAAAAAGAAACATATACAATTCACCATCTTAATTTCTTAGTGAACAGTTCAGTAGGATTAAGTATATTCACATTGTTATGCAGTCAATCTCTAGAATTTTTCATCTTGTAACACTGGAACTTTATACCTGTTGGACACTTCCCTTCCCCATGTCCCCCTCCTTCCAGCCCTTGGCAACTACCATTCTACTTTCTATTTCTATGAATTGACTACTTTAAATACCTCATATAAGTAGAATCACATAACATTGGTCTTTTTGTGACTGGCTTATTTCACTCAACGTAAGTGAACCTTAGGGTTCATCCATGTTTTAGCATGTGTCAGAATTTCCTTCCTTTTTAAGATTGAATAATATTCCAGTGGGTGTATATGCCACATTTTATTTATCCATTTATCCATTGACAGACACTTGAGTTGCTTTATCTCTTAGCTACTGTGAGTAATGCTACTAAAAACATAGATGTGCAAATATCTCTTCAAGTCTCTACTTTTAGTTCTTTTGAATATATACCCAGAAGTAGAATTTCAGCAAGTTTTTAATACCTAGCTGCTGCCAAGCACCCTTTGGTTTTCTATGTTTGTAATATAGATGTGCTTTTAATAGGTCCAGTATATCCCATTATATAACTGGCCATAACTATTTTAACCAGATTCCTCTTGCTAGATATTTAGGATATTACAAATAATTTACTGTTATAAACGACACTTTATACATAAAATATTATGTACATATATTTTTGTACACTTAAATGATAAATTCCTAGAATTGGAACTGATAGGTTAAATGATCTTATCTGTATATTTTCAATTTATTCCATATGTCATTATTTTAGTCCATTCTTTTTTTAATTTAGTGGTTTTTTTAAGTTTATTTCTTTTGAGAGAGAGGGAGAGCACGAGCAGGGGAGGAAAAGAGTGAGAGAGAGAGAGAGAGAGAGAGAGAGAATCCTAATCAAGCTCTGTGCTGTCAGTGTGGAGCCTGATGCAGGGCTTGAACTCACAAACTGTGAGATCCTGAGCTTAGTTGAAACCAAGAGTCAGGTGCTTAACCTACTGAGCCACCCAGGCGTCCCTGATCTATATATTTTTAAGCTTTTGATAGATACTGCCAAATAGAAAGCTCTACCAACTTGTGAAAATACTTTTTCCTCCACACCTTTATTGTGATTTTCTTTCAAATTTTTGTCAACATGATAAGCAAAATGTGGTTCATTTTCCCCATTGAATTTTTGAGGTTGAACTTTTTCATATTGATTTGCATTTGTACTCTGTCTTTTGTAATATCTTCATGAGCTTTAGGCAATCTTTGTTGCTGTTATAATAGTTTATTATGAAAACAGGTCAGGGGCGCCTGGGTGGCGCAGTCGGTTAAGCCTCCGACTTCAGCCAGGTCACGATCTCGCGGTCCGTGAGTTCGAGCCCCGCATCAGGCTCTGGGCTGATGGCTCGGAGCCTGGAGCCTGTTTCCGATTCTTTGTCTCCCTCTCTCTCTGCCCCTCCCCTGTTCATGCTCTGTCTCTCTCTGTCCCAAAAATAAAATAAAAAACGTTGAAAAAAAAAATTAAAAAAAAAAAAAATAAATAAAAATAAAAAAAAAAAAAAAAGAAAACAGGTCAGTGTGGGGACAAGGGGACAAACAAGCATGTTTAGGTTAGCTCAAGTGAAGTGTGGCACAGGTTCTTCACTTTGAAACCATACTTGGTGAGGTCAAGCGTCAGGTTCTCTTTTGTTAGAAAACTTGTAATCCTTGGGGCACCTGGGTGGCTCAGTTGGTTAGGCATCCAACTCTTTTTTTTTTTTTTTTAATGTTTATTTATTTTTGAGAGAGAGAGAGAGAGAAAGAGAAAGTGTGAACAGAGGAGAGGCAGAGAAAGAGAGAGACACAATCTCAAGCAGGCTCCAGGCTCTGAGCTGTCTATATAGAGCCTGACACAGGGCTCAAACTTGTGAACTGCAAGATCATGACCTCAGCCAAAGTCAGATGCTTAACTGACTGAGCCACCCATTCCCCCCTAGGCATCCAACTTTTTATCTCACCTCAGGTCTTGGTCTCAGGGTCATGAGTTCAAGCCCTGAGTTGGGCTCCACACTGGGTGTAAAACCTACTTAAAATAAAAAGAAAGAAAACTTGTAATTCTTGCTCTTGTTTTGAGAGCTTCCAGAGGCTATCCTCTTCATTTTGCAATATTGTAGGGCATTGTTGGCAGTATCTGAGATGAATTTCTGGAGCCAGAGAGATGAGCCGAATTATGCATGTGCTAGAGGCCTGAAAGCCAGCATCAGGTGACATCAAGTGGTAACCAGTCACTGCACCCAGGATTGTAGGTGTGTAATCTTCCAGCTCTATCATCATGTTCACCAAAGGTGTGCTGGACACTACCAGCCTCATTATCTCCATTGGCAGCACTTTGCAGTATGCAAATCTCATTAGACATGGCCTCCCCCTGGGACACTGAGCCACCAGCCAACCCTGGAACTGCCTTGTGCCACTACATGTCCTGTGCCCTCTGCCTCAGGTCTAACTGCAGACCCCTCAGCTGTCCCAGTGGGGCTGACCTTGTTCTTTACAATGACTGGTTAGGGGGCTCAGTCAGTTAAGCGTCCGATTTCAGCTCAGGTCATGATCTTGCGGTTTGTGACTTCGAGCCCTGCGTCGGGCTCTGTGCTGACAACTGGAGCCTGAAGCCTGCTTCGGATTCTGTGTCTCCTCCTCTCTCCGCCTCTCCCATGCTCATGCTCTGTCTGTCTCTGTCTCTCAATAATAAATAAACCTTAAAAAAAATTTAAAAAAAAACAAAACAATGACACTGGTTAGAAAGGGGCTGAGATGGCGGAGGCAGGGCCATCTCAAAGTCTGCATATAAGCCACTGTGAGGCAAATTTTTGACAGTATATTCTGTATAATGTGGTAAAGCATAATTTTTTAAATATCCAAATAGCTTTATTTTATTTTGCTTACCTTAGATATTAGCACATTAATTTTTTTTAAGTTTATTCATTTTGAGAGAGACAGAGACAGGGCGAGTAGGGGAGGGGCAGAGAGAGGAAGAGACTGAGAATCCCAAGCAGGCTCTGCACTGTCAGCAGAGAGCCCCACGTGAGGCTTGAACTCACAAAACCATGAGATCATGACCTGAGCTGAAACTGAGAGTTGGACACTTAACCAACTGAGCCACCCAGGCACCCCAACCTATTAATTTCTTAACATGCATTTACTGACCACTCACTACATAGTAGGCCCTATACCAAGTTCTGAAAATTGTGAGATTAAAAATACAGTCATTGTTCTCTGGCAGATGATGGTACAGTAAGGAAGACAGACACATAAACAGATAATTATAATAGAATTGTAATAGTTTTAGTGAGATGAATAATTACTGTGATGGAAATAAAGTTAGGGTACTGTGGAAACATGTAGATGGGGCTCTAGTAGTGATAAGTATTTAGAGAAGGCTTTGCAAAGGAACTGTTACCTAAGGAAAAAGTGGAACTTAGCCAGACACTACAAGGGAAAGGGACCTCCTGGGCAGAGAAAAAGTGTATACAGAGGCACAGAAACCTATGAAAACATGTTAGATTCAGTGAATGAACTATAGGCAAATTATTTGACTGCCTGTGGGGTGGTGGTAAGAAATGAGGTAGGAAAGGGACACATCATGAAGAGCCTCATATGCCATGCTGACAGATGTCTTAAATATGAAAATAATGTCTTTTACACATTCACCACTTTGAGTATCAAAGAAAAAATAATTTTCCTAAAATATTTAAATATCTCAAATCATACCTAAAAAAGAAAGCTCTTTTATTTCTTGATTCAGTTAAAAAGAATTGTCGTTTCCACTAAGTAATTGCCTTATTAAAAAGAATGTGACATTTCAACCAGTCTTGAAGAAAACATAGAACTGGAAACAATAAACATAGAATATCCACAGCAAGTGGGAGAATTGTGCTGAAAGAAATATAAACCATTTATATCAGTCTTTCAGTGTCTGGTAGAAGAGGGAAAAGTATATAATTGATTTTCACTCTCCATGTGAGAGTTTTCCATAATCAAACCAGAAAATAGCCCAGGGTGCTACTTGCCATTACTAGAAGAATTTATTTTCTTTAAGATTGAACATTTTTCCTACCAATAGTAAAAAAAAAAAAAAAAGTGGCCACGCTATTAGGTATTTGATTTGACTGCTTAAAACCCTGGACCTTTCAGCCTAGGTCCAATCAGGAAACAGATTAAACCATATCTGTACTTTAAACAGAGGAATATAATATGAAGAATGACTAAGCTATAATAGAAAGTGACTATAAAGACGTGAAGAGGGGCGCCTGGGTGGCTCAGTTGGTTAAGCGTCCAACTTCGGCTCAGGTCATGATCTCATGGTTCGTGAGTTCAAGCCCTGCGTTGGGCTTTGTGCTGACAGCTCAGAGCCTGGAGCCCACTTTGGATTCTGTGTCTTCCTCTCTCTCTGCCCCTCTCCTGCTCATGCTCTTTCTCTCTCTCTGTCAATAATAAACATTAAACAAAATTTTAAAAAAAGATAAGAAGAAAACTCGTAACAGATACCCAAGGAAGGACAAACTTGGAGGGTAACCCATTTCCTAGGGCTAAGCTTTGTAGTTCATTGAAGAAAGAGCAGTTGCAGCCCAGTGGAGAAGGTCGATGGGTTGCCTGGTCCAGAGCTGATCCTCAGTCACTGGGCAAGTGGAAAACAAACCTCTGAGGTACAAGTGAGCTTGAAGCTGGTGAGTGGGAACACAGAAGTTGTCAGGACACCACTGTGGGTATGAAATCTGGGTATGTGATATCTGTGTTAGGGGGGCCATGGAAAGATGACTACTGGCCCAATCATTGAGGCTACTCCCACTCGGCATGTGGCTGGGGAAGTATACAACCAGATGTCTTCACATATCCACACTACGGATCAACCGTGCAAAAGGAGCAAAAACAAACAAAACACTGCGGTTGTACCGTGGAACTAGGAAGAGAAGCTCCTTCCTGCAGTGTCTCAGCATTACCTTCTACTGGCAAAGCTTAACATTGTGCTTACTGTAAAAGAAAATGCTTAGACCATTACTAAGTACTAAGTACTAAGTGAATTTGGAACTAAGAGGCAATAAATATGTAACTGACACAGGATCTGACTGCTTACAGTCTTGAGCCTTTCACCAATGTCTGGCTTATAATTGAGAAAGAAATATTAAAGTAGCCCTGACATCGAGGAACTGATCTAGCGCTTAAACTAGGGCTCACTGTAAGTGCACACTGATCCGATGCTCACAGCTGAGCCCTGTTGTTCTATAGAACATATAAATAGTCTCACAGGAACATCTACTTCAAGCAAGATCACTGTGCACCTCACAAAATACCAAACGTCCTCTTCTCTTGCTGAATTAGTAGCTGCTGTTCTACTTTCTTACCAAGTACAGTTCTAGCCACCCCCCTTAGTCTGCATTCCCCATAGGTCAGATTTATTGAGATACCCTGTCATAGAACTGCCTTGATTTTTTTTTTTTTAATTTTAGAGAGAGAGAGTGCACATGAAAGCAGGGGAGAGGGGCAGAGAGAGAGAGAGAGAGAGGAAGAGAGAAAGCGGGAATCCCAAGCAGGCTCCCTACTAAGCACTGAGCCTGATGCAGGACTTGATCCTACAACCTTGGGATCATGACCTAAGCCAAAATCAAGAGTCAGGTGCTCAACCAGCTGAGCCACTCAGGCACTCCTAGAATTGCCTTGATTTCTGACAGTATCTAATCCAAAACAAATCTCTACTTCCTTAGACCCTACCTAAAATTGTCCCAACCCAGCCCAAATGCTGTAATACATTATCTCTAAACCCTGTCTCTTACTTACTAAGACATTCCACAGATCCCCATAGTGTGTGTTCTCCCTCTCCATAAGGAATAAGTAGTAAACCCAACTTGTTCAAATACAGGTGTGTTTCTGAAGTTTTTAACTGAAGTGCATTGACAGAATAAATGATTACTACTAAGTATTTCTCAACCGAATGGATCTTCTCACTCCTCCTTTTCCTTAAAAACATTCTTAAGTAAGGTTTTTATAAGTTGGAGGTGGGTAAGGGACTGGAGGAAGAATATCCCCCTACTTTAAATTACTTAAAGGTATTTTAGATTTTTCTCCCATTTAATGTGTAAAAACTGTAATTCTTTTTTAAAATCTAGATTTTAATGTTTGGTTTTTTTTTTTTAAGAAGTTAGCTAAGTTTGAAACAGACTTTTTTAAAGGAAATAAGTGTCTTAGAAAACTAATCTTTAATCAACAATACCAAAAAAACTCCTGAAAATAGTTTATTTTGATCACGATTTTTAGAACCATAAAACTCCATAGAAACCCACAGTAAATCTAATAGCAGTTTTTAAAAGTTAGCAAACATACACCAGAACAATCAAGTTATTTTTCTAATAGTCCATCTATGTAATACATACTGTACATTTTGAACATAGTCAAATCATAAAATATGTGAATGAGATTACTATGAAGTTAATTTTTTTCTTTCTCTTAAGTTTTCAATGAGCTCTGTGTTTCTCAGACTTCAGGAGTGACATGTGGAATACCTCTCCCTGGTAGAGCAACATTGTGCTTTCATTCTCTCTTTTTTTTAATTTTTAATTTTTATTTTTAGAGAGTGCACAAGTAGGGGAGAGGGGCAAAGGGAGAGAGAGAGAGAGAGAGAGAGAGAGAGAGAAATCCCAAACATGCTCTGTGCTTAGCATGGAGTCCGACACAGGCCTCAATCCCACAACCCTGGGATCATGACCTGAGCCAAAACCAAGAGTTGGACGTTCAACTGACTGAACCACCCTGGCACCCTGTGCTTTCATTCTATCGTCACTTCCAAAAAGCTGTGGAAGCTTCCTGAAGGTCCCTTCCTACTATGAAAGGCCTTTGAAAACTTGCATTATATTCCACTATTAAAATCTTTACATTTTTAATATAGAGGAGGGAAAAAAATGTTTAAATTTGATTGTTTCCAAACAGTAGTTCTGATCCATATAAGTTCTGGACATTTAAACATAGTAAGTATGAGTCAGTTGGTAAAAATTCTCTGTAATGAGCAGTATCCACAGCTTAGTAAATGGGTATTTGAATTTTCTTCATAATGTGGCCATGCAGATAATTAAGTGAATATATGAATATGCAAGAAGTGTGATTTTTGAGTGCATAGTTTATTGTCTGAGTAGTTACCATTTTCTCCTACTGAAAAATTAAAAGTTCTTTAGTCTCTTCTGGACAAAATCTAATCAAGTCTATTTAAGTTGTAGATATGCAGCAAAATTATATAGTATTATTCCAGCAATCATTTATTTATTAAAAAATACCTTTGAGGGGCACCTGGGTGGCTCGGTCAGTTAAGCATCATGCCCAGGTTGTGATCTCTCAGTCATGAGATTGAGCCCCCTTGTTGGGCTTTGTACATGTGGAGCCTGCTTGAGATTCTCTTTCCTTCTCTCTCTGTCCTTCCCTCACTTGTGTGCTCTCTCAAATTCTCAATATAAATAGAAAAAAAAAAAATACACACACACATACATATGTATGTATGTATATTCCTATAAACAGGTTTTCACCTAAAAATTTACATCTTTTTAAAAACTTTTTTTAAATGTTTATTTTTTGGAAGGAGTCACAGAATCTGAAGCAGGCTCCAGGCTCTCAGCTGCCAGCACAGAGCCCAATGTGAGGCTTGAATTCACGAACCACGACATCATGACCCGAGCCCCAAGTCAGATGCTTAACCAACTGAGCCACCCAGGCGCCCTTAACATTTACATCTTAATAGTGAATCAAATAAGGAAACTTCTAATTTACTTAGGCTATGAATAGCTGATGATTCATTACCAAAAACCCACTGTAGACTATTAAAGATAGTTGTATACGAATTATAAAACAACACAAGAAAGACTTTTAAGCAGAAAACATCCTGTTTATGCTTGGACAGGTGTTCTTTGGGTGGACATGAACCAGATAGCATCTGGTCATTTTCTTTAACCTTTTTTAAAAGACTCCTCAAAATCTTCCTTCCCCAGATTTTACTCCTTTTGTGCTTAGTGAATTCTGTGAGAGCGAAATTACAAGTCCATAATATCTCTTAATTTTTAAATTCTTAAATCAAATTCTTAAATCCAAAAAAATTCAGAAAATCAAAGATTCTTTTTGTAACTCATTTATTAGAAAACCAGACTTGAACCAGGCCTATTTAAATTCTTTATCTTGCCTACTAGGACACTCATAAAGTTTGCTGCAGAAATATTAATGTGTTTTTTTACAGGGCCCTGCCCCGGCTATTTCATGTATGTGGTATATGCACAATATTACCTTTATAAATTTAAAGAAAAAAACTGAATTCTAAACACATCTGCCTCTAAAGGTTTAAGTAGGGATTATAGACAGTGGTTATATAAAGTAATCCATGGCAGAGTGGTTTAAGAGGACACTTTATTTGTAACTATGTGAAGTAATGGACATTAGCCAGACTTACTGTGGTAATCATTTTGCAATATATACATAAATTATTATGTGTACACCTAAAACTAATAGTATTATATGTCAATTATATCTAAAATGAGAAGGGGGCACTTTAATATTATAAGCAGTTTTTAGTTTTGATAAATTAATTAATGTAAACAAAACACAGGCAAAAACCAACTTTTGATTTTCTGGTAACTTTCACTTTGTTTTTAAATTTGATAGTTATGTAGTTGGGGGTTAAATATAGGACGTATGATTATGAATGCATGTATTTGTTTGATTTCTTATACCCACGAAATGAAGGCTAAAATAAATATTACCAGGATAACCATAGGCCATCATCACCATGATCATACATGCAAGAAAAAAAAAGAGCCTCTGAATTGGGGATTATATAGATCTGCATGTATACAAAAAGTGATCAGTAGCAATATTCTTATACATTTTCAATAGGAGACATGCCAAGAACAATTCTGTTAGTTCTTGTTTCCTTCACATTTTAAGGGAATGTAAATTTACATACTGGTGATTTCAGAAGCAAAAATATGATAAGGTTTCCCACCTATTCCTACCCCCTTAATACCATTCAAGTGGAAACCATTTAACTCTTTAATTATAGTGGGATAGACCTATTTTCTGCATGATCATAAAGAAACATTTTATTTATTAGAACAAGAGTTTATTCTGGAAATTAATATTTTCAAGCTTAATGCAGTGATTATGTTTTTATTTGGAATCTTCCCCTCCTTTTTTCCTTGTTCTGTACAGATTATCAACGCTTGATGACTGTGGCGGAAGGCATCACCACACTTTTGTTCCCATTTCAATGGCAGCATGTTTATGTGCCCATCCTCCCTGCTTCTCTGCTACATTTTCTTGATGCTCCTGTCCCTTATCTGATGGGCCTTCAGTCAAAAGAAGGAACTGACCGTTCTAAACTAGAACTTCCTCAAGAGGTAAAACTTATAATGGGTGATGAAGCATTTGCTGTTTGTTGATTTAGGTCAAGGCCACTTTTCTTAGCATTGTCTTTGTCTAAACTGTGTCTCTGACTGTCCTGCATTTTCCAAGTAGGGCTAAGGTAGAGCCTGAACCATAGAGTGCAGCTGACTCCTGATGCTTGCTGGGACTAGTCATTAGTTAAGTAAGCATGGTTCAGACAGGACAGTGGCAAGTTTTCACAGCGATAAATCTGTGAGGAGGGAGCAACAGTAGCATTATCTAGTTGCTTTATTATTCAAATAGCATTTAATTCCTTTTTCCCCTCATTTATTTTATAAATTCTACTTTTAAACAAAATAGCCCAGGTTTTCACATCTTCACATCATTAATTGAGATGAATTTGATTCTTGACTTCCTTCAAATGAAAAGTAACATCTTTCAGCAAACTATAGATAATGGAAATATCAAATACTTTAGTATTCTTTGTTTTCAGACCTAAAGCTAGTTATCAGCTTTTTTCTAAATGTCAGCTTGGCTAGGTGATTGAGATAAAAACTCTAACCCCTAGCTTTTAGGCCACCTTACTGTTACTGTGCTTTCTGTGTGTTGTATTTTCAGATGTTGTTTAAGAAAATTAGGAATTCTTGAAAGTATTTTGAATGTAGTTTTTATCTGTTGTTAATGGTACTCAGAATTGGACTGTAAAACCTTTGAAATGAAATAGTGATGAGAGTGCCATGGCCTATTAAAAAACATTAAATAGTTAACTATATGATATTATTAGCTATTTAATTAGCATCTTTCTTAATAAGATCTTTCATGCTGTGCTGTGCTTTTATTTGTTCTTATTTCCCATAGAGATTCTCATTTTAATAAGTGAATTTAAAATAACATACTAAGCTACAGCTGTTATACCCATTAATGATTCCTGTAATCATCCATTGCTTACTTTATTCCAATGAATATTTCCCTTCCAAAATTAACATTTTTGTTCAGGGGAAAATAGCTTGATTGGGATCATATAAAATGCTTGTAAAAGTTGTCTTGCTCTTTTGAGCTTATGCATGTTCTCTGCTTTTGCCTCCCCATTATCTCTCTTTTCTCTATTACCTGAACTCTCTTGTTTTCTCTTTTATTAGATTAATCTAAGTATCTTGTCAGTTCAAAAAGTAATCCTTTAAATGTTCAAGGAAAAAGAAATAGATTAGCCAAATGTATTTTAAATGCAATTTAAGTTTAAGGACTTAAATAGTGACATGTTTTAGTTTCTTGTTGAGTATCTGGTCTGTTTGTATATTAATCAAGTGATATTTTATAAGACAGTATGTTTTGGTATATAAATATTATCTTCCCATTTTTACATGAGTTATAATTGTTGAGAGTTTTTAAATGCCAACTATATATTTTTGGAGTGGGGAAATCTTTCTGTCTCCCTATATGTGTATATTTTCTGACTCTAAAGATAAAAATTCTGAAAGTTCTTGCAGCAGTGACTTTGATTTTCTAACTTTTTACTTTTTAAATCAATACGTTTTTAAGTTTATTTATTTGTTTTTTGAGAGACAGAGAGAGTGAGAGAGAGCACAAGCAGGGGAGGGGCAGAGAGAGAGAGAAGGAGACACAGAATCTGAAGCAGGCTCCAGGCTTCTAAGCGTCAGCACAGAGCCCAGTGCAGATCTCGAACTCATGAACTGTGAGATCATGACCTGAGCCAAGGTCAGATGCTCAACTGACTGAGCCACTCAGGTGCCCCAGTCAATACTCTTTAATAAATGTACATATCCATCTATTCGTAGAGTAGAATAATATGAAATAACCTGGGTCAGCTGTGAAAATAGCAGTGCTTCTGTATAGAAAGTATATGTTAGTACATCATTATTTTGGAAGAAAATGCTAACAGCTGACCCAGATTATTTCATACTCTTCTACTCTATGAATAGATGGGTATGTACATTTATTAAAGAGGATTGATTTAACGAGTTAAAAGTTTAGAAAATCACAGACATTGCTGCATTAGCTCTCAGAATTTTAAAGTTTGCTTATCTTTAGAGTAAAAAAAATACACACAGATCACTTTGTGCTCATAACATTTTACAATGAGATAAATAATCTACTTCACATAATTTGAGGAAGATGTAGGTATTAAAATAGCCATTTTTAAAATTGACTTAAATGCACTCACTAGTAATACTCACCTCCTCCCTCCTTTCCCTGAAAACTATAAAATAAAATAATAGTTAAAAATAGTGATGGGAAAAAAAATAGTGACAGGGCTTCTTAGAATAGTTATGAAGATGATAAGTTTGCAAAATGATTATTTTAAGAAGGTATGATTTTAGTTGTTAGCTAACTAATGTAACTACATAGACTTATAATTAACCACCCACTTACTTTCCCCATAGTTCTAAAATGATAGGCACAGGTAGCCATTTGTTAAATTGTTTTTTCAGGGGGTGGGGTAGAGAAAGTGACGGTAGAAGGATACAGCACTGGGGATGAGCTGCAGAGAAGGGTACTTCACTTATTCCCGTTCTTGCTTGTCTTTACAGTAAATGGTGGGCAAGAAATCCAGAGAAAAACTGAAATTGCTTTTTCTACTTTGTTTTTGTTATGTCTTGCCCCTGAGATTCTGTGGGAATATTTTAAATATTCTCTCCATGGGGCACCTGGGTGGCTCAGTCGGTTGAGCGTCCGACTTTGGCTCAGGTCATGATCTCATGGTTCGTGGATTCAAGTCCTCTTTTGGGCTCTGTGCTGAGCTTGGAACCTGAAGCCTGCTTCAAGTTCTGTGTCTCCCTCTCTCTCTGCGCCTCACCCACTCATGCTGTCTCTCTCTCAAAAATGAATAAACATTAAAAAAAAATTTAAATATTCTCCTCCAGTTTACCCTTATGCCAGCTTAACTTCAGCCGTTGAGAAACTATATTCCTTAGTAAGCATGGAGAGAGCTGCCCTGGCCTCACATTCCTGGATACTTCTTCCTCCTGTGTACATCTTTGGGGTTCCACAAAATGACTGTCTCCTTGAGTCTTATTCATTCATTCACCAAACAGTGTCTTCTCATACACTACCAGTGTAGGATACATTAGAAGACATCAAGATAAATAAGATGTAATTTTTGCTTTCCAAAGTAAGTCATTTACAAATATCAATAACAGAGGTTAAAAAAATAATTAAGAGGAATGAATGAACTAAGCATATATGCAGAGGAAATCAGAATACCTTTAGGGTAGGGACATGGGAAAGCTTCGTGGCAGAAGAAATGATTAAACTTTAAGTCTTTGTTCCCTTTCTTTTAAGGGAACTTTTCTCTTTTTTTTGCATTTTTCATTTTTAACTAGACGTGATTACTTACCATGAATGTGTGTAAGCAGCATTGATAGTAAAAAATAGAGAAATATTTAGTCCTAAAACAATATAAGATTGAGATGTCAAGAGTGTTTTTTATTGCATATGTAATATTTCTTGAGCTCTCCTGATAGAATTTTTATTTTTATTTTTATTTTTTTCTGTTGGAATTTTTTAGTTTAATGGTATTAAAAGTGAAAAAGTGACTTAGCAGAATGCCCTATTATATGGAGTTCTTGTTTGTTTTAGAAAAAAGGCTTTTCGGTTTTTCTTCCATAAGTCTTCAAAATGCAACTTAACAGTCCTATTTTTAGTTCGCGATAATCAAAGCCCCAACTTGGCCCCAATCTAAGCAGTCATAGGAGGGTATGAGAGACTCATGGAATCATGAAGGCAGGCCAGTTAGCTGTGGTGCTGGAACACCCGCCTTGCCCTACGGCCCTTTCAGCTCAGCAGTGGTTATATGAGCATAACAAGCTTTAAAATTTCCCAGATGTATCATTTTCTCTTTTCATAGAAGGATAGAGGAAGATAGCAGGAAGGCATTAATGAAGGAGATGGTACAAAATGTAAGTGGTGGGAGGTTGCTGGCTAACATTTAGATTAACAAGTTAGTGAATTTTTTTCTTCCATTTTGAAAGATACTGAATCATCCATTTGAATTATAGTGACCTACTTTCTCCCCCTAAGTCTTTCAACATACCCTGCTTTCTAGAGACTATAGTTACATATATAAGGATGTGGATTTACAGAAAACTGTAGGCAGCAATACTGTCTTCAGCAAGATTTGACTTCACCTCTTATTTTAATTAGAGGAAACTACTGATGTTGGAAATGAGGAAAATTGTAGGGAAAAAATCTTTTAAGCCACCAGGCTGTTTGAGGATGCTTATCTAGAACAGGTGTCAGGAAGTCACCTAACTTCTTGGGCCTCAATTAGTTCATCTGCAGAATAAACAGTTGAATTCAGAGGTCACTTCAGACTTGAGGAATCGTTACTGATTCTCTGTTCCTAGATGGAGGAAAGTCTTCTTGAGTTTCGATTGAGCTAAATGTAGAACTTTGCTGTACTTCTTGTACATCAGCACCTAACATAAAGATCAGGGATCAAAAGAGAAAAATAAAAACCCAACTCTTTGCTCTCCTCCTTTTATCTTACCTGGCCATACAGGATCAAAGGACAGTGTGAATTGTCTCCTTGCTGACCTGGGTGGCCGGGCTATAGGAGAGACAGGGAGACACAAGGTGAAACTTCTGTTCTGCTGATTGACTTCCACTCTATGCCCTGTGTCCAGCCACTAATGTAGTCAGCATCAGTTTTATGTGTTGGGCTATACCTTTGGCCTCCCTCCCTTCCAGAGTCTATGAGCACAATCTTCCTTTACACTGACAACCTTGTTCTGATTAAGAGAGTGTGAGCAGTAAAAGTAAAATATTGTTTCGGAGTCTACTATAATCAAGTACCTGAGGGATAATCAGAATTGCATGCATGTACTTGGCCTCTTGAATTGTCCATAACTATTTAGAAAATATTTAAAAGTCTTTTTATTCAATATAAAATCAAAATCTATTGCATAAGCAAACTCAAAAAAACTTTCCTCTGATTTCTATTTCCTCTTTTTTTCAACTCAAAAATATCTCCTGAATCAGCTCTTAATTATTGAAGGGGCAATCATTTATAGTTGTCTAAGCACTTGCCTCTACTGCTGTCTCCTGCTATTTGTCTAATAACTTCTGAAACAGTTTGCGGTCTAAGAGGTTGAAGCTAATTTTGGATAAACTGAAAATTTGTGAATTTTTTGTGAATTGGATTGCTCTTTGCCAATTTTATCCCATTTGGGGGTACTAAGCTTGCTAAATTTTAGCAATTATTAATTCTAAATTACAGATGGTGTCAGAGCAGTGGAATGGCATAGGAAGTTCAGGCTGGATTCATCCATTGAACATTTTACCCAGTGCCTTCTATTTGTAAGGTACTATGACTCTGTGTACCTTTACTCATTTAGGAATGCCTAAAGGATGTTCTGTGTTACAGAATCATGTCCAGATTATAACAAATTGCTAAGTCCCAGAGAAAATTATCCGTATATATTAAATATGGTATAAAATACTCACCTAGGGAAAAAAATGCTGGAAAAAGATCTTTTTTTTTTAATAACTGGCTGCTTTTTTTCTTTATTTATTTTGAGAGAAAGAGAAAGTGTGAGCGGTAGAAGGGCAGAGAGAGCATCCCAAGCAGGTTCTGCATTGTCAGCACAGAGCCTGACACGGGGCTCAATCTCACAAACTGTGAGATCATGACCTGAGCTGGAATTGAGTCCCATGCTTAACTGAAATTTGTTTTTGAAGAATAAAAATGCTAGAAAAAAAATTTTTAAAGAATAAAAATTCTTAGCCTTGAGAAAGTTAGCATAAAAGGCACTATAAAATCTTAAACGTTCTCATCACAAGAAAAATTGTAATTATTTATGGTGATGGATGTTAACTAGACTTACTGTGGTAATCATTTCATAATCTATATTGATTCATACACCTGAAACAAAATGTTACATGTCAGTTATATCTTAATTTTGAAAAGTCAGTGTAATCTATGACTTTATTTATAATAGTTGGCAAGAGGGCACCTGGGTAACTCCATCAGTTGAGCATCCAGCCCTTGATTTTGGCTCAGGTCATTATCTCATGGTTTGTGGGACCGAACCCCATGTCAGGCTCTGTGCTGACAGCACGGAGCCTGCTTGGAATTTTCTCTCTGCCTCTCTCTCTCTGCCTCTTTCTCTCTCTCAAAATGAATAAATGAACTTAAAAAAAATAGTTGGCAAGGATATTTTAGAATATAAAATTCCTTTATTTTAAAACCTTTGTATTACTTTTTTTCTCTTTCAGGCTAATTTGTGTTTTGTGGATATTGACAACCATTTTATTGAATTGCCTGAAGAGTTTCCACAGTTCCCCAATAAGGTGGATTTTATCCAGGAACTCTCTGAAGTGCTTCTTCAATTTGGTATCCCTCCTGAGGGCAGTCTCCATTGCAGTGAGAGTGCCACAAAACTGAAGAATCTGGTTCTTAAGGACTTGGTTAATGACAAGAAGAATGGCAATGTCTCCACTCATAACATCAGCATGTATGAGTTACTGAAGGGCAATGAAACCATAGCCCGCCTCCAAGCTCTGGCCAAGCGGACTGGTGTGACCGTGGAAAAAATGGACCTCTCTGCCTCTCTGAGTGAAAAAGAAAAGGATTTAAAGCTGCAGTGTGAAGAGGCTGAGCTAAGGGACTACCAGCTCAATGTGCAGCTCCGCGAGGTCTTTGCCAACCGCTTCACACAGATGTTTGCAGATTACGAAGCATTTGTGATTCAGACTGCCCAGGACATGGAGTCCTGGCTTACCAACCGAGAACAGATGCAGAACTTTGACAAAGTAAAAAAAAAAAACATAGTTTCCCTTTTTTTATGACTCTTAGTGGGCTGTCTTACTAATTTGGTTAACTTTTTTAAACACAGATTTTTCCTCTCTCCCTTCCCGTTAAGAACTTATTCTTATATTTTGTCTTTGTCCTATAATGACGTCTCAACTTGTCCATGCAAAGATAACACTCTAGTTTCAGAAGACAAAGTTTTACCTCATCTTAGGATCAAAAAGAGAGGAAAAGTGAATAAATTAGGTTTTATGACTATAAGTCTAAGGTTCTATTCCAAAGTTTGTGGGAAAGGAAGACAGAAAATGACACTGGCTTTTGATTGTCCTGCTGAAGTTGAAGCTTCTGTCTAAGGTTTACCATAGAGTTTTCTGGCAGATTTTCTTGGCATATCTACCAATTTTTTTGTTTATTTTTGTTTTCCAGATAAAAGCACTTAGAGGTGTGCGTTAACTCTTTTGAGTCACTAGGGTATAGTTCAGTCCCCTGCTTCAGTTTTGCCAAGGCACGATATTGCTATTAGAATGCATTATGGCTTTTTGCTAAATGGTATCTTTGTGTCTTGAAAGACCTCTCAAAGGAGCTAATGTATTCTAAGAAGCTAATTTATAATTATGGAGTCTCTGACAAATATTAATAAAAAATTTTGTAAAGGTGGGTAGTATCAAAGGTTATTTTCTGATTTCCTCAGACATTTTTTCAGTTGAAGTATATAAACTACACTGAACGGTTAAGTTCTGATACATTTTATGTTTGAGAAAACTTCTTCAATAAATTAAGAAGCCTTCACTTCTCCAAATGTATTCCTGCTCTTAGGTTCCTTTCTTATTAAGCTTAACCATTTTTTCCTCTCCAACTTGGAACTAATCTGTGTACACTCATGATTTATCCTTGGGGCAATTCAAATTCTTATCTAAATCGAGCACTGGTACTTTCTTCCTTCTTAATCTTTATGTAGCTTCAAACTATAAATGGAATTCTTTTTATGTAACGACTAGAGAAATGAAAGTTTCATGCGGATTCCAGAAGGCTTGTAACCATCTCATTTTTCACTAGGAAAATGTACAGGACTATCACATGCTAGTTCTCCAAGCCAAGTCTTTCCTGATTTCAGTGTTGTAGTCTGTGAGGGTCTGAATATCAAAAGCCAGACATTTGGTCCATTTAGAGGGGAAAAAAAAAAACTATTTGCTCTAGAAAAAGTAAAATTGATACTCACCTGTAAAATATCTTTTGAAGAGGTGTACTGATTTTTAGAGACTACCGTGAACCTTTCTCTGGCTATTCAGATTTATGTAAATACATCTGAACTATGGAAGCACTTAAATTGAATAAGTAAGTTTCCATAAGGAACTTTTTTAAAGGCTTCCTAAATTTTAGAATGAAAAATAAACATGCTGGTAAGAAGCCAGTGACTATTAAGGAGGAGATTGTCAGAACTTACCCTTCTGTCTTCCGCTTTCTGGCTTCTGCCACACTGCACCTACTCAAAAGAATGGAAAGCAAAACCAACCCAGCAGCTGAAATAGTAATTCACTTCCATATTTCAGCCAGTACCAAACTGTGACTAGAATTCCTGTACACACATGGACCTGACAAAAAGAACACTTTGAATTAGGAACTGGTTACAATTTACTGAACCATTCCGTGCAGCAGAGAGTCTGGTAACAGGAACCTGCAGCTTGTTGCACATGTTTTCTCCAAAGGCTTGAATAGCTTTGGATGGGTTTTCAGGCAATACTTGTTTTAGTTAATGCCCAGACTCTTCAATCAGCACAGGTCTGGAAGGAGTTTGATCTTGAACAGTCTTGAACAGTCTTGATCAGTCTTGAACAGTGTTGGGGCCTAGAAAAACATCCACTTGAAAAACAAAGATTTCACCCATAGGCACAAATTCCATGTTTTTAGAAGGTTATGTCTTATGTATATATCACAGTCGTATCCGTTGATCATGTCAGTGCCTTATGACTCAGAGGTATACTGCATAGACTAGAAATAGAGAGCAGAAAAAAATCATAGCTCATTAGAAAAAGGGTCAAAAATTATTGATAAGTGAGGAGGATGGTTGATGATATGGCAGCATCTGATCCGCCATCTTTCACTAATTATGCCCTATTTTCTATATAATGATCATGAGTTTCAGAATGTAAATTAATTTTGAAAGGCTAAAGGACTAAGTCACCTAAATTCATGACTTTAAAAGGAAAAGTAAATTTAAAAATTTTTTAATTTCATGCATCAGTTTTGCATGTTACAAGATCTTTTTTAAATGACCTCAGCAACAAATAATTTTCAGATTTACCGTGTAGTACTAAGATAGTGTCTTTGCACTAATAATTTCTAATTATCTCATTACAGGCTTCCTTTCTGTCTGACCAGCCTGAGCCTTACCTGCCATTTCTTTCACGCTTCATTGAAACACAGATGTTTGCTACCTTTATTGATAATAAAATTATGTCTCAGTGGGAAGAGAAAGATTCTTTGCTACGGGTCTTTGACTCTCGGATTGAGAAGATAAGACTGTATAATGTAAGGGCACCCACCTTGAGGACATCTATCTATCAGAAATGCAGCACTTTAAAAGAAGCAGGTACATTTGTCACACCTTTTAAAATTGACTTAAAATTCATGATTTCTTTTTACACATTGTTGGCCTTATAAGCTGAAAATTAATTTTCAATTTTAGATTTCATGATTAATCCTTATACTCTATCAAGTGTTTTCTATCCTTTTGTTTCCTTCTGTTTCTGTGAATTAGTGTCCATCCTATTCCTATTTGACATTCCTCTCCCCTTAAAAGAGGAAAAACAGTGAAAAGTTGAATATAACCATAAGGTTGCTATGATTTTTGTCTTATTCTCTTTTATTGCCTTAAGTGAAAAAATGTAAATTTCTTTCTTGCTGTTTATGTTGCCTTTTTACTTCTCACCTCTTTTCTCTTCATTAAAAGAAAGATAAGTATTAATTTAAAATAGTGAATCTGAGATGCTGCCTAATTTACATAACTACAACAATTTATTTACTTTCTAGTGGTGCCACTAATTATAATTCATTTATTGAAATTAAAATCTCTGAATTCTTACATTCAAATTAGAGGTTTTTCTAGGGCGCCTGGGTGGCTCGGTTAAACATCTGACTTTGGCTTAGGTCATGAACTCACGGTTCATGGGTTCAAGCCCTGCATCGGGCTGGGCTCTGTGCTGTCAGCTCAGAGCCTGGAGCCTGCTTCAGATTCTGTGTCTCCCTCTTTCTCTCTGCCCTTCCCCCACTTGTGCTCTGTCTGCCCCTCCCTCCCTCTCTCGCTCACTCTCTCAAAAAATGAATAAACATTAAAAAAAAAAGTAAATTAAAAAAAAATTAGAGGTTCCCCAACCCTGACACCAGTTTTTTCCCTGAGAGAACCATCAGTCTTGGCCATCAGTAATATAGTCCATTAAATAAATAAACATATTAATAGTATTTTCTGAGTACTTACTATGTTCCAGACATCATATCACATGCATTTTTGGATTTGACCTTAACAATGAGGGAGTTTATTTCAGAAACATTTATTTCTGTTTTATGACTGTCCTCATTTTATAGTTGGGAAAGCTGAGAGGTTAAGTAACTTGCTTATGGTTGCTTGGCTAGTGATTGATAGAGCATGATTTGAACTCAGGGTTGACTGATTCTAGCACCTGAAGCCTTACTACCACATTAGATGTTTATTTAGTAAAGAAACATGAAGTGTACCAGTCCACACAATTTTATACATTTCTACCTTGTTCCTAACACTTCCTTTGCCAAATAAACTGCCTCCTATCACCTGAATGCCCCTTTCTTTAATTTTTTTTCCCCTTCAAACATAGTTGCTATTTGAGAGCAAGTTTTTTGCTGAAGCAAAAAGAAGCAGGAAAAGAGTTTCTTTGTTCTGCCTCCATGTTTGCCTTTCTCACTTTATTTAAATAGATCAAAGTCACAGGAGTAGTGATGCTATAGTTGTAGCATATTTAAGGAAAGAAGTATGTGAATGATGTCTTTAGTCTTAAGAGGTCTCTTTGAGAATTCATGATTATGCTGAAACATCATTCTGTTTTATTCCCACTTAGGAGGGTAGATCCTTGGAGCCCCTTCAGGAAATGGCAGTTACCTCCATATTTCTGGAAATTGAGGGAGTGGAATGAATGAAACTGTCTGTGCCTATTCAGAGAATAGTATGACTTTCAGTGCTTTAATAGCCATGTGAATAATATAATGCCTTGTTGAGAAAATTTCATTCCAACCTTCATGACAGAATTTTTTAATGGAGCTAAGCATTGATTCCTTTATTTGTGTGCTTCCAGAAAATCTTTTCAATTAAAATAGATTTTCTGTCAGCCCCTCAAAGAGGTTGACATTCCCACTATCATCACAGAAATTATATTATATAATACTCTTGAAAATACACCATTATAGGTTTAACATATGAAAATGTGATTAGACTAAAGCACTAGACTCCCAGGAACCTAATTTATCAAAAGACTTTTTTTTTAAGTGAAAGAAGGCAGCTGGCTGTGACTGTGTCTATATCCCCCATAAATGGTGCAGTTATTTCTTTCATCATGTAAAATTATCCTCATCCCACCCCAAACAAAAGTATAGAGGTTGGCATTTGTTGTTTATTATTGACTTTTATTGGGTATTTTTTTGTCCTTTGTTGTTTTGATTTTATTTTTTGTTTTGCCTCTAACTAAAAAGAATTTTGATTTGCAGGTGAAGTCTTTAGGCAGAGGCTATCTGCTGTTGATATTGTGGCACCAGAACCGCATGATTTCTGTGCAGAAAGACAAGTTGATAGTAATACAGAGTTTTTCTTTTTTCTTACCAATCACAGAAAATGAGTATTGGCACAAAACCTTGAAAATCTAACAGGCCCGTGACCTCTCAAAGCAGGCATTTAATAATTTCTAAATGTTCAGTATTCACTGGTGGTATAATTACTGAAAAGTAACATTGCGTTACACTCCCAAGGCAATCTTAAATATAAACCCTAGAGTAACTCATTATGAATCATGATTTTTGTTTTCAAAAAGCTTCCTGACTAAAGGAGAATAACTCAGTATCAGATGGATTTCTCTGTCATTTTAAATCCAGCGGAAAAACTGAAGCTACCTTTTTTTTCCCCTTTCATGAGAACAGAAGCATTCATTGGCAGAGATGGAATTTTGTAGTATTTCATGGAACATAAAATTGGCAGGGACTTCAGAGAATTCCATGCCATGAATCTAAGCTTTATTTTGCCTAAACCATCTGTTAATTAAGTGTTTTATAAATATTAGGAGCACTGAGAGTATAGATAGGGTTGTGAAGAGCCAGGGGGCATCACTGAAAACTTAAATATCATTTCATATTAAAACATTGCATTCTTTTGCCTAACATAAAACATATGGACTGTGTTTTAAGAGAAGTTAGAAGTTACACATTAAAAATAAAATGAAATTCAAGAAGTTTTGGATAAATTATTCTGAATTCTAAAGGAAAAATAGGGAAGTTTGAGATAGATATCTAATATTGTGAAGTTTTAGTCCTAGAGGATAATAGTGACTTCTGCAAAGTATCCCTCACTGCTGTCATCAGACACAAGCAACTGACTTAGGTGAAACATCAACCACACACAAGATGGTATTAAGCATGTTCTTTTGAGAAGTGTGGAATATGCCATGGACAGATCCACTTTCCACTCAAAAGGAAAGTTTTTTTCAAAAAACTTTCTACTCAAAAGGAAAGTTTTTAAGACTATGTATGGGGAATAACCAGCAGTACTCAATCTGCTGGTATTGAACCGGGCAAAATAAATTGGTTCCATGAAATACTTATAAAAATACCTTTTTACTTCTCTTAAATCCCAAGATTAGCAGTTCCCACGGTATGATCTGTTTGTCACACAACCACAATTACTGCTTGTTCTCCCCTTTTGGTAATCTAAAGGATTAAAGACCTAGTCTCGCTTCACAAATATATTTTCTCTTGAAAATTCAGTTCATAAAAACATTTAAGATCAGATTTTTTTTTTTACCAGAGAGATCATTTGCTATTTCTTGGGTCTTTGAGATAATCTCCTAGCTTTAAGCAATTTTAAATAGAAATGTTGAGTAATTCCTATCTTTTAACTTTGGCCTATTTTATTCTTCAGAAGGCCAGTTTCTTATCCTCTGGACATTTTCTAAATGCCTGCTTATTTTATTCTCTGCATTACCCCTCCTGATCTAATAAACACTCCTAAATGACTCCTACTAATGAGAATGTGAGTGTTGCTAAAAGTGAAGTCATAAACTTTACATAGTTTCTTGTTTTTACAAATGGAGAACTATGAGTATTTAATGGATCTGTGTACAAAGAAATAAAAGTAAAAAAGGCTACTGTGCTTGCTTTTCCTTCCTTGTCTTTCATTTGAAGGACAATATTTTATTTGCCATCATTTTCTTAAATTTGTACTTAGAACATATTTTCATTAAGAAAATATTTTCTTAAATATTGAAATATTTAATATTGAAGTATTAAAATATTGAGTATTCCACTTAGGGGAGACTTGTTTTAGTACTAAATTATAGATTTTTCAACCCTGCTGCTCTGCAATTGACAAAGGCAGAAAATACCATGAAAATTAGTCATCTAGTGTTTACTTAAAATTAACCTTTTTATATTTACACTGATTTCTAAAGAACTTTTATAAAAATCTGTTTTAGAGTGTCAGAAAGATGGAGTTCCTTGTTGGTGCATGAGTGGAGGAAGCATTGTTTTAAGGTTTAGCCAATGAAATGTCTCTAATTTGTTATAAATTTAATTTATAGCCCAATCAATTGAGCAGCGACTAATGAAAATGGATCACACTGCAATCCACCCACATCTGCTTGATATGAAAATTGGTCAAGGCAAATATGAGCAAGGGTTCTTTCCAAAGCTACAGTCTGATGTCTTGGCAACAGGACCAACTAATAACAAGTAAGCACGTTCTTCACTTGAATAGTCGGTTGAAGGGATAATGAAGGGTAGGTACAATGCTGTGCAACTTTAATGGGGTATTGTAACCATTAACTATCTTATTGATCTGATTACGTTTCCAAAGACCAAAACAACCCATTTGAAATATGGATTGGGGCACCTGGGTGGCCCATTCGGTTAAGCATCCACCTCTTGATTTTGGTTTAGGTCGTGATCTCATGCTTTGTGGGTTCAAGCCCTGTGTCAGGCTCTGTGCTGGCAGTATGGAGCCTCCTTGGGATTCCCTGCCCCTCTCCCCTGCTTGCACACACACAACTCTCTTACTATCAAAATACATACATACATACAAACATACATATTTTTAAAAATATATGGATTGAGGGGCGCCTGGGTGGCGCAGTCGGTTAAGCGTCCGACTTCAGCCAGGTCACGATCTCGCGGTCCGTGAGTTCGAGCCCCGCGTCAGGCTCTGGGCTGATGGCTCGGAGCCTGGAGCCTGTTTCCGATTCTGTGTCTCCCTCTCTCTCTGCCCCTCCCCCGTTCATGCTCTGTCTCTCTCTGTCCCAAAAATAAATAAAAAAAAAAAAAAAAAAAAAAAATATATGGATTGACATTCTATGAGTATTTGACTTTTAATTCCATCATGTAAAAAATCTAAAGACTAGACATATTTTTCATTTTTTAAGTAGTATGTGCTTGGGAATAGTTTCCCTTTATTTATTTATTTTTTTTAATTTTTTTTAATGTTTGTTTACTTTTGAGAGAGAGAGAGAGAGAGAGACAGGGCGTGAGTGGGGGAGGGACAGACAGAGAGGGAGACAGAATCGGAAGCAAGCTCCAGGCTCTGAACTGTCAGCACAGAGTCCAACACGGGGCTCGAACCCACAAGCTGTGAGATCATAACCTGAGTCAAAGTCAGACATTTAACCAACTGAGCTAACCGGGTGCCCCATGGGAGTAGTTTCCCTTTAAATGACCAAATGTAATGCCATCTAATGGAATTAGAAAAATGATACTTTCACTATCTGTATTAGTTTCCTAGGACTGCTATAACAAAATACTACAAACTTGGTGGCTTTTAAAACAACAGAAATTTATTCTTTCATAGTTCTGGAATCTAGAAGTCCAAAATCAAGGTATTGGCAAGGTCCTTCTCCCTCCCAAGACCTCTAAGAAAGGAGCCGCCTTTGCTTCTTCCAGTGCTGAGGCCAACACTGGCTTCAGGCATTCCTTAACTTGTAACAGTATTAACTCCAGTCTCTGTCTCTGTCTCTGTTGGTCAGGAAAAAGGAAAATATAGTAAATTATCTTTATAATATGTGATGGTAACACTTGGTTTAATTTAATAAACACTATTCTAAGCTAGGTACTGTGGTATTTGGAATTTGTTGAGGTGCATGTATATGCGGTAATATTTGTGTATCCTTGTGTTTGTACTGCTGATACTCTATTTTTAATAACCTGAAAGGAAATCCTTTCTAATTTAAGTAAGGATGAAATCCTTACTAATTTCCTAGCTGAAGGTGTTCCTTTATTTTTTTTATTTTTAACTTTTTTAATGTTTATTTATTTTTGAGAGAGAGAGTGGGGGTGGGGGGGGTGGCAGAGACAGAGGGAGAAACAGAATCTGAAGCAGGGTCCAGGCTCTGAGCTGTCAGCACAGAGCCCGACATGGCGCTCAAACCCACGAACTGAAAGATCATGACCTAGCCGAAGTTGGAAACTTAACAGACTAAGCCACTCAGGTCCCCCTGAAGGTGTTCCTTTAAATATGTTTCTAAAATGTGTCAGAATTATTAATTCATTTAGTTCCAAATGTGAGAGAGCTGTATAGTGAGAGCAGACATATTAAAGGGAAAAAATGCTGTGCATGGATTACACAGTTGCAGTACTGTTTGCATTGTTGTTTCTTTTCCTTTCAGAGTCTAGTATTCATCATTCATAAATATATACCCCTTTACAGCTCTTAGTCAGAAAACTTAGAAATTTTCATCACCATATTTTTTCTGCTTTCAAATATACCTTTCCTGCCAGTGGAGCCTTCTCCGTGCCAACACAGGGTTGGTTATGGAGTTGATCTGCTGATAACTAATATTAAGCTGATTCTACACTGGCTTCTCTGCTGACAGCATTGAGTACATTAACTCATTTTTACAAGCATATCCCTATATATAAACCTACATTGTTTTACCTATTTAATGAGTGAGTTTCAGAGAGAGTCAACAACTTACTCCAAGATCACACACCTAAGAAGTGGTAAAACTAGAATTCAGACCTAGGTCTGCTAATTCAGGGCCCAGGCCCTTAACTGTTACACCACATACACATAGTGTCTGGCTCAGCTACTCCAAAACAAGGGTGACACATGCCTTGTCTTACTTTTGGAGTTGGAAACTGTGCTTTGGTAGCCCCCAAGAAATTTTGAGTGACCTAAAATATTGAACATAAAGGTGCACTATGAGGAAAAAAGGTAAGTACCAAAAATTTTGTAACATACATAGTTTTGCAAATCGTCTGAAAGAAACATCTTACTTTTAAGCCATCTTTCAAGAACCTTCATATTATTTACTTATTTAGTTTGGGCCATTTAGTCAAAAGGCATAATTCTACTTCTTTTTTATTCCCTTCACTGAATTCTCTGCTTGCCTCTTCTGAAAATTCAGGTGGCTCACTGCCACTTACATTTTGTGTACCCAGTGTAACAAGATCTTCCACAATGAAAGAGCCCTCAGATACCTCACTTCTACCTTAAAATGGACTCTATTAGGAGGGGTGGCCCCAAAGAAGATAAGATAATACTCTGAGGAGCAAGGTACATGTTAAGCGCCATCTTTCCTAGGGAAGAACTACATGAAGCAGTGGTTGAGATCAAATGGCCTAACCCTGAAGACAGTGGCATTATAATGTGTTGGTAGAAGTCTGAGATTGGGTTACTGGCAAAGTTAGGATTAGAACTCAGTTCTCCTTACTCCAGGGACCGAGTTCGGAATTCTCATTCATAAAGCCTGGAGGTCTGGAAAGTCTTCAGTCCAGTATCCTTTTACATATTTGGAAAAGGAGTGCTGTACAGTGAAGTAAAAGAATTATGTCGGTGGAGTATGCGACTTTTGATCTTGGGATTGTGAGTTCATGCCCCACTTTAGGTATAGAGATTACTTAAAAATAAAATCTTAAAAAAATAAGAATTTTAAAAACTTTGATTAAACTCTTTTATTTAAATAGATTGTCTAAACTTCAATGAAGTCAGTAGTGGAAGATGATTCATGAGGAAGGTGGAAAAGTTATGTATTCACAATGAAATCTTACCCTCCTATAGAAAATGCAAGTCTTTATACTAAGATCTTGGAAAGGAAGATTGTGGAGATAATTTAATGTGCTGCTTACAAGACAGAAATAAATAGCTAATGACTGAAAATGTTACCTTACTTAGGTAATTTGCAGGGGTTTGCCCTCCATTAAAGAAGTGTTTCTGCTCTTTTAACCCTTTTTTTAAGTTTATTTATATATTTTGAGGGCATGGGGGCAGAGAGAGGGGGGTGAAGAGAGAATCCCAAGCAGGCCCTGCACAGAGCCCAGTGCGAGGCTTGAACTCACAAACTGTTAAGATCATGATCTGAGCCAAAGTCAGGAGTCAGATGCTTAACCGACAAAGTCACCCAGGTGCCCCTATTCCTACTTTTTTAAACACTGAACTTAAAAGTGTGCTAAGACATATTGACCAGTATGGGGGTTCAAACCTTCCAGATGATTGTACTAGATATAATATTCTATTTTTCAGAAATGAATGAGAATTTTCCATCAGAACAGACTAGTCATCAGCTTGCTTATTTTTTCCTACGCTTGTAAAATATCCTAATTGTATGAATTACTTTTATATTAGTGGACTATTAATTTAAGTCGTTTTCATTTCATTTAAATAGTATTTCCTTTTAATAGCATTAGGTTGTTCATTCATTTATTTATCAAATATTTATGGAACCCCTACTGTATGTGAGACAGTGTCCTGTTCACTGGGAATTTAGCAGTGAACAAAACAACAGAAGTCCCTGCTTTCAAGGAGGAGGAGACAAAGGAACTTAATATGTAAAATAAATAACCTATCAGGTAGTGATAAGATTTGTGAAGAAAAATAAAGCAGAAAAGGGAAGTGTAGGGAGTGTTAAATAGGGAAGATTTCAACTTTAAAATCTTACTGCAGTATTTTCTTGCTTTTAATCTTGTATATAATCCCAAGGTTGAGCCCTAAGCATTACATTTTCAGGTATATTGTAGTCTGAAAGAGAAAAGGTCTAAGAACTCATGGCAGGATAAAGAGATTTATAACCATGCCTCTGCAAATGGCTGACCAACTATTAGAATTTCATAGGCTGCTTATGAAACAAAAGCAAATAAGCAATCATTAGTATTTCAGCAAATGTGATCATCTTTGGCAACAATATGCTTAGTAAATGAGACTTAATAATGAAAAGAACAAAATAATTCCTTGACAAGACCAGGAATGGGTATAGTTCATCATAATTTTCTCAAGCAGATGATCATTTCCTTGTTTTGAAAATAAAATAGAAACAAAATTAAAAATTTTTGTCCCACAGGAGTGTATAGTGAGATGCTACTTACATCATGTAAATTAATATTTACCCTTTTCTTTACCTAAAGCCTTTTCCACTTTTGCCTGCCAAGGAAACTGTTCTGCCATTTGTATTCTCCTTTTCTTTATTTATTATATAAATTCATTGGCTTGTTTTTATAGTCTATTTTTACTATTTATTTGACCCACTCTGTCCAGTAACCCTAATTTTTTAAATTCCTGAACAAATTTTACTATGTTTTACTGACCTTTTTTGCTACAGGGCTATTTCCAAAGCCCCCAGCCCTTTATACATTTTGTTACTTATACTTCCCCTTTGTTTATTATATAAATTTATCATCTGGTGTTTATATTCTGCTTCAGAGTTGTGAAAGAAAAACAATATTCATGGTTCCTGTTGAAGATTTGAGACACACTTTATTCAAGGGGGGCCATGTAGGGACCGTTGCACTGAGGGCTTGCAGTGGGAGAGAGGGAGATTGAACTTTATTCCAAATACAATATGTGGTAAGTAGGAATTTATAGTCAAGTAGCAGAGTGGAAAAAAACTTACTAAGAGGAAACATCAAAAGTAAGGTGAGGGGTGGATTTTGACTAAACCAACCTGACAGGATTCTTGCTGAAGGCAGGCCTGGGTGATCAGACATCACCTGGGGGGTTATGGATGATGTAGAAACTGATCAGACATTGAGAATGATCAAATACTGAGGATGGGGGCTCTCCTGCTAAACTGACTTAGCAACGTTCTTGTCAAAACTGGATTTTATAAGGAAGTGCACAGAGTGACCTAGGAGAAGGTTCAGAAGCCTAACTAAGGTTTGATCAACTGAAGAATCTTTCTTTGTCAGTGCCTTAATATTCTTTTTTTCTGGATCTTCCTTCTCAGTCACCCCAGTTTTCTTTGTATCCTTTTTACAGTCTTACTTTAATACTTCGTTATTGGGACATTTCCAAGGTCTCTACTTCAACGATTTATCACTAGGACTTGGTATTTTTTGTCCCAATATAAACCTATTTTTTAATTTTTTTATTTATTTATTTTTATTTTAAAGCCTATTTTTTTAAACTATTTTTAGAGGGACTACCTTTCTTGATGTCATTTTTATCATAATTATTCAGTGTTCCTCTAAATAGCAGACTGAAATGAGATGATTCAGAAGCTTGAAACCAAAGGCATGCATAAATTATTTTAAAAGCAACAAAAGAAGCTGCATTCTTATTTTAAGCTTTTTGTAAATTGCATACTTTATTAAATAAAAAAATAAAAATGATGAACTGTCAGTAATACAATATGACTTTTCCTGAGTGGCAAAAGTATGAATTCATTTTTTAAAATTTACATAGCTCTGTGCTATCAAGAATATACACAAGAGTAGATATTCTTAGAAAAGTGTGATGAATACATAGTCATGGGGATAACTCAAGATTTGAGAAATTTTTAAAAATGGTTTGATTTAAAATAATATACGCTCACTAGAAAATTTAGAATACTTGAAAGTGATAGGGTAAATTTTAAAACACCCATAATGCCATCACCATGAGATGTCAACATTTCTTGTCATGCTCTTTCATTGCATAGATCATGGTGTGCATGTCCATGTTTACTTTTTCACAAAATTAGGAGATTATTTATACAATGTTTTATCTTGTTTTTCCCATTCATTATTGTACCATGAACATTCTCCTATCTTAATATTCCTAGCAGCTTTTTTAATGATTACATATTTCATTATATAGCACCCCCTACTGTTGAACAGTTAGGTTGTTTTGAGCACATTTACTTGATCCTGATTAACTCTTGGTTGTAAGATCTGTTATTAACTCAAAAGCTTTTTGGAAAATTTATACATTAAACATGTATATGGAATAGAAGACACATTAATTTTAGGAACATTTAAAGGCCAAACTATGAGTCTTGGATTAAGGAAACAATTTGTTATTACATACATGTTGTGAGGAATGTCTGTAAGCCTAAATGTTAGACTGGATTTCTGATTATGTATTTAGAGTGTATTTATAGAAAGTCCAGGTGATGTACAGACTGCCAAAAAAACAGTGACAGACATACCAGCTCTTCGAGAGTTTATAGTAGAGAGGATTTTATAGGAATAGAGATAAGTGATTGTAACACAATGTGATAGGTAATAAAATTGGGGAGTATAAGAAGGGCAAACAGTTTAGAATTGAAAGAATTAAAGAACATTTTCTGTGTAACATTGAAGCTATCTGAAAGAATAGAAATTGGGAGGAAACTTCAGGGACAAAGGCTCAAAGGTGACAGAACTGACCCCATTGGAAACACTGACTTAGTTGAAAATAACTGGAGTTATAAGATGGTACTAAGTGTAGCAGAGAGATTGGGTGAGCTAAGAATTGAATGATAGCCATTGGATATGACAGTTAAGGATATAAATGGCTTCAAGAGCATTGTCGGGGGAAGCTTATTTGAGCTAAACCGAACATCCATAGGTAACTAAGTAGAAGCCTTATATGTAATCTTTTAAGAATTTTTACAGGAAAGAGTGAAGCAAGAAACTTACACATAACTGTAGAGGGTCAAGAGAGAGACCAGCATGCTTGTAAGCTGAAGGGAAATTATTCAGTTGAGAAAGAAAAATTGGAGATTCAGAAAAAGATGACTAGGGTCACCTGGGTGGCTCAGTTGCTTAAGCGTCCAACTTCAGCTCAGGTTATGATCTCATGGTTCGTGAGTTCAAGCCCCACATTGGGCCCCACACTGACCTGACCATGCAGAGCCTGCTTGGGATTCTCTCTCTCTCTCCCTCTTTCTCTCCCCTCCCCCATTTGTACACTCTCCCTCTCAAAATGAATAAACTTAAAAAAATAAAAGAAAGAGATAGTTAATGCGGCAGGTTGAAGAAAGCAAGAGAGAATTAGTCAAGGAGTTTCTTACAGGTGGCAGTAATAGTTTTGAGCTATGGCCAGTATATTTTATACTTTGGGATTAGAAGAAAGATGAAATGTCTGTGTATACATCGTTTAAGCCAAAGGCAGGCAATTGAGGGGAGGCCCTTGAGGATAAAGCGAAAGGTTTGGAACAGTTTTTGAGGGGAATGGGAGACAGGTGATAAAGGGCATGACAAATCAACCACTAATCTACTATAGATATGAGAAGTTACACGATAGTATTCATCCAGGGTTTGGGGCTCTGTTGGACAGTAAAGTGGAAAGGAGAGGATCATTATGAGGTGATAGTATGTATTTTTTTAACCTCAGTTTTTAAAAAGTACTGATTGTAGTGATGGTTACATGTCTCTGAATATAATAAAAACCACTGGAATTGTATGCTTTAAATGGGTGTATTGTGTGGTATTTAATTACATTACAATAAAGACATTACATATTTAAAGAATTGGTTGAAAAATAAGTATTGTTAGTCTTTTAAACAGTACATTTTTTCTATTTTAGAGATAAGTGATCGCTTTCTTGTTGTTTGTTTTAACCTGCACCTTCTTGGGTATGGCTATTTTTCCAGTCGCTGGGTGAGTCGGAGCGCCACGGCGCAGCGCAGGAAAGACCGCCTTCGCCAACATTCCGAGCACATTGGATTGGACAACGACCTGAGGGAGGTATGTGGGCCGCCTTCCCAGGACGCCTCCATACAAGAGCCATGAACTAGCCTTACTCAGCTCAGCAGTTGTCATGGTGCAAGTTCTTCCGATTTCTTTACAGAATGGTTTTGTTTTATTTTAAAATAGTAATCCTTTTGTACTGACTTTAAAAGAACACCTTTTTGTAATTTTAATACACCTAAAATACGGCCCTAAAACAAGTCTCCCTGTGTACCACATCAAGTAAAGGCTAAGTTTAGGATACATTTTTGGTCAGTATGTCTCCTGTGGGGGGAAAAAGTATACAAGAAACATATTTTAAGTTTCAAGCATAATTTAAACCTAGAATAAAGATGCATTTCCTTGTGCTTTATCCTTGAATTGTGGACACCATTTTTTAAAGTGTTTAGAAATTATTTTTGAATTAAGATTTTTATGCTTTATTTGTACTACTTAAAAATACAAGCATAGTTATACATTTGAATAATTATAAGTAAGTTTTGGTTATTGTAATCAAAGAAAAATGCAATCGGAAGATCTGTTAACTATTTTCTAAACTCAGATGTGTAAAATAAAGCAGAAAACATCATTCCAAATATCTATTGCTTTTTTGTTGAAATGTTCATACATTTATGATTTTAAACATTTTCTTTAAAATTGAAGCATAATCTGTCTAGTGCTTTTCTTTGTGCTATCATATTTTCTTCTTTCCCCTCCCTTTTGCTGTGACTTTATATCATATGCATGCACATTTTGCTGGTCTTTTTCTCCCTGTCCTTCTTTTTTTTTTTTTTTTTTTTTGGCTTTTCTGTCATTGGCACTTCTCCATCCTCTTAGCCTTCCGGGGAACTTTTGGTCTGTCAGAACTCCATGGCATTCTGGGAGTGGGATCAGGGTCTACCTCCTCCTGCACGACTTCCTAAAAAATCCTTCTCTGAGTGCTGCCTGGTATGTTCTTTGCCTGAAAGTGCTTTGCAGATGTTCCTGAATCTTGTCTTTGGTGTCCTTGAATTATCCACATGTGTGTGTGCATATAGCTGTAGAGCCTCACATCACCTTGTGACGTGAATTGTCAGCCCCTCCATTTTGCTCTCCACTTCCTGTTATGTTTGATACCTTTTCTTGGTGGTGTGCGCTAATGCAAGTAATTCTGAACTCTTGGCAGGTAAAACTAATTATTCAGATTCCTTATTAGTGGTATTTTGACAGGTAAGGGGGGAGTTGTGGAGGGACCAGACGTAGCCCTTGTGTTCTTTCAAAGGAGAAATATATTAAATGTTCAAACTCCCTTTAAGTATTTTGCAGAAATTCAGAAATAATTCATTTTTGAGCAGTTTTTCTTTTCTGGCTGGGTTTTACTCCACAGTATTTTAATGAACTTCCTGATCTGTTTTTTGAGGGTTTTTGTTGTTGTTGTTTTGGTTTGGTTTTTTATTGTTTTACTTTGAAACGTGTTTCCTCTCTTCCTGGTCTGTATTTTATGTGGTAAGAAAAGCAGATCATCAGTATAGAATTTTAGTTCTAAGAGGAACCCTTGAGGTCACCTTGTCCAACATTACATGAAGTCCAAGAGACTTGCCCAGAGTTAAATGGACACACAAGGCAGAGCTGGGCCTATAGCCCAGGACTGCTGATAGCCAAACTGGTCCTCTTCCCAGTAACCCTGTTTACCAGGTTGCACTCAACAACTCCTCACCTGAGGACAAGAGGAACTTAGGACTCCTGGTTTGTTATTTTTGGCTTTGACAGAAATGAAGAAGAGCATAGTAGAAATCTCAGAAGAAATCTGGGGTCACTTCCTTTTAGTAGTAAAATGAACTTCTTATAAAGACATTCCTTGTGAAAGATTTCTCTTTCTTCTCCACTTTTCACCTTAAAGTACACCTTTTCCTCCAACTGCCCCAAAGAAAATTACATTTTTATCATCACTTGTTTACTATAAAGGCAAGTGCTCTATTTCTTGCAATGTACATAGGCAGCCTCACTTCTTGTGAGGAAGGGCCTCCTGCCACCCCCTGTATCCTCTGTGTGCATGTCCGAGGAATGTTGCTCATTCCATGGCTTCACCAGAGATGTTCAGGAGAAGACTGGGCCCTATGGCATTCGCTGTTGGCTGATAATCATATTGCCCCATATGTGCTGTGTACTTGGTAAATATGACCAGTCAAAGGATAACCCCATTCTAGCTTGTTTTCATTTATAAAATAGAATGCACACTTTAACAGGGCTTTATTCTTAATCCAGTTATTTACTTAATAACATAATTGTTCGTATATTTTTGAAAAAACAAATGCCAAGACCTGTTTCTAGTCTCTAGCCTGACAGTGTTCCTCACTCCTTCTAGCCAGTGTTTCTTCCTAAGCTAAGACTGAATCTTCACTCTTCTGGAGGACTGAGTCACAGTAGTTCTCTGCATTTGCACAAGTCCTAAAGGTGGAAGAACAGACACAGGGAAGAAACAACCCCTTTAACATTTGCCAGTTAACATTTGTTTTTACCAGCCTTTTATCTCTGATTTGTAATAATCCAGATAATATCTATACCACCTGAAATGTTAGGAAATGCAGGTGTTATAATTCTCATATAGGATCTCTGCCTTGTATCTCAGGTGGGTTTTGCTGAAGCTTTTCATTTCCTGCGTTTTGAAAACTAACCTTCAGGATGTTTTGGTAGACCTTATTACCCTTAACTTCCCTGGTGGTGATAGTTGTCTCTCATTTTCAATTTTCCCTCTTTCTTTGACCTTCTAAAAAAGATTTGAAGCCAAAAATATAGACACAAATATAATGGAAACTAAGTATTTGTAGCGTTCATTTTTTAAAAATCTTTCCTTAAAATGATTGCGCTAGAAAGGAAACATTTTCTGTTTATGCAGTAGCAGGTACACTGATCAGCCAAATCCCTAATCAGTGGGATTTTTTAGAAATTTGTACAAGATTTAGCAGATTATTTGTCTTCCAAAGGGAAATATTTTAAATGTACAAACTCCCTTTTATTTAAAGAATGCAAAGGATTTTACACATCTTCCCTTACAATATCAAATTCTTCCCTTAAGATAGTAAAGATAGATTTCACATATGTGCCTGTGGGAGGATGTGCTAGCTTACAATCTCTCTCTCCCCTCAACAAACTGCTAGTTTTACTATATCACTTAGAGTAGTTATTCTCTAAAAATGGTCCTAAGACACTTGGACTTTGCGGAGATTCTGCCCCGTGGTCCTGATGCAAACGTAAAGTATGTAGATGAGCTTTTGCAGGTGGCACAGAAAGAAGAGGGACAACCAGCGTCCTGTGGTAATCACCCATAGTGATTTTTTTCCTCCTGGACATTCACTAACTAAAGCTCAAGAGCAGTGGACTGGATTTCTGTGGTACTCTCTGAGCCATCACCTTCTCTGAAAGTAATATGTTTCCACTTTCTCTTGATTGTGGAACAAGGCACGGAAGGGGGGAATGTAGCAAACAAGTTCAGAGTGAGTTCATGGTCTTTCTTGTGAGGTATGGGGGCATGTATTATGCCCATTTTACAAGTAAGCAAATATGCCTGAGGTTATAAAATTAGTTGCAACCAGGTTTTAGAGCTCCTGATTTCACTGTTGTGACTTGATTAAAAGCAAAAGGTTGGGTTGGAGAGCACTGCCCAAGAGGGTAGGAGTGTGTTCAGTCTCGATCTGTGGGGAGAGGAGGAAACCAGTGATCTGAGAATCACTGGTTTCTTGTAGAACCTTGGATTAGTAATCCAGAAACCCCAATTTTTTTCATCCCCATCATGCTCCTGACTAATCACAACCTCGGATATTCCCAGTAAAAAGATTAAACTAGATGAGATTAGATTCCATCGTATTTTGAATGTGTTTTAACCTGATGAGGTTTCTGTCACCCTCATTTTCACAGGGGTTAACATTTGGAAAGTGAGGAGAGTACGAATGCCCTCTGCCTTTAGGTGGCGCTAAAACTTGAATTGCTATTGCATGAATACACTTATGGCCTTCTTTGCATCTTGTTGTTTCTGCACTTATTTGTGTAATGTTAAGAAAGGAGAGTATCTGATGTTTACGTATTTAAAAATACTCTTTAATTTTTAGAAATATATGCAAGAGGCGCGAAGTTTAGGAAAAAACCTGAGGCAACCCAAATTGTCAGACCTTTCTCCTGCAGTGATTGCACAGACCAACTGCAAATTTGTAGAAGGCTTATTAAAAGAATGTAGAATGAAGGTACGTATTACTCACTGATGGAAGACGGTGTGCTATCATGTTAATTCCATTTGTGAGGCTAAGATGAACTGAATCAGCTCCCATCTGAGCCTGCAGCTTTCTTCGAAGAAAACTTTTCCTGGGGTATAAACCTCACGTACTCTTTACTGAGGTCATGAATTTTCACGGGTTCTCTGTTGCCCATAGAATCAGTGACATGGGAGCCCTGCACAATTTCTCTCACCTCTTCAGTCATTGCTGTCTTTTTCTCCAACATGAACAGGATAGTAAGCCAGTCAGAAGTTGTGTCAGGAATGTGGTCATCTTATGCGAAAGGCAACACGGTTTTTGTGTAGAACCTTGTTCATGCCCATCATGTATGTATACCCATGAGGAAGAAGACCTTAGCTATAGGTTAGGTTTGTATATATTAACACACTAGTCTCTTCTCAGATAGCTGTGTTCATCAAAGGCGATAATACAAACTGACAAAATTCAGGACATCATTTTAGCCAGTAATTCCATTCTTTTATTTGACAGTCACTTCTGGAGTACCTTCTGTGTATTCAGTATATACACTGGTTTCAGTATCAGCATACAGTGTTGAATCAGAGAGATGGTCTCGACCTTAAAGAACTAGATTCTCTCTCACTTTACATTTGATAAGTGCAGCTAAGACTGCTGTAAGTTGCTTACTTGAAACTAATTTCTATTTCCTTTTTATTTTCTGGTGCATACTCATGAGCAGAGACAAGATAAAAGAGGAAAAGAGGAAGGAAAAAGAGACCTGGTTCACTCACAAATTAGGGAGTTCTGAAAAAATTTAGAGCTGTTTGTGTTGTCGTTTTTGCCTAAGTGTAGTCAAAGCTAACTGCAGGTACCTTCAGTCTGCCAACGTGCAGGGGCAGTGGAGGCTTAGTTGCAGTGGCAGGATGGGTTTCACATTCTTCCCATTTCCTGGGTCTGGTGTGATTCCCCAAAGTTATTCAAGCTAGTATTCTGAAAACTGTCCATCATAAATGTTTACTTGAGGATACTTTCATATAATATCATATTCTCCCACTAGTGACCCCGTATTTGTCTGACAAAATAATAAAACTATATGTGATATTACTGCAGTTATTTGACCACAGAAATTAAGATACTTTTCCCAAAGTGATGAAAAATCTACAATTATAAGTATAATGAAGGGATGGGGGACTGGCTCAGTAGGTGGAGTGTGCCACTCTCGATCTCGGGGCTGTGGATTCAAGCCCCACGTGGGGTGTAGAGCCTATTAAAAAAAAATAATCTTAAAAAAAAGGTGTAATGAAAGGAACCCAGGTGTCTGATCTAGTAGTTGACTTGTTGGCTTTTTTACTTCACTACTGGGATAACACTTGTGACCACATGTGATGTTCTCAGACAAAACGCATGTTGGTGGAGAAGATGGGACATGAAGCAGTGGAACTGGGCCATGGAGAAGCAAACATAACCGGCTTGGAGGAGAACACCTTGATCGCCAGTCTCTGTGACCTGCTGGAAAGGATATGGAGCCACGGCCTGCAGATTAAGCAGGTAATAGTCTCAGGAGGTCCTGGTGATGTGGCTCGTTAGGAACCCTGTCAAGAAATGTCACAAAGAGAAAAAGATAAACATTAAAGGGTATGTTTCTTTGTCACGGGATAACGGGAAATGCACCATAGGCTTTTTAATTCCAGAAAAAGAAAATAAAACCCATGATTAAGAGGTGGTTTGGGGCTCTTTTCCTGGTAAACAGAAAAGGATAAAACAGCACATTTACTGCAGAGGCCATATCCCCTGTTGAGTGTCTGCTTTCGTCACTGTCCAGGAAAAAAAATCTGTTAGCCAGAATTAACCTTCTTTACCATTTTAAGGTACCTAGTTATTCAGGGTGCAAAAAATCAAATGGTTTCTTTGTTTTTGTCCCTCTTATCTCCTGTTCTGATTGTTTTTTGTTGTGAGCATGTTCTTTCTTCCTCCCCTTTTCTTTCTCCTCTGGCTTTTTTCTTCCATAGTTGGCATTCCATACACACAAACATATTTTGCATATGGATACACATAAATACACTCTGTGCTGCTAGAGCCTTTTAATTCTGTGGTTACTAGTGTGGCCAGTGTAGACAGTCCTAAACATACAATTAAATAACAATTGAGCTGAAGTTCAGAAGTCTATGCGTACTTCTGGCGTCTCTTTAGCTGCCCTTCCCCAGGCTATTGCTAATCTTCTCAGTGAGACAAAGGATGACCCTCCTTTCACAAGGAGTGAGTTGCTCAGAATATTACACAGCTGAGAATGGATGAGCTTGTATCTCCAAACATCAAAATGGCCATTTCAACGTGAATGGTTTTGATAAGAAATTATTTTTTGATTAATTAGTTCTTATAAGATGAAAAATTTTTTGTGCCTTGTAATTTCAGGGGAAGTCAGCTTTGTGGTCACATTTAATTCAGTTTCAGGACAGAGAAGAGAAACAAGAGCATCTTGCAGAATCACCAGGTGAGAGTTCATTGGTTTGTTTCTGCGGAACTGGTGGCATTGGACCATGGGAAGAATCAGTAGGATACGGCTTTGTCTATACCTCCTCTCTCTCTCTCTCTCTCAGGCTGAAACTTACCCATCTTGCCAGTAGTGGGGTAAGGCAGAAGGAGCAATAGTCACTTGACCTTTCTGATCTTCATCCACAAGACAGGGAAAATAATGTTACGCTATATAAGACTATAATGTTGATTAAATGAGATAACATGTGAAAACCCCTAATGAATTGTAAAGGATCATACAAGTATACCTTACTCTCACCACTGTTAGGCTGTAGTGTATCCTGGGTTTTTTTCCTTAAAGTTTTATACACCCATCATTAATAATCTTTCAGAGAAAAAACATGTATATGTATATATGCCTCAAAAGTCTTCAGGAGTCATATTTCTTCTTCAGTTTACAGCAAGACATCACTTGTTAGAAGTGTTGTTATACTTTAGCTAGTTAGAGTTATATAGGGTTCGTAGATATGTATTTTTCTTTATGTAAAATAACCATCTATTTCACAAAAAGTAGAAGTAATGGTGGAAATCTAGTAGAGATAAAATGTTTTATATTAAATCAGCTATTTGGGAACCTTTTCTAAAATTATAGATTACCCAGGATGCCTGGGTGGCTCAGTCAGTTAAGCATCTGACTTCAGGTCATGATCTTGCAGTTCACGGGTTCAAGCCCTGCGTGGGGCTCTCTGCTATTAGCACAGAGCCTGCTTCAGATCTCTGTCCCCCTGTCCCTTTGCCTCTCCCCTGCTCATGCTCTTTCTCTCTCTCTCTCTCTCTCTCAAAAATAAGCATAAAAATTTTTAAATAAAAAATAAAGTTACAGATTATTTTGCACATTCAGAAATGTTAAAAAAAAAATAGATTTGAAAAAATAAGCCAACCAGCAGCTTAAGAAGGCATTGCAAATATAATTGAAGCATACCCTTCCATTCCCTTCATTGCAGTACTATCCTAAATGTGTTTATTGTTGGAAACCTAGGGGGTTTTTTGTTTTGTTTTGTTTTTTTAATGTTATTTATTTTGAGAGAGAGAGGGAGAGAGAGCGCGTGCGTACGCACACAACGAGGGAAGGACAGAGAGAAAGGGAGACACAGAACCCAAAGCAGGTTCCAGACTTTGAGCTGTCAGCACAGAGCCCAGTGTGGGTCTCGAACTCATTAACCGTGAGACCATGATCTGAGCCGAAGTTGGATGCTTAACTGACTGAGCCACCCAGGCACCCCAGAAACCTAGTTTTTAAATGTGTTTAATCAGACAGCTAGGAATATAAATTGATACTATATGTTATCCTGGAGCTCCACTAAATAGAATGCCTAGGTTCTGATGTCCCAAGATGTAACTGTATTTGTAAAAATTGAGATCAAGTTTAAAAGCGTTCTCTAGTGTCCATCTCCTTTGCCCTTTTCTCTCTTGAAAAAGTAAAAATGCAGGGCGGTTGGGTGGCTTAAGTCAGTTGAGCGTCCAACTTCAGCTCTGGTCACGATCTCACAGTTAGTGGGTTCAAGCCCTGTGTTGGGCACCGTGCTGACAGCTCAGAGCCTGGGGCCTGCTTCTGATTCTGTGTCTCCCTCTCTCTCTGCCCCTCCCCCTCTCATACTCTGTCTCTGTCTCTCAAAAATAAATACTAAAAAAAATAAAAAGGGGGCACCTGGGTGGCTCAGTGAGTTAAGAGTCCGACTTCAGCTCAGGTCACGATCTTGCAGTTTGCGAGTTTGAGCCCCGCATCGGGCTCTGTGCTAACAGCTCGGAGCCTGTAGCCTGCTTCGAATTGTCTCCCTTTCTCTATGCCCTTCCCCCGCTTGTGCTCTGTCTGTCTCTCAAAAATGAATAAATGTAAAAAAAAATTTTTTTTTAATTAAAACAAAAATAATAAAAAGTAAAAATGCATGTATGCCCTGAAACGATCTCTAACATTTACCTGTGTTCCTAGAAAATTTAACTGTTCGGACCATAAAACCATAACCAAGGTAGCTTACCCTATTTAGAAAAAATAAATTCCTACGAAGAAATAAACCCTTTATAGGATGAAATGTTGGAGAACTGAGCAGAGAGATGGAAGCATTTGACTCTTTTGCCAGATGAGGCATGTGAGAATGTCCAGCTGTTAAAGCGAGCAGCTGCCTGGCAACACCAGCAGCTTCATGGCTTTGGCTGCTCAAATGATGGGTGGTTGAGGTGGAGACCAGAGACTCAGCTGTTTGCAGTGGCCTTTTGTTAGTCAGTAGTGGAGCCAGCAAAACTCTCAAGTCAAGGCTAAAAAGTATCAAACGTGTTCCAAGCCTCATGTAGTCACTATTTTTGCTGCACTGTCAAGTGTTGATAAAGGGCTAGTCATAAGAGAATGAACAAAATCTAAATATTTTTACTGATCCTAAGTAGGACTAATGTAAGCCATGTAGCTTTTGAAATCAAACTTATTATCTGTTAGGTGTAGATTTTATTATAAATATTGCTGTAACACTTCTGATGATTCAGCCCATGAAGTTAGAATTTTAAAATATGACAGTGTGAAATATATATAAAAACATTAGTTAAAAAATAAAATACTTCTTTATTGAGAAGCAGTGTGTTCTGATTATACAGAAATTAGCAGTTTATTGACTTGCTTTTAAATCTGGGTGAGTTTTTTTTCCCCCCAAAATTACTTTTTGTTTACCAACTGTGAAGCATCCTAATTAATGGCAATAAACAGGCTACATTTTCATATTAAGGAGTGATCCTCTGTGTACTTAGAGTTCAAACAGTAGGTTTGAACACCACTGTTACTAGCATTGAGCCAGGATGAGACTAGATGATAGATCATTATTGTTCCTTCAGAAGCAACACTGAACAGGAGTCAGAGACATTTTAAGGGTTGCAGAAGAATGGAAAGTCTGTCTTAGCGAGAAGACCACAGCAGGGTAGATTGTCTTAATTTTTTAAAAATAGACTTTATCTTTTATAGCAGTTTTAGGTTCATGGCAATATTGAGCACACAATACAAGATTTCCCATATACTCTCCACCCCCACATATGCACAGCCCCCCCCCCCCCATTATCAGCATCCCCTAACATAGTGGTACATTCTTATAGTTGATGAACCTACATTGACAGATCATTACCCTAAGTCCATAGTTTAGGTTCACTCTTGGTTTTGTACATATTATGGGTTTAAATAAATGTAGAGTGACGTGGATCCACCATTATAGGATCATGTAGTGTCGCTTTATTTATCCTAATATTTTCTGTACTCCACTTATTTATTTATTCCTCTGTTTCCTTACCTAACTGCTGGCAACCACTGACCTTTTTATTTTCTCCATAGTTTTGCCTTTTCCAGAATGCCATGTAGTTAAGTGTCCTGTAGTATATAGCCTTTTCAGATTGGCTTCTTTCACTTAGTAATGTGCATTTAAGTTTTTTTCACGTCTTTCAGACTGTCTTAATTTTGACTTAGTTAAATTCTGCAGTGCCAAGTCACTGCACCTACTAGTTTGAGGTCCTATTTCAGAGAAGGGATCTTAGGATGCAATCGATCCTAGAAAGACTGTTCTTGACATATTACTCAAAAGTTTCTACCTTTAAAAATATTGGCCAATTAAAATTAAAAAAAAAAATGTTGGCCAGCTTAGGGGTGCCTGGGTGGCCCAGTCAGTTGAGTGTCCAACTCTTCATTTCGGCTCATATCATGATCCCAGAGTCATGGGATCAAGCCCTGCATTGAGCTCTGTACTGCGTGTGGAGCCTGCTTGAGATTCATTCATTCATATTCTCTCTCTCTCTCTCTCTCTCTCTCTCTCTCTCTCTCCCCCCCCCCTTTCTCTTTCTCTCTTAACCCCCCACCCCCTCTCCTCTCCTGTGCTTGTGCTCCTCCTCTCTCTCTCTCTCAAATTAAAAAAAATTTTTTTTTAATGTTGGCCAGCTTAGACATAGATGGTATTCTTAAACTTTGCATCCTTAGACAAGATTCCACTGAACTTTCAGTGGATTTTTTAATCAGTTGCCAAGTAGTAGAGTCGGATGCAGAAGAGGGTGAAAATACTGCTTTTAAATGGTCATTCTGGGTCTAGCCCAAGAATTTTGAGTCACTCTTCAATCATCTTATCTTCATCAAAAGTTCTCTATTAGGGGCACCTGGCTGGCTCAGTCAGTAGAGCGTGTCACTCTTGATCTCAGGGTCATGAGTTCAAGCCCCAAGTTGGGCGTAGAGCTCACTTTAAAAAAAAAAAAAAAAAAGTTTTTAGGACACCTGGGTGGCTCAGTCAGTTAAGCATCCAACTTCAGCTCAGGTCATGATCCTGTAGTATGTGAGTTCAAGCCCCGCAGTGGGCTCTGTGCTGACAGCTGGGAGCCTGGAGCCTGCTTCAGATTCTGTGTTTCCCTCTCTTTCTACCCCTCCTCTGCTCACACTCTGTCTCTCCCTCTCTCAAAAATAAATAAACATTAAAAAAAATTGTTTTTAAGTTCTCTGTTAACTACTTACTTGCCTGTAGACTGTAAATGGTTCTGTAGAAATAATATATACAGTCTCTGCCCTCTACAAACTTGCTGCCTATGTAGCAGCTTTGATTCAGGCAGATATACGAAAGAAATTCCTATGGCTGAATGTTGAATCCACAGTGTTTATATTGAAGGAGAAAGTGACCTATTATATTTGAATGTGGTGAATTAAATAGTAATAGATGTATACATTTAAATAGTATATAAATTTCTCTTCTGGAGTAGACTTCACAGAAACCTTCTTAGAGTTTAGATCTCTAGGTAAAATGTGTGGCTTCGCTCATTAACTCCTGTCTGTTTTCTTTGCACAAGCTTCTTAACTCTTTCCTCTAAAGCCACTAATAAATTATTGTACTGGCTTCCTGGGGCTGCCGCAATAAAGTACCACAAACTGGCTAACAGTCTCACAGTTCTGGAGTCCAGAACAAACAGTCCCAAATCAACGTATTAGCTGTGGTGGTCCCTGCGTTATGAAGGGAAATCAATCCCATGCCCCTCTTCTAGCTTCTGGTCATCTCAGAAATCTCTTGGCCTTTAAATGGTATATTCCATGTGTCTTTACATCATCTTTTCTCTACTTGTGTCTATCTCTTTATCCAAATTTCACTTTGATAAGGACACTGTTCACATTGGTTTAGGGCACATCCTAATAACCTAAAATTGATCAGCTACAAAGACCCTATTTCCAAATAAGGTCAAATTCACAGGTCCTAGGAGTTAGGACTTCTACATCTTCTTGGGGGCATAATTCAAAACATAACAGCTACTGTTGCTGACTTCCCATGTCATCCTCTATCTGATTAGCAAGATTATTCACAAATCTCTTTCTCCAGCCCTAGTCCTACACACCCATCTTTGATGGCCCAGTGGGATCTCAAACTCAGGACATCTTAAAACAAACTAATTATCTCAGCACCTTTCCCTCCTGTCTCTATTTGGCTTTCTCCCTTCTCTCCGTATTATTTAATGCATCAGCACTCTTCTCTCAATCAAGCTTAGCAGCTAGAAAGTCATCTGTAATGTAACAGAAAACCCAGTGGATGTGACATCAGAGTATTCTGCCCCTTTTGATGAATGCATACAGTTGAGCAGGTTTCTTGACCTCTTTGAGCCTCAGTTTCTTCATTTGCAAAATTAAGATTAACAAATCCAAAGGAAAGTAATAATTTGATGAGATAATATACATTAAATCATTTTATATTCATACTTAATATTTTTGATTCTTGAGTCTTTACTTTTTTTTTAACTTTTTCACTTTTATTAAAGGCTTTGACGAGAACTTCATAAAATGTCATGAAATTCTATTTGCTATACAATAAACATCTACTTCTGAGTAGGAGACATATGTCATTATAGCAACCATTTTAATGTGTAAAAGAATTCTGAATTCTTACTATAAGTATTTGGCTAAAATAAGAAATATCTTTGCAATAAAACTGACAGTGTGGCTTCGGTAAAATATCAGAAATGTCTCCTGGAAAACGTGGGAATGTTTCCTTTTGCCAGATAAACTCTGAACAGTTACAGTTAAGGTGCGTAAATTAGACAAAGCTAGAAAGGAACATCGTGTTTCTAGGAAAGAACAGCATGCAACATGGACTTCCTCCATGTCAAACTGACAACCACTTAATGACAATGACTTATTATACACAGGAAAAGTAGCATATGTTCTTCAGAAGGAAATGATATTGCAAGATAATTCTGATAAACCTTTTATTGAAGTCTTGAATAGCTTCAGAGAATATCACAGAATGGGTAGAGGCGATTTATAGGACATTAAAGGATTCCTTTATATTTTGATACCCTCCTTAAATATAAACACAAATCAAATATAAACACACTTGTAAAACTGTGATTCTCTTAATCAAACGGGTTTACTACCACACTCAGCTACTAGCAGCATTTGGATGCAAAGTTTAATCTGGACAAACCAAGGCAGAGACTCTCCAGTGGGCTCCTGCTGCTGCTGCTTCCAGATACCGCTGGTGGAACCCACTTAGGTTTTTTGTTTTCAGCTGAAGGACTGCTTATTTGTAGTGGTTTCCTAGTGGCCTCTGAAGAAACAGAGACCTTTTCTGGTGAAGGCTGAGGTTCTGATTTCACAGCGACTTGAGCAGTCTCCTGAAGTCGCTTCCAGAGTATTACATTTGGATTTAGGTTTCTTCTTCTTTTCAACTGGGGATTTGACCTTCACTTCTTTCTTTTTAATTTCTTTCACCTTATTTTTTCTCATGGTGAAGTATTCATCATTGTCTGCACTCTCACTAAAATCAGAGTCATCCTCAGACTCTTCACCAGTTGCAAAGTGTGGTTCAGAGTGATTAGCACTGTCACCATCACTGCCTTCCAGAAGAATCTTCCTCTGTTGTACCACAGTCTTTGATGCGGCTTCTCTTTTCCCTTGCACACCAGGAAAACCATCTTCCTCAGTAATCTTATCCAAATCTAAATAATCACTGGCTACACTGCAATTGGAGATATGAGGGTCCTTACTCATTGTTTTGGTTTCACTACTGTCACATTTTTCAATGCTTTTATCTCCAGCCTCTTCTGCATCAATGGTGACCGTTGGAAGTTCCTTCACTGATAAAGCTAGTGCAACTTCTAAGTCTTGCTGGTATAGCTTGTCACCTAAAGCCATCCTATTTTTAGGGGTTTTCTCTTGCAGTGGGATATCTTCTTTCTGGAGATTCTTCAGTTTAGGTTTCCTTGTTTCTAGTTTTAACTCCTTTGGTGGTGTTCTGGGTTTCTCATTTAAAGGTGTAGTTGCAGAAATAAAGTCATCATCGCTGTCAGAGTCCTGAAACCATGAGTAATTGACCGGATTCTTATGCCTCACACACCGTGGCCCCCTCCAACACTGAAAATCTGCAGTTTTCAAGTTCTTGTTGGCAGCAGTGGATGAGTCTTGTTCACTTTCTACATCAAGTCATTAAGTTCTGTGTTTGCTGCCACTGCACGTTTCTCCTCTTTGTTCTCACTGGCTGCCACTCCTTATCCATAAGCTGGCCTTTGGAATAACTTGTAGCTCATCTCCCTTACTTCTCTTGTACCATCACACTCTCACTGTGGTTAACTAACTAATAAAAAGCCCTCGGGAGCATAGAATTCTTTTCACAATCCTTCCCCCCTTTCCTAGGAGTTCTGCAGATTTCTAATTTGTCATTCAAGGCTCTGCCATCTGGCCCGAAATAGTCTCATCTTCCTCCTTGAGTATTTGTTGAGCCTGTATGTTGGGCCTCTGCTAGGCCCTTTGAGTATCCTAAGAAAAAGATATGACTGAGCCTCGAGGCATATAGTTTAACAGTAATAGAAATGTTAGATTATGCTAAGTTTATGTTACATGTTCAGTTTTATAGGTCCTGTTAGAGGGAACCACATCTAACAGTGTACCTTAGAGAGAATATTCAGGAAAGATTTCACAAAGAGGCAAAATTAAAGCTAAATTTTATTTTATTTATTGAGAACTTATTTTGTTCCAGGCAGTATTCTAAGTGCTTAGGTATTCTAAGGTAGTTATTGTTACTGACCTGTTTGCAGATGACGAAACAAACCATAGAGAGGTAAAATTACTCACCCAAAGTCAGGGAGCTGTTAAGTTCTCTGTAGGGTTTGAGAAAGCCATGTTCTTAGCTGTTAAGCTATAGTCCTCTCAACCTAAAATGCTAAATAGGCTGGGGACACCTGGCTGGCTCAGTCAGTTGAGCATCTAACTCTTGATTTCAGCTCAGGTCCTGATCCCAGTGCCATGGGATCAAGCCCTACGTCAGGTTCTGTGCTAATCGTGTGCTGCTTGGGATTATCTCTCTCTCTCTCTCTCTCACTCGCGCGCCTTCCCTCCCACTCTCACCCTCCCTCCCTCTCTCTCTCCACCCCTCTCCCCTGCTTATGTGTGAGCTCTTTCTCTTAAAAAAAAAAAATGCTAAATAGGCTATAAACATGGGGAAGGATACAGAAGTGTTAAAGGGCGAGCTAAAGACTAACAGATTGCATGGAGACATGGAAAAATACATCGTATGTTTAAGAAACATTGATTAGCAAAGAGTAGAGGATATAGGGTTCCAAAATAGGATTCCTAGAAAAAAGCTTAGGCCTGTGAATGCTCTTATTGTGGATGCTGCTGCTTTTTTAAATGTCAGCCTCCTTTTTTATTAAGTCTCTCCCCTCTTCTCTGCTTCCAGAGGCATGATTCTTTCTTGTTGTCATGTCTCCCTCTAGCCAAGTTGCTGATTATGGTTTCAGCTCCTTTTTCCTGCCTTGTGATCTTTTTTTTTTTCTCTCTCTCTTTTCAACCTATTTCTTACCACTGGTGTGGCCTTCTTTCATGCTGTCTCATCATCTAGCACGTAGAGGCGTTCTCTAAGGTGTGCTTTCATTAACAACACACTTAAATCGTGATAGTCTCAGACAGGAAGACTAACATAGCACATTCCCTGCAAGTCTCTGGAACAGTTTCCTGGGTGTCTGTTACCTCCTAGGTATCCAGATAAAGTAGCATTTTCAGTGACCCATTGAAAACTCCCTCCCGAAACTGCCATGACAAATGACCTGGTAATGGAAGGCCCTGAAAAGAACTCCCTTTAGGTTGGCCTGGCCACCGTCTCTTTATCCTGGCAGCCTCATCAGTGCTCATTCATACCTGCCAAGTATCAGCCTAGCCTCTTTTACTAGATGCCAAAACATGCAGATCCAAATACAACAAAATGTTCACTGACAGCTTCAAATATATCTATGTGTTTCCGCATTGTATCCTAGTCCCCACAAACTAGAATGGATCTAAAAACTGGGAAAATGGATGTTTAATATACAGTAAAACCCACATCTTAAATTCTAATGTTATCCATGTATTTGCTAAGTGTGATGCTGCAATTTAGTTTTCGTTTACAGATAGTAAAATGGAAATAAAGGGCACAAAACTCCACAGCATCCCATTTAAAGTGAGATTGAGCACTCCAGCTACATTAGCCAACAATTGCTTGCTTAGCTATTGCTATATAAGAGAATAATCTTTCCTTCTTTTATAAATGTTAACCATTCAAGCTCCAAAGAGAATGATTCATGGACATTAAACTTCTAACTGTCCATGACGATTACTCAGTTTGCCTGATATACTATAGTTTGGATTCTGAACTTTGAAGTAGAAACTTATCAGACTAGAGAGCCTAGACTCTTAGATTTTCCTTTTTTTGAAAAAGGAAAATGTTTATTTATTTATTTATTTTTAGAGAGAGAGCGCAAGGTAGGAACAGAGGGGGAGAGAGAATCTCAGGCTCTGCGTTCATGAACTGTGAGATCATGACTGGAGCCAAAATCAAGAGTCAAGACACTCAATTGATTGAGCCACCCAGGCACCCCTAGATTTTCCTTTTTATTTTATTTTGTTTTAAGTTTGTTTATTTTGAGAGAGAGTGGGAGAGGGGCAGAGAGAGGGAGAGAGAGAATCCCAGTCTTCATGCTGTCAGTGCAAAGCCCGATGCAGGACTTAAACTCTTGAACTGTGAGATCATGACCTGAGCCGAAGTCAGACACTTAACCAACAGAGCTACCCAGGTGCCCCTGGATTTTCCTTACTAAGCACTCTTTCACAGCATAAGGAAATTATGTGATTGCAATTTATGAGCCCAGACGTGAATCACACACTTTGTAGCTTAATTTATAGACATTGCTTTCTTGTAATTATCCTGAGCTATTAGAATGAATAACTTTAGCTAATGACTGTTCCTTATGACCAAAAGTTTATTTATTATTTGCAAAAGTAGGCTTTTATGATTCATTTTAAATTTCCAAATGCAGCTTCAGATTAATTAGAAAGAAAATAGCTGTTTTTCTGTATTAATAAAGTAGCAACATTCAGGGAAAAAATTTCTAGCTTTTCTGTTGTCTTTAAAATTTGTTCCTATCGAGGCGGCTGGGTGGCTCAGTTGGTTGAGCGTCCGACTTAGGCTCAGGTCATGATCTCATGGTCTGTGAGTTCGAGCCCGGCTCTGTGCTGACAGCTCGGATCCTGGAGCCTGTTTCCCATTCTGTATCTCCCTCTCTCTCTCTGCCCCTCCCCCACTCATGCTCTGTTTCTCTCTCTCTCTCTCTCTCTCTCTCTCTCTCTCTCTGTCAAAAATAAATAAACATTAAAAAAAATTTGTTCTTATCAAAGTAATTTGAAAGTATTTATTTATAGGATGTGAACCATGTATATATTTTTTTGTCCTTGCTATTATTTTTCTAACACTTTGCTGGTATTTTTTTGTATAGTTGCCCTTGGACCAGAAAGAAGAAAATCTGACTCAGGAGTTATGTTGCCAACACTCAGGGTCTCTCTTATCCAAGACATGAGGTATATGTGCTAATATTTGATAACTGTTAAATATTTGTGGCTTTCACTTACATTGCTCAAATAATTATGGCTATATGTATTTTTTGCTTATGTATTCTGAAGAAAACATTTTTTATAATCTTGCTTACTTTACTGTTTTTTTTCCTGACATTAAATCCAAAGGGAAAATACAACTGAGAAGATTTTTAAAGTAGTGAAATTATTTTCCAGTTTATTCAGTTTTTTAAAACCTCCTTAAATACCTGCTGCCCACAGTCACAGACCAAAAATATCTGCACATAATGCCAGGTTACTTGGCAAAAAAACTGCTATTAGGTAGGTTTAATTTGAAGCAAATGCAAATCTGAGAATTATTAGTTGTAGTTACTGGTCTTAGAAATCATTGGAAAGCACAGGCTAAGCTCCTTCTTGTCATTTGTATATTAGTTCAAATGTTGCTTTGTCTAAAAAGCCTGCCCAGACCACCTGTTAGACCACCTGCTAGCCACCCAGTCACTCTCTTTCACACCCCTGTGTGTCCTCTCCGTAGCAATTATTTGAGTTTGTTTGTTCTAACAACCTTCGTGAGAGAGGTCAATCTGTCTGACATGTAAAACTTTTGAATTACTACTAAATGTTGATGGAGTTCAACATGTAATTGGTGCTCAATTAATATTTGTTAAATGAAGGATTTGCCTACTTTAAGCTCTGTGAGTGTACATGAGAGTGTGTGTGTGTGTGTGTGTGTGCTTATCTAATATTTTCGCATATGCCTTTATATCTTTACCTGATTCTACTGGCCAAACTGCTACTGAACTATTTTGGTTCAAGTTTTGAAGCTTAGAAAGGTGGTGATTGCTGGAAATAATAAAGATTAGAGCAGAAATTAATGCTATAGAAACCAAAAAAATAGTAGAACAGATCATTGAAACCAGAAGTTGGTTCTTTGAAAGAAATAACAAAATTGATAAGCCACTAGCAAGTTTGATCAAAAAGACAAAGAAAAGGACCCAAATAAATAAAATCAAGAATGAAAGAGATCACAACCAACACAGCAGAAATAAAAACAATAAGAGAATATTATGAATAATTATATGCCAATAAAATGGGCAATCTGGAAGAAATGGACAAATTCCTAGAAACATACACTACCAAAGCAAACAGGAAGAAATAGAAAATTTGAACAGACCCATAACCAGTAAAGAAATCGAATTAGTAATCAAAAATCTCCCAAAAAACAAGAGTCCAGGGCCAGATGGCTTTCTAGGGGAATTCTACCAAACATTTAAGGAAGAGTTAATACCTATTCTCTTGGGGCGCCTGGGTGGCGCAGTCGGTTGAGCGTCCGACTTCAGCCAGGTCACGATCTCGCGGTCCGTGAGTTCGAGCCCCGCGTCGGGCTCTGGGCTGATGGCTCGGAGCCTGGAGCCTGTTTCCGATTCTGTGTCTCCCTCTCTCACTGCCCCTCCCCCGTTCATGCTCTGTCTCTCTCTGTCCCAAAAATAAATAAAAAACGTTGAAAAAAAAATTTTTTTTGAAAAAAAAAATACCTATTCTCTTGAAGCTGTTGCAAAAAATAGAAATGGAAGGAAACTTCAAGACTCTTTCTATGAGGCTAGCATTACCTTGATTCCAAAACCAGACAGAGACCCCACTAAAAAGAACTATAGACCAATTTCCCTGATGAACATGGATGCAAAAATCCTCAACAAGATATTAGCCAACTGGCTCCAACAATACATTAAAAAAATTATTCACCACGACCAAGTGGGATTTATACCTGGGATGCAGGGCTGGTTCAATATCCGCAAAACAATTAACGTGATTCATCACATCAATAGAAGAAAGGACAAGAACCATATGATCCTCTCAATAGATGCAGAGAAAGCATTTGACAAAATACAGCATCCTTTCTTGATAAAAACCCTCAAGAAAGTAGGGATAGAAGGAGCATACCTCAAGTTCATAAAAGCCATATATGAACCACCCAACACTAACATCATCCTCAATGAGGAAAAACTGAGAGCTTTCCCCCTAAGGTCAGGAACAAGACAGGGATGTCCATTCTCATCACTGTTATTCAACATAGTATTGGAAGTCTTAGCCACTGCAATCAGACAACATAAAAGGCATCCAAATCATCCGGGAGGAGGTCAAACTTTCACTCTTGGCAGATGACATGATACTCTATATGGAAAACCCAAAAAATTCCACAAAAGAACTGCTAGAATTGATTCATGAATTCAGCAAAGTTGCAGGATATAAAATCAATGCACAGAAATCGGTTGCATTCCTATACACCAACAATGAAACAACAGAAAGAGAAATCAAGGAATCGATCCCATTTACAATTGCATCAAAAACCATCAGATACCTAGGAATAAATCTAACCAAAGAGGTGAAAAATCTATACACTGAAAACTATAGAAAGCTTATGAAAGCCCTTGAAGAAGACACACACACAAAAAAAAGGAATAAGATTCCATGCTCCTGGATAGGAAGAACAAATATTGTTAAAATGTCAATACTACCCAAAGCAATCGACATATTCAGTACAATCCCTCTCAAAATAACACCAGCATTCTGCACAGAGCTAGAACAAACAATCCTAAAATTTGTATGGAACCAGAAAAGACCCCGAATAGCCAGAGCAATCTTGGAAAAGAAAACCAAAGCAGGAGGCATCACAATTCCGGACTTCAAGCTATACTACAAAGCTGTAATCATCAAGACAGTATGGTACTGGCACAAGAACAGACACTCATATCAGTGGAACAGAATAGAGAACCCGGAAATGGACCCACAAACGTATGGCCAACTAATCTTTGACAAAGCAGGAAAGAATATCCAATGGAATAAAGACAGTCTCTTCAGCAAGTGGTGCTGGGAAAACTGGACAGCGACCTGCAGAAGAATGAACCTGGACCACTTTCTTACACCATGCACAAAAATAACTCAAAATGGATGAAAGACCGAAATGTGAGACAGAAAGCCATCAAAATCCTCAAGGAGAAAGCAAGCAAAAACCTCTTTGATCTTGGCTGCAGCAACTTCTTACTCAACACATCTCCGGAGGCAAGGGAAACAAAAGCAAAAATGAACTACGGGACCTCATCAAAATAAAAATCTTCTGCACAGCAAAGGAAACCATCAGCAAAACTAAAAGGCAGTGGGAGACGGAATGGGATAAGTATTTGCAAACGACATAGCAGATAAAGGGTTAGTATCCAAAATCTGTAAAGAACTTATCAAACTCAACACCCAAAGTACAAATAATCCAGTGAAGAAATGGGCAAAAGACATGAATAGACACTTCTTCAAAGAAGACATCCAGATGGCCAACTGACACAGGAAAAAATGCTCAACGTCACTTATCATCAGGGAAATACAAATCAAAACCACAATGAGATACCACCTTACACCTATCAGAATGGCTAACATTAACAACTCAGGCAACAACAGATGTTGGCAAGGATGCGGAGAAAGAGGATCTCTTTTGCATTGTTGGTGGGAATGCACGCTGGTACAGCCACTCTGGAAAACAGTATGGAGGTTCGTCAAAAAATTAAAAATAGTACTACCCTACAACTCAACAATTGCACTACTAGGTATTTATCCAAGTGATACAGGTGTGCTGTTTCCAAAGGGACACATGCACCCCCCATGTTTATAGCAGCACTATCAACAATAGCCAAAGTATGGAAAGAGCCCAAATGTCCATGTATGGATGAACATGTAAAGAAGATGTGGTATATATGCACAATGGAGTATTACTCAGCAATAAAAAAGAATGAAATCTTGCCATTTGCAGCTACGTGGATGGAACTGGAGGGTATTAGGCTAAGTGAAATGAGTCAGTCAGAGAAAGATGAAAATCATATGACTTCACTCATATGAGGACTTTAAGAGAGAAAACAGATGAACATAAGGGAAGGGAAACAAAAATAATACAAAAACAGGGAGGGGGACAAAACAGAAGAGACTCATAAATATGGAGAACAAACTGAGGGTTACTGCAGGCGGGATGGGCTAAATGGGTAAGGGGCACTAAGGAATCTACTCCTGAAATCATTGTTGCACTATATGCTAATTTGGATGTAAATTTAAAAAATAAAATTAAAAACAATAAATTCTTCAGATGCCTGTAAAATAAATAAGAAAAAGAAAGAAAGAAAGAAAGGTGGTGATTGCTGAGATACTTTTTACTAATCGGTTTAAATGTGACAGTATACAAGAAATGTAAGTCCTATTGCTTAGCTTCTTTTTACAGATGTGAAAGCTCAGGCCCAGGTGGTCAAGTCTGAGACCATATTACCAATTAACAGCAGAAGTGGAACTAGAACTAAGGTATCCTGACCATAGGTCAGGTCTCTGTCTAACTAGATGCAAGTACTCAGCCTTTGCCACATCACCAGGAAAATATCTACTGTGACTAGACGCAAATAAGTTGGCAGTAGTGTAAGGGTGTATATCAGTTTAAATATAATTTAGTATAACTCTGACGAAATCTATATTTGTTCACGGTACTCAGCTGAAAAACTGATGTCCTGTGACTTAACACACAACAAATTAAAATTGGACTTTTAATTTTTAGTCTTTGTCTTACAAAAAGTCTAAAAAAGACCCCCGAGTATCCTAAAGTGATGTTTTGACAAAATGATAGATGCTTTTAATAAAACTTGATTGGTTGGCAGGGTGCCTGGCTGGTTCAGTTGGTTGAGCATTAGATTCTTGATCTCGGGGTCCTGAGTTTGAGCCCCATCATGCGCTTAGAGTTTACTTTAAAAAGAAAAAAAATTGGGGGCACCTGGGTGGCTCAGTTGGTTGGGCATCTGACTTCGGCTCAGGTTATGATCTCGCAGTTCGTGAGTTCGAGCCCCACATCAGGCTCTGTGCTGATGGCATGGAGCCTGCTTGGGATTCTGTCTTTCCTTTCTGCCCCTAACCCTGCTTGTGTGCACTCTCTCTCTTACTCACTCTCTCTCAAAACAAATAAATAACTGAAAAAAATAAAATCTTTATTAAAAATAAATAGATAAGTGTTGAGGTAATAATAAAGAAGAATGAAATCTTGCCATTTGCAGCAAGGATGGAGCTAGAGGGTATAATGCTAAGTGAAATGAGTCAGTCAGAAAAAGACAAATACCATATGATTTCTCTCATGTGGAGAATTTAAGAAATAAAACCAATGAACAAAGGCAGGGGGGGAAGACAAACCAGAAAAATACAGACTCAACTATAGAGAAGAAACTGATGGTCACCAGAGGGGAGGTGGGTGGGAAGATGGGTGAAACAGGTGAAGGGGATTAAGAGTACACTTACGAAGAGCACCGAGTATAGAATTGTTGAATCACTATATTGTACACTGAATATAACACTGTGTGTTTTACTGGAATTAAATTTTTTTAATCACAAGAAAGACTATATGTATGAATATACACACACACACACCCATTAAGTACATTCACATTATTGTGCAGCCATCACCACTATCCATCTCCAGAATTCTGTTGTCATCCCAAACTGAAACTCTGTACCCATTGAACAATAAATGATTCCCCATTCTTGGTTCTCCCCAAGCTCCTGGTAACCACGTTTTCATTTTCTTTTCTTTCTTTCTTTCTTTCTTTTTTTTTTTAAATGTCTGTTTATTATTGAGAGAGAGAGAGAGATACAGAATCCAGAGTAGGCTTCTGGCTCTGAGCTGTCAGCACAGAGCCCCGTGCGGGGCTCAAATTCATGAACCACGAGATTATGACCTGAGCCAAAGTGGGACGCTCAAATGACTGACTGAGCCATTTAGGCGGCCCACTCCTATGAAATAGGAGTGAAATTTTCTGTCTCTTTGAATTTGACTATTCTAGGTACCTCATTTAAGTCAAATCATGCTTTTTGCATCTGGTTTGTTTCACTTCGTATATTTTTTGAAATGTTCATTATGAGGGCACCTGGATGGCTCAGTCAGTTCAGCATCTGACTCTTGATTTTGGCTCAGGTCATGATCTCACAGTTCATGGGTTCAGTCCCCACATTGGGGTGTGTGCTGACAGCATGCAACCTGCTTGGGATTCTCTCTCTCCTCTCTGCCCCTCTCCCTTTTATGCATGCACACACATGTGTGCACTCACTCTCTCTCTCAAAAATGAATATTTTTAAAGTGTTTTATTAATATATTTTTTGGGGGTGAAGGGCAGAGAGACAGAGGATCTGAAGCAGGCTTTGTGCCAATAGAGAGCCTGGTGCAGGGCTCAAACTCATGATCATGACCTAGGCTGAAGTCAGACACTCAGCTGACTGAGCCACCCAGGTACCCTTAAACATTCTTTTTAATGTTCATTATGAAAATGTTTAAATCTATGTTATAACCTGTGTCAGAATTTCCTTCTTTTTTAAAGATTAATATTCCATCTTCTATATATATATATACCACATTTTTTTAACAGTAAACATTGGATTGTTTCCACCTTTTGGCTATTGTGAATACTATAAATGTTGGGTATTCAGTTATCTGTTCAGGTCCTGCTTTTAGTTCTTTTGGGTATATACCCAGAAGTAGAATTGCTTGGTCACATGGTAATTCTGTGTTTAATTTTTTGAAGAGCCACCATTCATTCTGTTTTCCACAGTGGCTGTACCATTTTACGTTCCTACCAGCAATACACCAGGGTGCCAGGTTTTCTGCCTGTGAAACGAGAGCATTATTTCCCCAACCAGATGACTTGATGGTCTTTCACCAGTACGGGTATTCTCTGCCTGGAAGCTAGATAAAAATCAGAAGACTGCTTGCTCTCTTCAAAAGAAGAGATGTGGAAGCCTAATCATCCAGCTCCGTGCTACTGATCCTCATGCTCATGGGACTGATAGCGTCTCAGGAAGCCCCTGAGAAAACACTGCCCATGGCTGTCTCTCCCTCTTCTCTGCTTCCATTCTGCCTCCTTTAAATGACGTTTTATACACTGTTGTTCTTTTTCATGATATATTTACTTTAGAGTTTAACTCCTAGTGGACAGGATTATTTCCCTGTTTCCAGGTTCTTGGCAAGTGCTTCATTTTAGTCCCTAATCATTACCTAGATAGCTGACATAGATGTTTTTCCTTCAGGAAAAACACCCAAGTAATATTCTAAACTTTGATTTCTTTCAGTCTACACAATTAAAGAAAAAACGTATTCTCCAAGATTAGTGTACCTCTCTGAGTCTGTGTTCTCTATTGGGCACATGTCTCTGTTGGTACCTCCTGTCTTTCCAGGTTTATCTCTTGAGGCAAAGACATTGACACTTTGAGTCCTCCTAGTTGTCAAGAATCTTGGCACCAAATTGCTTAGTAGCTGGCATGAGTCCAGGATAGAGTCATCTGAAGGCTATCCAGTTTGTCTTGGTATCTTAGACAATTCTGCAAGACCATCGTGGATGCCAAGTATCGCCACACTGTCAGTTGTAGGATGATTTTTTGTTCCATAGAGAAAGGCTGAAGATAGTAAAGAAGTGTATAGATTATCTACATAGAAAAGAGAAGTGTTATTATGATGTTACCAGTATTAAAAATTTCTTTCCAGAGTAACCATGTACATGTCATCCAGCTATTCAAATACTTTTATTCTTGATGACAAGGTAATTAATGTTGAAGAGCACCATAGAACATTACATGACCAAGGAGACTAAGTTCTGTAATCCAAGTCTGGGTATTCTGACTATGTAAACAAATGAATTGGCTGTCTGAGTGAATCCTAGAAAAATTCTGTTTATATGAAAAGATGGGAATAAATTATCTGAGGGCAAATTAGCTATTTCCTTTATCATTTTTAACTAATAATATGTGCATAGGTCCCTGTGAGCCTCTTGCTTTATTCTACACTAAAATTAAGTGGTTATTGATTTCATTACCCCAGGAAGGAATATTTTGAGTAATTTTTTATGTCTGTACGGAATCTGAGCTTAAATTAAAATTGGCCAATCCTTAATTTATCTAAAAAATAATGCTGGGTTTAAAAATAACAAATAAAATTGGGTTTTGTTAATGATACAGTGGAAGTAAGCACTGGTTTTAGACTCGGGAAATGTGGATTGAAATGTAGCTGCTACCACTCTTAGAAATCATTTGGTTTTAGAGAACAGAAGCCCATTCAAACTAGCTTCAGTAAAAAGGAATGGATTTATTGGAGATATATAAAAGTGTTTTCCAGAATCCAAGAATAGGAACTGTGACTGCTAAATCTTGTCACAAGTTACTGTCACTGTCTCACTGGAAGCAAATCATCTCTGTTTCTCCCATCACATCTGCTCATCTTCCCCTCCCTGTCCCTCCTTTGCCTTGCCTTTTTTTTCCTGTTTTATTGTGTACAGGCCCAAGCCCTGGCTTTAACATCCTTTCTTATTTTTAGCATTCAACAAAAACTAACCTGGTTTTCCAGTATACAAATTCCTAGTTTCTGAGAGAAAATCCAGTGAACTCAGTTTAGATCAGGGATGTTCCTCTTACTCAGTCCATTTTAGTGAAGGATTAGGATCATAGTGGTAAGTGGAGTTGTGTCTTCTAGGGGAACTTCTCTAAGAATGTGAGTGTGAGAAAGAATTGATAGAAAATGGGTGACATGTCTAGAATAATACTTATTATCTCTGTGACCTTGACTGGATCACTTAGTCTCAATTAGTCTCCATTTTCTCACCCTTAAAGTGAAATAATGATGATCTCCCTCTGACTAGTTTTTGTGACAGTCAGATAAGACAAGGTACATAGAAACTTTTCTAAATTAGAAAGCTTTGTAGTAGAGTTAGGAATAAATCAAGTAAATAAGTTATTTAAACCATACCATATGTGCTTTTCTGTGAATTAACAGGATCTATTTTGGAAGTAATACTTGTATAATATTTTGCTGAATTCCATTATAGTCATCTATAATAAATGATTCCAATTAAAAGTAGATCCAAATGGCACATAACTACACAGCAAATTTTTAATAGATTCGATTACAGTTTAATAACAAAATGCATATAAATTGTTTTAAAGCATAGAGTTAGATATAGATTCACAAAGCAGCAGAGTTTTTGAGCTCCTACTATGTGCTAGGCCCTATGGGGTACAAAGAAGACTGCAAGGCTGCTAAGGAATCGTGGGGCTCCTTTTCCCAGGAGCTTTTGTAAGCTGAGAAACATGTACACCAAGAGAAAATGATAAAAGTAATAATAAGCAGTACATGGTAAATGCAAGTTAGATTATAGTGTTTCATAAATTAAAGAGGTCATTGAAGGCTGTGATGGTCATGGAAAGTAATCTAGAAGGAGCTGGGATCTCAAACATGAATAGAATCAAATAGGGAAGCAGGTAATGGAATGCAAAGTCTTATGAGTCACTTGTCTGGAATGGAACTTTTTTGAATAAGAGGATATATTGAGACTGAGGGGTAGTAAGTATAGTCTGCACAGTTCAGACTATATCCTGTGAATTTTTGAAGGTTCTGGAACAAAGGAATTATATTATGGATGCAGTATTTTAGACAGCTGTTTCCCTGGTGCCAGTGAATAAGATGGGCTTGCAAAGAAGAGTCTGGTGGCCTTGTCTCCCAACCCCCATGCCTCCTCCCAAGAAAAAAACTAGCACAAATTCTTTAATGATGGGAATGCTGATTGCCACTTAAGATAGATTGCATGTTACATATTCCAATCCTTCTCATTTTCCTTAAACATAGGTTGTTTTCCAAATTACAATTATTTTCATTTTGTCATTCTTAACCTACCATGTCTCCAGATTCTTGTTTAAGGCCAACATAAAGCTTATTTTAGTAAATTTTACTGTTTTAGAATAGAAAGAATACTAAGGAAAAGATTAGACCACATAAGTGCTTATCAGATCTAATGTGGATTCATTTTCAGTTACTACACTTTGAATCAACTTTCCTCACTTATGTGAGCTCTGAGTTGACACTGCACTCAACGGGGGTGCCTTGAAAATACTTTAGAACTTTAAGTGGTAAATGCCTGAGCATTTTCCCTTTGTTGCTTTTGGTCAGCTGTGTCATCATTTGGGAAATGTCAGGGTGGACGAACAGCCAGTGCTGCTTCATTAGGCCCCTACTGGGTTGTCAGGTGTCCCACCACTGCCACTACCATCAGTAAGAACCAGGGTCTAAGAGGGGACTTGCCTAATGACAGCTTTCTCCATTCATGACCATGTATACTGGTATTAGCCCTTTAAAAATAAAATAAGTGTGTCATACATTCTGAAAAAACTTCTTAGAGACGAGGTGAGGTTGGCTAAGCCCTACAAAGATGGCAACAGAATTTTCTTTTAACTCTTCGTTTTGACTTGTTTTTAAGCCACCTCTTCAGTGTGTCTGTGTAATGTGATTATAATGCTTTATATCTTATCAAGAGTCTTTGATCATATATCAACACTCTGGCTTGAGGGCCTAAATCTTCAGATCCAGGGATTAAGAGAGAGGAAGGGAAGGAGAGAGGGAGAGGGGAAAGATGAAAAAAAGGGGGTGCCTGGCTAGGTTGGTCGGTGGAGCATGTGACTCTTGATTTCTGGGTTGTGAGTTTGAGCCCCATGTTGGGTGTAGAAATTACTTTAAAATGAAATCTTTAAAAAAGAGAGGGAGAGAAAGAATATGTGTGTTTTATAGGGAGAATATTCCTTATTTTGAATTATTAGAATCATTAGAGAAAGGGGTTCATTGAAATATTTATAGGTAAGATGAGTCATTCTGGACATTAAAAAAAATCAAGGGAAAGGATGGTGGGTCACAATCACAAAAACTTTAATTTAGTGACTCACTCTAGTGGTTTTACAATTACCCTGCCCCTTAGGCCTGCCCTTCCTGCCCAAACTTCTTCCCCTTTAGGAGAAAAACCATTTAGGAAAATAAACTCACGTCCCTCTGAGTATAGCATTGACTTCTATACATACATGTGACATTCAGTTGGAATTTGACCATACAATTTTCAAAGTCTTTTACAAATTTTGAATTTATAAGTGCAGTACAGCTTGTCCTCAAGGGCTGTGGAAAGTAAGATTTAGTATTTTCCATACGTTTCCAGAAATTACTTGGACCTTGAACTAATTCAATGGATTAAAGTTGTGACAGATATTTAGTTAAACTAGAGACCAATTATTTTGAATAAAAACTTAAATATTCAGCCTTTTTTGTTACTTTTATTTTCCTGAGGGTCAGGAATAACCAACTGCCAGCTTATAGGGGTCCATGAGGCTGAAACAAGAACATAATAAAATCTGAATAAATGAGCGTTAAATGCTTTATCTGAGGTTGATGTCTGTGCATGCTTGTGTTGTAATGGTGATTCTGATGTCATAATGACTTCATGATTCAGACGGAACCTTTGAAGGATTTAATCAATATAAAGTGCATATTGCCGTTGCTTCTGCTAAGTTTGAAAGAAGTATTCTGTGAAAAATGCTGTAATTCTTTAGTTCTTTTCCGGCTCAAGGTTATCCTTAAGATCTACATCTTTGCTGTTGCTACTGTTCTTTAGGCATATTCAAAACATGAGTGAGATCAAGACTGACGTCGGACGAGCTCGGGCATGGATAAGACTGTCTCTAGAAAAGAAGCTCTTGTCCCAGCATCTCAAGCAGTTGCTCTCCAACCAGCCACTCACCAAGTAGGTGATAGCCTCTTAGACATTTCTGCTTCTGTGACCTGTGTGTCTGCAAAGCAGATTGCATTAGCTGACAAACTGGCTTTTTCAGCATGAATTGTTGATTTCTGTGCACCTGCATTCTTTCTTTCTAACAGGCATGTGTTTTGGACACTCCATGGTTTGATTTTACCTCAGAGGGCATACCAGACATCACAGCCAAAGGCTAGATTGCTCTGTTCTCAATCAGAAAACTAACTAATCCACACAGGCTGACAGTAACATCCAAAAGACAGGTTGAATCTATGTAAACCATTTATATCATATTATAAAGATCACAACAAAACCTGAAGTAGTGGGAAAAAAAAGTCCACATTAACGGGTTTCTTCTGAGAGTCATGCCAGTGCTTACATTCAATAGTTTAGAGCCAGGAAAACCAATTGAGTACATGTTAGTTAATTGTTAACTGTTTTGATAGGTTTCCCTTTACTGCATCAAGAAACCTTCTTAGATGAAATACATCATCCATACAAGATACACGTTAGAGTTAATTTGAAGGCTGAGGACATAGTTCTCTAGAGCAAAGGTATGCAAAAAATTCAACAAAGATCTCAAACTTGACAGTGTGGTGGAATCTTACGGTAACAATTCATTCTGTAGTTTTGCATTTGTACACATCAGCATTGGACTACTTACCCCCTAGGGGATCTTAAGATGAGTTTTAATGTCCAAAGAACAGATTTAATAAAGAATGCAAAGTGAATTATAGCCTGTGAACCTGATCCTGTACTCTAAAACTGGTTACTCCCCTTACCCATCCCCTCCCATTATAAATCATTCATGGCCACTGTTGCCAAAGTACAAAGAAGAAAATTATAATGATCATTTAAAATCCTACTACATAAAGGTTGGGCACCTGGGGGTGCCTGGCTGGCTTAATAGGTATAGCATGTGATTCTAGATCTCAGGGTCATGAGTTCAAGCCACATATGTGGCATATGGCATAGAGTTTAAGTTTACTTTACATACATACGTACATATATAATGTATATGTATGTATGTATGTATATATGTATGTTGCGTGCCTGGCTGACTCAGTTGGTAGAGCGTGTGACTCTTGATCTCGGCTCAGGTTATGATCTCACCGTTCCTGAGATCAAGCCCCGTGTAGGGCTCCATGCTGACAGCACAGAGCCTGCTTGGGATTCTCTCTCTGCCCCTCTCCCTCCCTCTATCTTTGTCTCTCTCTCTCTCTTTCAAAATAAATAAATAAACATTTTCTTTTTTTTTTTTTTTTTAATTTTTTTTTTTAACGTTTATTTTTGAGACAGAGAGAGACAGAGCATGAATGGGGGAGGGTCAGAGAGAGGGAGACACAGAATCTGAAACAGGCTCCAGGCTCTGAGCTGTCACCACAGAGCCCGACGCGGGGCTCGAACTCATGGACCGTGAGATCATGACCTGAGCCAAAGTCGGCCGCTTAACCGACTGAGCCACCCAGGCGCCCCTAAATAAACATTTTCTACAGTTTAAATAAAAAAAATAAAATTTTAAAAAATTATAAAAAAGAATAAATTCCTACTGCATAAAGGTAAATTTCAAGTATTTCACATGTTTTCTTCTGTACTTCTATGCATGTTCTCTTACTTAAGATTATACTATATGTATTTAATATACCAAAAAAAAAAAAGAAAAAAAAATGAAAGACTAAAGAAATGAAGAAGACAAATGACCAGATACTGTGGATGTAAATAAAGACTTACCTTCAAATTCTCGTTCAGTCAATATCGTTCAAAGAGTAAATATTTGAGCATCAGGCTCTATCCTAGGTGCCAGGGACAGTTTTGAACCAAATATTGTTCTTGCCTTCATGAAGCTTATATTTATCATGTGAGGGAGACACATAATAACATCACATAAATGGTGATCATTATGATGAAAAGTCAAATAGGGCAAGGGGATTAAGAAGGGTTTTGAGGACCACCTAGGTGGCTCGGTTGGTTAAGTGTCTAACTCTTGATCTCAGGGTTGTGCATTCAGGTCCTTTGTTGAGCTCCACACTGGGTTTGGAGCCTACTTAAAAAATAAAAATTAAAAAAAAAAAACAACACATACTATATGTACAATTCAGTATCCTCCTATTTTTGCTTAGCATTTTATAAACCTTTCACTATATTGTAAGAGCATAAGCTCTGAAGACTGAATGCCTTTGTTCAAATACTGCCTTTACTGTTCACTATTCTAATGACTTTGGACAAGACACTTAACTTTTTTGTGTCTCTGTTTTCCCCATCTATAAAGTGAGAGTGCTGGTAGACTTACCTCATTGGGGTAGTCATGAGGATTAAATGTATTAATAACTATAAAACACTTGGAAAAGTGCTTAAATGTAAGTGCTTAATAAAAATTATTTGCTATTTTTAGTAGTAGTAGTTGTGTTGTTAAAACTCTTCCTAAACTTTATTTTTAATGCTCACATAGCATCCCAATGTATGCATATGCCATAATATATCTTTCCTTTTACAAGTAACGTTTTTTTTAAGTTTACTTATTTCTTTAGAGAGAGAGAGAGCATGTGCACATGCACACACATGCCAGTGGGGGAAGGACAGAAAAAGAGAGGGAGAGAGAATCGCAAGCAGGGTCCTTGGTATCAGTGCGCAGCCGGACAAAGGGCTTGACCTCATGAACCGTGAGATCATGGACTGAGCCACCCAAGTGCCCCTACAAAATAACATTTTAGTGGTCATTCATGAGTAAATCTTTGCCCATATTTCACATTATATTCTTAGGACAGAGTTCTAATAGTAAAATTAATGTGTCAGAGGGTATGACTGGTTTAAAACAATTATTACCAACAAACTACTTGCCTGAAATTTTCAGCCCCATCAACTGTAAGAATGGCTATTCATTGCACCCACACACACACCCCAACCTGGTCAGTACCGGTTAGCACTTTTTAAATCTTTATTAGTTTGATAGACAAAAATGGATTCATGGAGGTTTTTTCCTTTAATTGCTAGTTAAGTTACAAATGTTTCATTAACCATTTGTATGTGCATTTTTGTAAATTGTCTCTTCTTTCCAGGTGAAAGTTTCTACCTATACTGATTAAGTGAAGGTGTTTATTTTTAATGCAAGACATAATGAAAAGCATGAAAACTATACTATTATTTTGTGCTTGTCTTACCCATTCCTAGGAAGCTTTATAAGCGTTATGCTTTTCTACGGTGTGAAGAAGAAAGAGAGCAGTTTCTTTACCATCTTCTTTCCCTCAATGCTGTTGACTACTTCTGCTTCACCAGTGTGTTCACCACTATCAGTAAGTCTGGAGAACTAGCTATTATTATTAGGTGAAGAGTTGCTCAGGTGACAAATGGAATAAGAGTTTATACTTTGAAAAGTGAGATATATGGTAGTTCAGTGAGGTAGACACTGTGGATGAGGTGGGCCCCACCTGTGTTGGAATGAAGGTTGTGTCCCAGCTTCCAGGGGTGCTGTGGGAGGGTGGCCCTCAGCTGTCAACCCCCATGGGGAGTCCTCACCAGAACAAACTACCTTACCCCCAAGATGATCCCTCCTCGCTGGTCAGCCAACATCCTAGGATGATCATAGGGCTGCCCTGGAAATTACCATGGATCAGCTGAGGACTTCACTGTGACTGCATCACAGCTTAACTTCTCTCTCAGCCCATTCTGCTTTCTTCTTCGGGTGGTGATCCCAGGAGGAACATCCTGCATGCAGATTTCTGACAGTCTGCTTCCCAGGAAGCCCAGTCTGCAGTAGGAAATGGGATGGATGTTAAAAAGGAATGTTTTATTAGGGATGTCTGACTGGCTTAGTCAGTGGAGCATGCAACTTTTGGTCTCAGAGTGATGAGTTCAAGCCCCATGTAGGATCTAGAGCTTTCTTTAAAAAAAAAAAAAAAAAAAAAAGGAATGTTTTATTAAACAAATGGTCCAGTATCTTACACAAAACACATAAAATTTTAAAAAACCAGCATACTGTAATAAACGTATAGAACTTTGAGCATCATTAAACTTTGATGATTCAGAAAGACTTCAGGACCTTACTGGATGATGTAGGTATATAGAGGGAGGAAATGCTGACTGGAGATGTGTTTCTGATAGAAAGTCGAATTATAGCATTTATTCTGTTCACCATTACTAATTCTTTTTTTTTTTTTTTAAATATTTTAGAGAGAGAGAGAGCACAGTGGGGGTAGAAAGGCAGAGGGAGAGAATCTCCATGCTAAGTGTGGAGCCCAGTGTGGGGCTCAGTCTTACAACCCTGGGATCATGACCTAAGCTGAAATCAAGAGTGGTGCGCTCAACCAACTCAGCCACCCAGGCATGCCACCACTGTTTCTAATTCTTATGTGCAGTGGCCCCCCTTCCCCACTTGGAGAATTTTTACTTTGTGTCAGTTAGGAATTGTGTTTAGCTGCAAGAATCAGAAACTTGGAAAACAGTGCTTTAAGCAAATTGGTAGTTTTATATTGCTTACATAATGAGAAGTTTCAGGATAGTCCACAGTATGTTCACAGACCCAGGGTCTTTGTCCCTCTCTTCCTAGACCGTTCTCAGTGGGTGCTAGCCACCTCATGGTCATAAGATGGCTGTTCTCAGTCCACCTTCTAACAGGAAGAAGGAAGAGTGCCAAGGAGAAAAGGGTAGAATCTGTGCTAGGAAAACAATTTTCCCCCCAAATCCCAATAATTATAACATTTCACTAGCCAAAAACTTACAGGTTTTGGCTTTCTAGTGTCTGATAGAGGCAGACAAGAAAAAATGGAGTTGAAATGGGTATTGAGCCAACCAGTAATAGCTGTCAACTGTCTGTTAGTATCTAAACTTTCAGTTTAGTAAGTTACTGCTAGTATAAGAAGCTAACAAGGTATATACAGTTTTAAAAGAGAAGAAATAGCAGAGGTAGTTAGGACTCCTAAGATCCTACTTGTATCTATATATTTCATGTAAGTAACTCTTTGAATTTGAGGAATTAAGATCTTCATGAAAGAAATATTTTTAAGTTTGGGACTCCTGGGTGGCTCAGGTCAGTTAAGCGTCCTACTCTTGGTTTTGGTTCAGGTTATGATCTCACAGTTCGTAGAGGATCTCGCAGGGATCCTGCCCTACATCAGGTTCTGCACTGACAGCACGGAGCCTGCTTGGGTTTCTTTCTCTCTCTCTCTGCCCCTCCCCTGCTAGTGCGCATGTGCACGTGCTCCCTTGCATGCTTGCTCTCTCAAACATTTTTAAAAAAGAAATATTTTAAGTTTAATAATATTACTCCTTTGATACTTTATGTAGTCGCTGTTGTGAGTCTGTGGTCTCTGCAGCCACAGAACTGCTGGTCCTAAGTCCCTTTTTTTTTTTTTTTTTTTTTTTTTTTTTTTTTTTTTGTAGCTTTTCTAATCCTCTCAGTGAAAGGAATGAGAGAAGCCTCTGGCACCTAAAATAAAGTCTTGCACTAACCTCTTCTGCTTTCAGTTTCAAAACTCATTTGATTCTGATGATTACTAAACCATGAAAGTGTGGCCTTTCCTCTGACATTTTCCTTTCCTTCAGCTAAAATAAAAAGACAGAAAGGGAGGTTTTATTTGCCCAACCTAAAGAAAGTCTTCTATATAAAATTAGGGAAATGAACCGTTTATCCCATTCATTTTCCTCATCTAAGAGTGCATTGAACCGTGAGCTCATTCTCTGAGGCTGTATCTGGGCACCTTGTACAATAAATGTGTGTCATCGGGTGTGTAGATCATTCAAGGAAGGAGGGGTTCTAATACCCCCTCTTATGACTAAATGAGTAGAAATCCCAAGGATGTCAACAAAAATTGATTGTACCTTGCTTAAAAACAAACAACTATGGCTCTGAGGGATAAAAATGTGTTAGTGTGTTTGAGCCATCCCCATTTTTTAAAAGAATGGAGGGAGTGCGTAATGTCTATTTTGAATTGTCCTACCTTGTGTGAGCAAAAGGCAGTGATAGGACAGTGACATCTAGTGGTGTCCCTTTTGAAGAGCCTTCAGAAGGAAGAGGTTTCACACAGATCTCTTTCCACCTCTTGGTTCTTTCCTCCAGGGCTCCTTGCACGGGAGTCACCTTAATTGTGATTTATAGACTTTATGTCCAGAATGGCATTGTTTATTACTCTTGGCTTTGCATATTGTGCTGTAAAATTGGAATGGGAACATTCTGAAGCATTGTCCAAGAAGATTAGCAACAAAGGGATACAAAGAGACATTCACCCCCTTTTGCATATGAAACCAAATCAGCAACCATGCTCATGTGTACTTGATTTTGGAACAAAATTGAAACATTAAAGCAGGGATGCCTGGCTGGCTCAGCCAGTGAGGTACGTGATTCTTGATCTCAGGGTTGTGAGTTTGAGCCCCATGTTGGGTATGGAGACTACTTAAAAATAAAATCTTTCAAAAGACAAACGAAATAAATAAAATATTAAAGCAGTAAAAATTCTATATAGCAGTCAGTTCTGGTGTTAATGCCTGAGATTGTTTTTTATAAATGTAAAGATTATGGGGGCCCCTGGGTGGCTCAGTCGATTAAGCATCTGACTTCGGCTCAGGTCATGATCTTACCATTTGTGGGTTCAAGCCCTGCATTGGCTCACTGCTGTCAGCGCACAGACTGCTTCAGATCCTCTGTCTCCCTCTCTCTCTGCCCCTGCCCTGCTTGTGTTCTCTCTCTCACTCAAAAATAAATAAGCATTTAAAGGAAAAAGGAAAGAAAAGCAAGGTTATATACATCACCACGTTAATACTCTGCATGCCATGCATACCTGGTGACATATATGCCATGGAAGCCATCACAAGTGTTGGACTTGTGGTTTATAAACTGGACCTCCTATTTCTAGACTGGAAGAGGTGATCTCCTCTTTTTAAGTACTTCTTGATCATAAAGAACAAACTATCTGTGAAAGCCAACAGAGTCCTTAATAAATATTTGTTACAGCATCAAGAGATTTTTTTTGTAATGTTTATTTATTTTTGAGAGAGAGAATGCACCAGTTGGGAAGAGGCACAGAGGATCTGAAGTGGGCTCTGTACTGAGAGCAGAGAGCCCAATGCAGGGCTCGAACTCATGAACTGTGAGATCATGACCTGAGCTGAAGTCAGATGCTTAACCAACTGAGCCACCTAGGTGCCCCAGTATCATGAGAATTTTATTGTAATTTTTAATTAATTTCAGCATGATTTCTTTCAGTGATTCCCTATAGGTCAGTGATCATCCCCATCAAAAAGCTGAGCAATGCAATCATCACATCGAATCCTTGGATCTGTGTATCAGGGGAGCTAGGAGACACGGGAGTAATGCAGATTCCAAAAAATCTCCTTGAAATGACTTTTGAGGTAAGTTCAGCTAATACCTTTCTTAGCAGAAAATGTCTTACATAGTTCTACACAAGGATTCCAGTTTTGCTTTTTTATTTTTCCTCAAATCAAATAATATAAAGGAATACTCAAGCATGCAGGATCATTTTTGTGAGTATAAACCTAAAGTTTTAAACACAATAATTTGTTTTGTATTTTTACTGCGATTAATTTTAATTATTAGGCTGTATTTTTCTACTTTCAGTGAAATACTTTTGGACTTTGCAAGGTCCTATTCCATGATTCCCAGTGCCTAGCACAGAACCGGGCAAATAGGGAGCATTCAAGTCCATGCTTTTCCCACAGTGGTTCTCTTCCTGACTGTCGAGTGCTCCCTGCCTGAACCTGGACAAAAGGACAGGAGAGCTGACATGCATGCTTCTGGCTTGTATACCACATGGTGGCATTTATAGATTGATTCTATAAAAATACCTCTCAATATTGTAGTCCATTTTCAGGTCTCACCTGGTGAAGTATTCCCTTATCTCTGAGCCCACATGCAGGTTGATCCTGGCATGCAGGAAGAAGACAAATATGTGCTCTTGTTTCAGGAGGGAAGTAGCACTAACTGACTATCCTCTTCTATTCTTTATATTCCTTATGGAATAGCAGTTTCCACTCCATCATAACACCCCCAAGAACCTGTTTTGGCCCTGTTTATCTAATGGACTCACAGCCAGCCACCTGTATATAAAAGATTAAAACCCTTGTCTTTTCTTTGACTAGCAGGTGTGGAACATAAACTCTATATAAGTCCCATCATTATTGTTTCCAGACGCTGTCTCATATCTGTCTCGTTTTCCATCTATCCTGCCACAACTAATTCAGGATGCCATCCTCCCTCACCTGGATTGCTATGATGCCTTCTCTCTCACCTTGATACAAACAAGTGAAGGGCTTTAAGAACTCATAGCTCTGCTGTTCCTAACCATACATAGTCAGTTGGGGGGTCTGTGATATTTTATCAGAGTTTAAAAGTCAATTAATTGACATTTATTTTTACTGTCCTGTTATCATTGCTTTTTTTTTTTTTTTTTAATGTTTTATTTATTCTTGAGAGAAAGAGAGACAGAGCATGAATGAGGGATGGGCACAGTGAGAGAAGGAGACACAGAAGCCGAAGCAGACTCCAGGCTCTGAGCTGTCAGCACAGAGCCTGACGTGGGGCTCGAACTCAGGAGCCATGAGATCATGACCTGAGCCAAAGTCTCAACCGACTGAGCCACCCAGGCGCCCCTCATTGCTTTCTTTTGTACTTGTCCACCAAGGGCCAGGAAGGACATTCATAACTATACTTTTTTTATGATAGCTTCAAAGACTTCTAGCAGATGAGGTTTGAAGTCAGTTCTGCCTTAGTATTTATTAGAAACAGAAAAATAGCCATGTCAGTGATTTTTTTATATCTATAGTTGTTTTCCTGAGCACACTGTAACTGAATCTAAATATCATCCTTTTGCCACTTCTTTTTTTTTTTTTTAACTTTTATTTATTTTTGAGAGACAGAGAGAGATAGAGCATGAATGGGGGAGGAGCAGACAGAGAGGGAGACACAGAACTTGAAACAGGCTCCAGGCTCTGAGCTGTCGGCACAGAGCCCAATGCAGGGCTCGAACCCACGAACTGTGAGATCATGACCTGAGCCGAAGTCAGACACTCAAATGACTGAGCCACCCAGGCGCCTCTACTTTTGCCACTTCTTGAAATTCTTCTCATCCTAAAGGCACAAGTTCTGAGTTCCCCAACTAGAAATAATTTTTCCTTTTCCAGTGTTTTTCTACTACTTGCTTACATCTCTAGTTTAGCACCTTGCACAGTCCCCTCATTTGATAGTTAATGTCCATATGTCTCCTCTCTCAATAGATGGGATACCTTAGATGTGAATATATTTCTCTAGTGCAAAGCAGAACCCATTATGCAGGATGGGTCCTCTGTAATTATTAAATTAGATGGGACCAAAGTGCCATCACTGAAGCTAAGAGGTAGCGGCGGTAAGATCAGACACTGAATAACCTGTGGTCCTGTTCCTACAGTGCCAGAACTTGGGGAAGCTGACCACTGTTCAGATTGGTCACGATAACTCAGGACTGTTAGCCAAATGGCTAGTGGATTGTGTCATGGTCAGAAATGAGATCACAGGACATACATACAGGTAAGTAAATGTCCTTGGGAGATCAGAACTCTTTGAGATTCTTTAGACAAGAAAAGGTTTAAGAATTGTTTTCTTTCTAAAGCTTTCTCCCTGCCTTCTGAATTTTAGTTTAGTTTTTTGGGTTGTTTGGTTTTGCTTTTGTTTATGGAATACAAAATTGCCCCCCAAAAAAACTTGTAAAAAAATTGATTGTGTTTGCTGTTAATGCTTAGTCCACAAGTGTTGACAAAGAGTGATCTCTAATTTAAAAAAAAAAAAAGAAGGTTGAAGTAATTCATTTAGTAAAAAGGAAAGGATCTCTTCAACTCTACTAGTTACAGCTGGCACTCCTCTTTGGAAGTACTCTCCTCTTTTCTCCTATAACTGAACTCCCAAATTAACTTCTAGTTTGAAAATATTCTTCTCAGAAGATCTAAGCACAGGATTTTAATATAGACTAGGTATGCGAAAATATTGAATCATTTTAATTTGGTTTAGTGCAATAACAATTTATGGCTGTATAAGAGAGAATGTCTTTATTTTTCAGAGATTCATACTGAAGTGTTTCTAGGAATGAAATGTCCTTATACGCACAATGTACTTTAAAATACTTCAACAAAAAAATAGAGGCGCCTGGGTGGCTCAGTCAGTTAAGCATCTGACTTCCACTCAGGTCATGATCTCACATAGAGCCCCGAATCGGGCTCTGCGCTGAAGCTCAGAGGCTGGAGCTTACTTGGGATTCTGTCTCCCTCTCTCTCTATGCCTCTCCCCCACTCACACTGTCTCAAAATAAATAAACATTTTTAAATACTTCAACAAAAAATAAAAAGAAGCATATGGCCAATCATTAAGTCTAGGTGATAAGAATATGGGTATCTCTTATACTATTCTCTCTACCTTTCTGTGTGTTTGAAATCTTAAAACATAAATTTAAAAAACAACCCATAGGCACTAAAATGATGAGTTTCACCCATGATGCCATTTAAAGAATTCTGATTAAACTAGTAAAGTACTGGTGATTGAGAAGTTGTTTTTCTGACCTACAAGGTTCCCATGTGGACGATGGTTAGGGAAAGGCATTGATGACGGAAGCCTGGAGAGAATCCTTATTGGGGAATTAATGACCTCAGTGGCTGATGAGGATCTGGTAAAGCAGTGTCGGACTCCACCCCAGCAGAAATCCCCCACCTCAGCTCGGAGACTGAGCATCACTTCACTGACAGGAAAAACCACCAGTAAGTACTGTCCTTGTTAAATTTTCAGTGTGCCTCAGGTGTTGCAGGCATCATCTGGGGCCATTTTGCAGGAAACTGTTGCATTAATGAATTGTGGTAAGATTAAAAAGAAGAAAGCTGAAGAAAATTAATTTGGGCGAATGGAACTTAAAAGACGGGAGGGGAGAGAAAAGGGAAAAAATAAGGGAAGAATTAATAAATAATTAAAGGCCTGAAGAATTTAGGTTTAAAAACTGCATGCTCTGTTCTAATTAAGCTATAGAAATATGAATAAATAATACTTTTACTGAAAATTAAAGGAGGAGGGGCATCTGGCTGGCTCAGTCAGTAGAGTATGACTCTTGATCTTGGAGTTCAAGCCCTATGTTGGGGGTAGATTGTACTTTGGGAAAAAAAAGCTGGGGCACCTGGGTAGCTCATTTGGTTAAGCATCTGACTCTTGATCTCATCTCAGGTCTTGATCTCATGGTTGTGAGTTCAGGCTCCAAGTTGGGCTCAAAGCTGAGCATGAAGCCTACTTAAAAAAAAAAAAAAAAAAAAAAAAAACCCTAAATGAGGAATAAAGATAGCTTATATTACAGTATTCCCAGAGAGCCGTATCTAGCTATCCAGAGCCCGTTGTTCTAAGAGAAAAATATAAAAATTCCTCTCCTTACCCCCATAGTCCTACAGAAATGATAAAATATGTAAAGGAGTGACTTCTATGGACAGGATGCTGTGCTTATATGCCATTTTTAATAGTACCATAAACTTCTAATTTATGCTAATGTGGGCTTTACTAGGCTGAATAATGTCTCCCAAGGGTATTAGATCCTAATCCAGAATCAGTAACGTTACTTTTTTTGAAAAAATCTTTTCAATTATTGAGTTAAGGATCTTGGGATGGGAAGATTATTCTGGATTATCTGAATGGTCCCTAAGTACAGTCACATATAGTCTTATAAGAGGGAGGCAGACAGAAATTAGAAACACACAAGAGAAGACAGTATCGGCAGAGATTGGAGTGATAACAGCCACAAGCAGCTACCAGAAGCTTGAAGACATGAGCATACTCTTCCATAGAGCCTCCAGAGGGAGTGTGGCCCTGCCCTGATTTCTGCCTGGTGATAATTTCTGACTTCTGGACCTCCAGAACTATGACAGAATAGATTTCTGTTGTTTTAAGTCACAAGTTTGCGATAATCTATTATAGGAGCCACAAAAAACTAATACAGAGGCAGTATGATTTAATGAAAAATTATGGAAGTTTATCAGTGAAGTGGTTTTATTTTAGCCATAGACAATAAAACCATAAGTAGAATAACAAGGGTACCTGAGAGGGCCTTAGTTTACTTAACAAAGAAGTTTCCCTAGATGTTTTTAGTCCCTATCCATTTATTAGCACATAGTGATATATTAACATTAGAATGATATAGTCTAAAAATCCCCCTTATTCTTTCTCAAATTATTCCCCTCATTCATAATTCCTTGTTGCCTTCAGAAGTAAAATTCACACCACACACACTGGAAAAACAAAAATTACAAAGACTGATAATACCAAATATTGGTGAGGATGGAGAGCAATGGAATGCTTGGACATTGCTAGTGAGAATGCAAAAGAAAAACAGTTTGGCAGTTTCTTATAAAGACATACATACACTTAGCATACACTTGACACAGAATCCCACTCCTGAATATTTACTGGAGAGAAATGAATACATGTATCTACACTAAGACTTGTATTCAGATGTCCCTGGGAGCTTTATTCGTAATAGCCAAGATGGAAACAACCCCAAAATCCACCAGCTGGGGAATGGATAAGCAGAATGTGCTACATGTATTCAGTGGGGTACTAGTTGGCAATATATAAAAACGAGCAAACTGTTGATACATCTAACAACATGGGTAAAACTCAGAAGCATTATACTAAGTAAGTGAAAGAGAACAGACACAAAAGGCTAGATCCTATACGATTCCATTTATATTAAGTTCTAGAAAAGGCAGTATAATAATGATAGAAAGCAGAACAGCAGTTGCTAGGAGATAAGAGCTGGGGAAGGGGATTGATGGAAAAGGACACAGGGGAACCTTTTGGGTTGATGGAACTTTTCTACGGTATGATTGTGGTGGTTGCATGACTATACATCTGTCAAAGCTCATCAAATTGCACACTTAAAATTGGCAAATTTATTGTATGTAATCTTAAATTGACTTAAAAGACTGATCTTAAAAGATTTCAGTTCAGCCCATCCTAATTATTACAATGTCTAAAACAGTCCCAGTTTTATGGGGTATTACTGTTTTGAGAGGTCTTATCCTCTACTTTTGGTCATATTTTCTTTTCCTTACTCAATAAGTAGAAAATTTTAAATAACCTGAAATTCAGAGATGGGAAACTGGCATTTTCTCACCGTGTGTGCAAGGTGATATTTAGAGAACCAAAAGTTTTAAATCAATTTTAAAATATTACTGAATAGGGGCACCTGGCTGGTTCAGTCATTGTATCATGCCGTTCTGGATCTTGGAGTTGTAAGTTCCAGCCCCATGTTGGGTGTAGAGATTACTAAAAAATAAAATCTTTATGGGCCCCAGGGTGGCTCAGTTGGTTAAGCATTCCTCTCTTGATTTCAGCTGAGATCATGATCTCATGGTTCGTGAGATTGAGCCCCGAGTTAGGCTCTGTGCTGATAGTACAGAGCCTGCTTGGGATTCTCTATCCCCTCCCTCTCAAAAAGAAATAAATAAACATTTAAAAAAATAAAATAAAATGGGGCACCTGGGTGGCTCAGTTGATCAAGTGTCCCAACTTCAGTTCAGGTCATGATCTCATGGTTGGTGGGTTCAAGCCCTGCATCGGGCTCTGCACTGACAGTGTGGAACATGCTTGGGATTCCCTTTCTCCCTCCCTCTCAGCCCCTCCCTTGCTTGTGAGCTCGCTCTCTCTTTCTCTCTCCCTCTCAAATAAATAAACTTAAAAATAATAAAATAAAATAAAGTCTTTAAAAATAAAATACTATTGATTAGTACAGGGCTATTTTATAATGAATGAAAGTTTTCAAAATAGGGGCACCTGGGTGGATCGGTCAATTAAGCATCCGACTCTTGATACCAGCTAAAGTCACCGTTCATTTCAGAGATCACAGTTAATGAGTTTAAGCCCTGCATTGGGCTCTGCACTGATAGTGCAGAATCCAAGCCTACTTGGGATTCTCTCTCCCTCCTTCTCTCTCTGCCCCTCCCCTGCTCATTCTCTTTCTCAAAATAAATAAATAATAAATAAAAATAAAATAAATAATAACTATGTAAAAATAATAAAAAGTATATATATAATTCATTTATTTTTTAAAAACTTTTCAGAATAGATCTTCATGTTTTTTTTTTAAGTTTATTTTTATTTATTTTGAGAAAGAGAGAGTAGGTGGAGGAGGGGAAGAGAATCCCAAGCAGGCTCTGCACCATCAGCACAGAGTCCAATGCGGGGCTTGAACTCACAGGTGTGAGATCATGACGTGAGCTGAAGTCGAGTCAGACACTTAACTAACTGAGCCACCCAGGGCACCCCTAGATTTTTATGTTTAAAAGAGAAAATACTCAGGGTGCCTTGCTGGCTTAGTAAAGTATGTGGCTTTTTTTTTTTAATGTTTTATTTATTTTTGAGAGAGAGAGTGTGAGCGGGAGAGGGCCAGAGAGAGAGGGAGACACAGAATCTGAAGCAGACTCTGGGCTCTGAGTTGTCAGCACAGAGCCCGATGTGGGACTCAAACCCATGAACAGTCAGATCATGACCTGAACCAAAGTCCAGTGCTTAACTTACTGAGCCACCTAGCCACCCCAAGCATGTGACTCTTGATCTCTGGGTTGTGAGTCCAAGCCCCATGTTGGGCATAGAAGTTACTTAAAAATAAAAACAAAATTTTTTTCTTAAAAAGAGAAAATATTCAGAGAAAGGAAAAAAATTAGTAGCAACTGAAGAGGCCACAGTATCAGTCCTTCATTTTAACAATTTCTATGCATTGGTATAGAAAAAACTTACCTGAGGGGGCACCTGGGTGGCTCAGTCAGTTAAGCGTCCAACTTTGGCTCAGGTCATGATCTTGCCGTTTGTGAGTTTGAGCCTTGCATCAGGCTTCCTGCTGTCAGTGCAGACTTCAGATCCTCTGTCTCCCTTTCTCTCTGCCCCTTTCTACTCTCTTTCTCTCAAAAGTAAATAAATAAACTTAAAAAAGAAAGAAAAGAAAAAAACTTACTTGAGTTTTACCTGAAGAATGTTTTATGCAAGAAATCCTCCAGCAGTATGAATTCAAGATTCCTTTTTTTTTATAAGGTTTACTTATTTATTTTGAGAGAGAAAGAGAGTGCAAGCGGTGGAGGGACAGAGAGAGAGAGAGAGAGAGACAGAGAGAGAGAGAGAGAGAGAGAGAGAGAGAGAGAGACAGACAGACATAATCCAAAGCAGGCTCCAGGCTCTACTCTGTCAGCACAGAGCCCGATGTGGGGCCCAAACTCATGAACCAAGAGATCATGACCTGAGCTGAAGTCAGCTGCTTAACTGACTGAGCCACCCAGGAACCCAGGAATTCAAAGATTCTTAAACAATAGAATGTGTAGTTTGTCCTTTATGGTGTGATATGTAAACGTAAGAGTTAATCACCACAAGAAAGTACCAAATACTTAAACTTTTCGTTACCTACTTCTATCCCTAGATAAAATGTGTTTAACATCTCTTTTTAACCATTCTTGGGTTTTGGGAGGCAAAGGCGGTTTAGATCCCATTCAGGCAGCCCACCAAGCTCTCCCTTAAAAACAAGACCTGAGCAAGTGCAGGCCGGGAGAATGAAGCAGTACCCAGGTAGACTAAATAGCCAGAAAGGGAAGCTGTTCTGGGCTTTGGGTGCCTCAGTGTACCTGGCATCTTCCCTTTACTTTAAACACAGTAGCAAAAACACAGATTTCAGGTTAGCCATTCAGAGCTTCACAAACCTTGGTCTGTGCCCACTAAGGAACTCAAGAGTTAAGTAGGATAAGGGAGTACCTGGAATGATGCCATGGGTCTTTCCACCTCACTCCTCAGATCCAGGAGTTTGCTAGCACTTTGTGACAAGTACCATGCCAGGTTATTTACACCTGCAATATCTCATTCACTTTTCCCAGTGACCCATGAGGTATATGTTTTCCCTATTTTAAATTGAGGAAATTCAAACTCAGAAGTTAGACATTTAACCAAGGTTATAGATTGCAATGGTAAGGTTGGAATTGGAATCTAGGAATCACAATTCCTTTGTGCCAAGATGCCTCCCCTTGGCCAGACTGACCTGAGACAAGTTTCATGGAGCGCCTGACAAGCCATCCTCTGTGGTGAAGCATTTCCTGCATGGGTGGACACAGTTGATATCCCATAGTACTTTGGTGTATTTCCCTTACATGAGAATTCAGCCACTGTTCATTATTTTTTCAGAACCCAATGCTGGACAGATCCAAGAAGGAATTGGGGAAGCTGTAAACAATATTGTGAAGCATTTTCATAAACCTGAAAAAGAGGTATGATCATCTGTCAAACTTAATGTATAGGATTTCAGGGGCACCTGGGTGGCTCAGTCATTGAAGTGTTGCATTTGACTGCTGATCTCAACTCCTGTTTGATCTCTGGGTCATGAGTTTAAGCATTGCATTGGGCTCCACAGTGGGCATGAAGTCTACTTCTACTTAAAAAAAAATTATATATATACATATATATATATATATATGATTTTAAAGCCACTTTTATACATGATACATACAGTAGAGGGTATGTTTTTATTTGTAAACTTTCTAGTAGCTACAAGAACATACTTCATAGCTACCTTCAACACCCTTTTCTCTAGTGTTTTTCTTTTTTTCTTTATTTATTTGTTTGTTTATGAATGAATGAATGAATGAGTGAGAGGGTGGGGAGGGACAGAAGATCCGAAGCAGGCTCCACACTGACAGCAGAGAGCCTGATGTGGGGCTCGAACTCAAGAGCCGAGAGATCATGACCTGAGCGGAAGTCTGACATCCAGTTGAGCCACTCAGATGCTCCTTCTCTAGTATATCTCTTAAACGTAGGTGCAGCAGATTATTCTTTGGCACTGTGTGTTTTGTTCCACAGAGAGGAAGCCTCACGGTGTTGCTGTGTGGAGAAAATGGCCTGGTTGTGGCACTTGAACAAGTCTTCCACCATGGCTTCAAATCTGCCCGCATCTTTCACAAGAATGTCTTCATCTGGGACTTCATAGGTAAATTAAAACAGGTGTATGTTACTATAAAGGCACTGAGATGTTTCTTAGAAAACTCGGAGACCCAGGAATTTAAGCAAATAAGGGTTAGTGACAAGGGAGTATGTTTTTAAAAAAAAATCTCAAATTAGCACTCTCTTTGCTTTTCATTCAGTCGACAAATATTATAGTGTCCGTAATATTCCAGACACTCACTGTTCGAGGTGCTCAAGATACACATTGAGGCGGTAGAGTATGCAGCTCCTGATCTCGGGGTTATGAGTTCAGGCCTAGATTGAGTGTGGAGCCTACTTTGAAAAAAAAAGATACACGTTGAGATATAAGTAAACAAAACAAAAATTCCTTTGGTTGGCGAACTTACATTCTGGTGGGGACAGGAACACAGATAAAACACAAAAACATAACAAGTATGCAGTTCAGCTGGTATGTTAGAAAGTGATGGTTGATCTGGGAAAAAAAATAGTAAAGTGAAAGGAAATGGAGTAAAGAGTGCTTTTTTAAGTGGGGTGATTATACGCTTTGTGGACCAGGTGATATTTGAGCAAAGACTTTAAGGAAGTGAGGAATTGAGCCATGTGAATATCTGGGAGAAGAGCACTCCAGGCTGAGAGACCTGCCAGGGCAGAGGCCCCAAGCTGGGGGTGTGCTTGGCCATTGCATGGAGTAGCAAGTGTAGTGTGACTGGGGCAGAGTGAGGGAGACAGAGTAAGAGGATACTGGGGGAGAGGGCTGTGTACTGCCAGACCCAGGAGCTTCAGGGCCTTCTAGACCTTTGCAAGGACTTGGGTCTTTATCATGATTGAAATAGGAAGTGATCGGAAGGTTTTGAGCTAAGGAATAAATGACATAAAATAACTTCTGTTTTGTTTTAAAAGGATTACTCTAGCTTTATGTTATCCAGTATGATAACAACTACCATAGCTACGTGTGGCTATTTAAATTTATTTAATTTAAATTAGATTTAAAATTCACTTCGTTAGTCACACCTGCCTTACCTAGTAGCTATCAAATGGAACCTTGCAGATACAGAACATTTCATCCATCACAGAAAGTTCTGTTGCAGTGTACCGCTCTAGCTCGTTAAATAAGCTTTGTAATCTTTATTCCGGTATGCGGTTCTTCTAGAATTCCCAGTTTTCTTAAAAGGGTGATTAATCATTTTGTGTCTTGTAAATATAGTCTAGATGAAGTGGTTGGTTTTATCCAACTTAGAGTTTTTAGACAAGGAAAAGAAGGTTAACAGAGCTAGGCCTCCAGGAGTGATTTTTTTTTTTTCTTTTGGAATGCCCAGAATCTTACTACTCCTGTTTCTAATATATGTATACATATCTCTTCCTCAGATTTCTTGAGTCAGTTCCATTTCAAGGATTTCATTGCAAAATGTCAGCTAGCCACTGTATAACTAGAACAGAGGGCACATCTCGATGGCTACCATGTATTTGCTAGCTGCTCCTAGAAGGTTCCAGTCTTGACCGGGGAGTCCATTTGTTTTTCTTTTTTGCCAGTTTCCATTGCTTGAAGGTATTCTAAAGAGAGTAAACTTTGCACCCTTCTGGAATGCAGTCTAGATTAGAAAATAAACTCTCGGAGCATATCGTTCCACCAGGAAACATGGACCTCTAGAATTCATCATGAAATCAGTGATAAAGTAATGATTTTGGTTTCCAGACTGGCTCTAATGCAAAGCACCATTAGTGTTTCCAGAATAAACTAAGTGATTAATCTTTCTGTGTATGAAGTATTAATGTGTATTGTGATATGATTCTGACTTCCTTCCCCAGAGAAAGCGGTTGCTTATTTTGAAACCACTGACCAGATTCTAGACAATGAAGACGATGTCCTTATTCAGAAATCATCCTGCAAAACCTTCTGCCACTATGTAAATGCTATTAATACTGCACCCAGGAACATTGGAAAGGACGGCAAATTCCAGATTTTAGTTTGCCTTGGAACACGGTATAAAGCCAGTTCTTGACTTTCCCTATCTTTGTTATGTTTTGAACAAAAGTCCAGGAGGGGCTGCCTCAGATCATGCCCCTTCCAAAGCTCTCCCATGGGCTCTTTCATTGCAATTTTTATTATGAAACTATGTTTATTGGGTACTTGCTGTGTATTGACACCATGCTAAGTACTCATTTAATCCTCCTGTCACTTCCCCACCACAATACATGAAGTAGCACTGTACAGATGTATAAGGTACAGCCGAGTTAACAAAGCTTCCCAGGGTCACACAGCTAGAAAGAAGCAGAGCCAAGATTCATACCCAGTCTCACTTGAGTGCCCAAGCTCTCAACCATTACACTACACTGGCTCCAAAGGTGGGTAGATAGGTAATGGGTAGTTTGGTAAGGAATTTGACACACATACGTATATTTACTGTGTAGGGTTTGTGTTGTGTATCTATAGCACCATGTTGTTGGTTTTTTGTTTTTTTTTTAATTTTTTCACCATGTTATTTTAAATTTAATAACATTGTAGAATTCATATGATATAAATAATTCTTAAGTATATAAAGTCTTCTCTTTGACAGTTCCCTACCCCTTTATTTTTTGAAAATGACACATAGGAGCTTTACAATCCATTAATTTTTAAACAGCTGTCAGAATTATAAGAAATGAAACATGTAGGCCTTTAGAACAAGATTTTAAGTTATGTGTAATGTTGTTGTTTTTTTTTTTCCTACAGACCTAGAGCCCCAACAGGAGATTTGCAGGCCTAGTTATGACTGCTTTTATCATGAAAGGCATATCGAGGGGCTCCTGGCCACTAGCTCAGTCAGAAGAGCATGTGACTCTTGGTCTCAGGGTCATGAGTTTGAGCCTGAGGTTGGGTGTAGAGATTACTACAAAAAAATAATAAACTTTAAAAAAAACAAAAGGCATATTGAGAGATGCTCAATAAGGATGTCTTAGATATTTAGTGGCAGGTAACTAATGTCAGAGGTTAATCAGGACACACTGAAGGTTGAGATGTCCTCCTGAAAGAACTGGTTTATAAAACTAAGTTCTATATTTCTTCTTAATAAAAGGGCCCAGTTTCAGCTATGCTTTTAAAATTCCTTTTAAACATGATCCTTATCTCCTTTTATCTCTTTACTTGTTCTGATTTATTAGACCAATGCAACCCCTCTTTTGGTTTGTAAAATCCACTTAATGTTTTTCTTTCCTTTTGTTCCTTGTTACATTGTATAAGTTTTTTTTTTTTTAATGCTAATCCTGACTATTTAATGCAGTCTTTCTTCCCAAAGGGTCAGCGTACTTTGGCATGCCTTGCCACAGATGTCTGAGTAACACCCCTGTAAAAAAGAGATACAAAATGACTTTCTGCCTCTTTTTTTTTAAGTGTTAAATCAGAGTAGAGAATCTCTTTAATGTGGGTAGGTCCTTATGGCCAATTTGCCCAAACTTATTTTCAGTCTCTTGGGTTTTCGCATTAACACTGTATCATTACTGTATCTTTTTAACCAGCAAATTTCCAAAATCTTGAATTTGGTTTCTACTCTGCTGACCTGAGAACTTGGCTGGATTTTGCTCCATCCAGTCCTACACCTTCCCATTGAAAGTTCTAACGTGTGTTGTTCTGCAGCAAGGTGGGCAGGGCTCAGGACTTCTTTCTCTTTGACTCTGTAGGGATCGCCTGCTCCCACAGTGGATCCCACTCTTAGCCGAATGTCCTGCCATTACCCGAATGTATGAGGAGAGTGCCCTCCTGCGAGACCGCATGACTGTCAACTCTCTCATCCGCATTCTACAGACCATTCAGGACTTCACCATAGTCTTGGAAGGATCACTCATCAAAGGAGTGGATGTGTAACCCAACTGGCTAGAAGCTCTCAGTCCAGACCCCTTGCTCCTGAACCTTCCCCAACTATGGGGACCGATTTGGACTTGTCTGATAAGGTAGTGAGTCACTGCAGGGGGCAACACACCATATTCCCCAATTTGAACAATCCTCACACTACAGACAAGGCAAAATGCTGTATTGTAGTTCATTTGAACCTGGAATTTAGTATAAAATAGAGTATTTTCATGTGTTAGATGTGTGTAAATATGCTATCTTCTTTAAGAAATTATATTACTCTAATAAGATACTTTTCTTAGATTGAATATTCCTGTGACTTAACATAAGTAGCTTAACCACATTGGGAGTTGGGAGGGAAAGAGTGGTGCTAGCCAGGAAGAAGCCAGTAAACACGTAATTACAGTGCAACCCAGTCGGGGTTTTTTTTTTCCCTCCAGGTATCACAGAGGAACCCAGAATGCATTGTTATGTCATAGCCATCCATCCTGGTGTGTCTGATCCTTTGTATTGTGAATGTAAACAGCTTTACCTACTGTATGTGATAGTCCTCACTTCTATATTTTAAGTTACACTTGATTTCATACATTTGAACTGAGTTACTTCTCCAGTCTTTTGGGAAATCTTTTTCCGTGGGCACAAGATAAAGATACAGTTCAAATATTTTAAATACTGGACCCCAGGAGCTTGGCTGAACTGGAAAGAGAACACACAAAGCCCTGAGAAGTATGTTAAATTGTAGGATTATCACTTCTTTACACTTTGGAAAGATTAGCCTAGACTAACTTCATTCTTGGCATTTTTATTCTTGTTATGTGAGGTACTTTGAGGAGATGTGAATTTCAAAGTGTTGGTCTTACAGTTATAAGAACTGCAAACGGCAGTTTGATTCTGCACTTATAATTTGGCCATCTAAGCCCTGCAGCAGTTCTTACCTCAAGGATAATCTCAAACCCTGTCTTTGTTAGGTTCCAGTCACCTCCCCCCCTTCCTGTGCCCATCCCCCTCTCAGGAAATGGAAGGAATGTCTAAGAAGGAGGAGGGCTTGGTGTAGCTTGGAATGTTTTTGTGAAAGTATTTGTTGACCATGATAATGCAAATAACAGAGGGAAAGAGAAAGAATGAACCCTTTCTGGGTGTTTCAGGGCAAGTTTTATGTTCCTTTTCTAAGAAGTGGTAATAAATGTAAAACAACTGGCCCAGAGAAGGTAAAAGCCAGTACAGCATAGACTGACAAAATGGGAGCAGAACCAGAGGCGACAGTTTTGAAAGACCAAACATTGTGAGTACCTTTCCAGTTGGGTATTTTATAAGGAAGTTAAATAAACGTGGTATTAGCTAGTTACCTTAAGACTTCGTTTATGGTAGGTCCTGTAACCAATTAGGCATTTGCACATTGTTAGCAGTGAAATTGCCCCAGCACTGCGCCGGGTTTTATTCCCAGTTGTGGCTGAGAGGCCAAGCCATGGCCTCTCAGGACCCCCGCACGATCTTGAGGGTCCTGGGCTTTAGCCAACAGTATTGTTTCTCTTCTTTCCTGAAGGAAGAAACTAATGAACAAGTGCCTCACTCCCTTATCAAGCACTGTATTCAGCCAGGCGACCAAGGCACATCCCCTTTTAATATCTAATTTAGTGTTTGAGGAGGAATGGGGAATTGAAGGCCGCATTTAGAGACCCACGAAGGGTTTAAGAACAGGTTTTTGGGTGACTTGGGTAGACTGGAGATTTGTTCGCCTGAGTCTGAAGTGTGTCTGCGTGACAATGCAGCTCTTCCAGGATCATGGAAAGTCTATTATGGGAGAGACGTCCAGAACCCATTTCACACAGGTTCTTGTGTTGCTGTGATCAGAAACCACTGAATGATCAGGGCAGGGTTTTATTCTTATTACCTTCCTCATAAGACCATGCTTCTGGCACACTCCAGGCAGCCGAAGGATGACTTAGGTGAGCAGGCTAGCATTGAGTGACCATTTTACAGATGGGAACACTTGAGGATCGGAGAGGTTAAATACTTACCCCACAGCTGGTCAGTGACAACAGAGTCTAGAACTCGTTTTTTATTACACCAAGACTGCGTGACACTGAGCTCCAAAGCATTCATATTAAGTCTTTGTACCCCTGGATCTTTATTCATACACCCAAGCAAGTAGGATACAAATATTACTATCCACGGGGCTCCTGGGTGGCTCAGTTGGTTGGGCGGCCGACTTCGGCTCAGGTCATGATCTCGCGGTCCGTGAGTTCGAGCCCCGCATCGGGCTCTGTGCTGACAGCTCAGAGCCTGGAGCCTGTTTCGGATTCTGTGTCTCCCTCTCTCTGACCCTCCCCCATTCATGCTCTGTCTCTCTCTGTCTCAAAAATAAATAAACGTTAAAAAAAAATTAAAAAAAAAAAAAAAACAAATATTACTATCCATTTATAATAAGCATTTATAAGGATTAACATTCTTTTTAACAAATGGTTCTAAAGTGGTTGAGAATTACATGTTATAAAAACTGGGAGCAAAATTGGATTTGGGGCCTGTGAATAAAACCATTACATTAAAAGTAATACCCAAAAATAAATTATACCTAAAGTTTTATCCCACTCTGTGTGATAGGACCATAACAATGGGAATGACCACTTTCACAAGAAATAGTCACACCAGAACTGACACATCTTCTAGAGTGCTGGGCCCTTTTAATTGGTCACATCAGGAGCCCATATACTTATTCCAGTGATACAGCCAGGACTCCAAACGTGTGGGGACCTCCTTCTGAGCCATCTGAATGGCCTACAGCCCATTCTTTTGAGTATTGCCAGTGATGTTAAGTCTTGACCTTTCAGAAGAAATTTAATATTCAGAAACAACAAAAAGTCCTTAGGATCCAAATTGATTAATAAAAAGGGTGCTTAAGCAGAGTTTGAGGCTGCAAAGAAATTCTAAAGAAATAAGACTTCTCTCTTATGTGGCTTATAACTGTCCCTAAGCTAATACCAGAATATTTTGAGCAGGACAGTAGCAGAACCTTTAGAATGAATGTACATAACCGACTTTTGGAAGGACCGTACCTATTTAGAGGTATCCTTTTTGCTATATTAATTTTTAAAATCATATTGCTTTATATAATGACACCTCAAAGTTAAAGTAAGTAAAAATCAACTTTGTAATTTTTTTTTCTTCAGAATAAGTTAAAAGTAATGCCTGGAACCATAGTTAGTATTTTCACATAATAATAGCTTAAGAGGAAATTCTTTTAAAACTAAATTGCCAAAAATATTACCTCTTGAAACATCTAATTTCCAAGTGTTTTCCAAATGTCCTGAAACTCCTAATGTCAGCCTTTCTGACAGCGGCATTACACTTGTTGGTATTACGTGTGAGGCCCTACAAGCGGTGCCCTGGTTGGGGCTCACCAATGCCATAAAAACGACTGAGGCTCAGTGTGGAGTAGCATAAAGTGCCATTCCAGTTGGGGTAAAATCGGCCTTAGAGGGAACAAAAGCAAGGCTTCCCAAGGCCCCCTCTCCCTCCCCTTTCCCACTGGGAGCAAGAATCTGATATAAGAAACCTAAATCTTGCAAAAGTCTGCAGTTGCCCTCTAAAATTTATTCTAAATGTTGCAGACATTTTTGAATCTTTGTGACCCTGTGATATTTATTTTAACATGCCTTTTTAAAAAATCATTTTAATTAGCTTCTGTCACACTACATGAATGATGAATGATATAGGGGAAATACTGAATTGCTTGTATCTCCTTTTTTTGGAATAAAGCACTGTTGTATGTAAACGTAAGTGAAAGAGAGGTAGAAACTATACGTAACAGTTTGTGTGTAGTATATGTTGATGCCTCTAAGATATTTTGAAACAGGAGGCAACAGATGTGGACCTCAGATCCCCAGGGAAATATTTATTTGACAGCATTGAAAGTGTAGCTCTTACTCGAAATATCTTCTTTCTGCTAAGAATTATGATTTTCCAGTAGATTTTCATTTTGAGTATTGTATTTTCTCTCTGAGGTTTACAGAAGCTATCCTTTTCAACGTGTTGAAGGGACAATCTGAACCTTAGCTATTTATATTTCAGTATTAACATACCTTCATTGAGAATGGAGTCCTGGGCTCCTCTCTACTTTTATAAAATGAATCCTGTTTCCAAGTCATCAGTTTCTTTTGAAGTCCCTGTTTCTTTCCTAAGCATTTGTTACATTACCATTTAGCTTTAAAAAGAGACAGAAACGAATAATAAACTTCTAGGTCCTTTATTCCTATTAAAATACATTTACAAATCTCTTGGATTTCCAACCTGTTTTGAAGAGGGTACTGATGATCAGAGGAATCCAAGAAGAAATGCATTGTCCCAGATCTTCCTGGAGCTGATCATCCTCTCAAGGACAGAATAAAGATTAGCTCCAGAAATGTATCACATTGAGCAGTTGACACGAGAGGGACAAAAATATATATCAAAAAATTTCTCCTCATCTAAAGGAATCCAGGGCATCCTTGGGTTATGTGGGAGGGAATCATGCTTGATCCAGTTTCCTGAATGAATTCGTGTGTGGCTCCAGTCTGTTCCAAACCTTGTTCACAGTAGAGAGGTATGGTAAGGGGTTCCTGTTGTCAATCAGCTGAGGGTGTTAAACATAGAAAAATCCTTCTATGTTACACTTGAGCCGTGTGTAAATGTAGTCTGTGTATCTTTTTTTAAAAAATGAACATTTCTGCATTTAAATTATATTGTGTTTCTTTGTATTGTTAACAATGCATCAGAACTGGATTTTTTTTTTCTCATCTGAACATAATAGAAAATTTAAAGAGTATTGTGATATCAAGCACTTTAACATACATATCAGAGAAACTGACGTGGGTTTTTCAGGTTTTGGAGTACATTTAAATATGACTTTTCATGCTTTGTTCTTTACAAATAAAACTGTGGGGTTGATACTTTGTTTTGCTTTGTTATTACAGAATCTTAATACTGAGTGGCAAGTGATTTCAGAAAGTAGAGGGATAAACCAAAACCATTAAGTAAGTAGTAAAAATACTCCTGCTGGGCAACTGGTTATCCAGAAGAGGTTTAAAAAACAATTTTTTTTAAGGTTCAAGAAAACCATACAGAAAAATCCGTTCTTGGCCTAAAAGCCTAAGCGAAAAAGGAGAAACAAAATCTTTAGAGGAAAATACAGAATGCATTTATGAACTTAGGAAAGGGAAGTATTCTTAAGACACTCAAAAATAGCAGAAGGCAAGGTTTCATTGACTACCCATTGTAAGCATTACTTAAGTCATTGCTTTAAGATACGGGCATACAGCATTTTATTTATTTTTTAAATTATTTATTTTTTTGCATATAGCATTTTTAAAAATTTTAATGTTTATTTTTGAGAGTGAGAGACAGAGAATGATTGGGGGAGGGGCAGAGAGAGGGAGACACAGAATCTGAAGCAGGCTCCAGGCTCCAAGCCATCAGCACAGAGCCCAATGCGGGCTCAAACTCATGAACCTTGAGATCATGACCTGAGCTGAAGTTGGACACTTAACTGACTGAGCCACACAGGCGCCCATGCATATAGCATTTTAAACATACATACACATCAAATTCCTGCTGTTACGGGATTTATATTCTCTTTTTTTTTTTTTTTTTTTTTTGGAATTTGTTTTCTAATGAAGGAGTTAAATAGTGAACAGGAGAAGTAATACACATTATACTTAGATAACAGTAACAAGCAAGGAAGAGAGACTGAAAGTATGATTGGGCCATTTGGAGAAGGACTGCAATTATAAATGGGTTAGCTAGAGAAGGCCTCACTGCAAATGGAGATGCCCTTAACTGGCATTAGAAAACGTGTAGGAGAAAACAAGGCTGCAGGATCAACATCAAGAGCTTACTTTTGGGGTGCCTATGCAGCTCAGACAGTGAAGTGTCTGACTTCGGCTCAGGTCACAATCTCATGGTTCATGAGTTTAAGCCCAGCATCAGGCTGTCTGCTGTCAGTGCAGAACCTGCTTCAGATCCTCTGTCCTCCTCTCTCTCTGCCCCTTCCTTCCCTGTTACTGCACTCGCTCTCTCAAAAATAAATAAACACTGAAAAAAAAAATTACTTTTGAACCTAAGTTTGGAATGCCTATTAGACATCCAAGTAGAGAAGCTTAGTAGGCACGTGCATGAATAGATTAGGAGTTCAGGGGAGAACAAGGATATATTTGTCAGGATCTAATCAAGAGACAGAAACCATAAGCTATTTGAAGAGGGATGGTTTTTTTGTTTTTTTTTTAAGTAAAATCCATGCCCAACATGGGGCTTGAACTCATGACCCCAAGATCAAGAGTTGAATGCTGTACCAACTGAGCCAGCCCGTCACCCTGAAGAGGGGGGGTTGAATGTAAAAAACTATGTATGAGAGTTCTCTAGAGAAAAAGAACCAAGAAGTCATGTGTTTGTGTGTGTGTGTGTGTGTGTGTGTATACATACATATATACATATATATATGTATGTATACACACACACACACACACACACACAGATTTATTTTAAGGAATTGGCTAATGCAATTTTAGAGACTTGATAAATCCAAAATCTACAGGGTAGGCTGGTAGGCTGGAGAGCCAGAGAAGCGTTGTAGTTCAAGTCCAAAGGCAATCTGCTGACAGAATTCTTTCTTGCTCAGAGAAGGTCACTCTGTGTTCTGTTCAGGCCTTCAACTGATTTGATGAAGCCTACCCACATTATGGAGGATAATCTGCATTACTTGAAGGCTACCAATGTAAATATTAATCTTGTCCAAAGCACATTTTCACAGAAATATTCAGAATGTTTGATTAAATGTTTGATTAATTAACCATCATAAACTGTAACAAGATATTAGAATAATAGAGGGTTTATTTACTAAGCAACAAAAAGAACTCTTAATACAAGAATAGCAAAAATAAATAAACAATAGCATCTATAGGAAGCAGCCACTAACCATAGGCTTAAAATGCCCTTTCCCTCAGGCTGACAGCCAGATTTTGTTAGAAAGGGTAACACCAAGATCCACTAGGTGTCAAAGAAGTTTACTCAGTTGATGCACCAGTGGCACTTGGGAATCTGCCCTCAGGTACCAAGGAAGCATCCATGGGGAGATGCCATATCCCAGAAGCTGCTGGGAAGCCACTGAAGGTGGCGCCAGGGAAGCCATCCATGGACAGGTGCTATACCAGTAAAACTCAGTGCAGAGCACCCAAGGGAATGCCACACGAGGTGAGCTGCTGAGTAGGAGGTGAGCCAGGAGCTTCCCACTCCAGAAGCTTGCAGAGGGGAGCACAGCAGAAACAGGAAGTGAAACTCCCTCCTCCAGTGCATCTCCAGTGCCATTTTTTTTTTTTTTTTTTTTTTTTAATGTTCATTTGAGAGAGAGTGAGTGAACAGGGGAGGGGCAGAGAGAGAGGGAGACACACAATCTAAAGTGGACTCCAGGCTCTGGGCTGTCAGCACAGAGCCCAACACAGGTCGAGCTCACAAATCGCGAGATCATGACCTGCACTAGAGTCTGACACTGAACCGACTGAGTCACCCAGGCGGCCTCTCTCCAGTGCATTCTACTGACAAAGGTTAACATTGTGCCAGCTGGCAAAGGAAAAATGTTTACAGAAGGGTCTAGCTTCATTGTCACAGAACAGGCAATAAAGGGTAGATTTGGAGCTGAGAGGCAATAACTGATAACTGCCCCAGGTCCTTATATTCAGTTGTGGAGGAAACAAAGGAGGGGAGTAGGAAAATGCAGGAGGAAAAGAGACAATAGAGCAACATCTCCAAACTTTATGGTGCAATGATTTAGAGCAGAAATTGTCTGCCATGTCCATTTTAACTTGGTCCACATGTATCTGTATGATTTACATCACTACCCTTTAAAATATTGACTTTAATTTAAAATATGTGTGTGTATATATATATTAAAAATATATAATACATATTTTATATAGATTATATGTATATTATATATATATAATATATAATATATATATATATATTATATTATATATATATATAACTTCAGTTAAAAAGGGTAGGAGGCTTTTGCAGTTTAAAGGAAAGAAGACCACGGGTAGCAATGAAGGTGATGGAAAGTGTTGGGTACTTGGTGTATTTTGAAACTAAAGGCAGAGAATTTCCTGATGGATTGTGGGGGATGAGCGAAAGAAAAGTCTAGAATAACTCTAAGCATTTTGGCCTGAACAACTGGAAGGATGAAGCTAGAAATTCTGTTAAGTAAGGATGTGGGGAGAACGGGCTTTGGGGAAAGATCAGAAGTTCAAGTTTGGACATGTTAAATTTCAAAAATTGATTAGATATCCATGGAAATGATGAACAGGAAATTGAATGTCTGAGTCTGGATTTTGTGAGCAGTTGGACTTCAGATACAAGTTTGGGAGTTGCCAACATACATAGATGGAATTTAATGTCTTAAAACTGGATGAGAATATAAAGGGAGTGAGTTATTAAATCATCTCCCAAAACATTCACTTTAATTCCATGATAGGCATATGGCATGATTTATCATGTGACATTTAGGTTTACCTCCCAAGTTTTCACTATTCTGTAAAATGCTATGATATAAAACATGTACATAGCTCCCAGTGTTTCACTATTCTGAATACCATAATGAACAAAATTCCTTGCTTTGTGAGAAACTACCATTTTTGTAGGTCAAAGGCAAATGTTAACAACTGTATATGATTCAACCTAATATTTGTGATGATAATTCTTTTGGTTCTTTATCTTGACATGTTATAATTTGATTAAAATAGATACTGTAACCTAGATGGAGCAATTAATCTCTGGGCTGCAAAGCCTAAAAATAAATCACTCTAGTTAGAGCTAGCATGTGGGGCCAGATGTTTCCTAAAACTCCCATAACATAATCCTGAGGTCTGTCATTTACCTACCCATACCTTGTGTTCTTAAACAACCTCAAAACTTCTGGATTTCTCACTGACATCCTATTCAAAAACAGCAGAGCTTCCAAATACATGAAATACAAACTGATGGAATCAATGAGAAAGAGACAAAGTCTCAAGTATAGTAGGAAAAGCACTTTTCTCAATTATTGAAAGTGCGTATAGATAGGAAATCAGTAGAGACATAGAGGACTTGGATAATACCATCAACCAACTTGACCAAATTGATATTTATAGAATATTTTCACGAATGGCAAGATACAAATTCTTTCCAACAACACAAAGAACATTTACCAAGATTGACAATCTTTGGGGCCACAAAATAAGTATCAATAAATTTAAAAAGATACAAGTCATGTAAAGTATGTTCTCTAGCCACACGGGTCAAAAAATGAATCAAAGTGAAAGCAAAAAGAGCATCTAAAGCAGCTCTTAAAGACAAATTGCTAGCACTGAACACCTACCCTACAAAAAGGTTTTCTATGCTACATATGTAACATGTTACTAAGTTCCATCTAACATATATGAGTTTAGAAACAAAAAAAATTAAAAACTAACAAACGAGACAGAAAGTAAAGATTAGAGCAAAATCAATAAAACAGAAAAATCAATGAAACCAGAAGGTAATTTTTTTTTTTTTTTTTTTTTTTTTTTTGAGAGAGAGAGGACGCAAGTGAGGGGTAGAGAGAGAATCTCAGGAGGGGCAGAGGGAGGCAGAGGGGTCGGGGGCAGAGAGAGAAGCAGGGCTCATCCAAAGCAGGGCATGACCTGAGCCAAAGTCAGATGCTTAACCACTGAGTTACCCAGGCACCCCAGAAGGTAATTCTTTGAGAAATCAATAAAATTGTTAAACCTACAGCCAGATTGTTTAGAGAAAAAAGAAGAAAGACACAAATTGCCAATATCAAGAATGACAGAGTTGACATAAAAATAGATTCTACACATACTGAAAGGATAATAAGGAAGGACAATGGATAAAGAAGATGTGGCATGTATCTACAATGGAATACTACTTAGCCATCAAAAAGAATGAAATCTTGCCATTTGCAACAACATCAATGTAGCTACAGTGAATTATGCTTAGCGAAATAAGTCAGAGAAAGTCAAATACCATATGATTTCACTCATATGGAATTTAAGAAACAAAACAGATGAACATATGGGAAAAGGAAAAAAAGGGACGGAAACCATAAGAGACCCTTAACCATAGAGAACAAACTGAGGGTTGATGGAGGGAGGTGGGGGGGTGGGGGATGGGCTAGATGAGTGATGGGTATTGAGGAGCGTGCTTGTTATGAGCACTGGGTTTTATATGTAAATGATGAATCACTGAATTCTATTCCTGAAACCAGTATTACATTACATGTTAACTAACTAGAATTTAAATAAAAATTTGGGAAAAAAAAGAAACAACTATTAAATAACAAGGAAGAGAGAAAGAAAGAAAGAAAGAAAGAAAGAAAGAAAGAAAGAAAGAAAGAAAGAAAGAAAGAAAGATAGAAAGAAAGAAAGAAAAAAAGTAAAGGGGAATAATATGAACAACTTTTTAAAAAAGTTTTATTTTGAAAAAAAGTTCAGAAGGTTGCAGGACACAAAGTTAAATGTACAAAAATCGGTTGTACTTCTATATGCAATAGCATAAACCTGAAATACTTAGGAATAAATTTGACCAAAAAATGTGCAGGATCTGCTCACTGAAAACTACTTAGGGAAATTAAAGAGGCCCTAAATAGATACAGGAGTGCTGATGCATAAGGCACATGTACCCCAATGTTTATAGCAGCACTTTCAACAATAGCTAAATTATGGAAAGAGCCTAAATGTCCCTCAACTGATGAATGGATAAAGAAGATGTGGATTACATATACAATGGAATACCAGTTGGCAATGAGAAAGAATGAAATCTGGCCATTTGCAGCAACATGGATGGAACTGGAGGGTATTCTGCTAAGTGAAATAAGTCAGGCAGAGAAAGACAAATACCATGTTTTCACCCATATGTGGATCCTGAGAAACTTAAGACCATGGGGGAGGACGAGGGGGGAAAAAGTTACAGAGAGGGAAGGAGGTAAACTATAAGAGACTCTTAAGGACTGTGAACAAACTGAGGGTTGGTGGAGGGGTGGGGGAGAGGGGAAAGTGGGTGATGGGGATTAAGGAGGGCACCTGTTGGGATGAGCACTGGGTGTTGCACAGAAACCAATTTGACAATAAATTATATTTAATAAAAAATAAAAATAAAATAAAGAGGCCCTAAGTACATGGAGAGATATGGTGTGTGCATAGAATAGTCAATATTATTTAGAAGTCAATTTAGGGGCGCCTGGGTGGCTCAGTCGGTTAAGCGGCCGACTTCAGCTCAGGTCATGATCTCGCGGTCCGTGAGTTCGAGCCCCGTGTCAGGCTCTGTGCTGACAGCTTGGAGCCTGGAGCCTGTTTCGGATTCTGTGTCTCCCTCTCTCTGACCCTCCCCTGTTCATGCTCTGTCTCTCCCTGTCTCAGAAATAAATAAAAAAAAAAAAGTTTAAAAAAATTAAAAAAAAAAAGAGTCAATTATCCCCAAATTGACCTATAGAGTCAAAGCAATCCCATCCCAAATCCTAATAATCTTTTTTGTAGAAACTAACAAACCAATTCTAAAATTTATAATGAAAACAAAGGACCCAGAAGAGTCTAAATAACTTTGAGAAAAAGAGACAAACTTGGAAGACTTCTACTAACCTATTTCAGCACTTATAATAAAGCTACAGTAATTTAGTGTGAGAAAAATTGAGGTAAATCTAGACAAATAGATCAATTAAACAGAATAGAAATGGTGGTAATAGACCCAGACATATATGGTCAATGCTTCAAAGAAATTTCAAGAGCAATTAAGTGGCAAAAAGAATAGCCTTTGCAGTGACTGTTCACATGCAAAAGAAATGAAGTTTCAATCCATGCCTTATACCATACATAAAAATTAACTCAAAATGCATCATAGATACAAATGTAAATCCTAAAATTGTTAAACTTAAAAAGAAAACAAAGGTAAATGGCTTTGGATGAGGCAAAGATTTCTTAGACATACCAACAAAAGATACGGTCCATAAAAGAAAAAGCTGATAAACTGGACTTAATAAAAATTAAGAATGCATGTTTTTTTTTTTCTAGTTTGAGATATTTATTGATCAGTGTAAACTCCAACACAGTACATCAACATGATTTTGAGCATTTACAGGGGAAATGGTTCCTGGTTAAGTAGAAAATTATACGAATGACTTCCAGAAAACCTTCATTCTAAGCAGCTTTATAGTCAAACATTTCATTTAGAAGTCTGAGTCCTCTTTCTTCAGTTTGCTATAATCTATAATTACCGAGTAATTATAGATTACTCATTGATCATTGCATTGATCATTAGGACACACTTTATTCTGGATTCTGGGTTACTCTCTTCATCCCAATGGATATCTGGATTGAACAATGCCAGACACAAGACATACACTGCTGCTCCAGTACCTCCAGCTCCAATAAATATGAAAAGAGAAATCAAGCTTGAAGGCTTCTTGGCCTAACCAAGGATCTAAGGGAGCAGATCTTGTGGCAAAGGCCTCTGGTCTGAAAGGAGAGGACACTAAAGCCAGGCCCTAACTAAGTAGTCTCTGCCCAAAGGTACACTCTTTGAAAGATACTATTTGGAGAATGCAAAGTTAAGCCACAGACTGGGAGAAAATATTAGCAAATCACAAATCTGATAAAGAATTTGTACTCTGTGTGTCTGTGTGTGTGTACGTGCATATATACATACTTATATGTATGTATATATACATACGTACACCTTCAAAATGTAATAAGATAAACAGCCCAACAACAAAAAGGAGCAAATAACTTGAATGGCCACTTTCACAAAGAAGATATGTGGATATCAAAGAGCCCACAAAAATGGCTCACCACCATTAGTTATTTCAGAAATGCAAATTAAGGGACTCCTGGGTAGCTCAGGTGGGTAAGCATCTGACTCTTGATCTCATCTCAGGTCTTGATCTTAGGGTAATGAGTTCAAGCCCCACATTGGGCTCCATGCATGAAGCCAAGAAGGAAGGAAGGAAGGAAAGAAAGAAAGAAAGAAAGATTAAAACTAAAATGAGATCCTACTACACACCTCGAAGAATGGCTAAATTTGAAAGGACTGATTACAGCAAATGTTGGTGAAGATATACAAAGCAACTAGAAATCTCATATATGGCTACTAGGAATATAAAATGGGACCACCACTTTGGAAAACAGCTTAGCAGTTTCTTAAGTCTGACATACACCTATCATATGATCAAGCCATTCTATTCCTAGGTAATTAATTACCAAAGAGAAGTAAAAGCATGTATCTAGACAAATACTTGTACATGAATGTTCATCACAGTTTTATTTGTAATAGTCAAAAACTGGTATCAACCCAGCTGTTACCAACAGATGAGTGGATAAACAATTTGTGGTATATCCACACAACGGAATACTACTAGTAATAAAAAGAAATAAACTACTGATACACGCAACAACATGGATGAATCTCAAAATAATTATTCTGAGTTAAAAAGGGCAAAAATGAATACATACTATAGGATTACACTTGCATAAGATTAAACAAAAAATGTAAAGAATCTGCAGTGACAGAAGACAAATGGGTTGTTGCTTGGAGACAGGGTCCACTGAGTAGATGGGATGATAAAGAGGCACAAGGAAACTTTGGAAGGACAGACATATTCATCATCTGGATTGTGGTGATAGTTTCACAGGCATATACATGTGTCAAAACTTACCAAAATTGCACACTTTCAGTATATGAAATTTGTTGACTGTCAATGATAGCTCAATAAAGTTTTTAAAAATCTATTTGAAAAGGTGAGAATATGTACATCGTAACTAAAACGGAAAAAAAAAAAAAACAGGAGGGGGGAGCCCAATAACGATGTGCCCATCATTCCTTCTACCTCATTGAATGGGCTTCTTAGTACATCACTTGGTTACCCACAAGCACTTTGGACATCTTAAGACGTTGTACACTCTGTGCCAAACATTGGAAGCAGGTTGGGTAAATCTGGACAAACCCAACAAGTGCCTAGAAAAAACACACATGACTGCAGTCACATGACACACTCCTTCAAAGAAGGCCAACTGGCATTTTAGCTTCTAGGTTTCCACAAGGCATATTCTTACGATTCTTTTTTTTTTTTTTTTTAATTTTTTTTAACGTTTATTTATTTTTGAGACAGAGAGAGACAGAGCATGAACGGGGAAGGGTCAGAGAGAGGGAGACACAGAATCCGAAACAGGCTCCAGGCTCTGAGCTGTCAGCACAGAGCCCGACGCGGGGCTCGAACTCACGGACCGCGAGATCATGACCTGAGCCGAAGCTGGTCGCCCAACCGACTGAGCCACCCAGGCGCCCCTTATTACGATTCTTTTAAGGCCCCTCCTCAAATCCTTGCCTGGCCGTGTCCATCAAACCTGAAGTATTTTATCACAATCCCCAACCACCACTGAAAAACCCTCCTTAGACCAGTCTTTCAACCCCAGTAAAAATCCAGACTTTGCCCTTTTGCCCTCTGACACGCTGCTAAGGCTACTCAAAGTAATACTCTTCCTCACTGTGCAAGCAATAAATGGACTGTTTTACTGACAATTCAGGAAAATATGATCATTCATATTTTCTCTTCTGAATTATTATAGTAATCTTTGCCCATTTCTTCATTTTGAATGTATATTTTGGTTTTGATTTGCAGTTTGAAAACTTTAAATCTTTTCTTTGCACTACTTCATGTAAATATTTTCTCGCTTTCCTCTTATTTACTTTTGTTTAAAGTCATCATAAAAACAAAAAACTTTTGGTGCTGTACAGCCTGGGTTCAAATCTCTCCTGCTACTAGCTGAGGACCCTTATGTATCAGGTAACTCTCTGTGAACCCAGATTCCTCATCTGCCTCCCACGGAAATTAAGCTCCATGAAAGAAGGCATTTTCCACTGTTTTGTTAACAGTTGTATCTTCCATTCTAGGAACAGTGCCTGATACATATAATAAATGCTGGAAAAATATTTGCTAAACGAATGAATCTATAAAGCCAGAACAATCTTATTTACCTCATGCGGTTGTTGTTAAGAATCTATTAATCCTCATAAATTTTAGTCTAGAACAGTGCCTGGCACACACTAGGAGCGCAAGAAATGTCAGCTTCCTCTCCCGTCACCCAAATCCTACCTCTCAGAGAAGTTTTACCTGAAAGTCTCCCCTCCCACCCCCACCTCCCCTCAGTTAAGTCTTTCCCTTTCCTGCTCCCACTCCTCCCACAGGATTTGCACCATTGTTTTCCTTCAGTGTGGCTCACGTGTGACCAGAAGTTCTTAACCTTTGGGCAGCTGTGAGCCCCTCTGAGAATCCAAGGAAAGTTATGAACACTCTCCCCAGAAAAACGCACCTATGCACACACAACACAGACTTTTCCGTACAATTTCAGGGAGCTCACAGAATCCTGCCACTAAACTGCCATTTTAGATTCCTTAATTAAGTGGATATTAACGTCAAAGACTCCTTATTGCTTCCGAGCAGCAAACCTCAACAGGTCACAGGAAATTCCCAGCGCTGATCTTTAGTGCAAGGGTCAGAGTCCAAACCTGGCGTCCCGACAGCAGCTCCTCTGAGATGCAAATTGCCCTCCGCCCTTCGGGCCCAGGGCGCCTATTGTTCTTCCCCGCCGCATTTCAGAGCCGACCCCTCACCCTGGCGGGGGGAAGGGCGCTGCAGGGGAGAAAGAGAGTTTCTAAGTGGAAGCAGAGGGCTCTGGTAGGTTCTAAGATCACTTGTAAACTGTGGCAACCCTGCTCGTGACTTAGTTCTCTCAGGCTCCCAGTCGGTAAGCAACAAGCCCTAACTACCATTACGACCCCTGTTCCTTGTCTTCTGTAACTGGAACGAGGGATAAAACGGGAGGCTGTCCCACTGCTCTTTCAGGAAGAAAGACTGTCCTGTCACGAGGTGAAGCGCTCAGGCCCAGGGGCTAGCCACGTGACTTCGTATAACTCTTGTAACCGTCCGAAGCCTGTTTTGCCTTAGGAAGTATGGGAGTAGCAGCACAGACCTCATACTTTCCCTGCGCGAGGGAGAGGTGACCAAATCGCCTACACAATGTGTTGCACCTAGAAGCGCCGGTGATTGTTAGCGGTTAGGTGTTAATATTAAGGAGCAACTCAGGCCAAGGACGCCGCGGGGCTGGCGTCGCTGCGGGGGGTGGAAAGCTGAGCGCGGGGGAGCTCGGAGCTTGCGGCCCCCACCCCACGCCCCGAAGCCCGGCTGTGTGCGGACGCCTTCACCCTCCAGTCTAGGTGGTCCATGGCTTCTTTGTGTTCTAGAGCTCTCCATGACAAACGCAGACACCCTGGAGGGCTCCACCGCCTTCCCTCCCTCCAGCGCGGGTTAGGACTCCCCCACCCACGAATGGCTCCGTCCCCGGGCCAAAAATCAGTAGACCCAGACAACCTGAAGGGTTGGTTCGGCCTTTTCTTTCATTCTTTTGATTAGAAACAGTCCCAGAGGCGACGCGATTTGCCCGAAGTCTGCAACTTCCTGGAACTGGAAACCAATCGGAAGACTTCCGCGTCGCGGCTCTTTCCGCCGTGATCAGGTTACCCAGCGCCTCGGGACCTGCTTTTGAAAAGGAGAGGTCGACCTGGGAGAGCCGCTGAAAGAGATACTCTTCGGAATCGGTAACTGCTTATGGCAGGCGGTGAGAGAGTGGGGGTGATACAGTGTGGAACCTGCGTCCCCCCAAAACATAATGTCAACAATTTCAAATTGCTTTCCGAGGTCCCGAATTTTAGGGGGTGCATCTTCCAGGGGGGGCCTGGGAACTTACCTGTTTTGTTTACCCGCCCAAGTGCCTAATGCAGAGAAGTTCCCTAATATTTGCCGAGCGGATGACTGCACAGCCGAATGAGCCCCGTTCCATCATAGGGATGTAGGAGGATTTGCGGAGCCAAGCCCCACCTGGGAGGCACCTAAGTCCTTGCCAGTTTTTCTCAATTATGGCTCTGCAACGAATATCCTCTGTGCATAAATCCTTGACTGCATCTCTTGATTATTTCCTCAGGATATTTTCCTCGAAGTGGGATTACTGGGTTGAAGGGTATGCACATATGTAAGGCTCTTGATTCAGAGTCCCTCCAGCCGCGCCAGAATGAGTGAGTCAGCTTCCCAGCAAGCTGGCCAAAACTCGGTATCATCGGCCTTCGTTTTTATTTCTGTCTCTCTTTTTTCTTTGCCATCTTGATAAGATAAAAATGATATCCCATTTTATTTGCATTTCTTTGTGGACTAATTAGGTGGAGATTGGACTGACTTTAAAGAAATATTCTTAAGGAGCACCGAGAAATCCTGTGTGGAAAAGGAGACCGTGACAGCAGGCACATTCTGCCCAGTGAGGTGAAACCAAAGGGCTCCAATGGTCTGGTGTGATTTGACCAGAAGATGTAAACACATTTGAGCCTTGCTCCAGAGGCTTCCCCTGAGCAAGGGAGGGGAAGCTGTGACTTACTAGCTTCCCTATGTTTGTTATTTTTTGTTATTTTCATTTCCTGATGAGGAGTAAATGTTATAAAACAAATGAAAACCCTGTGTAATTATCTTTAAGGACAGCAAGAAAAAGTAGAAGTGGGAAAACTAGTTCACTTTAACGTCAAGGGAAAGGGGGAGGGGGGAGGGGTGAAGTTTGAAGCCTGTTTCCAGGCGGTGGGAGGGAAGTCCCTGAAGATGGGGCTGGCAGTGGGGCGGGGAGGGAGTGAGCAAGAGGCTTCCCAGGGCTCTGGAGACTTCCTTCTGGAAAGACTGCTATGTGTTTGTAGCGCTCATGAGGCCTGTGGTCCCTGGGGACCTGGAAAGGGCGTTTAATGGACTTTTGAGGATCAAAGTTAGATTGCCAGGGACAAAGGAAGGTTGTGAGGAAATGGAGGCCACTGCATCTCCGGCTGTGCTCCGGGAATGGGGAGAAGGTACCTGTGGCATTTTCCCCGGACAACGGGAGATGGTGGTCCCTAGAGCTTTTGTGGGCTGTGAAACGGTGGGCGCTTCTCCCCCAGTCTGAGCCGCTCCCCAGCTCTTACGATATCCGCCAGTTTCTTTTATAAACCACACCCGAGAGGATAACTGATTTGCCAATGTTTACAAGCAGTTTTATTTACTAATCTAGCTCTCATTTACTGTCAACTAAATTTATAGTCCTAATTACAGTCCTCAGCATTTTCCTGATAATAAACATACAGGATGTGTTTTATGTTTGTTTGTTTGTTTGTTTTTAACTGTGGGGGAGTTTATTTTCTTGATTACTTTAAATTTCCTATTAAAGTCTTAAATTTAACCATCAGCTTCTCACAGCAATCTATGAACTTTTCTGCCACTTTAATTCTTCTAAAAGGGCTCAAGCCAAATGCGAACCAGGGGTTCTTAGAGGTTTCAGTGAATGATTTCAAAGCCTTGTCACACTTCAAAATCACTTGGCGGCTTTCAAAAAATTAGTTTTCCCTCCCTCTTGGGAGACTAATTTTTGTAGGGCTGGGACATACTCAGAAACTAGTAGTTTTGAAAAACCTCCTCGGTGATTCTTAAGTTGCTGCTATAAAAGCCAGTTTTGGGAAACTGTTGTCTAAATGCTAAATCTATTTTGCCTGTCTTTGTTTGTTTGTTTTTATTTAAAGAAACTCATGCTTGTGGAGCAAGCAGGGAAGGGGCTGGGGGTGGGGGTAGAGAATCTCAAACAGTCTCCACGCTGTCAGAGCAGGGCTCTCACCCATGAATTATGGAATCGTGACCTGAGCCAAAACCAAGAGTCGGACGTTTAACCAACTAAACCACCCAGGCACCCCTATTTTGTTTGTCTTTTAGTGAAATTTGGAAATGGCAGCTTTAACTTCCAAAATGTTAAATAATGCTTTGCATTTCCAGAAAATACTCTTTTTTTTTCACCTCCATCGCCACCCACCCAGGGCTTGAACTTCCTGAACCCTTCAGTCCTTCCTTACCTAACACTTGATGCCAGATGATGCCATTGTTTTCACCAATCGGTGTCCCCTCTGGTTTTCCTAGATTCCTGCTTTCTCCCTGTGGCAGCATATTTTGGACTTTCTTTTGTGAATGACAGTTGGCCTTTCTTCCTGTGCTTTCTTAAGCCCTGCTGCTCTTCAAGGTGTCCTGGATACTTGAGGTAACGGACCAGGCGCCATAGAATCCGCTCCCACAACTGGCATAAGGTGCTGTGACTCTCAGATCTTCACCTCTCACTGTTTCACTGGGAAGTCTCCAGGTCCCCATATTTCAACTACCTACCAAGCATTTACTGTTAGATATCCCACAAAGCACCTCAGACTCAGTGTTTCTCAAATATTACATCCCTAGCTATGTTGTTTCTGTGAGGTTTTTTGTTTGTTTTGGGTTTTGTTTTGTTTTGTTTTAGTAATTTCACCCAACATGGTGCTCGAACTCACGACCCTAAGATCAAGAGTCACACACTCTTCCTACTGTGCCAGACAGGTGCCCCTGTTCTTTGTGTTTTTTATCTCAGTGAAGGGCTCTACCACATTAGTCAAGCTAGAAACGTGGGGGTAACCCCATTCATTCATTTAAAACCACTATTCTAGGCACTGGGGATAACAGAAACTACAAAAAGTCGTGCCCTCCAAACACTTGTATTCCAGAAGGGGAAGACAGAGAGTAAGCAATCAGTCCCCAAATCTAAGAGATTCCAACTTACTATTTTTTTAAAGGTGAGCCAGCTTTTTTTTTTTTTTTTTTATATTTATTTTTGAGAAAGAGCAAGTGGGGCAGGGGCAGAGAGAGAGGGGGACAGAGGATCAGAAGCAGGTTCTATGCTGACAACAGAGAGCCCGATGTGGGGCTTGAACTCACAAGCCACAAGATCATGAATGGAGCTGAAGTCAGACACTCAACCGACTAAGCCAGGCAGGCACCCCCAGATTCCAACTTCTAATATTTCTAGACTCTGTCTCTCCAGTCACCACCTTAGTTCAAACCCTTGATGGCCTCCCTCTTTCTCTTACTCCCTCCAGTCCATTCTCCCCACAGCAGTGGGGAGCTGAATCTTAAATTGTAGCCTCTAGCTTTAAGCTTTCCATCCCTCCAGGAGAGAGTCTTTCTTTGCAAATCTGGGTTAAAGGGTTTTATAGCCTCTAGGCCCTGCTGGCCTTTCCATCACTGTCTCCACCCAGGTGAGCCACACTCTCCTCAGGCCACACTGAATTATAGCTGCAGGCTTCCCATACCTGCCATTCCACGCCTTCTCTCCTCCTTAGCTGACTCCTGTCTGCTTTGCAGGTCTTAGCTCAGGTACTATGACAGGCAGCTTCTGAGGTGGCCCCCACTGATCCCTGGCTCCTCATATCCAGCCCTTGGGATTCTGAAGAAAGGAATGTGGCAGAAGCTGCCTTGTTGTGAACTGCTCTGTGATGAAGGCCATGTGACAAGGAGCAGAGGGAAGCCTCCGGCCAAAAACCTGTGAGGAACTGAATCCTTCCAGCAGTGATGTGAGTGAGCTTGACACAGGGGTCCCCCCCCCCCAGCTGGGCCTTCAGATGAGATGGCCACCCCAGCAGTCAGCATTAACCGCAACCTCATGGAAGACCTTCAGCCACGAGAGGCAGCCAGTTAAGCCATGCCTGGATTCCTGACCGCCCCCGCCCCAAAAAAAACCTGTGAGATAATAAATGTTTGTTGTCTTAAGCAGCTATGTTTTTGTTAATTTGTTACACAGAAATAGATAACAAATAGACTTCTGGACCCCTGCCTCTCCTCCACACCAATTCAGTGCCCTTCTGAGTTATAGGGCCAATGGTATCTCCACCTGTCATCCCCAGTATTTAGCCCTTAGTATTATAATTAGGGATCTATGCATGTCTGCACCCCTAGATTATGGGCTCTACCAGGAAAAGGAAGAGAGGATAGTAGGATGTTAACTTGATGTTAATGCCTGCTTTGTGTCCTATCAGTGGAATCCTGGTGTTTATTTAACACATATCCTACTATTTTCCCTCTCAAGACTCTGAATCCCTGCTCTGCTTTGGCCACGCTTTTGTACAGCCACAGTGTCCACAGTGATAGCCCCAAAGTGCAGCTGTAACCCCAGGAAGACCCTCTGGCCCGCTGGAGCCAAGCCTCCCTGCCCTCTCCTCCCAGAGACACTTGTGTGCACGCACACACACTCACTCACATTTCGGGCCCACTGCCCTCTACTCGAGAGTGGGTGGAGTCACTCCTTGCTCCTTACACACACACCCTCAGGCTACACTTTTGTGGGTTTTCTGAATGAAAGGTGGGAGGGAGAGCCACCTTCTGCTTTGAACTGCCCAGTTCCTCCACCTTTATTTGCAGCCAACTGAACTGTTCTGGGAGGACATGGGTGTGAGTCCCCTGGGGGAAAAAAAAAGGAAAAGAAAAAGAATGCAAGTACTTCTGGCTGCTTTCATTTTCTGGTGTCTCAACCCACAGGCCACTCGCTATCTGACTCAACCCTGAGATCCGAATGAGGTGCTACCTCTGGGTTCCCAGAGTGCTCTGTGGCACCTCCCTTGGGGCAGATAACAGCGCTGTCCTCTGAGCTCCTGTGCACTCTCCTGCCCTTTGTTAGACAAAGGACAGTGCCCTTGGCCTCCTGGTGGCCCTTCTGTTACCCTGTGTCAGCTCTACATACAAGGGCGGCAACTGCCCCAGACCCCCCAGGCACACTTCCTACCACCCTCCATCCCCCATCCCCTCAACCAATCTACCAACGTGTCTGTTGTGTCCAAGCTGGATGGATAAAATTTTTTAAAGACACGCCTGGGTATGAACACACCTCTTTCTAGTTAAGAAGTTTCTAATAACATTGCACCTCTGGCGTGTGCTTCTGTCCTGTCCGCCTTCCTCCGGCACTCAGGGGCAGATTTCCTCTTGGCCTTCCTTCTGTGACTGCTTTCTGCTCAGCTGCTCATGTCGCTAACAAGGTTATACCCATCAACTGTGCTCTAGACGTGTCATAGTATGATAACAGGAAGGACCCGGACTTGGGGGTGACAGATCTGCCACTTACTGTATTTGATCCTGGCTGGGTACCCAAACTAGGCCTCGTCCTCCAATTGGGTGTACTAATAAGCTGTTTCCCTCTATTGTTCTGAGATTAAATTAAATAAGCTGTGCGAAGCATGTAGTAGTAGTAGTAAGTGTTCAATAATGGCTTCGTGTGTGTGTGTGTGTGTGTTTTAAGTTTATTTATTTTGAGACAGCACAAGCAATAGAGGGGAAGAGAGAGAGGGAGAGAGAGAGAGAGACAGAGACAGAGAGAGAGACAGAGAGAATCCTAAGCAAGCTCCACACTATCAGTGTAGAGCTGATGCAGGGCTCAAACTCATGAACCGTGAAATCATGACCTGAGCCGAAGTCCAGAGCCAGACGCTCAACCGACTGAGCCACCCAGGCGGCCCAAGTTCTTGTATATTTCCAAAAAAAAAAAAAGACGTCAACAATCTTTGTAATTTTTCCTTGAAAATGCAGGAAGCTAAAGATTGTTAATGTCTAGTTGAAAAAGTGCTACATTCGTTTTATTTGTCTTTTTGGCAGGAGATAGAGTAGGAGAAAGTTGAGGGCGATGCTAGGGTACCGCTGGCTTCCTGGTTTTTGATCGGACTCTGCTGCTGTTGTGGAGAAATGCTGTGGAAACCAGCTGCTCAAATGCCCAAGGAATGGATGTGCCTGAACCTGCCACTGACTCCCAGGTGGTAAGGTGTTTGTCATGCTTGTGTTCCAGTCTCTGTGCCTCTGCTCTGGCTGTCACCGTGGAGAGCAAAGTGCCCCCATCATGAGTTCCCTTCCTGACATTATCTCATCAGGTTGATATGTGAATTAAAGGAGATAATGAATATAAAGAAAATAATCCAGTGTCCAGAACAGAGGTCAGCAAACTTCATTCAGCCCCTAGGACAAATCCAGCCCTGCCACCTGGTTATTTCTTTTATTTTTTTAATTGAAGTATAGTTCACATACAGTGTCATATTACTTTCAGGTGTACAATACAGTGATTCAACATTTCTATACATGTCTCAGTGCTCACATCATGATAAGTATATTCTTTTTAAGTTTATGTATTTTAAATTTTTTTCTTTTTAACGTTTTATTTATTTTTGAGACAGAGACAGAGCATGAACGGGGGAGGGGCAGAGAGAGAGGGAGACACAGAATCGGAAGCAGGCTCCAGGCTCTGAGCCATCAGCCCAGAGCCCGACGCGGGGCTCGAACTCGCGGACCGCGACATCGTGACCTGAGCCGAAGTCGGCCACTTAACCGACTGAGCCACCCAGGCGCCCCAAGTTTATGTATTTTGAGAGAGAGAGAGCGAATGTGCGATCAGGGAAGAGGCAGAGGCAGAGGCAGAGGGAGGGGGAGAGAGAGAATCCAAAGCAGACTCCATGCTATGGAGCCCGACACGGGGCCCGATCCCACAAACCCTGAGATCATGACTTGAGCTGAAATCAAGAGCCAGACCCCTAACCAACAAAGCCACCCAGGTACCCCATAGTAAGTGTACTCTTGATCCCTTTGTCTACTTCAGCCCTGCTCCTACCTGCCTCCCCCTGCCACCTGTTTTTGTATGACCCATGAGCTAAGAAATGTTTTCACGTTTTTAAATAGTTCAAAAAATTTTGAAAGAATAAAATTTTGTGACACCTGAAAATTATATGAAATTCAAATGTAAGTGTTCAAAAAAACCAAAGTTTTATCGGAACACTGTCAAGCTCATTCATTCATTGTCCACGGATGCTTTTGTGCTTTTCTGGGATGAGTAGTCGCAACAGGGTATGGACTGCAAAGCTTAAAATATTTGCTATCTGACCCTTTACAGAACAAATTTGCCAAGGGGCGCCTGGGTGGCTCAGTCGGTTAAGCGTTCGACTTCAGCTCAGGTCATGATCTTGCGGTTCGTGAGAGTGGTGTCAACTCAGAGCCTGGAGCTTGCTTCCAATTCTGTGTCTCCCTTCCTCTCTGCCCCACCCCCACTTGCACTCCGTCCTCTGTCTCTCAAAACTGAATAAACGTTAAAAAAAATAATAATAAACAAGTTTGCCAAAAGCTCCAGTTGAGGTCCAGCAGTGATCATGAGAGTTATATGGAGCAAGACTTTTATTAATCAGTTAACCTAGCAGTCTCCACCTTTGGCCACAGTTCAGAACCTTCCTTAGGTGCCCCATTACACTTCCTAACTGGTTCTCCTTTACAACTGCAGCTTATCCGGTAACAAAGCAAGTATGAAGTTTATATTTCCAAATGCAAACCTGGTCTCATATGTTCAGGTTTATGTTTATCTTATTTAATTTCCACAGCAGTCCTATGACAGTGGTATTATGACCCTAGTTTTACAGATGAGGACCCTAAAGCCCATAAAATTTAGGTAATTTGCCAAAAAATGATATAGCTTGGGAAATGGCAGTAATAAGTTTTCTGAGGCAGTTTCAGTAAGTATTCTCACCACGCACGCTGCCTCTCTCTGCCTCTCTGGCTTTGTTTATTCTATTCTGTATGACCCTTGGTCACTTCCTGTTTGGGGTGTGCACCCCAATCCCACACGGAAATCAAACATCAGTCCCCTGTCTACCAAGATGAATGGCTAATTCTCTGGTCGACTCTAATTCGCTGAAGGGTAAAAGCTAACCTCAGCTACTCCTTCCACTCCTAGGTAACATTTTAATCCCAGCGTATTTCAACGCTATCCTTCTGGAACCTACACCGCTGGCTTTTGCCGGGGGGTCTCTCTGTTGGCGGACACTATCTGTGGGAAGAGAACACAATGGCGGGTTGATAGGAATTTCTATTTGGACAAGTGTGACTCTATTAAAATCACACTATGCAGACTCTCACCTTTTCACAGGGCACTTGTGTAATCACATATGTGTTCATTTTGACAAAATGAAAAATGTTCTTCCTTTGTACTTTTCCATTTGGGTGCCTCATGCTGGCTAGTAATGCCAACTTGTAGCAAAGGAAAGGCCCCGAGATAATGTTAAATTCAACGGTACAGTATTTACACCAAGCTTAGTAGTAAACCTTGGTGTTATTTTTTTTTCTTCATCTTTCTTATAGAATCTAGACTTATTTTGTCTCTATTTTCATAGTCCTTTTTAGACCGTTACTTCAAATCAGTCTTTTCCCTTCTGGATACAGTTAATTTCTCCTGCATGGAGCCCATCCCCATGTGGCCACTCAGAAGCCAGGACAGGCCAAGGGGAGAAGAGCACTGAGTTCGTTTGTAGCATTGGCTTTGAAGCAACGACTTCCAGTGACTATGCTTTCAGGAAGTGTGCACTATACTTCTGGGGGCCCAGTGCCAGTTGAAGAGCCTTAAAGACCCAGTTGAAGGTGTCTTGCTAAGTAAGTTTCTGCTTTCCTGGAAAAGCAAGTTTTAAATAGTAAATGATTTTAAAGAAGCTCGTTAGGAAAGGCATATTTTACCTCCTTTCCTGTCATCATTATAATAGAGGATTCAATCAAGTTTAATTTATTCAGCCAGGTGCCTATGGACGCTGCCTCGTTTGTTTGGCTTTGTTTTCACAAAATCCCTTGTCAACTGTGTTCCCAGCGTCAGTGAGCTAATCCTTCCCCTCTGTCAGATCCATGGTAGACAAAGGCCACTAACACAAAGTCTCCACAATGAGAACGGCAGAGGATCTATTAATCTGTCAGTTGCCTGTGAATTATGGCCAAGATATTTGCCCAACATATGGCACAAGGTTATCACGTTGTAAAAGCCACTCATTTGAAGCCAAACATCCATGCATGCACACAGACGCTCATAACTACTTAGTGTATAAAAACATTATGCCCAAGGACAAGTCTTCTTGGGGATTTGAAGCTACCACTAAATAACAGTAGAGTTAATCTATTGGGGGTGTTTTATTTTCTATAGCATAAAAATAAATTTGAGATGAAATAAAATCACAGCAGCTTTCAGGGATAATGTAGATAAACAGCCGCATTTAGTTCTAATCCTCAGGACTGAGGGGCATGGTCCTCTGACAGGAAAGAGTTCTATAACCAGAGTCCAACTCATCCGTGAGGACACTTCAATGGGAAGAAACAATGGGATATCATGGAGGTGGGTGCCACCTGGCCTTCAGTCAGGGCCAGGAAGTTTAGTTCTCACCTTCGCAGATGCGGAATCTTAATCAGTAGCCCAAACAGGACTCAGATACTAACTCACTAACGAAGCTCAAAGATAGGAATATATAAAAGAGAATGCCACATTATTCATTCCCAATGAAAAATACAACTGCCCAACTTTAAAGGGATTGAGTCAGCCTAATCAAAGAATTCTCCCCCCCCCCCACCCCCCCCCTCCCCCGCCAGTAAAAGAGACCCATAGCAGAACATTCCTGTGTGAGCCAAAGCTTACGGTGGGCATGCCCCTTGGGGGACGGTGGTTGCTGGGTAGAGGAGAGAAGTGGCCACAGTGGAGCTGATACAATGGGAGTAGCGTTAACCACTTTCAGAGTCCCGGAATTGTTTTTTGTTGTTTTTTTTTTTTTAATTTTTTTCTTTAACGTTTATTTACTTTTGAGAGAGAGAGAGACATAGCGTGAGCGGGGAAGGGTCAGAGAGAGAGAGGGAGACACAGAATCCGAAGCAGGCTCCGGGCTCCGAGCTGTCAGCCCGGAGCCTGACGCGGGGCTCGAACTCACAAGCTGTGAGATCATGACCCGAGCCGAAGTCGGACGCTCAACCAACTGAGCCACCCAGGCGCCCCCCGGAATTGGTTTTGAACTCCCACAGGGAGTCAGGTATAGTCCGAAGCTGGTCAAAAGGTATAGGGAGGTTTTATGAGAAACTCTATGTGATTCTGACAAAAGGCCATTCAGAGTTAGAAAAGGGGCCCTGTGTTCACTTCCTGGGGCTATGTAACAAAGTACCACAAACTGCGTGGCTTAAGAAAACACAAATTTATTTTCTCACAATTCTGGAGGCTAGAAATTCAAAATCAGGGCATTGGCAGGGGTGGTTCCTTTTGAGGCATGGTGGAACGATCTGTTCCACGCCTCTCTCCTTGCTGCTGGTGACAGGTGGCAATCCTTGGCGTCCCTTGGCATATAGATGCGTCACTCCAATCTCTGTGCCTCCTTCTTTACACAGTGTTCTCCCTGACCACACTCTAGTCAGGCTCCCAACTTTCTTCTCAACAGGGCCTCAACTTCCAAGTTCCATGTCCTTCTTTGGGTCACCCCATTTTAGCCAGAATTTTCACCCTCAACATCTGATTGGGTCTGTCATCCTCCGTCACCCCCCCCCCCCCGCCCCCCCAGGTGATGTCTGCCTCCACTGGGCCGCCTGCAGCAAGAATCCTGTTAGGTTAGCCTAGCAAAAAATTCCCTCCTTACCTCTGATGTTTTTTCCTAGTAATTGTCCATCCACTGACCCCCACCCTGCTCCCTGGCTATAAATTCCCACTTTGCCTTGTGTTCCGGGTCAAGATTAATCTCTCTCCTGCCAAAACCCCATTGCAGTGGTCTCTACACCTACTGCCATAATACCCCGGAATGAAATCTCCCTTCCTATTATTGTTTAACAAGTATCATGACTAATATTTTCTTATAAGGACACCAGTTACATTAGATTACTGGCTCACACTACTCCAGTGTGACCCCATCTTAACTAATTATATCTGCAATGCCCTTATTTCCAAATAAGATCACGTTTTAATGGGTGTCTGGGTGACTCAGTCACTTAAGCATTGGACTCTCTCTCTCTCTTTTTTAGAGACTCTTTTTCATTTATTTATTTATTTATTTATTTTGAGAGAAACAGAGCACAAGTTGGGCAGGGGCAGAGAGAGAGGGAGAGAGAGAATCCCAAGTAGACTCTGCACTGTCAGTACAGAGCCTGATGCAGGGCTCAAACCCATGAAGCTGTCAGATCACGACCTGAGCTGTAAGCAAGAATCGGACACTTAACTGACTGAGCCACCCAGGTGCCCCAGCATTGGACTCTTGATCTCAGCTCCAGGGTCATGAGTTCACACCCTGTGTTGGGCTGTGTGCTGGGTGTAAAGCCTACTTTAAAAAATGCATTTTGAGGTACTGGGGGATTAGGACCTCAACGTATCTTTTTTTTTTTTTTTTTTTTTTTTTTTTTTTTAATACACTCCATGCCCAATGTGGGTTTTGAACTCAACAACCCTGAGATCAAGAGTCACATGCTCTACTGACTGAGGCAGCCAGGCACTCCCTCAACATGTCTTTTTCAATTCAACCCATAGCCATTCAACCCATAACAGGAAGCCTCACTGCTGTACACATAAAACATAGTGTAATAGACATTCTAATGTCACCTCATACACTTTTTCCCCCTCTTCTGGTAGTATTCCTTGCTCATTTCCTCCCGTGGGAGAGTATTATTGCCCAGCCCTTTACACCTGTGACTCCATACCCCCAGCTGCACAGCACTGAGATGTCACTCAAGCAGGGCAAGTAATGTCCTCCCTCAGATTTTTCTACGTAGAGCTAATAGAGGGAAAGCCCTTACTCTCTGGGATGTGGGGTTTGTGCATGAAACCCCAGACCTGCTGCAGCTATGTCCCCAAATACATGGAGAAAACTTATCTGCAGGAGGTGAAAATGAAGCCAAGAGGAAGAAAAGAGCTGAGACGAGGGACAGAGAGCCAAGGCCAGATAGCTTAGAGGTTCTTGCTTCTAGCTTTTCCCAGCGCTCAGCCCCAGCTCTTCCAGGGTCACGACACTAATCATGCCCGCTTTGTGTTCGGACAAGTTGGAGTTGGTTCTATGACTTGGAAGGAAAGGAGTCCTAGGAGATTCATGCAGCATAGTGAAGATAAAAGAGACAGAGCATTAAGGGAATCTTGAGGGCTTTACCTTGTGGGAACCCCCTGAGAGCCCCCAAGGAGGAGGACATCCTCCCAGAGGAGCAGTGGGGCTGGGTGGAGAAGAGAAGTGGACTCTGAAAAATACTTGGTGACACTTTGGGGGGCTGAGGCATGTATCTCTATAGAGGAGCCACTCAATCAGGAATTTTGGTGTTAAAGTTCAGCTGGACTTTGTTATGCCCCCGGGGACCTGAAGAGATTTCCATTAGAAATGAGAGGACTATCAAAAGACTAGTTGACCTGGAGTGACTGGCTGTCTCAGTCAGTTGAGCATCCACCTCTTGGTTTTGGATCAGGTCATGATCTCATGGTTGTGAGACCGAGCCCTGCATTGGGCTATGTGCTGGGCACGGAGCCTGCTTAAGATTCTCTCTCTCCCTCTGCCCCTCACTAATGCATGCACTCTCTCTCTCTCTTTCTAAAAAAAAAAATAATAATTTGAAAAAACATTGAAAAAAAAAAAGAAAGAAAAGAAAAAGACTAGTTGACGAGTCTAGAATCCTAGCAAGGTGGACCTACACAAGCTATATGACATAAATATTTACTGGTGTCAAGCTCTGATGTCTGTTTTCACAGTGTAATATGCCTATCAGGAAGATATTAATTTATTCATCATTCAACAAATATTTATTAAGGGCCTATTATGTCTCAGGTGCATTGTAAGGATGAGTAGTGGTACACAAAAGACATGTAATTTCTGCTCCCATGGAGCTTTCAGTCTATGGGGGAACATATATTCAACAACAAATAAATACTCTAGTAAATGTATAACTACCAATTATAGTATTATAAAGGAAAGTTATGGGAAGAAATTATGAGAGACCTATACTACTTTTTTAAGATTTTATTTTAATTTTTTTAACTGATAATTTATTAAAAAGGTTGATTTAAGTATCTGCAATGGTGACTTCAACCTCGACTCCTGACTCAATACTGATGGAAGTAATCTGTTTGACAATATCAGGACTGTGCAAATCAATGAGTCGCTTGTGGATCCTCATCTAAAAACGATCCCAAGTCTTAGAACCTTCACCACAAGGAGTTTTGCTTGTAGTGATTCTCAGAATCTCGGTAGGCATCCAAACTGGTCCTTTCACTCTGAGATTCTTTTCTTTTGTGCCTCTGATAAAGTCAACACATACCTTCTCCAAAGATTTTATGTTGTGACTGGTTAGAGTAATTCTAATTCAGTGAATCTCCACCTTTGGTTCCACAGGTGTCTTCCTGGTGTCTTTAAAAGCCATGGCTGCGGCCTGGCTTCCTGACCGACTTGTTCCTTGGCCAGAGTGAACAGCTGTGAGTCAGCAGAGATTTTATTTTTAAGTAATCTCTACACCCAATGTGGGGCTCAAACTCACAACCCTGAGATCAAGAGTCGCATGCTCTACCAATTGGGCGAGCCAGATACCCCAAGAAACCTACTTTACATCAGAAGGTTGAAAAAGGCCTGAGGAGAAAGTATCGAGACTCGCAGGTTGAGTAGAAGTTTGTCAGACAACAAATGTATGGGGAGAGGAATGAAAGGCAAGGCAAGGGAAGGAAAGAGAATTCCATGCGAGGGAAATAGTAGATGCAAAGACCCTATAGCCAGAAAGAGCTTGACTAGAAAGGAAGGCAAAGTATAGCTGAAGTGTAATAAGAGAGGGAAGAGAGTGGCTTGAAAAGAACCCAGAGACATAGACAACAGGCCTATGTAAGGGCTCCCGATTCTATCCTAACTGCCACTATAGGACAGAAAACCTTTCCACAGCAGAAAGCCACTGAAAAGCTTTAATTAATGTTCCAAATTACCTTCAAAGAAAAAAAGAATTAATTGAAGGACAAGAGAGAAAAGAGAGACCAGTTAGGAGGTGATTTGCAGTAGTTCAGAGGAGAGGAGATGGCAGCTTGGAGTAGGTGGTGGTAGAGAGGTCTGGATTTGAGCTACACGTGGGAGGTGGAACTGAGGGCACCAGGCCTGGTGTGGGCACAGTAGGTGCTGGAGAGGGAGCCATCAAGAATGACTTTCAGGTTACTGGCCTGAGCTTCAGGCAGTTGGTATTGCCATTAACTGAATTGAGAAATAATGAAGAAGGATGTTGCAAGGAGAAGGGCAAGGAAGATCAAAGAGTGGTTTTGGTTTTAACATGTTAGGTAGAAGATGCCTGTAGCACTTCCAAGTGGAGATACCAAGTACCAGTCAGATATGTGAGTCTCCCATGATACATGAAAGATGGGAGCTGGTGGTATATAAATCTGTGAACCACTTGAAAAACAATAGGATGAGACTACGTAAGAAGGGGGCCTAGGGACTGAGATTGGAGGAACTCCTTACACTTAATTGTTTGGTACAAGCCAATGTGTTAACAGTGGAGACTGAAAAGCTACCACCAGGCAGTGGCAGAAACACCAAGAGCGTAGTGCCACAGATTCCAAAAAGAGAATGTCAGAAGGAGCCACTGGTCACATGTATCAATGGCTGAGAAGTCCAGTAGGATGAGGATGGAAATGTGTATTGGCAAACAGGACTTTTGATGGACCTCATCGAGAGTTTCCCCAATGGAGCCTTGAGGGCATAAGCTAGACTGGATGGGATGAAAAGTGAATGGGAGGTGGGCAATGGAGTCAGCATGGGTAGACAATGCTTTCAAAATCTGTATTTACTGTGGGGAGTAGAACAATGGGACAGAAACTCTAAAGGGAATGTGAGGTCGAGAAGGGCAGATTTAAAGATGGGAGTTACTGCCACATATGTGACTACAGATGGGGATAATTTCAATTGAGTAAGGGAATAAGATACAAGAGACTGAAGAGGACACACTCTCCTCCAGGGCTAAGGTGGGCAACATCTACCTCCAGTTTCACTCTACTTTTATTGCTGATCCACAACCTTCCCTCTTCACTGACTCCTTCAGATTGACATAAGAATGCTTCACTTGCATTAATATTTTTCATTTTCTTTATTTAAACTGTGAGTCAGGATCTTCAAAGGAGACAGCATATCTTTACATTCATTCCATTGCAAGTTGATTTTATAGTTTAGCTCCTTGGAAAGTATTTCCATCTTTCTTAGGTACTATATTGATAAAAAATGTTCTGTCCCAATGTACCAACTCTATTCCATAGGTGATTGCCTAAGTGGCATGATTGGAATAACCTAGTAAAGTTTATTCTTGCCCCAGAGTATCACTCAGTAAGAATTAATAATAATTAATTTAAGGATAGGACTTACCTTTAAAAAGCGTCTTAATTTCATAGATATTACCTCATTTAATCTTCATAAGAGTTGTAAGGTAGGTTTTGTTATCTCCATTTAGAAATGAAGAAACTGACACTACATTACGAGATGTTAAGTGATTTGCAAGATTTCAGAGTTAATAAATGGCAGATCTTGGGTAGTCTACATCCAAAGTTTTAAGAAAACCTCTAGTTGGATCTTTACATATATAGACCTTTACATACATGAGACCTATATAGATCTCATGGACCTTGAGATTGATATAGAAGGTGAGATAATCCACAGATGTTCTGGCCACATTCCTCAGCCCTGAGCCACTAGGAGCAGGAGTAGGGAGGGAAAATGGAAGCAAGAAAGCACAAATCTAAAGTTCAGCTGGCTCAGTCAGAAGAGCCTGTGACTCTTGATCTCAGGGTTTTGAGTTCAAGCCCCATGTTGGGTGTAGGGATTACGTAAATAAATAAATTATTATTATTTTTTAATCTGCTCTGAAACGCACTTTCACGTGCCCTGAATTCATCACTTGGGAATCTTTCATGGATCAACTGTCATTTCACATAATTCAGCTCATGTCCTCACAAGTCAAAATGAGACTGAGAAACAACTTGGTTCCTGTGGACAATCAGACTGAACTCATGCATTTATTAACTGCAATTAACCAGGACAGGCTTATGTTATTCCTCTTCTTGTTCCAGCACATAGGGCGGAGGGTAGAATAAAAATCTTCTGCAACTTAATTTTCTGAGAATGGTGTTTGAAGTTGGGATGAGATAATGGATATGAAATCTCCTTGAAAATGATACCACAACATTGCTGCGTGATACAGTCTTGGTGGTGTTGGAAGGGATCTGGCAGCTCATTGTACGATCTCAGAGTTAGGACCTTGTGAGCCAGTGACTCTGTCTCCTACAGAAGGTGACGGGGATGTTGTGGCTCCTGCATCCCCCAGCTGCAGAGCTCCACTTGCCAAATGACCCACCCCTCTTCCACCACACCAAGAAGATTCAAACAGAAAGCGGTAAAAACAGCCCGGAGGCCCAAGTTGATTCTTTCTTGTTTGTAGTAAGTGAACAAATGTTTGGGGAAATGTCCACTGTGTAGGTAAGCTGTAGGAAGACTCCACACTTAGTGATAGGTAAACCAAGAAGAGGCGTTCCTTTCGCAGGAAATTGCCCTGGTAAACTAGACAAAATGAAGGTTTGTAATGCAGCTTGATTAAAGGATCAATATTTGGATTCAAAAGGAGCAGAGTACAATCTCATTTCCATCACTTACTAGCTGTGAGACTTTAACTTCATTTCTCTTAAGTTTATTTTGCTCGGTGATAAGATGGGTATGATAATAATAATGCTTAGCTCACGGGGATAAGTAAAGAGATAAAGCAGATGAAAGGAATGATGTAGATGAAAGGTGCCTGGGGCCTTCCGTAATGGGGGCTAATATCAAACATTAATTCCCTCCCTCCTTCACCCCTAGTTTAGCCACCATCTACAGGTGCAATTTAAACACCCTGAGGAAAGGTTGAGGAATCAAGTGAGGTGTTGAAAACAGTTTCTCCAGAGCGGATAAAGCGCGCTGGTCTGGAGACCTGGGACGTAGTGGGTGTACTGGGGGCTTGGTTCCCCTGGGGCTGTAGAAAGCCATATGCTTGCTGGTTTAGTAAGGTTTAGACTAGAGGCCATGAAGCTTGTGTCACCAATCATTTCTGACACATTAAATAAAGTCTGTCATATTGGCTTCTAAGTTCAAGGTTTTAATTCACCTTGGAGGGCAAAGCATTTTGCAGCTCGATTCATTGCCTAGTCGTGTTCTCTTTCCTGAACTCATGTGCTTCTCATTTCTCGGAACCAGTTTATCAAGACTAAAGACTAATGCCTGTGCTGTTAGCTCCTCTGGAGAAAACAAAACCATTAACGATAGTTAACATATTAATTGCAGAAAGAGCTTCTTTAAGTTTCTGTTGGCAACAAGTTACCGGTCTAATAGAGTAAGTGAAGTGCATCCAGACTCAATTGAAAACCTGGCCAGGCAGGATTTTTAATCTTCATACTTCAGGTTTTCGTTATTACAGTTGCCAAAACGCCAAGCTTGTAATTTACAAGTAGTACCCATGTGTCACTTAGAAAGAAACCCAAACCTAAAAATAGAAATGAAACTCAGGAAAACACCAACCCAGATAAATAAATCTTCTGTCAAATGTAGAAAGCTTGTAGACCTGTGCTCAAGGTTACACCAATTGTTTAAATTTCAATGGATTAAAGCAAGTGCATTGACCAGTCGGCATGGTGATGCCCAGGGGAACGTGACAATTTTTTTCATGTTTCAGAAAATCTTTTCACATCATTTCTTGCTTTTTTTTCTTCTGTCTGATTATTCAGTTCTTCAGTAACAGACTCTTTTTCTATAACAACCAGGTTAATACTTCTATTGGGACTTAATTTTACCTAAAGCATTGCACATACAGGACCAAGGCCATTGACCATCCCCATGTAGACCTTTGTTACCTTGCCACACATTGCATCCCTAACCCCAGCTAGTCGTTGGAAATGTGTGTGCCATTGTTAAGGATAGGACAGAAGTGAGATGTATAGTTGGTAACCATTGACTCCAAGCCTAAAATTTTGGACTTCTTTTACTCCCATACCCCAGCCAGTAACCAAATCCTGCTAACATTTTCTTAATCTTTTTTTTTTTTTTTTTTTTTTTTTTTTTTTTTATAGTATCCATCCTTCCTTTCTCTGGTGTGATGGTTAGTTTTATGTGTCAACTTGGCTAGGCTGTGGTACCCAGTTATTTAATCAAACACTAATCTAAGTTTGTGTTGCCGTGAAGATATTTTGTAGATGTGGTTAACCTCTACAATCAGTTGACTTAAGTAAAGATTATCTTTTTTTTTTTTTTTTAATTTTTTTTTTTTTCAACGTTTTTTATTTATTTTTGGGACAGAGAGAGACAGAGCATGAACGGGGGAGGGACAGAGAGAGGGAGACACAGAATCGGAAACAGGCTCCAGGCTCCGAGCCATCAGCCCAGAGCCCGATGCGGGGCTCGAACTCACGGACCGCGAGATCGTGACCTGGCTGAAGTCGGACGCTTAACCGACTGCGCCACCCAGGCGCCCCAGTAAAGATTATCTTTGATAATGTGGGTGGACCTCATCCAATCAGGTTAATTAAAAAAAATTTTTTTTTGATGTTTATTTTTGAGAGAGAGAGAGTGTGTAAGTGGGGGGAAGGACAGAGAGAGAGGGAGACACAGAATCTGAAGCAGGCCCCAGGCTCTGAGCTGACAGCACTCTCATGAACCACAAGATCATGACCTGAGCTGAAGTTGGACACTTAACTGACTGAGTCACACAGGCACCCCTTATCTAATCACTTGAAAGTGTAGGAGAGGGAAAGAATTTTCCCAATCCTCTTAGGGCTTGTATATGGGAGCTGCAAATTAAACTGACAAAAGACAGGTGAACAGGAGGGAAAAAATGGGGTTTAATTACCCACTCAATGTGCATATAGCACAATGATGAGACCTCATTGATGAGTAATTCATAGGAGTGGTTAGAATTTGGGGCTTATAGGGGCGCCTGGGTGGCTCAGTCGGTTAAGCGGCCGACTTCAGCTCAGGTCATGATCTCGTGGTCTGTGAGGGCTGTGAGTTCGAGCCCCGCGTCAGGCTCTGTGCTGACAGCTCAGAGCCTGGAGCCTGTTTCAGATTCTGTGTCTCCCTCTCTCTGACCCTCCCCTGTTCATGCTCTGTCTCTCTGTGTCTCAAAAATAAATGTTAAAAAAAAATTTAAAAAAAAATAAAAAAAATAAAAAAAAAATAAAAAAAAAAAAAAAAAAAAAAAAAAAAGAATTTGGGGCTTATATACCATGATGGGGGTGAAGAGGATTGGGAGAAAGGCACTTATGGGGAAAAAAAAAATGACTTTTTGGAAAGATAAATGTGTTTTCAGAAGAATAAACAGGAGATAAGAAAGTTTGTGATAATGTTTGTCTCTACAGGTATGAGTAGTCTTTCTGTCTCCTTCAGGGCCATAAAAAATCTCCTCTGTACAAGGGGTTTGTGGTAGGTTTTTATTCACATTTTCCCTTCTGGGAATAGATCTGCCCTGAAGAGGAATTCATGGTAGCTTTTTATTTCCCAAAAGTTGCTGGTGTTAGGGGGAACTCTGAGAAAGCTTTTTCTTTGTCTCTCGAATCTCAAGTATCTTCAGCTTATGATCATCTTTATACCAACTCTAGGATTCCAAATGGGTCCCCACAGAAGACTGTAAGAGCAAAAACTAAAGTTTCCCAGAAAGGAAGTAATTCTGCCTCAAGACTGCAGTGTCAACCACCACATAAGTTCTGAGTCTCCAGCCTGCCTGCCCTACAAACTTCAGACTTGTCAGCCCCGCACGTGCTGGGCCAGTGCCTTAAAATAACTATCTGTCTCCTTCTCTGTAGGTACATAAGTGAGAGAGAGAGAGAGAGGGAAAGAGAGAGGTCTCAGTCCTCTGTCGCTATCATTTCTATCATCTATCTATCTATCTTTCTATTTATCTATCATCTGTATCTCATCTCCTATTGCTTCTGTTTCTATGAAGAACCCTGAAAGATACACATTGCCACTATCCTTAGTCAAAACTATTGGAAACTTATCTAGTCTCTGTATTTGAAGTGTTTCTCTGCTCCAAGTCTTACAAATCAACTTTAAGTTCCTCTTCCTTTGGCTACTCCCCAAAGCCTGCAGGACATGGCCCAACTCACAAAGGAGGTAACCTAGTCACTCAGCATTTTGGTGCACCCTACCGATCCAGCCTCATTTCCCAGCATGATCTTTTGTTCTAGAAAGCTAGTTTTCTGGTTCCTGAGTGTGCTGTGGACATTGTCATCCTCTCCCTATCTCCATTTTTTATCACCTATTGTCCCATCCCCTCATCTTTGCTTGTACATGTCCTACCATTCTTCTAAGGGCCAGATTTTCTGGCAAATCTTTCACGGCTTGTATTAGTTTCCACTTGCTCTTGTAATAAATTACCGCAAACACAGTGGCTTAAAACAACACAGATTTATTCTTTTCTAGATCTGGAGGTCAGAAGTGAAAAATCAGTTTCTCTGGGCTAAGATCAAGGTGTCAACAGGGCTTATTCTTTCTGGAGGCTCTGAGGGGGAATCTATTAACTTGCCTTTTTCACCTTCTTGTGGCCACTTATATTCCTCGGTTTGTGGTCCCTTCTTCCATCTTCAAAGTGCATCACTCCAAGCTCTGCTTCTGTCGTTGTCACATGGCCTTCTCACTCTCTCTTATAGTAAAATCTCCTTCTGCCTCTGTCTTATGAGGACACTTGTGATGACACATAGGGCCCAACCAGATAACCCAGAATAATCACTCTGTCTTTTTTTTTTTAAAGTAAACTCTATTACCAATGTGGGGCCTGAACTCATAACCCCGAGATCAAGAGCCACATGCTTCACTGACTGAACTAGCCAGGCACCCCTAATCTCTCATCTTAAAGTCCATAATTTAATCTCATCTACAAAGTTCCTTTGGCCATATATAGTATCATTCACAGGTTCTTTGGCATAGGTTATCTCTGAGGACCATTATTCAGCCTATCTATCCTTTCTACTTCCTTAACTCCAGCCAACATGGCTGACTGTTGCTGTCTCTCCAACATGCTCCACTTCTTTGTATCCCTGTTTTCTCTCCCATCTAGCCTAGTAACTTATTGTCTCTAGAACTCCTGAATCCTGCCACAAGGGGAAAATTAGGCAACTACAGATCATCACCACTACCAATTTATGATGTCCCAACTCAGCTGAATCCTCAATCTCCTCAACAACCCTTTGAAAGCACTCTCTCCACTCCACCCAGTGATGGCTCCCTCACCATTCTTCTCAATCTACTCAAGTACAGGAATTTGGCTCTTACACAGACTAACTGGCTTCCATTTCATGGAGAGAAATCAAGGTCATTAAGCAACAGATACTCGATTTCACCTATTCCTAAACATGTGGCTTCGTTTTCCAGCGTGGCTTCAACCATTCCACAAGTCTCAGAGAATGAGATATCATTCTCCTGCTGCAGACTCACTCATCCACCTTTGCTCCTGATTCAAGTCCCTGTTGTTTTCCCCAGGACCTTACTTTATCAGACATCCTCTCTCTTTATCTCCAGGTTCTTCTTCTCAACTCACTGGTCCTTGGATGTTAGCCTATGAGCATGATCAAGTTATTCACACACCAGAACAAAACAAAACAAAACAAAGCATATAAACAAAAAGCTTCCCTTGACTTTTCATCCCCCTCTAGCTTCTACTCCTCTTTCCCCTTCTCAGATCAGATCTGATTATCTTATGCTCTAAACCTGTTCATTTCCCAGTTCTTGTGACCATCATTCAAATTAGAAACAGGGGACTTATTCTAGACTTTGAGCTCTCCTTCATATACATCCAGTCAATAACCAAGTACTTGTTTTCCCTCCTTGGAATCTCCCAAATCTATCCTTTTTTTGTTCATTCCTATCCAATTATGGCCCTTACTGAATGTTGCCTAAACTACAGTGTTAAAAGCTTAAGTGATCAGCCTGCCTCCAGTCTTATTTCTTTTAATCCATCCTCCACACTGCACGTAGAATTGGATACTTAAAAACATAAATCTAATCATGTCACTCCCCTGCTTAAATGCTTTTAATGGTTCCCATTGCCTACAGCCTAAGTCCAAACTGTTTATTAACATGGCTCACAGGCCCTCCATAACCTGACCAGACTTATTCCCCATAAATCCCAATCATGCATGTGACGCTGTAATAATTCTGCGTGTTCCTTCAACATGGCATGCTTTTTTCCGCTTATGGGCTTTTGCTTGTGCTGGTTCTGCAGTGTGGAAAGCCCTGCCCATGTTTGCTCACCTGTCAACCTCATATCCATCCTTCCAGATCCACATGCTTTCCAGAGAAAGCAACATGCTTTCTCTGAATACCAGACTGGACTAAATGCTCCAGCCTTGTGTGCCCTTAGGACCTTGCACATACTTTACCATGTTATGCTGAAATCTATTAACCTATCTGTTTCCTTACAAACTCCTTAACTTGAGGGCACAGACCATCTGAACTCATATAGTAATAACAGCAAGTATATGTCATGTAATATTGAACTTGTATTACTTTATTTTGAGTGGGTATTTACTTTTTATGTCGCTGTTATGTCTCCCTTACGGGGCTGGAAGCCCATTAAGAGTAGGAAGTATATTGTATAACATTGTGTACCCTTATCATATAGCAGATTATATGCATGAAGGTATTTATTAATGATTATTATGGTGAACGTGATGAAAAATAACTCAAGCATACACTTTGTTGATTGTGGGTCAGCTCTATCATCCCTGTGTAATAACAACAGCCCATTTCTGGCCAAATCTAATTACAACAAATTCCAACAAGATTTCTAAATCCTTATACTGATAGTTAATATAATACATGTAGATTTTTGTTGTTGTTGTTGTTGTTGTTGTTGTTGTCATTGTTGTAATTATAAAACTGTCTGGCTAAGAGGCAGACATATTAACAAAAATAGTTTCCCTTAGTGGGCAATTCCTCAGGTGAGGAACACCATATTTTATGAGGCATATGTAGTCAGTCCTGTTTGACCACATTCCTGGTGTAGTCCCCTTAAGTCCTTTTCCCCATCCCAGATAAATTCATCCTTTTTCAAATCACTCCCAGCACTAGCTAGTCCTCTTTTGCTATCTTATAAACTCAAGGGAATTTGGGGGAGCCAAGGCAAATTCTTTATTTTTCCACCACAGTACAATCAGTTTTATTCAAGCGTGATATGGATCAAATGAGGATGTCTTTCAAAGGAAAAGAAAGAGCAAAGCCATCATAAAGGGGCAATATGTAACCTGAGGGAATGACCTAAAAGCCTGTTGTCTTCACTCCTTATGGCTGTTTTGGCTGTTTTTGTGTTAACATCTAGGGTGTGTTTGAGCACACCTCTCTGCCCTAATTGTTTTACCTTTTTTCCTCATATTACACTACTTCCCTTGAGCTTATGCTACCTGATTCTTGCAGTGTCCTCTCTTCACCCAACCACTTGGAGTTGTCTTCCGGTAAAGACAGCTCTGATTCTACATTTGGATTTAAAAAAATCATTAACGATTATGAGTAATTTGACAAATATTTATTGGATATCTGTTTTTCACAAGGCACTATGAACATTCAAAGATGGATCAGGTGTGGCTGAGCATAGCAGTCCTCAACTCTTGGTGTGAATCAGAATGACCGATGCAGGTTTTAAAACATGCAGTTAACCAGATATCAACTCTAGAAATTCTGATTCCATTGGTTCGTGGTATGAACATTTTTTAAAAGTTCATAGGTATGTCGATACCGACGTTAGACAAAGACACTATAAGTAAAGAAAACTACAGCGAAGCATCCCTTATGAACATTGATGCAAAAATTCTCAACAAAACTCTAGAAAACTAAATTCAGCAGCATATTCAAAAGTATTATGCACCACGACGTAGTGGGGTTTATTCCTGGAATGCAAGAATGGTTCAAAATCATTTTAAAAAACAAAACAAAGGGGTACCTGGGTGGCTCAGTCAGTTGAGCATCTGACTTCCACTCAGGCCATGATCTCACGGTTCATATGTTCAAGCCCCACATTGGCCTCACTGCTGTTGGCACAGAGCCTGCTTGGGATCCTCTGTTCCCCTCTCTCTTTGCCCCTCTCCCACTCACACACTGTATCTCAAAAATAAACAAACATTTATTTAAAATAAATAAAGGGACGTCTGGGTGGCTCAGTTGGTTAGGCAACCAACTTTGGCTCAGGTCATGATCTTGCCATTCGTGGGTTTGAGCCCCATATCAGGCTCTGCACTGACAGTGTGGAGCTGGGAGCCTGCTTCAGATTCTGTGTCTCCCTCTGTCTCTGCCCCTCCCCTGCTTGCGCACGCTCTCATGCTCTCATTCTCTCTCGCTCTCTCATAAATAAATAAATATTAACATTTTTAAAAGTTATAAATAAATAAATAGCAAAACAAAACAAAACACATGATTATCTCAATTGATGCAGAAAAAGCATTTTGATAAACTTCAACTGTTTTTTTAATGATAAAACACTCAACAAACTAGGAATAGAAGGCAATTACCTCAACATAATGACAGCCATATGTGAAAAACCCACAGTGAGCATCATACTCGATACAAAAGACTGAATGTTTTTCCTCTAAGATCAGGAACAAGGCAAGGATGCCCCACTTTTGCCATTTCCATTCAACATGGCACGGGAAGATCTAGCTAGAGTGAACAGGCAAGAAAAATAAAAAAACATCCAAATTGGAAAGGGAAGAAGTATAATTATCTCTATTTGTAGATACAGGGAAGAAAAAGATTTCCCTTGGCCCTCCTAGGGTTCCTAGCTACATTTGAAAATTGAATGAACAAAGATTAAGGGGAGAAAGCATACAAATTTATTTGTTATGCAACATGAGAGCTTTCATAAGAAGACCCCAAAAAACAGTTAAATCTGAATATTTTATGCTAAGTTTGATGAAGAATGGACAATCATGAAGAAATACGATAGGTCAAAGAATACAAGGTAAGTGTAGTAAACTTAGCAAGGTCTGCTTGTTCAGATTCTTCTTAGCATCTCTTTATCTTTGGAAATAAGGATGTTCCTTTCCTCTGGTAATAGGAATGGCATCTCTCACATGAGAGTTTTATGATCTCTTTCAGGGGAGAAGGATGGGAAGGAGTGACCTTCCTGCTTCTGCCATTCTATCAAATTCCTTTAGCTTGAAATATTCAATATGCCAAAGTGCCATATTTGGGGCAGTGGGCCTTAAATTTCATCATAGATTATATGATCTTACGTGTAGAAAAGTCTCCACAAAAAGAGTTATTTATTAGTTAGAGCTAATAAATGAACTCAGCAAAGCAGCAGTATACAAAGTCAACCTGCAAAAATCAGTTGCATTTCTATACACTAACAATATACAATCTGAAAAGGAAATTACAAAAATACTTCCACTTATAATAGCATCAAAAAGAATAAAATACTTATCAGGGCACCTACGTGGCTCAGTTGGTTAAGTGTCATACTTCAGCTCAGATCATGATCTCACAGTTTGTGAGTCTGAGCCCTGTATTGGGCTCTCTGCTATCAGCATAGAGCCTGCCTCTGATCCTCTGTCTCCCTCTCTCTGCCCCTCCCCTGCTTGTACATGCATGTGCTTTTTCTTTCTCTTAAAAAAATCAACGCTAAAAAAAATAATAAAGTACTCATGAACTAAGTTAATCAGTGGAGTGAAAGACCTGTAATAAAAACTGCAAAACATTGTTGAAAGAAATTAAAGAAGATATAAATAAATAGAAATACATCCCATGTTCATGGATTGGAAGACCTAATATTGTTAAGATGTCAATACTACCAAAGTGATCTACAAATTCAATGCAATCCCGACTAAAATCCCAATTTTTCAGAAATAGAAAAACCCATCCTAAAACTCATCTGAAATCATAAAGGACCCCAAATAGTTAAAACAATCTTGAAACCTTGAAAGCTGAAGGACCCAAATTTCCTGATTCCAAAATTTACTACAAGGTTACAGTAATCAAAACAGTGTAGTACTGGCATAAAGACAGACATATAGACCAGTGAAATAGAAATGACAGCACAGAAATGAACCCTCACGTATTTGGTCAACTGATTTTTGACAAGAGTGTCAAGACCATTCAATAGGAAAATGACAACCTTTACAACAAATGGTGCTGGGAAAACTAGATATCCACATGCAAAAGAATTAAGTTGGACCCTTTCCTAACACCATATGCAGAAAACTCAAAATGGATCAAAAATTTAAATTTAAGAGGCGCCTGGGTGGCTCAGTCAGTTGAGCATCCGACTTCAGCTCAGGTTATGATCTCGCAGTCCGTGAGTTTGAGCCCCGCGTCAGGTCCTGTGCTGACAGCTCAGAACTTGGAGCCTGCTTCGGATTCTGTGTCTCCCTCTCTCTGCCCCACCCCTGCTCATGCTCTGTCTCTCTCACTGTCAAAAATGAATAAATGTTAAAAAAAATGTTTTTTTAATTTAAATTTAAGACCTAAACCTACAAAACTCTTAGGAAGAAAACATAGGGCAAATCTTCATGACATTGGGTTTAGCAATGGTTTCTTGGCTATGACAACGAAGGCATAGGCAACAAAAGAAGACATAGGCAAATTGGACTTCATAAAAAATTAAAACATTTTCTGTATCAAAAGACAATATCAACAGAGTAAAAAGGCAACCTTGAGAATAGGAGAAAATATTTGCAAATCATGTATCTGATAAAGGAGTAATATAATATATAAGGAATTTCTAAAACTCAGCAACAAAAAACAAACAACCTGATTCTAAAGAATTTAAATAGCTATTTTTCCAAAGAAGATACACAGGTGGTCAATAAGCACGTGAAAAGATGCTCAGTTTCAGGGGCGCCTGGGTGGCTCAGTCGGTTAAGCATCCGACTTCAGCTCAGGTCACGATCTCCCGGTCCGTGAGTTCGAGCCCCGCGTCGGGCTCTGTGCTGACAGCTCAGAGCCTGGAGCTTGCTTCCGATTCTGTGTCTCCCTCTCTCTCTGCCCCTCCCCCGTTCATGCTGTGTCTCTCTCTGTGTCAAAAATAAATAAACGTTAAAAAAAAAAATTAAAAAAAAAAAGAAAAGATGCTCAGTTTCACTAATCTTCAGGAAAATGCAAATCAAAACTACAATGAGATACCAACTCACATCCATTACAATGGCTACTATCAAAAAGGCAGAAAATAACAAATGTTGGTTAAGATGTGGAGAAATTGGAAATCTCATGCACTGTTGTTGAGATTGTAAAATAATATAGTTGGATAATAGTATAGTCGTTCCTCAAAAAATTAAAAACAGAATTACCATATGATTTAGCAATTCTACTTTTGGGTATATACCCTCCAAAATTGAAAATGGGATCTTTTTTTTTTTTAAGTTTTATTTATTTATTTTGAGAGAGAGTGAGAGATAGAAGAGAGAGAGAAAATGAGTGGGGGAAGGCAAAGAGAGGAGAGAGAATTCCAAGCCAGCTCCACACCAGCAGTACAGAGCTCCACTTGGGGCTTGAACTCACAAACTGTGAGATCATGATCTGAGCTGAAACCAAGAGTTGAATACTTAACCTACTGAGCCACCCAGGTGCCCGGAAAACAGGGTCTTGAAGAGATAGTTGTACACCATCTTCATAGCAGCACTATTCATAATTGCTAAAACACAAAGCAACCCAAATATCTGTTGATAAGCTAAATGAGGTATATACATACAATAGAATATTGTTCAGCCTTACAAAGGAAGAAAAATTTCACATATTCTACAACATGAATGAACTTTGAGGGTATTACACATGTTAAATAAGGCAGTCACAAAAAGATAAATACTGTATGATTCTACTTACATGAGATACCTAGAGTAGTCAAAATCATAGAGACAGAAAATAGAATGGTGGTTCCCAGGGGCTGGGGGGAGGGGAGAATGGACAGTTATTTGTCAATGGGTCGAGTTTCAGTTTTACAACACGAAAAGAGTTACAGAGATTGATAGTGATGATTTGTACAACATAATAAAGGTATTTATTATCGTTCAATTGTACACTTACAAGCATTAAGATAACACTCGTTATGTTATATGTATTTTACCACAATAAAAATATTGGAAAAAAGAACTTCACAGGTGATTTTCATGCCCTCCAAGGACTAAAACTATTACACTTAATTCTCATCATATAGAGATCCAGGCTGCACACGAATCACTGAAATATAAAGCAGAAATTGATGTGTGTCTTAAGATGTACTGACAACATATTAGAGGAATTGAGAGGAGGAAAATACTATTTTCTGTTAATGGAATCAGGGCAAAGTCCATAGAAGAGAACAGGACAATGAATCTGGAATTCGAACTCAAAAGACCTGGTTTCCTTGCACCTCCCCACTTACTATGACATGTGACACTGATTAAGCCTCATAACTGCTCAGGCGCATTTTTTCATTAGTAAATGAGGAGGACTGACATTTATGTCACAGGATTATCACGAAGACTTTAAACAATGAAGAGAGATGAAACATGCACAAAGAGTGATACTAGATCAGAGGTGGCAATCAATAAATGATAATTATGTCTGAACCTGAGCTGGCATTGAGTCAGGCCTTGAAGGATGGGTAGGATTTAAACATTCAGAGATGAGGGGGGAAGAGAATTTGGATAGAAAAAATAAAGAGCATTTATGGCCTGTATGGTTTTATAGCTATTTATATGCACACATCATAAAAAATATTTTGGAAGCTTTAAAGCCAAACAGGATATGGCTCTTGAGTTCAAGAAGCTAACAGTTACCTCAGTAATTTGTCAAACTAATATAGGCACTTTTTCTTTTTTCTTTTTTTAATTTTTAATGTTTATTTTTGAGAGAGAGACAGAGACAGAGAGACAGAGTGCAAGTGGGGGAGAGGCAGAGAGAGAGGGAGACACAGAATCCAAAGCAGACTGAGCAGTCAGCACAGAGCCCGATGTAGGGCTCAAACCCATGAACTGCAAAATCATGACCTGAGCCCAAGTCAGATGCTTAACCGACTGAGCCATCCAGGGATCCCAACACTTTTTCTTTTTATATTCCTAATGTGCTACATGTGTTTTAATAGGTGTTTTTCTACCTTAAAATTTTACATTATAAAAGTAATTGATGCTCATAAAAGTCTAAAAAGGAAAAAGTTATATAAAAATAATATAAAATAAAAAATACATAAAATAAAAATCACTCCTCCCACTTTCTTTCTAATTTCTGTCTTCAGAGGTAACTGTGATTAACATTGTGGTATGTCTCCAATCATTTATTATGCATGTACAAACACATGACATCTATATCTATAAATGTCTCTATATATGTACATGTATATACATATACACTCTATATATTCTTTTTTGGTCTTCAAATGAAATCATACTTAGCCTACTGTTCTGGAAATTTCTTTTTATCCACATAACAGAGTGTTAATATCTTTCTATGCCAGTATGTATAAAGCAATCTCATTCTATGTAATAGCAGCATAGAATTCCATTTTATGAACGTTCCCTCATTAATTTAACCAGTCCTCTATTGATGCATTTGGATTATTTCCATTGCAAATAATACTAGACTGAATAACTTTTTTTTTAATGTTTATTTAATTTTGAGAGAGAAAGAGACAGAGAGAAAGGGACAGAGCATGAATAGGGGAGGGTCAGAAAGAGAGGGAGACACAGAATCAGAAGCAGACTTCAGGCTCCAAGCTGTCAGCACAGAACCCGTCGCAGCCCAAACCCATGAACCTTAAGATCACAACCTGAATCTCATGGTTCATGAGTTCAAGGCCCTCGGAGGCTCTGTGCTGACGGCTCCAAGACTGGAGCCTGCTTCAGATTCTGTGTCTCCCTCTTTCTCTGCCCCTCCCCCACTCACACTCTGTCTCTCTCTGTCTCAAAAATAAATTCACATTTAAAAATTAAAAAAAAAAAGAGCTGGATACCCAACAAACTGGGCCACCCAGGCACCCCTGCATTCTATTCATTTTTTTTTATTTTTTATTTTTTAAAGTTTTTATTTATCTTTGAGACAGAGACAGAGCATGAGCAGGGGAAGGGCAGAGAGAGAGGGAGACACAGAATCTGAAGCAAGCTCCAGGCTCTGAGCTGTCAGCACAGAGCCCGACGCGGGGCTCGAACTCACAGACTGTGAGATCATGACCTGAGCTGAAGTCGGATGCTTAACTGACCAAGCCACCCAGTCGCCCCTCTATTTATTTTTTTAATTTTATTTGAGATACAGAGAGAGAAACAGCAGTGGAGGGGCACAGAGAGAGGGAGAGAGAAAGAATTCCAAGCAGGCTCCATACTGTCAGTGCTGAGCCAGATGCGGGACTCAAACGCACAAATCATGAGATCACGACCTGAGCCAAAACCAAGAGTCAGACGCTTAACAGAGCCACCCAGGCACCCCAATAATTCAAATTCTTAAAAATATATATTAAAATTTTTAAAATTAACTATAAGCAAAATATTAAATTCTTCTAGACTCCTGGATATTTTGTTCCCAAAGCTCTTAGAAATGGCAACCCAGCATGTTTCTCCGACTTTCTGTACCATGTGTCTGCTTTCTCTCTTACCTGTTGATGATGTGGCATGCTGACCTTCAGTAATGATTTAAATTATTAGAACAGAGGTTTTCCCAGGAAATGGACTCTATGGCAGGAGGATCAATTTCTTATTGACATTTAGAAAAACAAATTTTCATAGAAGAAAAATATATTGATTAAACTGATTGCAATCTAATCATGTAGGATTTGTCTCTTGAATACTTTTGGCATGCAACTGCTTCTAACTCAGTGTAGGTACTTCCAAATCCATAGGGCTTAAACCATGATTTCTCTTGGTCTCCAATACCTGACACCTGCTTTTTCCTTTAACAGGATTCATGTATGACTTTTATTCAATCACAGACATGACTCTTATAATCATGTCTTTCCCCACCACCCCAAGTACCATCTCTAAGAACTTATTCCTGATGTTGCCACTGGTTCAGTACTCTTTCCACTCTCCAATTCTCCATCTTAATCCTGATGATAATTCAACTTTACTTCCTCAAAGACACTTTTTCTCACTTCCAGTTTAGATCAGATTCTCTTGCCATACATGAGTAGGCTCACAGTACTTTTTTTTCTTTTATTTCTCACAGTTCATAATTATATTTTTGTGGTTATTTGGAAAGGCTGCCTCCCACATTCCATGAGCGACAGTTTCTGGTTTCTGCATTAGCTTATCATTTTATTGTCAGAGACTGATATTTAGTAGAGACTCAGTATTTGTTGAATGAATGAATGAATGAATGAAGTCCAAGCTCAAATCCCATCCTCTCCAAAAAGACATTCCTAACCTCTTCAGCCACAGTGATAAATCCCTCTCATGATTTTGAGGCACTTATTGATGGTACCACTCATTTTCCCCATGAAATCATAGATTCATAGAGTTCTATAGGAATTTAGAGGTAGCAATCTTTATATTGTAAATAATGCAATTCATTGAAATAAAATTTTTGCTTTTATTTTTGTGAATACCATCATTAGTGATGGAGGGTTGACTTCTGAAATATTTTGAACAATCTTTGGATTATTTGTATGTGTAGAGATTTTTTCTCATGTTTAGCACAAACCTGTTTTGTGATTTTCACAACAAATTTGGTTCCTAGGCATAAACAAATGAGACCATTCGTTCTTCTAAAGATGGTCCTTCAGATAGTCAAAGATTGCTCTCTTGCACAATCAAAACACAACTCCTCCTTCAATTATTGCTATTATGCTGTGGTTTTCAGCCTCTTTCATCATCCTGATTTATTCTCTTATGAATTTATTCGAGTTTGTCAATGTCCTTCTTAAAATAAAATTAATTTTGTTACCAGTAATTTTATTTTTTTAAAGTTTGCTATTCAAATGTCATGAGATAGTATAAGACTTTAAAATTTCTATACATTTAGAGGTTCCTTTTTCTAAAAATAAATTTGTGACAATTCGTTTCTTTAAGTTCAAAAATTTGAAAAGCTTATTTTAATTAAGTAATAGACACCTTTTCCTAGAAGCTGTCAAATGGTTGTTGGAAGATTGCTTAGATCACATAACCAATTCTATTCTTATAGCTTAAAATTATCTGACTTGCTCTGACCACTTGCTAGTTGAACTTAAAAAGGTTTTAAACAAGCAAGTAACCAAATACTGTGCTTGTTTTGGTGTGAGGAAAAAATTTAGTCCTATGGCTATTATCTGCTAAGGAACCAAACCCAAGGTTTAATAATAATAATCAGCTCTTTCCTGCGCTCAACAAAATGTTTTGATGTGGTTGGTACCAGCCTCTGATGAGGGTATTAGCCTCCATTTAAAAAACAATCATTAGTTGGAGTTAGCATTAGAAACGTTACTAAATTGCTGATAATATCCATCATTACCAGGTAAAAATTGACATTTTCAGTCCCTTACATATGATTTATCATCAATGCAAAGAATATTATAAGAAATTGTAAAGTTGCTCAATAGTTAAGTCTCAAAAGAAGGCAATAAATGTTACCAAAGAAAAAGTAGCAAATAGAATGATACAGAAATAAGTCAGAAGAGGTAAGGAGGGCTTGAGCTCCTCTACTTCTGAAATGGTTTTACTATCTGGCACATAGTTATGATCTTTAAATGTTTGCTAAATGAATAAAAATGTTCAGGCACTAGGGATAATTCTACGGTGGGGACAATATACTATAAGGAGGGTGGTTGGCTTAACCAGAGTATCTAGTAACTTATTTTCAATTTCAATTTTTCTATATTTTCAGTTTCATTATTTTTGAGAACTCAGTGTGAGTTTAACATAGCACTATAGTCATTAAAAAAATACTCAAATACTTTTAACATTGTGTAATTCAATCTAGTATAATCCAAATTTATGTATTATATTTTTCACTAGTTACCTTTAATATAAAAAAAAGAAGGAAGAGAAAAAGTTTTAAACGTTCAACGATGGGATGTTCTTTGAATAAATTGCGCTAGAGCCATATGTACAAATTTGTAGAAATTAATTTATTGACGTAAAAAGATGTTCATGATACTGAGTAAAGAAGAGCTAGTTACAAATAATATTTAAGGAATAACAACAAAATACACAAGAGTGAGAGACTGGAAGGGGATACAGTAACATGTCAGACAGCTCTGGGTAGTGGTTTTTTATTTCTTTTCCTTTTTCTCTTCCTTCCTTTCCTCATTTCTCTCCTTTCCTTCCTTCCTTCCTTCCTTCCTTCCTTCCTTCCTTCCTTCCTTCCCTCTTTCTTTCCTTTCCTTTCCTTTCCTTTCCTTTCCTTTCCTTTCCTTTCCTTTCCTTCCTCCTGCTCTCTCTTTCTTTCTTTTGAAAAAATCACTTGGGCTATTTATATAACAGTATTTTAAAGTAGCCCATAAATGAGCTCTTGGCCCAGGATAGAGACAGCCATAACAACATGTTCAAGTAACAAAATGAACAAAAGAACCTTTGGAATGCACCTGGTTGTTAAAAAATAACATGTTCTTTTTTTTTTTTTTTTTTTTAAAGATTCTAAGAAACTCAACTTTTTCTTTAAGGACTTTTTTGCTACCTTTCCTACAAAAACTACCAGATTACTTCTTGACCTCTACTTTGAGACCTCTACTTTGAGGAAGTCTTGCGGTACAATATTGACTTAGTAGCTCTGACGCTTACAGGTACTTTTTTATCTGAACATTATATCCTAAATACTGTAATTCCTGTATTGCTTACACATTTAAATCTATTCCATTCCTGAATTACAGTATATATTCTTTACATAAACTTTCAAGAGAAAAGGCATTCATGATACAATTTTATATTATCTATCTGTCTGTATAAAATATATAGATATATCCTATAAGCAATAATTGAAGTTTGAAAAATATTATCACACTTGCAATTTTCATACTTGCAAAAAGCATGTGCTAATTTGAAATTATTTTCAGAAGATCTGTCATAAACCAAATAAGTACGTGAGACAACCCAGGACAACTTCCTAAAATTTTCTTCAAAACGAAGGTAGGTGTTTACGTTGCGGGTCCAACTTGTTACCAATGAAAGCCTAGCAACAGCTAGTAAGCCTACTCCATTTTATTTATTATGATACGAACAGGCATCATAGACATCATATTAATTGAGGTGAGCACTATAACTTCCAAACTCATTTTAAGTTAAATACAAAAATTCTACACTAAAGTAAAGCTGTTTTGATTTGAGCTAAATCTATAATAAATTTGGAAATGTCCATGTATTTAATACTTTACAAGCAATTATTCAGAGTCCATTATCTGCTGTGCTCTGTTTTAGGCATTGGAGTACAAAAATGAATATAGTATAAAATTCTTGCCCTGAGGGAGCTCACATTTTAGTGAGGGTGTTGTTTTTTTCTCTTTTGCAGGTATTTAATATATGGTTTTCATATACAGATACAGAAATATTGTGTTACAGGACCCAAAGAAAAAGAAGAAACATTAGTTGCAGACTTTAGAAGTGGGTTTGTCTTGCATGTATTATGAATTGGTTGTTGAATTAAATTAGTGGTTCAGAAGTATCTATTTAAATCCATATTGTTGACATTACAGTGAAAGCAGTGAAACTTGTCAGCAGATGATTAAGTTTTATGGTTGATGTCCACACTTTTGTAGCTTGGGAACAATATCAAGTTTCTGGGAAAAACATCCTTCCTCTCTCCCCACCCTCCCTCTATCATATTAAATCAGGGTCTCAGCCTATTGGTGTTAGTTGTGTTCTCCAAATAAAGATGTATCAAAATCATTCTTTTTTCATTTTCCACTTTATATGAGAAGAGTTACTTCAGGTTTTTTTTTTTTTTTTTCTTTCCTCCTGGGACAGGAAGCGTTTAGATTGTTGGTTTATTATATATTCCACCAGGGAAAATCTGCACTTCCTTGGCTACTTTTTCCATTCCCAAGACCACCAGTTAGCGGTATTATTTCTGGTTGAATGGAACACCCTTTACAAGCAGCTGGAGGAGGTGTGCATGTTCCTAGATTACTGGCTTTCCACTGACTAGTCTTTTAGGAAAGCTACACTGTTCCCACGGAAATTAACAACCATTCAACTCTTAAGGCCAAAGTTGGGCGGGGGGGGGGGGAAATTGGATCGTTATGGGTTGGGTTACTGCTTGAGGAGGGCAGGCGGGAGTTTGTGAATGGATAAAATGTCAAAATGGGACTTTATTAAACGACTCATTAAAACTGCACGAAAAATGAGCCTCCTCTGGTCCCAAAGGATTTTAAAAAAAAAAAAAAAGCTTCAAAAACCGAACTTCAAACAAAATTTAGGAAATGTAGGAGGCATAAATTCCGTCTGGGTGCTTGCAAGACCACCTCCCCTGTCGCCTCAAGCCAAAAACTGGGCATAGGTGTGAGAATTTTGCAAAAACAGCTTCCAAAACTATTTTTCGATGCGAAATGGTGCGCCCCAAGAACTTCAGGGTGGAAAGCAAGTCAAGCAGCCGAACGTTCTCCCTAGACTGCTAACCTTTCCGCCTTTCCCACCCCGCCACTCCCCCTTCGCCGCAGCCTCCAGCCAGGGGGCGTTTGTTTACGTGACGTCAGCCGTAGTAAGCAGTCCCCGCCCCCGTTTCCCTCTGGCCGCCTCGTTTCCCGCGCCGCGGCGCTTCTCCCCTTAAAAGGACAATAGAGGCCCCGGGAGCGCGCGCGGCCGCCGGGCCTTCTCCCCTCCCAGCCCTCAACGCGCGCGCGCCCGTATGCAAATAAGTTCGATTCAGGAGAATTTTGTACCAGGAGACGCGCGTGCGCAGAGAGAAAGCGGAATCTACACCTTCCCGGCCAGCGGTAGCAACTGCAGAACTGCAGGAGACAATCTTTCTAGACAAGGCAGTTGAGGAGGAGGGAGCGATTAGAAGGGGGGGGGGCTGCCTTGGCGTGCACTCCAGACCTCGGGAACGTTATTGTGCGTGGAACGGCTGATTTTGGAAGGTGAGTGACTCTAACCATTACTCTGGTGCAAAACTCTCACGAGGCTTTGATTTCAGAGTGTTGTTTTTTTTTTTCTCTTTTCACCTCCCCCCCCACCCCCCAGTCCTTCCACACACACACACGCACACATACACACGCACGCACAGGAAGTTTTGTCTTGGAGATGGCATTGCTGGGAGCAATGTTCTCGTGATCTTCAGACCCCGGGTTCTTTTGTATACACGTTTAGTTTGCCTTTTCTAATTGGGTAGGGTAGTGGAAGCAAACCGAAAGTCTTGGGGTGGGGGAAGTGAGTGGAGGCTGCAAACGACTGAGGAGTCGCCGGAGTTGAGGGATCCACGTTGAAGGTGACAATGACTTTTCTTAGCCGTAGTGTTCTCTGGCGAAAAGGAGGCGGGTGGCTGGAAGGCCCAAGAGGAAAACGACTTGCTGGCAATCGCGAAGGGGCCCCGGGCCGGTGCATCCGCGTGGGCGCGCGCCTCGGGAGTGGTCGGGCGCCGTGGTTGAACCTCGTGGTTTAGTTTCGTTGCAGCCCCCCTGCGCCTGTTTGAGAAGGGTGGACAATGAGCGCCGTAGGCTCGGAAACTTAAGTTGCCGTCTACTTGCGAGCTGGCGGGCGTGAGAGGGTTTAAATCGGCCTTTTGGGTCAGCGCCGGGGGTGGCCGGAGTGCACGCGGCGTGGCGTTGTTTGCCGAACTCCGGAGGGATGCGGATGCGACAATGAGAGCAACACGCGGCCGCTCTGAAGCAGCCCGGCTCCCAAACGCCTCCCCCCACCCCCCCACCTCCCGGACCGCGCCCAGGCAGCGCGGGGGGCCAATGTGTCTGTGGAGCCTCAAGTTTTGTTCGCGATTTAGTCACCTGTAGCGTAGATGTGGGCGCCACGGTGAGGGGTTTCTGAGGCGACTGTGTGCGGCTTAAGATGGCCAGTCATAGCCAAGTTGGTTTGGGGATGGAGGCAACGGCGTTGTCTGCGCCGAAGGAGTGAGAGAACTCCGGAGGGCACTGCTTTTTGTGCTCAACATGACAGACCACGTGCTTGGGGCTGCGACCCTGGTTTTCGCCGGAGGTCTGTGTGAGTGTCCAGATCCGGGCCGGCAGCGAGATGCGGGCGCTGTCGGGGCCGGCCGGCAGGACAATGTGATTTGCTGATGATGGCGTCTTGCCAGTTTAAAAAGCAGAGTGAAAGTCGCCAACTCTCCGCTGATGCGGGGCGGGCAATCGGCGTTTCTCATCAAGGACACTGCAAAACTTTGATTAAATGGGCCTGCTGCTGAGGGGAAGACGGGGGGAGAGGCTCCGGACTCTCGGGGAGCGGGGTCTGGACCTCTCCCCGGGGTGATCGTCAAGTGTCTCGCCTCTGAGAAACAATCCGACATCCCTGATGCTGCACGTAGGCAGCGCCCGGCTGGACAGAAAACAAAGAGCTGCATGTGCCCGTGCGGGCCCCGCCGGCGCTCGGGGCGGCCGCCGGGCGGAGGGCCGTGTGGGCCGGGCCCCCCTAACTTCGGGCGAGTTTCGAGAGGGGCTTTTGTCCCTCAGCCCCTCGCGGGGAAACTTTGGCGGCGGTGCTCGCATGAGGTGCCATGCTGGTGCGCGGAGAGGCGGCGTGCTCCGCGCTCCGGGCGGGCGGGCGGGGAGGCGGCGGTCTCGGGGCCCCCGCGCTTCAGCACGGGCGTCGAGGGCCGCGACAGCCGAGGGGCCGGGAGAGCGTGGCCCCGACTTCTTGGCCCGTTACCCGTGGTCCGGAGCTTGTGTCTGGGAGGTCTGTGGATTCGCCTTTGAAGTCGAACTGTTGCCATGTTTGAATTACGTCAGGGCAAAGCCATGAGGAGGAACAAGCCCCGGCAGCGCGGCGTGCGGGAGGCGCGGCCTGCGGGAGGCGCCGGGCGGGCGGGCGGGCGTGCGCGGGGGCCCGTTGTTCCGGCGCAGGTGAGGGAGGAGGCGGCGAGGGACGCGGGTCACCTCCTGCCGCCCTCGCCCAGGCGAGCGGCTCTCCGCAGGAACTTTCTTCCCGACCCAAGTTGTTCTATTTACCAACAAACCCACCGGGGAGCGTTTCTATTTGCTGCCGTGGTGCCTCTCTCGGCCGTCACCGCTTGCCCGAGGGGGAAGCGCGGTTGGGGGGGGGGGGGGCGGCGAGGGCCGCAGGAGGCCTGGGGAGAGGCATTTTGCTGCTTTCGTGGAAGCCGGCGCATGCGGCGAGCACCCCCAAACCCTCATAGCCGAGCCGTGGCTCGCGCTTTCAGGGGACCTAGCCCCGACGACACACGAAAAAACCACCGTGGGGAAGTTTCGGGGCTCCCCGTTGTCCTACAAAGGGAAGTGAGGACTGTGGCTGAATTGTGCGTGCCGTTGTTTTCTTTGTGTGTTTACGTGTGGGAGGGGGATCCGGGAGGGGCGAGGTTTGTTTTGGTTGCGGGTGGGGTTGGTTTATTGGGGTGGCAGGGCGGTGCAGAGTTTGTTCTGGTAACGAGACCTAGTAGATTTCTTTGTTTTTATTTTCTCCGTCTAACCTTGGGTAACTACAGACAACTGGGAAGACCAGGAATTAGTGATTAGAACAACACGGATCCTGTGCGAGACAGTTTTACCCCAGCAATACTCCCCCTGCCCCCACAGCTCGGGTTGTCCTAAGGAAGATTAAAAAGCAAAAAACTTTTTTCTTCCTTTTAATTTTAGTAATTAAAAATATGAGTTTGACCTTGTCATTAGAAGTACACTGAAAGCACCTGTTTTTGTACTGGAGTTTGCCAGACTTGAAAAACCTTTTAATAATGTATGTCGCAAAACCGAACACGTTTTTTTAGTTGCTCAATCTAAATTAAATTGAAGTCTGGGAGTTTGTTTCCGTAGGAGTTGGAGAAAAGCCTGATGGCATTTAAAATATTTATATAATGATTTGGGGAAGGGGAAAATCGCCCCTTTGCCCTAAAGGTATGCCGGCTCAATGCTTGGTGATTGTTCACTGCTTTATCTTAGGATGACCTTGAAGAAGCTAGCACGTGGAGAATTGGGCCTTGGAGATTTTCTATGGGGGTTGGGAAGGAAGCTGCGGCGGGGGGGGGGGGGGGGGGGTGACAGGGTAAAAGGCTGGATGTCCCTGCTAGCTTCTTCCTAGTTCCTATAAACTGGGGTTGACCTTCTGGTTACCCCTCTTAGATTTTCTTTTCAAGCCAATCTTTTTTTTTTTTTTTGGTATGTGGCCCCAGGCATAGCTCAAAAATTATGCTGGTTTGACACATGGATGCTTCTTTGGTATTTGGGGTTTGCCTGCAGTCTAGACATCCGATAAGCAGCACTGTATCTGCTGCTGCTTTCCTGATTTCTCCTGCATTTGGATCATGTTTAAGGGTTAGAATCTAAAAGTGGTCGTTACCAGAAAATAGTATCTTTAGATGCCACACCCAGACCAAAAATCTGTACAGATTGTGCTTCTCATTGTTTTGTTATTAAACAGACATGTTTCTCCCATGTTTTGGTGACCAAAGTACAAATACTTAAAGGCAACTTTTAATACTATAGTAACAGTACATATCTGCGGTGGATAGAAAGAACATGTCAAGAAAGTGAAAAACTTTGTATGTAATAAGTTTATGGCTTTCCCTTTGGGCATTTATTTCTCTGTGATTATTTAAGATGCATAAGATGTTTTGTAAGCACACTAAGATTCGTTCATTTGTTTTTCTTAATCAGTATTTTATACCTGGGTTTACAGCTAGTTTCAATATCCTGGGAAATTTCAAATACAATAGAGCTTAATTTTTGTTTTAAATATCACTTGATATGTGCAACGGAGATTTGGTTTATCAAGGTGAATGAGTTGAGAGTGGGAAAGACCAATAGACAAGGTCTACTGTTTTCCTTCTTGCATTACTTTTTGCGGGAGTTCAATGATGAAAAGTTCAATAGGTAGTATATTCTAGAACCTTGGTGGGCAGCAGGCCTCAAGACTGCTGTTGCATAGTTTTCTTAACTGTAGGTCTGGAACCTGGATGGCTCGTTTTTTTTTTCCCCGAGTTGTAATGAGACCCTAGAAAAAAGCTGGCTCATGGGGCTCAGACTCTAGCAGATTTATGTGAAAAAGCAATTTGATAATGATTTTCCATGTAAAATCAGTTTTTCACTGGTGAAAGCTTAAGCTTAATTTGAAATCTAAACCAACTTCATAAGCTTTATTAGGACAAGTTAGTTAATTTACCATGCCAACACATAGTAGGTTGCTTCAAAAATACAACTTTTTTTCTTCCTTACTGGTGCTGGGAATATAATTGGCTGAGAAAGAAGGGAACACCTTCGTTGAAGTACTAGTTAGTTTGCAAGTCTTGAGTTAAAATGCCTAGGTTGCAAGACTGTGCTCATGTTAAATAAGTCACTTTGTGGTCATCTGCAAAATAACAATACCTACTTCATAAGGTTGTAAATAATTAAGCAGGTAATATGCTTGGTAAATACTGGCTGTTCTCACAACTTTGGGAATAGACATTTTACAGGAGACAAAACTGAGGCCTGGGGCCAGTGACATTGCTGGGGGAAATATTCAGTAAATGTTGAGTGGAAAGAATGAGTATCTTTGGCCCTCTTCCCCACCTTCAGAAACTGGTTCTGGGAAGACATTATTCTGATTCAACCATTTTACATCAAAAACTCTTGTGGAAATGGAGAGGATGCCATTTTCTGTTTTCCTGATTTCTCTTGTCCACAAGAGACCTGGATTTCCCATACTTAATTTTGACTCCGGGAGGTTATAAATTGAAAATATTTCATTGTCTTTTAGCTCTTCAGTTTCTGTTTTAGTTGAGTCTGCAACTAAGATTTTCTCTATTATGGAAATGATCTGGAAATGCATCTAGTCCAAGAGAAGGCAGTTTGTTTTCAAGGGAGGTTTTCTTTTTGCACCAGAAGTACGAAAGTTGCAGTTAATCTAAAATGATGCGTTTCTAGCTTTGTATTGTTTCCACCTATTATAAGTTTGATTTGTTTTAATGTTATTTTAATTTGGTTCATGTTAATGTATGGTGAGTTTTAACAGCTCTCGTTTTGAGATTTATTTTGCCCCTAATCTTTTCCTCCCCACATACTTGCTTCAAATAAGCAATAAGTATTTTTCTACCAGTTGTTATGAAAGCATTGAGTTATTTATTATTAATCTTCTCTAATTAAAGTAATTCACTTGGTTTACATTTCCTGTAAAGCTTTGAGCCTCACAATTTTTTTTATACAAAAGTCTCTAGACTAAATGTTAAAGAAAAATGACTCCATTAAATTAAAAACACTAGTTTTTAAATACACCTCTTTATTGTGGACACTGTTTCCCATTCTGTGCATTAAATATACTATTCAGATCTGTTTTGCCTATCCCAGTCTTCAGGTATTAACAAATTCTGCCAGTGTCTGTATACCATGTACAGTCAGCACCTGGTTGTAATATAAAACTTAGTTCCTGCCTTGCAACAGTTTACCATTGAGTAGAGGAGATAATATAGCAAACAAGTATGTGAAAATCTTGTGTTAGGTGTTAAAATACACATATAGACAGATTTTGTTAAAAATTTTTAATTCCTGAGTTAAGGGGATGAGGGAGAAACCATCTCAGGTAAAACAACCTGAGTAGAGATGTGGCTAGTTAATAAAGTTGGTTTGACAATCCTGGAATATCAGGATTCCAAGTTCGGAGCAGCTGGTAGGCAGGGCCAGATCCTGAAAAGCTTTGCATTTCTTGCCAAGAAGTTTAGATATTATCCTGAAGCCCGTGTTGATACTTTGGAAGAGATGATTATTTGAGCTTTAGGAAGGGATCCCCTGTTTGAAGGTTCTGAGGAAGTCGGTTATGAGGCTCCAGCACCACAATGAAGGACAAATAGGCAGCAGGGACAGAAGGGACATGGACCAGAGAAGTGAAGGAAGAAACAGAATTTTTAAGGATTTCATAGTGGACGTGTTGAGGGTCATGCAGAAGATGAGAAGGGAGAGCCCAGTTGAGTTCCAGATTTTTTGTGTGACTGTATATGTGATGACCAAGGTTAGGTGAACACTGGAGGAACATGTTTGGGAGAGAAGATTATGTAATTAATTTAGAGTGTTTAAAGGTTGGGACTTGCCAGGCCTTGTGTTGGTGCTTTACAGATCGTACTCAGAAGAGTTGGGATTTATCCTTATTTTATAGGTGAGGAAATGGAAGGGTCAGACAGCTTAAGGAAATTTTCTGCGGTTTGGGTCAGACCAGATATGTATGGCTATACCCCCTTTCTTAACATTTTTCTCAAGTTCAGAAAGGAGAACAGCTTCACAGAACGAATATAGTCCAATTTCATGATGTTAAAATCTCCTAGAAAAGACCCAAGTTTCTCTTCGCACAAACCGGAACTTAAAAGAAAGCCTTCAGAAATCAGGATTCTACCCTTAGTTTAATTTGTTGGACATATCCTGGGATAGTGTTTATATATTTTTTAAAAATGTTTATTTATTTATTTTGAGAGAGAGAGAGAGAGTGTGAGTGTGGGAGAGGTAGAGAGACAGGGAGGGAGAATCCCAAGCAGGCCCCGTGCTGTCAGTGAAGAGCCTGATGCGGGGATTGATTCCACGAACTGTGAAATCATGACCTGAGCTGAAATCAATAATTGGACACCTAACTGACTGAGCCACCCTGGTGTCTTGAGTTTATATTTCTGTGTGTAAGTCCTATAAGTTCAAGGGAATAAGTGGTATATAGACACTGGTATTTTCATATTCTTGATTCACAGCATCCCTGGAAAGTGGACGTGAGATTTCACCCTAATATTGCAGAGGGGCAAATAAAATTAGAAGTGACTTCCTAGTCAGTTGTAAAGACAAACGCAGAATTAGACTCCCAACTTGACTCATTATAGTGCTTTTTTCACCAGACTCAACAGTAGTTACATTTCTTAACTGATTATTTGCTTAATCATCTAAGAGAAGATTAATACTATCTCCCCAACCTTTACAGTTTTTTCATCCACTGGAATCACTCTTAATCTAGAATCGGCATACCCAGTGTTTTTTCACACTATCAAAATGGGAGGACCTAGTATTTTTTTTACACTGTCTGGAACTCCAGAGACCTGGATTTGTGATTTTTTTATTTTTAACCTATGCTATTTCAGTTGAAGACTTTATTTCTGAGTTTGACCTCTTTCCTGTAGGATGAGTTCTACATTCTTCTGCTAAGTGTGGGTTTTGTAGACAGCCATAATAAATACTTTACTGTATAATTTCTCAGAGACTAGGTGCATTTTTGGAGAAGCCATTGGCAAACAGGTGGGGTCTACCATCCTTTCTCAGTTTTCCTCTAGGCAAGTTAAAATTTGTCCCTTAAAAGTGAGTAAATTCAGAACTTCTGATGCTGGGATGTGGACTGGTGTCTGGAAACAGGTAAGAGGAAATAATCGTGTTCAATAGCTCCGTGACTTTCCTTAAGCGCTGATGACACAGGTCTTATTGTTAGGGCACATTGCAACCAAGTGGCCTAGCAGCAGAACACAAAACACACTTAGTCCTGTTTGACTCTTTATGTGAAGTGTTGCTCCAGTTACACTGTTAGTGTTTACTGGATCCTGTACTTACAGGTGATTAAAGATAGCATACCACTGACTAAAAATGGTGTCGCGGGTGGCATTAAAAATTACAGCAACTAAGGGTTGCTCATAACTTTTGATCATGGGTGTTTTTTCGTGTTTATATCTCTTCCTTTCCCATCATCCTGTCATTTAAAGTTCAGCTGTAAAGAAATGCCATCTCCTTCACTTCAAAGTTGTCTTTGGTTGCTTGGTTCCTTTTGTCTTTGTTCACTGCTGCTTCCTTCCCACTTTACAAATCTTTTGCTTGTCTCTTTGCAGCTTCCTTCCCATTCTACTCTATGTCTATTCTGTACTCTCTGCTGTAGACTATGTTTCCCACTGGGTATCTCTCCATCTGTATGTCTTTGAGGAAGTTTGTTTAAGCTCTCTGAGCTGTTTCAGCTACTACCACTTTGGTTAAGTCAAGGTGTGCGATCATAACTAAGGTTTTGGGACATGGTGCTAGAAAGGAGTAAAGTGAAAGTAATCTTCCTTCATTCTTGCTTCCCTCAGAGGCAACCACTAGTTATTCGTTTTTAAAAATATCTTTTAACAAGTCAGTTTATGTACTTAAAGTCCCATTTAAAAAACCCATTATGGGATTGTACTGTATAGTTGTTACTCAAGTTGCTTAATATTACAGACAAGATATCTTGGATAGTTCCCATGTGCACATGTTACATATCTATTGCATTCTTTTTTTTTTTTTTTTTTAACTTTTTTTAATGTTTATTTTTGAGAGAGACAGGCAGAGACAGAGACAGAGCACAAGTGGGGGAGGGGCACAGAGAGAGGGAGACACAGAATCCAAAGCAGACTCCAGGCTCTGAGCTGTCAGCATGGAGCCCGACATGGTGCTCAAACTCACAAATTGCACCTGAGCCAAAGTCAGACACTTAACTGACTGAGCCACCCAGGTGCCCCTATTACATTCTTTTTATGGGCTGAAATGGTATTCTGTAGTATGAAGACATAATTTAACAACTCTAAGAATCCACTGACATTTAGGATGCTTCCAGTATCTTGTGTATTTTTTTAAAGGTCTGTGTCAGTGTTTTTGGTTTTTTTTGTGTTTTTTTTTTTTTTAAGAAAAAGTGATCATTAGCTGTAGGATTTTGGTCTACTGAAAACTAAAACTAAAAACACTTTAGGAATACTTTTTGCGAGGTTGCACTGTTAATTGTGTTTATCAGAATTTCAGTTCCCAAGGTGGTATGGAGAAATTGTGACATTAACTATAAAGTTGATTTTTCACCCGTGGCATATTTACTTCTCTCTCAGTTTTCCTCCGTCCAGTCCATGCATTGGCATTTTGAGTTGTTTTTTGTTTTGTTTTTTTTAATGTTTGTTTATTTTTGAGACAGAGAGAGACAGAGCATGAACTGGGGAGGGTCAGAGAGAGAGGGAGACACAGAATCTGAAGCAGGCTCCAGGCTCTGAGCTGTCAGCACAGAGCCCGACGCGGGGCTCGAACCCACGGACCGTGAGATCATGACCTGAGCCGAAGCTGGAAGCTCAACCGACTGAGCCACCTAGGCGCCCCTTGCATTTTGAGTTTTGAAAGGTATTTTTGAAAGTAAGAAAAACTTTACATCCTGAAAGGAATCTAGAAAGTGGAATTGGGAAGTTATTATATTTAGGAGGAACTATTGGTGTCCTTCAAAGTGTACCAAAAAAGGTGAGCCTATTGGATGTTGTATTTATCATAACAAAATAAATCTCTGTTTTCCTTGATGTTAAATTATCACCCTTGTAAGATTTAAAAGATAAGACAGTACTCTGCAGAATTAAGTTCTTCACCTCCCTGTCTCCAATTCCATATTTAAAAGGGTACTTAAAAACTTTAAAATTTGCATTTTACTACTCTTCATACTGTTTCCTTGTTAAAAAAAAGTTTTATTTATTTACGTAATCTCTACACCCAACATGGGGCTCGAACTCCTGCCCCTATGATCAAGAGTTGCATGCTCTTCTGACTGAGCCAGTCAGGTCCCCCTTTTGATACTGTTTCCTGATTAAAGTCAGGCTTAAAGTGAATTTAGTGTTGTTAAAAGATCTTTAAACTTAGAATTAAATATTATACCTTCAATATTAGCTATTGCTGTGAAGATTCCTTTTGTTTCCGTTTATATTACATTGCATTTAGTAAACCTATGTGTGTTGAATTAAGTGTAAAATATATCATCCCTGCTCTTTGGCTTCATAATCTCTTTAGATTAGAATTGGTCCTTTTTTTCCTCCTTTATCATTTTTTTTTAATATATATTGTCAAATTGGTTTCCAAAAAATAAGCAACGCTTCACAAATTTGCGTGTCATCCTTGCGCAGAGCCCGTGCTAATCTTCTCTGTATTGTTCCAGTTTTAGTATATGTGCTGCCAAATCACACTAGAATTGGTCCTTTCGATGGGGCTGCTGGCTGGCTCAGTCAATTGGCAAGAGCATGAGTTCAAGCCCCCCATGTAGGGCCTACAGATTATTTTATAAATAAATAAAGAATAGATTTGCTCCTTTTTTTTTTTTTAAACAGTTTGCCCCCACACTTTTCCTTGTTTTAACACTAAGGTTGCATTCCCCATCCTTTCGTTAATTTGATCATTAGATTTATATGAAATGTACAGCTTTAAAGTGAAAAAAACCAACCAATTAATCATATTTTAGAATTAAGTATTGCATTTTCAAAAATTCACTTTTTGTTGTCTATGTTACAATATTTGCCCATATAATTACAGTTATTTCTCTTCTAGTTTTTGCTGACTTAACCATTTAATCTTGTTAACTTTGGGAGATTGAATTAATTTGGACAGAACAGTAATTTAGCTGGTTGATTCGTGTTTGTTACAGTTTTGTTTTTTTTTTTTTTTAATATTGAGAGTGTGCGTGCGAGCAGGAGAGGGGGCAGAGAGAGAATCCCAAGCAGGCTCTGCCCTGTCAGCGCACAGCCCCATGATGTGGAGCTTGAACCCACAAACCATGAGATCATGACCTGAGTCGAAATCAGGAGTCAGATGCTTACTTGATTGAGCCACCCAGGTGCCCCTGACTGTTTTTTTAAAATTTGTGGTTGTTTGCTGATAGCAGCCAAAGAAATGTTAATGAAAGTGCCTTGTAAAACATGAAATGTTGTATGAACAACTTTTTTAAAAAACAACTTTTTAAAAAAGTTGAATCAGCACGTTTATTGAGTACCTACTAAGTGACTGGCATTATTCTAGATGTTGAGGTTGCAAAGATATATAAAGACAGGAGAATTCGTAACCCAGTCTGTTTCCATTTCTGTTTTTAAAGTTTATTTATTTTGAGAGAGACAGAGACACAGGGTAGAATCTGAAGCAGGCTCTGAACTGTCAGCACAGAGCCTGATTTGGGGCTCAAACCCATGAACCCATGAGATCATGACCTGAGCTGAAACCCACGAGTCAGACACCCAACCGAGCTACCCAGGTGCCCTAGTCTATTTTCTTTTCTTTCTTTTCATCTTTTCTTATTATTTAATTAATTTAGAGAGATTAGGTCTTTTTTTAAAGATTTTTTATTTTTATCATTATTTTTAATATAATTCATTGTCAAATTGGCTTCCATACAACACCCAGTGCTCATCCTAACAAGTGCCCTCCTCAATGCTCATCACCCATTTTCCCTCTCCCCCACCCCCCTATCCACCCTCAGTTTCTTCTCTGTATTTAAGAGTCTCTTGTGGTTTGCCTCCCTCCCTCTCTGTTACAGTTTTTTCCCCTTCCCTTCCCCCACGGACTTCTGTTAAGTTTCTCAAGACACACATGAGTGAAAACTTATGATATCTGTCCTTCTCTTACTGACTTAATTCACTCAGCATAATACCTTCCAGTTCCATCCGCATTGCTGCAAATGGCATGATTTCATTCTTATTGCCAAGTAAAATTCTTTTGTATATATAAAACACATCTTTTTCATCCATTCATCAGTTGATGGACATTTAGGCTCTTTCCATAATTTGGCTGTTGTTGAAAGTGCTGCTACAAACTTTGGGGGTACATATGCTGTTGTGTATCAGCACTCCTGTATTCCGTGGGTAAATTCCTAGTAGTGCTATTGCTGGGTCATAGGGTAGTTCTATTTTTAATTTTTTGAGGAACCTTCATACTGTTTTCCAGAGCAACTGCCCCAGTTTGCATTCCCACTGGCAGTGCAAGAGGGTTCCCATTTCTCCACAACCTCCATCCTTACCCGCTAGAGACTTTTTTTTAAATGTTTATTTATTTTTGAGAGAGAGTCCTAGAGTGAGTGGGGGAGAGGCATAGTGAGAGGGAGACACAGAATCCAAAGCAGGCTCCATGCTCTGAGCTGTCAGCACAGAGCCCAGTGCGGGGCTTAAACTCAAAAACCTTGAAATCATGACCTGAGCTGAAGTCAGATGCTTAACTGACTGAGCCACCTAGGCATCCCTATTTTCATTTTTTTTTTTTAATTTTTTTGTTAACATTTATTTTTTATTTATTTTTGAGACAGAGAGAGACAGAGCATGAACAGGGGAGGGTCAGAGAGAGGGAGACACAGAATCCGAAACAGGCTCCAGGCTCTGAGCTGTCAGCACAGAGCCCGACGCGGGGCTCGAACTCACAGCCCTCACGGACCGCGAGATCATGACCTGAGCTAAAGTCGGCCGCTTAACCGACTGAGCCACCCAGGCGCCCCCCTATTTTCATTTTTAAAAACAAGCTTACTGAGATATAATTCACACACTGTAAAATTCACTTTTAAAGTATGCAATTCAGTGGTTTTTAGTATACTTACAGAGTTTTGCATCCATCACCATTATCTAATTTTAGAAGACAAATGGCAGTTTTTAATAATCATTTTAAGTCTTTACTCATTTTTGGCTCTATCTCAAAATTTAATTTTCTTCTGTTTTCCCCACATGCTTAAGAGTGAGATTGTATGTGTCCACTCTCTTCTATAATTATTCATCAATTAGGGAGCAGATGGTAATAGCTTCCTTCTATTAAAACTGCTGAATTAGGGGCGCCTGGGTGGCTCATTTGGTTAAGAGTCTAACTTCGGCTCAGGTCATGATCTCGCGGTTCGTGGGTTTGAGCCTGGCGTTGGGCTCTGTGCTGACAGCTCAGAGCCTGGAGCCTGCTTCGGATTCTTTGTAACCCTCCCTCTCTGCCCCTCCCCCACTTGTGCTCTGCTCACTCTCTCTCAGAAATAAACAAATATTAAAAAAAAAAATTTTTAAACTGCTGAATTAATGTGACGCCTATGAGAATAGATACAAAAGTCACAAATGGGGCGCCTGGGTGGCTCAGTCCATTAGGCATCTGACTTTGGCTCAGGTCATGATCTTGTGGTCCCTGAGTTCGAGCCCCGCATGGGGCTCTGTGCTGACAGCTCAGAGCCTGGAGCCTGTTTCAGATTCTGTGTCTCCCTCTCTCTGGCCCTCCCCCGTTCATGCTCTGTCTCTGCCTCAAAAATAAATAAACATTAAAAAAAATTTTTTTTTAAAGTCACAAATACTTTAACAGTTTACAGTGTCATTTGAACAAATAAATTGTTCTGGAGGAATCATTTAATATTGTACATCTGTGGAACTAGGAAAGAAGTATTCTAAAGAACCACCAGGTTTGTTGAAATAACGAAGTCCCAAGTTTAAAATCAAATTGTGTCTTGCTTACCTACCTCCTTCTTGATATAAAAAGTAAGTTAGGGGGTGCCTGGTGCCTGAGTTGGTTATGTGTCTGACTCTTGTCTTTGGTTCAGGTCATGTTCTCACAGTACGTGAGTTCGAGCCCCACATCAGGCTCTGCTGACAGCACGGATTCTGCTCGGGATTCTGTCTTCCTCTCTCTCTCTGCCCCTCCCTGCTCATGCTCTCTCTCTCAAAAATAAACATTAAAAAAATACTAAAAATCACTTGCTTTCAGAGTCATTTTGTGCCCTTAATTTTCCTCTGGAGATTAGGTAGGGGTTTTTCTTGTTTGTTAGTTTTTAACATATGTAGGTCTATAGATTCTGTGAAAATGCTTTCATTAGTCTCTGGGCTCCGCAAAGCTCAAAATGGTTAAACACCAACCACTGCTTAACTAGGTTGCTGTAAACAAAGCCCAAAATGAAACCCCTGTGTATTTGCTGCAGATTCCCAGGTGCCTCTCAAGTGCAGGAATAAGCTCAGAAAAGGTTTAATAAGTTTATTAAGTAATCATCCATTAAAAGGTTCATATGCTACTTGTGTGTTGCATCAGGGCAAGTGCCTTGCACCTTACTGCATTTAACACTGCTTGGAAGAGTGTGGACCCTAGGATTTTGACCACTTTCAGATATTTAAGCTGAATTTTATTAGGACGAACGTAAGGTCACAGAGCTGCATAAAGGATCAGTCAGAGGATACCAGGCTATTTTATTTTGCCTGGTATGTAAAGACGAATATTATTAAATCTGAAGAATGGGATGTCTTGCAGGGCTGTTGGGTAAGTTTTGTGGAGATCCCCACCAACAAAGAAATCATACTGAAGGGGCTCTTGGGCTCAGGTCGTGATCTCCTGGATCGGGAGTTTAAGCACTGATGGTGCCAAGCCTGCTTTTGATTCTTGCTCTCTTTCCCTCTCTGCCCTTCCCCCCCGCCCCTCAAAAATAAATAAACTAAAAAAAAAAAAGTATTAAAGTAAACTTAAAAAAATCATATTGAAGATGAACACTTGATTCACAATAGCTGATTATAAAAAGGAAAGCCTCAGTATTTAGCTATAACCCTAACATTTCTTAGGGTTACGATTAACCCAAGCATAATGACTGGCACAAACTGGTTTCTTGGTCAATCCAGGCAGTAGTTCCTACCCGAATGCTGTGGTTTTTTGTTTTGTTTTGTTTTTGAAATACTGTTTGGTTTTGTTGGCATGCTTACTTGTGGAAAGGGTAGGGGATTGTGAGGGGAGAGATAGGAATCTATCTGTTGTAATAGGATTTGGTCTGTGTATTAATGGAATGAACTGGCCTTTCTTGCTGTACTTCCTTTGTCCTTGCTGAGAAGGGAGGCTGAAGTTTTCTAGAGTCATTGATGAAGCTGTAAGAGGAAGTGTGGACTTTTGACCTTCTTGATGGTAATGGAGAATGTTAGGGGAGTTTGGGTAGCCCCCATATTAGTGCGAGGACTGGAAAGAGTTATGGAACATTTTGGCCTCAAAACGGGAATATACAAATTGAAGCAATAACTTCTGCTTTTCTACCACTTTTTTTTTTTTAATTTGTATTAATTATCCTGTGTCATTTGACATTATTTTTTTTCCAAAGCAACACAACCATTTTCATTTATCACTTGGGTTTATTTGAAAAAAAAAAAACAAAACACTGTTTCATTTCACAGGCCTTCCCACACCTTTTCCTACTATGGAGTATCTTCATTATTTTTTTTCTCTCAAATTCAAGTTCCCAACTACTCCACTGAACAAAAATAATCAACTGAGAATATTTTCTTGTTTTAACAATTCTTAAATTGAAGAAACTTTAAACTTAATTTTTGAAATGCATCAGTGGACTTCTGCCCCACCCATCTCCCTTCTTTGCCTGCTTCTCTCACCAACAAAAACATTAAAGAATACTTGATAAACAATAGCCCTTGTTTAAAATGAAAGCTTCAGTGTTTAGCTGATTGTTTGCTAATAAAATATTTTCTTAAAAACAAATCAAAAGTCCTTGCCCATATTTCAGAATTCCTCTATCTCAGAGATACATACACACAGCCTGGATATTACATTATTTCTCTGAATTGCTTTCATAAGTACTTGCTCTGGTATACTAACCAGAACTGAGGTGAAATGGGATCAGATGAGAGATCATCCAAAGTACTAAAGTTTTTGTCTTACTCCTGTATTTCAGTGTATTTCTAAAAGAACTTTAAAAGGATAGTGTTCTGTGGTTATAACTCCTAACACTATAAGCACCAATCTAATTGGTATTAGTAACTTATTGATGCTGTATGTGATGCTTTTATGATGATTTTTAGTTGGATCCTTACATACACTTGTCCATTGGGGTTTAGTTTGTATATTCATTGCCTTTTTATTCCCTTTCTTAGTCCAGATGTTCTGGTGAAAATGGCCCTTGGTTTGGATTTTTTTTTTAATATTTTTAATTTATTTTTGAGAGAGAGAGTGGAGGAGGGGCAGAAAAAGAGGGGCCGGGGACAGAGGATCCAGAGAGAGGTCTGCACTGACAATAGGGAGCCCATGTGAGACTCGCTCCAACTCATGAACCATGAGATCATGATCTGAGCCGAAGTCAGATGCTCAACCGACTGAGCCACCAAAGTACCCCCAGTTTGGATATTCTAAATTTCTTCTAAGGCGTGTATTTACTGCCAAATACATTTTTTTATACGTCTAGCTCTAGGACTGTTTCTTCCTTCCTTGCATGATGTTGAGTTTTTTTTGTTTTTGTTTTTGTTTTGTTTTTTTGATCATGAGAATCAATAGTTTATCTCACCCTACATTTCTTGGATATCAGCCTCTCACTGGTCAGGCACAGGACTTCATAGAAGAGCTCTAAAAACCTCTGTAACAACTGAACAGACCAATGGTCGGGAAATATGAGCTTGTTTTTAATCCATTTTGATGATTTTATAAAATTATTATTCTTAAATCCTGACTTTGGATTTTTGTGAATTTTACATCCTCCTTTCAGTCAACTTGCCAGCTTAGAACTTCTCTTTATCACAGAAGAAATCCCCTCTAAACTTCCCATAGGGCAAGGTATTATGGGTTGATGACTATTGAGCTACTTGTGTGCTTAATGTCAAATAGTGGTCATGGTAAATGCTCAAAACTTCCCCAGCTGGGAATCACTTCAGTGTAAAGGTGCAGAATAGAAAGGGGGTGCCTTACTTTACATTTTAGGATGTGTCCTTTGTTGTGCATGATTCCATCATTTTATAGTGCGGAGACTTTGTTACATTTTTTGCTTAAAAAGTTGATTTTTAAAAATGCCTCCCTCCCCTCAGTTTTAGAATGAGTGTGGCCAGGAGGGTAGAAGGAGGTGTGATAGAGACCGATCTTGTTAAAAAACAGGTATTTTTTGTGTTTTATACACTTGCCGGGGTAGTGCCAAGAATGGAGGGAGATCCAGGAGGACTTCCCCACAGCCCTTCTGTCTGGCTTGGTCATGTAATATCAAGTTGCCGGGGTTGGGGTGGAGCAGACAACTCTCTTTTAATGGTTTCTTGTTATAGCCCTCATAAAGCTGTGTCAATTCCCCTGGCTTTACAGACTATTGCCCAGAAGAAAAGATGTTTGGTTTTCACAAGCCAAAGATGTACCGAAGTATAGAGGGCTGCTGTATTTGCAGAGCTAAGTCCTCCAGTTCTCGATTCACTGACAGTAAACGCTATGAAAAGGACTTCCAGAGCTGTTTTGGGTAAGATCATCTGATGTTTTTACCATTCTTAGAGTGAAAAAGATCATAGCTTACGGAAATCCTTCCAGGCGAGGCAGGCAATTGGAGCAATGTGCTAATAAATTAAAATCACTTACATTCTCATCTAGGCTATTTTAAGGTTCTTGCTTTTAAAACAAATCAATACTGACAGCCTACCCTTTTCCAGATTATAAGGAACTACAAATTGTGAAGCCCCTTGTAGTTATAATCAAACTCTTTTGTTTTTAACATCAAGATATAAAAGACTTTTAAGAAATTACTCTTATTCTCTCTTATACTAGTTGTCCTCTGGTAGTTTTCTGTTCTTTGCATTGTTTTTCTAAATTATGGTAATGTATTTTAACCCATCCTGCTGAGGATGCTAATAAGACTTAATGTTCTGCCCTGAGATCTGTCAGGGTACATTTCATTTTATAATTTTGTTCTTTATTTATCTTTGGACAATAAACCTGCTTAATAAAGTGGAATTTACTTTCCAACAAATACTTGGATAAAATAGAATAGTTCATGTTGAACCATTTCCCATGTTAGAAGTTATTTTTACCACTTTGTTTCTCTTATCAAAATACTTGTTGATTACTTATTGTTAATCCTGGATTTTGTGCTTATTTTGAAGGTTGTCAAAAAGAGTTTCTGCCAACTTTGCCTTTTTAAAAAATTACATTTGTCACTTAATGTCTTCATTTCCAATGGTATACGTGATAAAAGTTACCAGTATTTTTCTGTATGTATTTATAATACAGGAAAAGTGTATAATGAAAGTTCTTCAAAGATATAATTTATAAAGAGCTTGGTTGATTAGTGTTACAGATTTTCTTCCCCTTATGCAGATATAATCATTTTTTAAAAATTACAGTGCCTCTTGGGTTTTGTGTGTTGTAAAACCAGAATATCATGACACAGTATTTTATGTAAAGAGTGGCGTTTTGTTGCTTATGGAAATATCTACACACTTCAAAAAAGATTAAGTGGACAACCTTGTTTTAAACCATAGTGACCAGGATCTCCTCTAGCTCTTAAATTTTATTATTATTTTATTTTATTATTATTTTATTTTAAAATGACCAAATTGCAGTACATAGAATTGGTTCATTGGATCTAGGAGTTAATTATATTTCTAAAATGTACTATAGAAACTATGTAACTGTATCGTCCAGGACAATTAGCAATAGCATCTATAAACTGTAATTGGATTTTTTTCCCAAAAGAAATACACTTGCATGAATTCTTAAATATAAATGAGTCTAATAAAAGTTTGATTGTTTTCTTACTAGGTTGCATGAGACTCGTTCAGGAGACATCTGTAATGCCTGTGTCCTGCTTGTGAAAAGATGGAAGAAATTGCCAGCAGGATCAAAAAAAAACTGGAATCATGTTAGTTCATCTTTTGTCTTTCTCAGTTATACCTCTATTACATTTATTTGTTTTGAGAGAGAGAGAGAGAGGGAGAGGGAGAGAGAGAGAATCCTAAGCAGGCTCTGCACTAACAGACGCAGTGTTCAATTCCATGAACCGTGAGATCATGACCTAAACTGAAATCAAGATTTGGGTGCTTAACTGACTGAGCCACCTGAGTGCCCAGATAACTTCTATTACATTTAAAGTAACATTAGTTTTCACCCAATTTAGGAAGTAGTACGTTCCTCAGATGGAAAAGTGAAAAGAATAAAGAAAAACACAAGTTGCTGCTTAGATATAATTACTTAACATTTTGGCATGTTTAGAAGCAACATTTTGAGTAGTGTATCATTTCCCTAAGGCTGTATCCAGTATCCCCATTTTAGAGATTCACAGTGTACATTTCATGTATTTCCAAGGTTAATTAGACATGGATCCTTTTTTCATCTCAGGGGAACATTTATCCTAATTCCTGGAGGTAGTATAATGAGCACATAGGGTTTAGCACCAGAACTGGATTTGAATCCTGCCTTACTAGTTGCAAATTTTGGGCAAGTTCCATTTATTTATAAAATGGAAACATAGTAGCTATCCCACAGAGCTGTTGTGAGAACTGAATGAGATTTATATATAAAATATAACACAGTGATCAGTTATGTGGAAGCTATTCTTACTCTGTGTATTTAAATCTAGTTGAGATTGTAGTGGTATGTAAATGTGTATTCTGTTTGCCCTTTGTCATTGGTTTTCAGTGATCAGAACAGCACTGTTAAGTCTTATGCTAGCTTTTAAAACATTTATGGTATTTATACAAAATACTTGTTTTTAAGTCAGCATGCATTTATTCTTTATCTTTTTTCCCCCTAATACTAGTATTAATTAGCCTTACGTTGTCCTTTGGTTACGGTGTTACATTATTTTGATAGGTTTTTGTGGGTCTGTTAATTTATAAAAAAGGGAATTTTCTTTAATAGTTTGTCTGGAGAAGTTGAAAATTGTGATTTTGAAGGTGATGACAACCTTTTTAAGGGTACAAATCTGCAAATAGTAAATGTGAATAAATTTGTAAGAAATAGTACCGTGTAGGTCTAGACCAATGGCCATGGTAGACTATGGGAGAACATGCCATTGCCATCATGTAAATGACCTTAGGGATTAAAGTGTATGGTGAAAAGATCATAAAGCATAGTTGTGAAAACGTTAATTTGAGTCTTGTATCCCTCTCTACCCATTCTTGCCCACTTACTAGTTTAGTGAAATAAGGCAAAAGATAATTTCTTGTTTTCTTTCACCCTAAATTGGAGTTAACAAATAGCCCCCTTACTGCTTTGTAGTGAAAGTAAACTCAAACGTGTATGAAAGGGGAGCCTGGGTGGCTTAGTTGGTTAAGCATCTGACTCCTGATTTTGGCTCAGGTCATGATCTCACCATTTGTGGGTTCAAGCCCTGCCTCTGGCATAGCACTGACAGTGTGACAGCGTAGAGCCTGCTTGGGATTCTGTCTCTGCCTCTCCTGGGAGCGTGTGTCTACTCTCTAGAAAAAAAAAAAAGTATGAAAGCTTTTTGCAAACTGCAAAACACTGTCTGATAGAAATGTTAGTTGTTGTAAGTCTTGATTTTCTTTAACCTTTTGGGTCATTCTTACCATATATAAATCTATTTAAGTTTTTTGTACAGTATATTGTTACTATTGCCTGCTTGGAAGAAAAAAAACCCACGAGATAAATTATTCTTTAATACCATGTGATGATTAAAAGTGCACATGGGCTCTCAAACACTCTAGTAGAAAACTGCTTCTCAATTTAGGCTCCTTCAAATAGGCATTTGTCTGAACTAAAGGAATACAAGAGGTGTCATTTTTTAAGTGGTATTAAATATTCAGTATATTCTTCCAGGTGGTAGATGCAAGGGCAGGACCCAGTCTGAAGACAACATTGAAACCAAAGAAAGTGAAAACTTTATCTGGAAACAGGATAAAAAGCAACCAGATCAGTAAACTACAGAAGGAATTCAAACGTCACAGTAAGTTTGAGGTTTTGATATTGAAATAAGAGTAGTTAAGAATAGTTGTTTGGTTTTTATTTTTACCTGGGGGTGGCATATGGTATGTATAGATTTTTAAAGTTATTTTCTTTAAAGTGTTGCAAGGCATTGTCAACGTGGTAGAGATATTTCTATGAAATCTTTTAAAATTTTTAATGTTTATTTTGTTTTGTTTTATTTTTAATGTTTATTTTTGAGAGAGAGCATGAAGGGGAGGAGAGGGGCAGAGAGAGGGACACAGAATTTGAAGGAGGCTCCAGGCTCTGAGCTGTCAGCACAGAGCCCGACATGAGGCTCAAACCCACCAACTGAGAGATCATGACCTGAGCTAAGCTGGGTGCTTAACTGACTGGGCCACCCAGGTGCCCCTTGAAAGTCTGTCTTTAGTCCTGATGACATAAAAGTAATTTGACTAGCTGACCACTTCTTCAGATTGTATGGAGATCGCTCTGACCACTCTGATCTGTTTATTGACCTGTTAAGTTCTAGAAGATGAATTTTTCAAGCTTGTTTACTTGATTTTTATGCATAAGGAAATAGAGGTCTGGAGATGTGCAGAAAGGTATGTAAATAATATTAGTGGACAGTCTGAGACTAAAGCCCAGGTTTTCTGGAAAGTAACTTTAGGAATCATAACTTACATATTGCGGTAAAGCTAGCCTCAGGACTTTCAGGTTTCTGGGACAGTGTGTGTTGTGTGGAGTGATGGAATGGGAAAGGAATGATAAATTAATATCAGGTTCATCTACTCTTAAAGGAAGTTGTTGAGGGGGAGAGCACCTGTAGTGGTACTTCTGTATTTCGGAATTTAGATTTCAGCTTTTGAAAAGGAATTGCAGTGCATATAATGTTGTTTGTTATATGTAACACAATGAGGGAGGGTTTCTGAGGCAAAACAACTGAAATCAAACACATTAGTATTTCTGCCGTAGAAATGTAGTCATATTCACAAAGGTGGAATAAATAAAACTTGCATGGGCTAGTCAGGTTTGGCTACCCTAATGTTATAGTTCATTCATGTCAGGCCAGATTTTGTGGCCAAATGGGTTGGGAATAGACTCTGTTTTCAGAGCTTTTTCAAAACTGTAGATGAGGTTGTGGACTGGTCAGAGAGTTTTCAGGATTATAAAAACAATTTGTAGGACGCTGTTAGACAAAATATCATCAATGCTTGTTTTAGAAAAATGGTAAAAGAGAGTTAAATACACTGATAAGGTAGAGTGAGGAAAGGAAAACTGTCATCTCTTGGGACATTTTGGTAGATGTACCAAGTATTTTACATACATAGTTATCTCAGTAATTTGTTTTAGAGATTAGGATAGGAAGTAGAGTGGTGATTTAACCTTGAGCCAGGTTACTTAGTAAAGACGATAGAGATGAGTTTGACCTCAGGTTTGTCTAACTTCAAAGCTGTTTGCTCTTTCTGCAACACCACTCTGCTCCTTGAGGTAGTATATAACCAGTGCCCACGACTCTGAAGGCTTTGCAGATCATCTGCTAACTTTCTGCTCTTTTAAGTAGGTGTTACCAGTCCATAGTTATTCTGATGATACATTTAATCTTCGACTAAAATATTTTAATACTTTATAGTAAAATATTTAGGTGATATGAAATATGTATGTATTTTAACTATACATGTTCTTTAAAAGTTTTTTTCAAGTTCTTCTTTACATTCCAGTTAACAGTGTAATAATAGTTTCAGGTGGAGAATTTAGTGATTGATCACTTACGTACAGTACCCGCTGCTCATCACAACAAGTGTCCTCCATTAACCCTCAGTTTGTTCTCTATAGTTGAGTCTTTTTATTTTCCCTATGTTCATGTTTTGTTTCTTAAATTCCACATGAGTGAAATTACATGGTATTTGTCTTTCTCTGACTTATTCATTAGGCATAATCCTCCCTAGCTCCATCTACTTCATTGGAAACCTTTTTCTTTTTGAATCTCCTTTTTAATGGCTGTGTAGTATTCCATTGTAGACACTCCCCACCCCCACATCTTTATCCATTCATCTATATAGATGGACATTTGAGTTGCTTCCATATCTTGGCTATTGTAGATAACACGGCAGTAAACACAGGGGTGCATATATCTTATCAAAAAATTAGGGTAATAATATCAAATAATCATTCTACTTTTAATTTTTTTTTTGAAATTTTTTAAATTTATTTTTTAAAATTTACATCCAAATTAGTTAGCATATAGTGCAACAATGATTTCAGGAGTAGATTCCTTAGTGCCCCTTACCCATTTAGCCCACCCTTCCTCCCACACCCCCTCCAGTAACCCTCTGTTTGTTCTCCATATTTATGAGTTTCTTCTGTTTTGTCCCCCTCCCTGTTTTTATATTATTTTTGTTTCCCTTCCCTTATGTTCATCTGTTTTGTTTCTTAAAGTCCTCATATGAGTGAAGTCATATGATATTTGTCTTTCTCTAATTTCACTTAGCATAAAATACCCTCTAGTTCCATCCACGTAGTTGCAAATGGCAAGATTTCATTCTTTTTGATTGCCGAGTAATACTCCACTTTATGTATATATACCACGTCTTCTTTATCCATTCATCCATTGATGGACATTTGGGCTCTTGCCATACTTTGGATATTGTTGATAGTGCTGATATAAACAGTGGGGCCATGTGCCCTTCGAAACAGCGCACCTGTATCCCTTGGATAAATACCTAGCAGTGCAATTGCTGGGTTGTAGGGTAGTTCTGTTTTTAGTTTTTTGAGGAACCTCCAAACTGTTTTCAACAGTAGTTGCACCAGTTTGCATCCCTACCAACAATGCATGAGGGTTCCTTTTTCTCCACATCCTTGCCAACACTTACTTCTTGTCCTTTTTTATCTTTTTTGGATAAATGTCTATTAACATCCTCTACCTGTTTTGTAACTGGATTGTTTATACATGTTCCTTTCTTAACCAGCTATCACCAGGGGAAAAGAAAAAGACTGAGCCAACCCTCCATTCTCACTAAGTGTTTTAATGAACATTTGAGAAATAGTAATTTTCTTCTACCACTTGAAGGTTAGAGGAATTGATTATTCATATGTATGCTCTTAGCTCCTCCCTTTAATTATAGGAAAAGTGAAACCTGACTAAATTTCGCCTTACCTAAGGGAATATGTCCAGTGTAATTTTAGATTTTTATTATAAAGCTGTGTTGTGGAAGGAGGGATTGGAGACTGAAGATAAATCCCTTTGAAAAAGGTGTGTGGGCTTTGGAGGCTTAGACTGAAACTGGGTTTTCCAATGTGCATTGTGAATTGCTAGCACCTGTGTGCAACACAACAGTTTTGATATACTTCAATTTTTATATACATCAGCCACTAAATGGTGTCCCTGTCTCTTGTTATATATTTGCTTTCCCTGCATCCTGCGTTTACCTGACTTTTTTTCTGAGATATTCTTTCCTTTGGGTGGTGTACTGCAAAGGCATTAGACCTAGAGCTTGAAGATCAGGATTTGAGTTACCATTCATGAAATTTAACTTCACATAGAACCATAATTTTCTTATCCGAGAAAAGGGGATAATCAACTAAAAATATTTTGTAAAACAAAACAAATTCCTGTATAAATGTTAGTTTATTCTTTTTGTCATTCTTCCTAAAATCTACAATGAATTCTTGTTGCTATGGAATAAAGCTGAAAATCCCTAGTGAGTCTTTGGAGGTCCTATTTTAGGCAAAGAATATTTGGGCTGAGTCCATTCCCTTCCTGTGCATAGTGTGTTCTGCTTCCACTACCCCATGCTTAGCTAATTACTCCTTTGTGCCTTTTCAAATCCCACAATTTTTAAGATTTTAAAAATTGTGGTTCTTTGAAGAATTTCCAGGCCTGCATTCCAGAAGAGTTTTCTTCCTAAGTGCTTTTTATATAGTTATATTTTAGTGTCTCAAGTGTTAGATTAAACCATTAGAAACGGCCATTTTTATAGGTAGAAAATGATCTAATAACTGCTGCTTCAAATGTTCCATAGCTATTAAGCACTTCCTTGGATAGTGAGTTTTCTTCTCCAGCATAGAGCTGACTGCTGCTGCTGCTAATTGTTTGGGAAGCCTTTTAAACATTCCAATAGACTTATTTCTTTAAAGCCTGCTATTCTTGAGGATTTTACATGTAAAATTTTGTTAATACAAAGCATTCTACGGTCTATCCATAGGTTTCTTTGGTCTATTTCTTCCCATGTAGAGTATGACATGGGGTTTGAGGTCTAGTAGATAAGTACTTAATAAATACTTAATTGCTGGGGCGCCTGGGTGGCTCAGTCGGTTAAGCGTCCGACTTCAGCTCAGGTCATGATCTCGCGGTCCGTGAGTTCGAGCCCCGCGTCAGGCTCTGGGCTGATGGCTCAGAGCCTGGAGCCTGCTTCCGATTCTGTGTCTCCTTCTCTCTTTGCCCCTCCCCTGTTCATGCTCTGTCTCTCTCTGTCTCAAAAATAAATAAACGTTAAAAAAAAAACCAAAACAACTTAATTGCTTCTTTGAATTGGAGGGTTGCTCTATCCACTTATCCTGGGGGCGGGTGGTGTGTGTGTGTGGGGGGGTGGTAATCTCAACCCCTATTTGTGATACTGCTGTCACTGTAGAATAGCAGTTTGATAGCCTTAGAGCATGGTGACCATCCACCAAAAGACTCATTTTCTGGCTAGTAGATTTATATGGAGTCTTCTAAGGGCAAAAGTACTAAATCATGTTTAATGTTTAGCTTGTATCTGATGAATTGCCTTTATTCCTTATTAAATCAGGATCTGTTGTTTTCCCTTTATAGGTAGGGTGTTGTTTTTGGTTGCTTTTAAGATTTTTTCCTTTATCTTTAGTTTTCAGAAATTTAATTATCAACGTGTCTTGGCATTGATTTCTTTGAGTATATCCTGTTTGGGGTTTGCTCAGCTTCTTGAATCTCTCTATAGGTTTGTCTCTTGCCAAATTTGGCAAGTTTTCAGCCATTATATTTCCTTGAGTATATTTTCACTTCCGCCCTCTTTCTTATTCCAGGACTGCAATGACACGAATGTAGATTTTTTTGTCATAGTCCCAGAGGTCTCTAAGGCTCTATTCATTTGTTTTCTCTGTGTTGTTCAGGTTGGATAATTTCTGTTGTTCTTTCTTCCAGTTCATTGATTGTTTCCTCTGTCCCCTCCATTCTGCTGTTGAGCTCCATCCACTGAGCTTTTTATTTCATTTTTTTCTTTCTTTTTTTTTTTTCGCAGCTCAAATTTCAGTTCCACTTGGTTCTTCTTTATAACTTTTATTTATTTTTTTAAATTGAGATGTGTTTGGGGGGCCTGGGTGGCTCGGTTGGTTAAGCGTCTGACTTCAGTTCAGGTCATGATCTCGCGGTCCATGAGTTTGAGCCCTGTGTTGGGCTCTGTGCTGACAGGTCAGAGCCTGGAGATTCTGTGTCTCCCTCTCTCTCTGCCCTCTCCCGCGCTCGCTCGCTCTCTCTCTCTCTCAAAAATAAATAAATGTTAAAAAAAATAAATACATTGAGACCTATTCGCTGATAATATTTTTGTTTCAGGCATGTTCACAATGGCTCACTGAAGCATTTTTGTCATGATTATGTTAAAATCTTTGTTAGATCATTCTAACATCTCTGTCCTCTTGGTGTTAACATCTACTTCCCTTTTCACTCAGTTTGAGATTTTGGTTCTGGATTTGAGGGACTTTTTTTTTTTTTTTAATTGAAACTTGGATTTTTAAAAATTATGTTATGGATCTACTTTAAAACTTTGGTTTTACTGTCTTTTTTTGGACACCCTTTTATCAGGGGCAATGAGACAGAGGCATCACTTTTTCACTGTGTGGTGGTGTTAAAAGGTTCCCCAGTTAACCTTCATTGACACCTGAGGTGGGAGAAGCTCCTCATTGCTGTGGGATGGGGGTGGGAGTTGAAGTTCCCACATGGTGGGGATACTCATTTGTGGTGGGCCATGGCTAAAGTCCTGACTTCTCAACAGGCTTCCTCTGACAACCTGGTGGATGTGTTGGTGCTTTGTAACAGTCTTATGAGGATGGAAATCTTAGGCTCCCCACTTGGCCTCTGCTGGAGTGGGTGGGATTGGGGCCTCTGTTTTCTGTGGTGTTTGGCTGGAGTAGAGTGATTATTACTCTGATAAAATTATTACTCTGATAAAAGTTTCCTGTCTTGCTTAGGCTGCCACTTTTCTGCCCCTTTGACTAGAGAGCAGGGTTTTGTTGGTTTTCTTTCTTTCTTTCTTTCTTTCTTTCTTTCTTTCTTTCTTTCTTTCTTTCTTTCTTTCTTTCTTTCTTCCTTCCTTCCTTCCTTCCTTCCTTCCTTCCTTCCTTCCTTCCTTCCTTCCTTCCTTCCTTCTTTTCTTTCTATACCCATCGGTATTTCTGTGCTGCTGGCTCCTCTAGCTCGAAGACTGGATTTATGAGGCAAAAAAGAAAACCCATAAAAACTAGAGAACGCACCACCATGTCCTTCCTTAGGTCGAGCTCTCTAGCTGTTGCCAACTTTCAGAGTCATTAGGTTTGTTTTATATGCAATACCCTGGGTTTTTAGTTGTACTTATTTATTAGCAGGAGGAATGGGGAAAGGTATGTCTACTCCTATCTTCCTGGAAGCTTACGACCTCATTTTCTTTTTAGAAACACTTGTACAAATATCTTCAAATATCAGTAGTGAATAGAAAATAAATTCTTTTTTTCTTTCTACTGACTCACAGTTTTTTATGCTGAGCCTTAGTTACATATAATGAAATTAAATTATAATTTTTTTCCCTCTTTATTGCAGATTCTGATGCTCACAGTACCACCTCAAGTGCCTCCCCAGCTCAGTCTCCTTGTTATAGTAACCAGTCAGATGATGGCTCAGATACAGAGATGGCTTCTGGCTCTAACAGAACGCCAGTTTTTTCCTTTTTAGATCTCACGTACTGGAAAAGGTAAAAGCAACAAAATATCTCTCTAACCAGCAAACCTTCTTAATTACAGGCGATGGTTTCCCACTTCCTTAGCAGTTAAATGGCATTTGGCATACAGCTGGTAGCACACATGGTTGGAGGTGGATAAGCAAGAATTGAGCCGAGAGCTGTGATTTATGTGCTTTTCCTATTAAAATTGATTTAAAATAAAAATGTTAGGGAATGTATGTTTCCTGTAATGGAGTAGACTGGGTATTTTTTCTGACCAACTCTCACTGAAAAAAGTAAAAGCTAGAAATGCATATTTTTAAGTCTTTAAAAGTCACATTGATAAGTGAGCAAATTAGTAAGGAATAATCAAAGACCAGGCCAAATGCTAAGTAAATGTGGAACCCCAAAGTCGAAAAGAGGTAGTAGATTTGGAAAGAGAAAAGCAGCTAAGGATTTTATTTTCTATTTCACAGATTCGAGAAGACTAACAAATTAAAAGTGAGATAATAAGCATTTATTTTATGATAGAATTCACGCATAGATGATTATATGAAACTATGGAACATGAAAGACAAAATAGTTCTTTAACAGTGAGAAAAAATAAAGACTATTTTCAAAGGAACAGCACTGAAAGCTGAGTTCTCAGTATGGACAAAGGAAGCCAAAAAATAATAGATTAATATCTTCAGTGGGCCAAGAAGTAGTAACTCTCAACCTAGAATTATATATATGTGTAGCAAAAATATCCTTTGGAGGGGGTGTGCTTGGCTGGTTTATGGGAAGAGCATGTGACTCTTGATCTTGAGGTATGGAGTTTGATCCCCACATTGGGTGTAAAGATTACTTAAACAAACTTACCTTTTATGAACAAGGGCATAAGACTTTGACTAGGAAAAAGGTTGAGAATTTGTCATCAGACTGACCCTAAATAACAAAGTTCTACAGGCAGAAAAAGAGATCCTAGATTAAAATTCTGAGAAGGATAGATAAAGTAGCAAATATTTAGGTAAATTTAAACAAATTGCTTAAAATAATAATAGTTGTGGGGGTAAAAATAGTTACGAAACAGTAGCATGTAAATCAAGGGAATAAAAGGGATAGGAGTTAAGGTATCCTAACATCCTTTGCCTTGTTAACTATAAATATGTTGAATAACTTTGGGAGTTGAGTAACTGTGTCCCCACTCATAGAATTAAATAAAAAGAGTGAATACCTCCAGAGTCAAGAAGGGAAGGGCAGAAAATGTAAAAATATGCTTAAAAATATACCTAGCAAAACAAAATGAAAATAGAAACCATGGGTCCAAGAAGACAGTAGACTAAAAATTAGAAAATCTTTATAACTAAAAAAATAACTGAAAAATACCACAAATCAAAACATGGTATGAAATTAAAAAGAATTGGAGGAAAAATTAATGCTTTCAATGCTTAGAAAAGGAAAAACTAAAAATACGTGAAATGATAAGCATTCAGTTTAAAGATAATGAAGCCCAATACAAAGAAAAATAAAAGCAATGAAGTCCTAAAGATACAAGTAGAAATAAATGGAGTAGAAAACTGGTAAGCAATGAACAGGATCTGTAAAGCTAAGAGTTGGATCTTGAAAAAGACCTGACCAAAAAAATTAGTAGTGATGAAGCAGATAAAAAGAGATCATATTCATAAGCACCTTAGACAAAACAGGGAGATTTATCTATAATTAAGACAAATGTAAAAGACAGTAGGACATGAAAACAACTGTATGCTAGTAAATTTGGACATACAGATGAAGTGGATACATTAATAGAAGAAGACAGTTTTCCAAAACTGTCTCAAGACAAAATAGAAAACCTGTATAGTGTTACAATAGAGAAGTTGATTCAGTGGCCAAAGTCTTCTCTCCAAAAATCCCAGGCTCATCTTAGGCACGTTCTCCCAAACAATCCAGAAACACATGATTCTGATCTTGCATAATGTTTTCAGATTATGAATAAAAGAGGGCATAGGCCCTAAGCATTCTATGAGGCTAATATATATAACTTTGATACCAAAAGAGTATATCATGACCAGATTGGATTTATTCTAGGGGTGTAAGATTGCTTTAAACATTAAAAGTCAACTGATAGAATTTGCCACACTGACAGTTTGTAAAGGAAGGAAAAAAATGCCTGTCATCTTAGCAGTACTTTGAAGATGTTTGATATATTTGAATGTTCCTTCAAGGTTTAAAATAAAACTTGTAGTAAATAGGGATAGAAGGGAACCGCATTAATAAATAATTGGCATTCTCGAAGAAACATGAACATGTTTCAGTTCCTATATACCAGCCACATAACCTAGAAGAAAAAAATGTTAGACGCACATTGATGTGTACAGCATGTTTATGGTAGCAAAAGTCCCATCAAAAGGAGTGTGAATAAATTCACATGGTGGAATACTATACACAAAACGAAATAAAACTTTGAAAATGGGTTTGAACCTCAATGTTGAGAAAATTGCAGCAGTAGAGTATGATTCCATACATGTGTTTCTTTTAAATAGGAGATAGTTGAGCAATATATGAAGAGATGTAGACTTGTTTTAAAACTGAAGTGTAAAGAAAAAAGGCACTGATAGGCTTAAATTGAAGTTGGAGTGAATGAGATTGGGCAGGATGGGACTGGAGAGAAACATACAGGGGGACTTCACAGGAAATGATTATTCCCTTAGAGTATGTGATCCGTGGGTGTTTGGTAGTCATTTTTAATGCCTATTTGTATATTTGAAACAGTTTACAACTTCAGGAGCAGCCTCTGAAACTGCTGTCTCTCAGAATGATCCCCACACCTTAATCTTTGATAAGGTTCCAGTGTGGAATTTAAGGGACCTGGGTAATTCCCATTACCCAGTTAATTGGGGTCTCTCTAGGAGCCTTTCAGTTGGAATGTGATAAGACTGTAAAAGTAGAACCTTTTGATCATGTTGTACTAGTTACAATTATGTAGATCTTTCTTTCTTTCTTTCTTTCTTTCTTTCTTTCTTTCTTTCTTTCTTTTTTTTTTTTTTTTTTGTTTCCTTGTATTGCTAGTTTTCTACCTTATTAATATATTCCTCTCCCATTTTTTTCTTTTAGACAGAAAATATGTTGTGGGATTATCTATAAAGGCCGTTTTGGAGAAGTCCTCATTGACACACATCTATTCAAGCCTTGCTGCAGCAATAAGAAAGCAGCTGCTGAGAAGCCGGAGGAGCAGGGGCCAGAGCCTCTGCCCATCTCCACTCAGGAGTGGTGACTGAGGTTTAGGTAGAAGGGGAACAAAAAAACGATTTAAATTTTGGAAAGAAAACAAAGCAACAAAACCCTCCTATTTTTAACTTGGATACCTGCTATTCTGCCAAAAGACACTTTCTAGAATAGTTTTGAATGGGTTGTTATTTCTCCTCCAGTTCCACAAACTCTGAAGCCAGTGTCTAGCTTACTAAAAGAAAAAAAGTGTACATAATATTTAAGATGCTGAGTATTTCATAGGAAAGCTGAATGCTGCTGTAAAGTGCTCTTTAAGTCTTTTTTTTTTTTTTATCCCCTTCTAATGAATGAATCTAGGGGAATTTCAGGGGACAGAGATGGGATTTGTTGTATGATAAACGTATGTAGTTTTAGTCTTTCTATATTGAGAAGCAGTGGTTGGGGCATTTTTAAGATGGCTGGCTATACTTGTTTTCCTTCATGATAAGAAATTTGTCATAACTCAGTAACGTGGACTTGCCCCAAGAGGTAGTTGTTAATAATTTAAGGTCTTGCCAAGGTTCTGATGATTCAAACCTGTACTACTGAATATTAAGCAGGACAGACTAAGCTCTCTGGTGCAAATGCCTTGAAGGAGTAGTTTCTAAACATACAGAGAGGTAACTTGAGTGTATATGTTGCATCCTCTGTCACCTCCCTCCATATTCATTTTTGATAAAGATTTTAATCTATATTGAAACTTCTAAAGCAGAATCAAAGCTCCTCTGGGGAAATGTCAAGTTTTAGGATGAGCAATCCTAAATGAAGAGAACCAAAGCATTACCGCATGGTAGAGATCACATTCTATTAAAAATGTTAAATTATCTTTAAAAATGTACAAGTCTTCAGGATGGCACACACAAAAAAACAAAGGTTAATGCTTCTTGGGGCACATTTCTTAGAGGGCTTGCCTAGTGTGTAAATAATTGACTTTTGTTTGTGTTACATGACTGGTGACTTCATTGAAAATCTGCGCAATTCAGTTTTAGCTCTGGATTACTTCAGTTGACCTTTGTGAAGGTTTTGTCTGTGTAGAGTGGTTGTTTGACTGGTTTTAACCTATTAGGGTTTGGGGTTTTTTTTTTTGTTTTGTTTTTTTTCCACTCTATATTAAAGTAAAATTCTAAAAGAAAAGAGGTGTGTGTTAATGCTGAGTGGGCTGGTTTAGGTTTGACTTCTTTTAGTCAGGCTTTGTGAACATTGAGATGTTAGATGATGCATCCTGAACACGGAGCTCTTCGATTCCAAAATCTTCATTTGAAGCCTTTTTACTTGAACCCAAACCAAAGTACTGTCATTGCCTCTTTTTTAAACGTTCAGGAATAACCTATCACCGGTTCAGACTTCTCATAATTAGGGAGGATCATTTGCCTACCTTATAATAACATGACTCAGTGCTTATTTTTAAAACTGGATTTTAAAAATTAGATAGTATAACAGTAAGGAGTGAGCCACTTTTTACAGGCACCATATAGTTTTATAATTCTTAATCTAAACTTAAAATTTTATATTTCTTCCTTATGGCAAAAACTACAAGCCACCATGTGCACAGATTACACCGTGAGTTGGGTTGGCTCTCCCACAGCCTCTGAGGTGAATTACAAGAGTCCCAGCCATTATCATCTTCCTCCTGTTGTTTTGAAATGGTTTTTTTCTTTTTTTTTTTTTTTTGTACATTTTGGCTACAGTATTGGTGGTAGAATATACTATAATATGGATCATCTCTACTTCTGTATTTATTTATTTATTACTAGACCTCAACCACAGCCTTCTTTTTCCCCTTCCACCTCTTTGCCTGTAGGATGTACTGTATGTAGTCATGCACTTTGTATTAATATATTAGAAATCTACAAATCTGTTTTGTACTTTTTATACTGTTGGATACTTATAATCAAAACTTTTACTAGGGTATTGAATAAATTTAGTCTTACTAGAAAATAAAAGAAGATGTTTTGTGGCTTTGTTGAAAAGGTGTTCTTAGGTAAGAATGTTTTGACCTTCACAGATACGCAGTTTTAACCCTTTCGTATTATAACAAGCCCTGAGAGAAAAAGGCCTCTTTACCGAGAGATACTTTAAAATAAAAGACGTTTTAATTGACATGCCCAATAATTGACCTAGTAGATAAGATGATTTTAACAATGAAGGATAAAGTCTCTTCAACAGTTGGTTGGTTGATTTCGTTTCTATTTTATTTTAACTTAATTTTATTACTTTTTAAATGTTTCCAGTGTTTTAAGGTCTGTGTTGTGGTTTTATTATTACTGTCTATGGGCATAGTGGGAATCGTCATTGAGACTTTAAAGAAATTATAAAAATTGGTTATAGGGAAAGCTGGATTTGGGCATTGGGGTCAGACCTGGTCTCTGATGTCTGGCTTTGCCCCTTTATTAGCCATTTGAGTCTCTTTGCATTTGTGAGCCTCCAAACTTCTGTAAAATCATTTATTTTCCAGAATTATTTACTTTATAGAATTATGAGGAATCTAAAGGGATGTATGTAATCCATATCAAAGTTTTAAAAACAGATTGCTTATTAGTTGGGAAAAGTGGATCCTGTGGGCCAAACTTTCTGTACTATTGTTAGGGCTTAAATTTGCTTTGGGATCTTGCAGATGATTTGCCAGTACCTAATTTAGTTAACGGTGAAGTTACCAAGTTACCCTGAAGTTAAGCTCAGGTTGTCAGCAGCATCTGTGTCCTGTGGCTTTAGGATGGAGAGTTCAGATTCCTTATTGGCTGTAGGGCCCCTTGGCTCATTACCACCTGGGTTCTCCTGACTTGGCCGCTTGGTGCATGGAGCCAGCAGGTCTCCAGAGCCAGTTTGCTGGTGAGTCGGAGTGTCCTCAGGTCCTTCCCACATTCTAATGAAGAGGGTTACACAATGAACACCCTGAGGTGGGGTGTGGGGCCCATGAGGAACAGCTTAGAGTGTTGCCTGCCACAGCACCTCATTTTCTTTTCTAACTTGAAATTGGGCCTCTTTGCCCTACATTACAAGTGCTTTCTGTAGCAAGTACAAAAAAAAAAAAAAAAAAAAAAGTTCTCCTACGGTGGGTCAGGCACTTTTAAACATTGTTTAAACAACTTTGCAAAGTTTAGAAAAAAAACACAAACCTGTTCACAGGTGAGTAAGTAGAGGTGCAAGAAGGTCATGTAACTTAAATAAAATCAACTTTCCTGATTCCAAAGCCTTTGCTGTCTGAATCGGCCCCCGTCTCTGCTGTCTTAACCTGCATTTGGAGGTGGTCTCCTTGCTCTCTTGAAGGATGAAAATGGGAGGCAAGTTTTACCCTGGCTGAGAGGTTAGCTGTTAACTGTCTAAATCAGTTGTTCAAGTTTTGTTTCTTAAGTTTGATGTTGTGCCTATTAATACACTGTCTTTTTGTGTAGAAAATAGTCTTCAGGCAGTTTAGTGAAACAACTGGGTATTCTAAAAATAAATGAAGGTGTCCAAAGCTAACTGCTTGCTCTGCAGTGAAGAATGGAAGGTACCCAGGGAGCCTCTTGATCCATCGTCCCTATGACAGCTTCCTAATGCTCCAGATTTAGCATTGTGGTACTTCTGGCAGTCATTTTGTGTGATGTTCAGTGAACTGGGAAAGGGGGAAAAAGCCAAATTGGATCAAAGATAATTTCACAGACTCATGTTCTCAAAGGGATCTGAGGGTTGTAACAGTTTCTCGAGCTGTGGAGTTTGGTTACTCATTGTGATCATGAGAATGCTTTAGGTTTCAGATATCTTGCACCCTGGTTAGAAACTGCTTGTTACTGTATGCTGGGTTAGGGAGTCTTGGACATACATAGTTGCAGGCTTTAGTCTGAAAGAGCCTAATCTTTCAGTTTAGAGAGCTGAAGAGATTTTGGCAAAGCCTGTCCTTTTGTCTCAGTGCTTGAAAGGGAAAAAATCATTTACTCCATTGTAGAACTTCAGTTCTCTATACTTAACAGCTTACTAGCTTTAACATTATCCATGGTTTTTGCTTCTGCATTTTTGTAATGACAAGAGAGTGGTGGTTTTTAAAAACTTTTTTTTTTTAAGTTTATTTACTCATTTTGAGAGAGACATCATGAGTGAGGGAGGGGCAGGGAGAGAGGAAGAGAGACAATCAATCCCAAGCAGGGTGCACACTGTCAGCACAGAGCCTGACGTGGGGCTCGAACTCACAAAACCGTGAGATCATGACCTGAGCTGAAACTGAGAGTCAAATGCTTAACTGACTGAGCCACCCAGGTGCCCCAAGAGTATTTTTTTTAATATGAAATTTATTTCCATACAAGGAGTGGTTGTTTTAAATATCAAAAATTAAGTCTCAAAAATCTCAAGATTACTCAGCAAGTAATTGGTGTGATTAAAATAGGAGCCTGAACAATTATGCATCCCTTCCTGCCTTTAAGGTAACAAGTGTATTCTTTATCAATCAGGGTGCTGGCAGGAAATAGATGACTTACTACAATTTGATAATTTAAGGAAAGTTTAGTAAAGGGACTTTACAAAACTGTGTGCACAAGGTAAGGAAACCCCAGGGGGGAGTGCAGTTCTCAGGCCCGGTTGCACTGGGACTGGTAATGATGCTGTTACCACCTTTAGGTCTGAAAGGTTGAGGGGGAGGAGTGGTAAATGGAACCAGGAGATGGGCTATGTAGGAAGGGTGTGAGGTTGTGGAAAGCACCAGGAATAAATACTCCTGTCACTTTCCAGGTTGTCCAACTCCATCATTATTAGTTCCTTCACACATACTGTTCCCCCTGACCCGTCTCTCCACCATCGTCTGGCTGGGCATCACCTGCTTACTCTTAAGGTTCTACTCACTTGGAGAAGCCATCCAGAACAGCCACTGTACCCGCCCCCTCCATCACTCACACAGTTATCTGTTAAGTAGTTTACATGGAAGCTGGAACCCTCTCGGCTCACCATTATAGCTCTGAGAGTCTAACGCAGTGATTATTAACATAACAGGAGCACAATACATATTTATCGGTTATAATTTTGTAGTTTCAGAAGTCGTTCATAGAGTTGAGTTTATGCTATTGGTCTTGATGAATATCAAGAATTTAAAATATATTTGAACTTGAAAGGGCAGTACAAGAGTATAACCTCTCCCTAGATCCACCAGTTGTTAACATTTTACCACATGTATTTTATCTAATTTGTCTTGCTGAATCATTTGAAAGTAAGTTGTGACAAAATGGCACTTCCTCCCTGTATACTTACTCATCACCTGTATTCATCTCCTTGGAATAAGAATTTTATACATGAAGCCACAATGCCATTGCCCCACCGGAGACAATTAACAATAAATGAGTAACATCTAACATAGATTTGTAGGAGATAAATTGCCCCCTGTTGTTCCAGAATATCTTATTAAACTTTTTCCTCATCCAGGATCTAGCCAATGAGGTTTTTGTATACATTTTAATCTGCAAAGTCCTCTGCGTTCCCCCCGCCCCCCACCACGACATTGAACTTTTTGAAGTGTCCAAGTCCGTTTTACAATGTCCCATATCCTGGATATTTTTCTGACTTTTTTAGTAGATTTGGGTTATACTTTTTGGTAGGAGTATAACAGGCTGTGTGGTTATCTCTTACTGTGTCATGAAGATGTACACAGTGTTAACTTGGCACTGTTTGGTGATGCTAAGATTGATCATTTGGTTAAGAAGATGAATGCCAGATTTTTCCATTTTAATGTACGTTTTTTTTTCCTTTTGTAAATGAGCAGTCTGTGGAGTGGTACTGTGAGTTTTTTAGTTCAGTGTTTATTTCTGAGAAAGTATGTGTCACTAGTGGGAAAGGGGCAGAGAGAGAGGGAAGACGGGATTCAAAGTGGGCTTTGCGCGGACAGCAGAGAGCCCCGCGTGGGGCTCAACCACACGAGCCATGAGGTCATGACCTGAGTAGAAACCTTGACCTTAATCAACTGAGCCACCCACGTACCCCTGTACTGTGAGACTTAAAAAAATTTTTTTTTTTTAAGTTTATTTTTGAGAGACAGAGAAAGCACTAGTTGGGGAGGGACAGAGAGAGGGAGAGAGAGAATCCCAAGCAAGCTCCGTGCCACCAGCACAAAGCACCACACAGGGACTCGAACCCACAGAATTGTGAGATCATGACCTGAGCCAAAACAAGAGTCGTATGCCTAACCAGCTGAGCCACCCAGGTGCCTGGAGACTTTTCAAACAAACTTTCAAGTATTCATTGAGCACCTATGTCCCAAGACCCTATTAAATATCCTAAATAGTTCCTTACACTTGAGAAGTCATGCAATCCTAAAGTCCTTTGAGGATCTTAGCTCACTGAAGGTGTTGTGCTTATCCTTGCCCTTTAGTTGCATTTAACTTTTGTTTTCTTGATTTTTCTGTGGTTTTCATTCAGAAGTAAAGATGTGCATGGTGTGTAGGGGCTATGTTTGGCACACGAGCTTATTAGTAAATATCACCAGGACATAGATGAATAAACAATGGAATTAGAGGCTGAAGACTTGAATTCAAATCTTGATTTTGGTGCTTTCTGGCTATAGGATCTCAGATCATTTCTCTGAGCTCATTTCCTCCTCTGTAAATTGGAGGAAATATAGCAGAATTTCAGTAAGAATAAAATGAGAGTGCATCATAAAAGTCCTGGCCTCATGTAAAGTGGAAGGTTCGTGCCATCATTTGTTATTTTAATCTTTGAGGTCTAAGTGGATACAATAGGAATGAAAACTTTTTATCATCTATAGTTACGGTGAACACAGAAAAGGTCTTAAACATTGCACATCAAGACACCTACCCCTTCAAAAAAAATCTCTATAAAGCTTTCTTAAGTTTCAGTGCTTAAAGGAGAAAATGTATTCGCTACAAGATTATTATGCTTTGGCAGCCCATGAATCCCAGGATTGAGAAAGTGTATAGAGGGCATGAAGTGGTGCCAGATATACAGTAATTAAGCTGTGCAAAAGTGTGCTGAAATGCAGGGAGTGGCCAAGATAGGCTCTCGGGATGATTTTTGAAGGGTAAAATTTGGCTGTGTTTAACAGTGGAACCAATTCATAAAACATGCTGAAATAATACGGCATACCTCTTAGCCTCGAGGCCCAAATCTGAACAGTTTAAGCCAGGCCAATTGCCTGCTTCCACTAGCCTCGCCTGCTGGAATAACTCCAAGGGAGTACCATTCACATTGTAACCAAAATGCTGCCCTCTTTCCCTGGTTACTCTGCTGCCCAAGACCACGGCACTGGAGTACAGAATTTCAGAGCTGCTTTAAGCTCGTGCAGCTCGAGACTCTGCTTCTTAAAACTCTGCATTAGACAGATGTCAGATTTCTTTGTAATCTTTTCTTTATTTTCCAAATAAGCCAGTGATGAGGGAGGAAGGCAGTAGGGAGGTGTTTGGCTGTTTCTAGAGCATCCTGGGGGTGTCAGTCTGTCAATTGGTAGAAGGAAGATACCTGTCATAGTTAAAAATTATAATTTTAATTTTTTTTCTGAAGCACTAAAGCCATTCCTATATCCCTACTAAACTATGAATTATTGAGGAGGGTGCCATATAGAACTACCAGGAAGAACTAAGCCCTTTACTATTATTTTAACCAGCTTTCCTATCCTGGCCATATAGCTCCCCTTATCAAGGTCCACGGGATGATGCTAGTCACACATAATACTCTGAGGATGTTTTAGGATCATCCAGTTTTGTATGCTCATTTTACAAATGAAGAAATTTGCCTGTGGCACCTGGGTCACTCAGTAGGTTGAGTGTCTGACTTTGGCTCAGATCATGATCTCACAGTTCAGGGGTTCGAGCCCCGTGTCGGGCTTTGTGCTGACAGCTCGGAGCTTGGAGCCTGCTTCAGATTCCATGTCTCCCTCTCTGCCTGTCCCCTGCTCACACTCTCCTCTCAAAAATAAACACTGTTAAAAGAAAAAAAGAAATTTGCCTAATGGTCACCAATGTAGTTAGGTATTGGAACTAAGACTGGAGTTAATCCATTGCATCATCCATAGCTAAGTAGTCATTCAGGTTAAATGTAAGCCTTAGTAAGATTCAAAATGTTTGAAGAATCTATTTGTAGATTCTAGATCTATTTTACCAAGACAGTTTTTTTTTTTTTTAATGTTTATTTATTTTGAGAGAGGGGTAGGAAGGGGCAGAGAGAGAGAGAGAGAGAAAATCCCAAGCAGGCTCTGTGCCACATAGGTGCCCCACCCAAGACAATTTTCATCTTTAATAAGAACTCAAAGCCAGCCCTACTGTTTTCTGCAATTAATTTTAAATTATTATAAGGGAGAAAGAAAGTATTCTCCTTCTCTGCATGTCTTTATCCTAGAAGACTGCCATTTCTATTTATTTTTGTCTTTCTTTTCTCTTTTGTATTGATGTATAATTGACATGCAGTGTAGTAGTTTCAGGATTCGATATTTATAAAGGTTGCAAAATGATTACCACAGTAATTCTAGGTAACATCTGTCACCCTTCATAGTTACAAGAATTTTTTTCTTCTGATAAATTTTAATATGTGTTATGTTTTATCGTATACATAATATCAGCACAGTGCTACATGTGCGTAATATGTAAAAATGAAACAGGTACATACTCATTTTTTTTACTAATGAAAACTAAAAAGATGAGAAAGGTTTAGGGAGTTGTGTGCCTCTCTATGTGTATTACATGTCAATAAGAAGTTTAAAAGTATTTGAAGATCAGTGCTCTGGAAACCATAGAGCCATGGAAGGTTGGGGGTGAGGGCTGTTTATTTTCAAGTCCAAGAGATAATTTTGATGAAAGTAGGTTTGTGGACCTTTCCTAGATTTGAGGAAGGAGGAATGACAGTTGCCAGAACTGTTTTATAATACATGCTTATCAAATGGTTGTTTCTTCTCCCTTCCCTTTATCACGTAGAATTGTGTGTTTTCAGAATGGGACATCCTGCAGGAGTAAAGTTATTAAGCATACCGTCTCATCAGTGGAAAGGAAACAAAAGCCTGGCTTTACCTGGGGACTTCTAGTTTCTGCCTTTGCCATTCAATTGGACACCTACAATTCTTAGCCCCAGATTATTTTTTCGTAATCATGTTGAAACGTTGTAAAAATTAGTGGGAATGACCAAACTGGCTTATTCATTCATTTAGGCCAGAACAGAAAAAAAAATTGCTACTTGCAGAAGTTTTTAAGGAAGGTTGAGAGTGAAGGGTAGAAATAAGTTATTTAGATTTAGCAGTTGTAAAAATGAAGGTCTACAGCTGCCCTAATATGACAGGTATAGAAAAATATGAGGGAATAGTAGAAAGAGGTTCTCTTGGAATAGAATCAAGTCAGAATATTTTGGGAGAAATTATTAGTGGATGATAGAAACCAAGAGCGCTGTTTCAAGGAAACTGAATGTAATTCTGTAATTAAGCAATAAAATAGATGTTGCGACGTGTCCGAAATTTATATTCAATCATCTATTTAATAAATAAATAATAAGTGCTTATTCCATGCAGATGCTGAACTAGACTCTGGGAATATTGTGTACTGCACAGTATTCCTGCTCTCAAGTGCCTCACAGTCTTGGAAACTAGACAGTAAGAAATATTAAGACAGGGATTAGTACAAGATGCTGTAGTAGCCACATGGGAAGGCTACTTAACCAGTCCCACTGGTTTAGAGGAAAGTATTAAGTTACCATGGAACATTTTGTGCCAGGCTCTGTGCTAAGCACTTTTAAAAATCACACTGGCTCTGGGGCACCTGGCTGGCTCAGTGGGAAGAGCATGTGACTCTTGATCACAGGGTTGTGAGTTCAAGCCCACATGGGGTGTAAAGATTACTTAAAACAAACAAACAAACAAACAAACAATAATCACACTGGCTTTTATTTTTTTTTTAAAGTTTATTTATCTTTTTTAGTAATCTCTACACCCAACATGGGGCTTGAACTCACGACCCAGAGATCAAGAGTTACATGTCTTCCCTCTGAGCCAGCCAGCCAGGCACCCCTAAAAATCACCCTGGATTTTATTTTATTTTTAATGTTTATTTATTTTTGAGAGAGAGAGAGAGAGACAGAGTGCAAGCAGGGGAGGGGCGGAGAGAGAGGGAGACACAGAATCTGAAGCAGGATCCAGGCTCTGAGCTGTTGGCACAGAGCCCGATGCAGGGCTTGAACTCACGAACTCTGAGATCATGACCTGAGCTGAAGTCGGATGCTTACCCAACTGAGCCACTCAGGAGCCCTCGCACTGGCTTTTAAATTCTACTGTTATCCTCATTTTACAGATGAGAAAACAGAGGCTCGGAAAGGCCAGCTGGTAAGAAACAATTTCGATGCCAATACCAAAAATTCTGTAAGTAGAAATCTGAAAAACTAAAAAATAATTTGAAAAGCCTTTATAGAGAAAAGAAACATGTTAACCCCGCAAAATTTAAGCTTCCTTAGGTACATTTATTTTCAAACTTTTCATCAAAGTAAAATACCGGAAAAGAAGGGCACTGTCTTAAATGTAAAGCTCAATGACTTTTTTTTTTTTTTTAAATTTTTTTTTTAACGTTTTATTTATTTTTGAGACAGAGACAGAGCATGAACGGGGGAGGGGCAGAGAGAGAGGGAGACACAGAATCCGAAGCAGGCTCCAGGCTCTGAGCCATCAGCCCAGAGCCCGACGCGGGGCTCGAACTCACGGACCGCGAGATCGTGACCTGAGCTGAAGTCGGCCGCTTAACCGACTAATCACCCAGGCGCCCCAAAGCTCAATGACTTTTGATAACTGAGCACACCATGTAACTTATGTCCAGTTTAAGAAACATAGCATTACCAGTTTTTCAGAAGCCCCCTGTGCTCCTTCCTAGTCACTGCCTTCCCCTGACTTCCAGCAGTATAGGTTAATTTTGCCTGTTTTTGTACTTTATATGAATGGAATTGGATAGCACGTATTCTTTTCTATCTGGCTTTTTTTTTTTGCTAAACCTTGTTTGTGAGATTCATCTATGTTGTTGCAATAGTTTTAGATCACTCATTTTCCTTACAGTGTAATACTTCATCATCTGAATGTACATTAACTTTTTCTTAGATAGCTAGGTAGCTTTGATGAACATTGCAGTACGTGTCTCCTAGTGAACATACAGATGCACTTCTGTTGGGTATATAGTAGGAGTGGAATTAATGTATCATACAATATGCATATGTTCACTTTTCAGAGATATTGGCAAATGCTTTCCCTAAATGTGTATACCATTTTGTATTCCACCAGCAGTGTATGAGTATTCCATTTGTTCCATATCCTTGCCAACAATTGGTATTTAGCATCTTATCATTTTAGTCATTCTGGCCGCATGTTAGCTTTAATCGACATATCCTTGATGACTGATGAGTTGAGCAGTTTTCAGATGTGTTTTGGACATTCGCATATCCTCTAATGACATATCTGCAATGTCTTCTCTTTTTCTATTTGATTGTCTTTTTAAAAATTGGTTTGTAAGAGGTGTGTGTGTGTGTACATATATGTATTGCAAATATTTTCTACCACTCTGTAGGTTGCCTTTTAGATCTCTTAATGGTATCTTTCGAATGTTCTTAATTTAATTCGTGTAGGGAGGTGTGCCTGGCTTGGTCAGTTCCAGGTTTAGAGGAACTGAGACCTAAGAACTATTGAGTTTTGGTTTTTTTTAAAAAGTTTTTATTTTTATTTATTTTGAGAGACAGAGAGAGAGAGCAAGCGGAGGAGAGGCAGAGAGAGAGGGAGACAGAATCCCAAGCAGGCTCCACACTATCAGCACAGAGCCTGACGTGGGGCTTGAACCCATGAACCATGAAATCATGACCTGAGCCAAAGTCAAAGAGTCAGACCCTTAACTGACTGAGCCACCCAGGTAGAACTGTTGTGGTTTGTTTTGTTGTTATTGTTTTTTGTTTTGTTTTGTTTTTTGTGGGTTTTTTTTTGAACTGTTGACTTTTTTTTCAAGAATTTTTTTTTTAATGTTTATTTATTTTTGAGAGAGGGAGACACAGAGTGTGAGCAGGGAGGGACAGAGAGAGAAGGAAACACAGAATCTGAAGCAGGCTCCAGGCTCTGAGCTATTAGCACAGAGCCCGATGTGGGGCTCGAACTCACAAACTTCAAGATCATGACCCAAAGTCGGACACTTAACTGACTGAGCCACCCAGGTGTCCCGTGTTGAGTTTTTATAGTAATTCCAAATTCTTTCAAATACATAACTAGGGTAGGAATATTGTGGGTTTTTTCCCCCACCTTTACTGAGGTATAATTCACAAGTAGCATTGTAAGATATTTAAAATAGACAATGTTTTATATATATATATATATATATATATATATATATATATATATATATATGTATATACATATATACATACATTATACATTATATAAAAGTTTTATATAGTATATATATTTATGTTATATATTATATATTTATATATTATATATCATTTATATATATTATATATTTTATATATTTTATATATATACACATATATACACATATATATGTATATATGTATACATATGTGTATATGTATACATATGTGTATATGTGTATATACATATATGTATACATATGTATACATATGTGTATATGTATATATATGTGTGTATATACGTATATGTATATGTATAGATAGATAGATAGATAGATGTATATATATATGTATATAGGACTCCCCAATTGATTAACATAGATCATCTTCATCTTCATTTTAATACAAACTACTTTATCATCTTTTTCTTTCATGGTTATTTTGTTTAAGTCCTGTTTGAGAAATCTTTGCTACAAGGTATCCTGTGAAATGGACATTATATGTAATGGAAAAGGAGGCTTGCCATTGATAGGAAGTAAGGGGAAAACAGTATCATGTGGAGTGGTCTCTCTCCAGTCAAAGGAGGTCAGAAAGCAGCACTGCTTGGGATTTAAAGGGTCTGAAGTGAAGCTGCAAAGTGCACTCTACAGAAAATAGTGCCCACTTGACCCTTGTGCATATTCCCGGTATTAGCCTCGCCAGACGGCTTAGAGAACCAAGCTGCTTGATTTTTACTCATCTGAGGAAGAGAGCTTTTAGACCTTAACTATGTTTATTTTTAAACTATAAAAAAAATGTTTGTTTATTTTTGAGTGGGGAGAGGGGGAGAGAGAGAATCTGAAGTGAGCTCTGTGCTGAGAGCAGAGAGCCCGATGTGGGGCTCGAACTCACGAACCATGAGATCATGACCTGAGACAAAGTCAGATGCTTAACCGACTGAGCCATCCAGGCGCCCTAACCTTAACTTTCTTTAAAGCCCACATTTTAGTTATTTATTTTTTCACATTGTGAGAGAACTTAGTTATTACTTGGTTAGATACAGGTTTCTACTTTTGTTGATTTAAAAATATATATGTATGTATTAGGTGCATAAGTTCACACAGTTTTTCTTGACTGCCGATATTCTCCTCAGGTTATGTAGGGTGCAATTGGTGTGTTGAACATTACTCTCCTTGCCTCTGAACAAATAACCAGAGCTACAAAGCCAAGCTGTATTCTCATTATAAAGATAATGGAACAACATTTTTATTTTTACTTTTTACTTTTTTTTTTAATGTTTGCTCATTTTGAGAGAGGGAGAATCAATCCCAAGCAGGCTCCGTGCTGTCAGTACAGAGCCCGACCTGGAACTTTATCTCAGGAACTGCGAGATCATGACTTGAGTTGAGATCAAGGGTGGGACGCTTCACTGACTGAGCCACCCAGGTGCCCCCAAACAACATTTTTTTTTTTTAATTTTTTTTTTAACGTTTATTTATTTTTGAGACAGAGAGAGACAGAGCATGAACGGGGGAGGGGCAGAGAGAGAGGGAGACACAGCATCGGAAGCAGGCTCCAGGCTCTGAGCCATCAGCCCAGAGCCCGATGCGGGGCTCGAACTCACGGACCGCGAGATCGTGACCTGAGCCGAAGTCGGACGCTCAACCGACTGCGCCACCCAGGCGCCCCGCCCCCAAACAACATTTTAAAAAACAAACTGAAAAAATCACTTGTCAATCCAACTTTCCATTCCCAACCCCAGTTTCCAATAGCCTTGTCTTTGTCCTCGGCTGCGGAGCTCCCGATCTAGTCCTGTTCTTTCCCAGTGGCTGTTTATGTTTCCCTGCTACATAAGCCATTTTCCACGTGAGCATGTGGCAGAAGAGCTACAGCAGCTTTTTCCCTATGGTTTTATCTTTTTTTTTACCCAACATCTTTTTTTATCTGACATTTACCCAACCCAAATGTCACCCAAATATTATTCAGCCGTAAAAAGGAATGAGGCACGCCATGATTCCTATGGCGCTGAAGTGCCACAACCTGCACGAATCTTGAAACGTGTTGCTAAGTGGAAGAAACCAGGCACAAAGTGCTACATATAGCATAATTCCATTTGTATGAAATGTCCAGGATGGGTAAACCCATAGAGACAGTAAGTAGGTTAGTGGTCGCCAGGGGATGGGAGAGAGGGGAATTGGAAGTGATTGTGAATAGTATGGGGGTTCTTTTTGGGGTGATGGAAATGCTCTGGAACTGTGGTGACGGTTGCACAATCTTGTGAATTGTACATCTTATCTTAACACAGTTATAATGGTAAATTTTATTCGTGAATTTTATCTCAAAAAATTTACAAGAAAATTTGGCTACAAGGATTCACTAGTTTTTTTCACTAGTTACTTTTAATATAAAAAAGGAAGAGAAAAAGTTTTAAACGTTCAACGATGGGATGTTCTTTGAATACATTGTGCTAGAGCCATATGTACAAATTTGTAGAAATTAATTTATTGACGTAAAAAGATGTTCATGATACTGAGTAAAGAAGAGCTAGTTACAAAATAATATTTAAGGAATAACAACAAAATACACAAGAGTGAGAGACTGGAAGGGGATACAGTAACATGTCAGACAGTTCTGGGTAGTGGTTTTTTATTTCTTTTCCTTTTTCTCTTCCTTCCTTTCCTCATTTCCCTTCCTTCCTTCCTTCCTTCTTTCCTTCCTTCCCTCCTAGTATTCTCTGATTTTTCCACAATAAACTTAGGATGTATTTTTGTTGTTTTGTTTTTATGTTTGGGAGAGAGAGAGAGAAAAAAAAAATACGAGAGGGGGAAGGGGCAGAGAGAGAGAGGGAGACACAGAATCCCAAGCAGGCTCTGTACTGTCTGCGCTGAGTCGGACATGGGGCTCGAACCCACGAACCACCAGACTGAGACCTGAGCCTAAGTCGAGTCAGACACAACCAACTGAGCCACCCACATGCTCCTAGGATGTGTCTTTTAAATTTTTTTTTAATGTTTATTTCTGAGACAGAGAGAGAGACAGAGCATGAGTGGGGGATGGGCAGAGAGAGAGGGAGACACAGAATCAGAAGCAGGCTCCAGGCTCTGAGCTGTCAGCACAGAGCCTGACGCGGGGCTTGAACTCACAAACTATGAGATCATGACCTGAGCCGAAGTCGGTCACTCAACCGACCGAGCCACCCAGGCGCCCCTAGGATGTGTCTTTTAAAAGTTATGTTAAAAATAGGGGTGCCTCGGTGGCTCGGTCGGGTTAAGCATCAGACTTGAGCTCAGGTCATGATCTCACGTTTTGTAAGTTTGAGCCCCACGTTGGGTTCTGCGCTGACAGCGTGGAGCCTGCTTGAGATTCTCTGTCTCTGTCTCTCTCTCTGTCCCTCCTCTGCACTCTAGTTCTCTCTCAAAATAAATAAATAAACTTAAAAAATCATTAAAAAAAAAGTTATGTTAAAAACAAAACGAAAGAGCCAGAAGAATTACATTTCATGCAAAGGTGATCCCAACTCTAGGTCTAAAATTTGCTTCTCTAGGTTTCCTCTACCCTTCTTCTTTCCCATGACAGATTGTGGTGAAAGCATGGGCAAGAGTGGAGGAGTCTGGAATTCTGAAGGCCCGTGCCACCTGGGCTCTCCAGCTTGCTTGCTCCAAGCAGTGTTTTCCTCAGAGTCCAGAAAACCTGACAATTGAAGGGAGAGAAGGGTCTCTAGATAATAAAGAAATAGATTTAGAAAATGTCATTAGGCAAATGGTACCTATCACTGCTAGACTGCCTGCTGCTTGACTATTTCCTCTGGCCCTTCCTACCTCCCTCGTGAAGGAGACAAGACACCAGTGTGTTGGCAATAAAATAGTAATAACAGCACCTGGGAGCGCTACTGTAATGACGGGTCTCTGAGCACTTTCCTGCAATTCCAGTTTTCAGATGTTTAGAATTATCTTGTAAACTCTTCATCCACATTGAAACTTATCACCTTTGACTGAAGCCCAGAGATTTAATTGTTAAAAACAACACCACCTTTTGACTGAGGAGAAAAGGAAAATAAGATTTAAACATTGCTGGACCTTGGAATATATTCTCCCACATCCTTTTGCTTTTTTAAAATGAAAACTGTTACATGGCAGTCTTTTTGTATAGTTAGCAGGTTTAAAAACAATACCAAACATTTAATATTTTGAAAAGGCATTAAAATTTTTTGTTAATGTTTATTTATTTTTGAGAGAGAGAGAGAGAGAAAGAGCATGAACAGGGGAGGGGCAGAGAGAGAGGGAAACACAGAATCTGAATCAGGCTCCAGGCTCCGAGCTGTCAGCACAGAGCCTGACGCGGGGCTTGAACTCATGAACTGTGAGATCATGACCTAAGCCAAAGTCAGACACTCAACCGCCTGAGGCACCCAGGCTCTCCCTGAATAGGCATTTTTAAACGACTTATTGATGAAAGTTGAACATTTCTAAAAACTTCAATAAACTATAAAGTAATTTTTACTATCAGCCACAAGGAACAGAGGAGACATTAGCTCTTTACTCATTGTGTAACTTCAGGAAATTTACATAACCTCTGTGCTTTGTTTTTCTTTCTGAAAAACGGGGATCATGATAAAACCTACCTCACGGGGGTGGCTGTGAGTTCGCTCAGATCTCCCTGCAGGAAGGGACTTGCTCTTCAGCTCTAAGGAGTGCTTTAGCTCCTAGCACCTTCCAGAGCCACCTTGGATTCTGAAGCTGAGTCGTGATCTTCCCGGATAGCCCCCAGCTAGTGACTGAGCTCCGTGGGGGTTGGGTGTAGGCATTTCAGCCCAGGATGAGACCCCTCTGGTGGGCAAATGTTGCTTCAAGAGTTCCTGATGGTCAAGGCTTTGTCAAACTGCAGCGAGGTCTCAGTGAGGCTCCCCTTATCCAAAGTGTCGCCTCCCCCTTTCCTTTGATAAGTGTCAGATGGCAGTGTGATCTGAAGACTGCCTGCCCAATCCTCCTTTTTAATTTCTCACCAGCATTGTCCCCCAGTTGAGCTCCATGTGCTTCTCAGAGGATCCAGCAGACACACAGATTGGTTGTAAGCCTTACGTGGGGTTGTACATGACAGATGCTAGATGATACCTGGCACATAGTAAGTGCTCAATAAATGTTTGATATTATTGGCACTATGTGACTGATTCTTAAAAATGAGTTTTTAGCTTTGGTTACCACTGTTTTCTCATTTATTCTTGACTTGGTTTTCACCGTCCTTTTTTACTGGTATATAAATATGAGTGCATATATACCGATTCCATTTTTCTTTTATAACAGTTTTAGTGTGGTTTCCTTCTGTGAAGAAGAAAATTAAATATTGGCTAGCATTTGGCAAAGAAGTTAAAGACAATAGAACAAAGAGGAGAATAAAGTGTGCATGAAGTGAACATAATATATTCTTTGAGGGCAGAAAATTTTATTTAATGCATTAAAATATTTTTTTTTAATATTTATTTTTGAGAGGGAGAGAGAGACAAGAGCATGAGCAGCAGGGGAAAGAGAGAGAGGGAGACACAGGATCTGAAGCAGGCTCCAGGCTCTGAGCTGTCAGCACAGAGTCCAGTGCAGGATTCGAACCCACGAACCGTGAAACCATGACCTGAGCCGAAGTTGGATGCTTAACCGGCTGAGCTTCCCAGGCACCCCTATTTAATATTTTAAAAATATTTTATGTTGTATTCTCTTAACCACTCACCTGCTTCCTCTGCCCCATAAGAATTCTTCTTTGTCAGCATTTAAAAGTTCTGCTTTTTAAGAAGATTCTCAGGTCTGTAGCTTAAATCTATCAACTATTTTTTTTTTTTTTTTGCTAAGCTAGGCATTTTTATTTTGCAGAGGATTTTCCAGAAATATTGTCTTCGTTAGCTTACTCAATTCAAATTTAGGCTTCTTCAGCTTTTAACATTTTCTGAGAGATTAGATAGGTTAGATTTTTCTGTGTCATGCCCAAGCTTATTGACCATTTATTTGAGGTCGTTTTCCATCATTTTCTATATTAGAAGCACCTACTGGGTACTGATGAATGGAACTGGCCATCAGAGATTTGAGAAATCTTGTGTGCCTCTTGGTAAATCCAACAGGCAAATCCAACATTTAAACAATGTAAATAACCGCCACTTGTTTGCCATGAATGTGTGCATGAGTCTGTCTCTTTTTGATGGTAGGACACACTATGAATAATATCCATCAGAGAAGTTGGTTGGACTGGTTTTTGCCCTGAACATCCTTGGTAATTAGTTGGAATGTCAGAAATATTGTCTCCAAAAATATAACTGTAAAGACCATCAGATACAATTTTGACTCCTTGAGTCTTTGTGCCTCATTTTAAATATGGCTGGCATTTTCACATTATTTGTTAACCTAAACAGTGTCGATTATTTTATTCCTGGCTCTGTTTAGTTTGTTTTCTATAAGATGCTAGTTCCTCCTTGCCAGGGTGGTTACTCGTCAGAAAAGCTGTTAGTTTACTTCTTAGTGAAACAGAGCAGAGTGAAGGTTACTATGAGTCTATAGGAAAGGCACAGCACTCTAAGCTTAAAGGTAATTATTGTTATATGTGTAATTGTAGTTCCCATAATTCTCAGAGTTAGTGATGTGTGCATATCTCTAAAAACAAATTTAGGAGGTGTGTTCAAATATATGTGTTTGTAAAATTTGGAGTGAGCCATAATAGTTTATTAACTTGCATGTGCTCAATGTAAGGTTAAATAAAATGTATAAACCCACAAGATGTGGATTTGATTATCTTAAACATGGTAAACTCCTGGCTCTTTTGGTATTATCTGTTTTGTAATGTTTGTGAAATCTTCAGCTTTGTTACCAAGTATTTTCCAGGCTATTACAAAGTTGCTGAAATGTTACTTTCAGCAACTAGCAGAGTTAAAGATGGCCCGCGTTTGCTTTGCAGAGGAGTGAGCACCTGTGTCCTAGGGGGTGGGGGTGGGTACTAAGAAGCTGGTCAGGGATGTGACAGTAGGAATAGATGACTGCTCAATAAACTATTATAGGAAACACATTGCCTATCACCTTGCAGCATTCAAGCCAAAACCAATTAGCCATTTATTAGAATCCCAAAGTGGTGATTTGTAGGTGAGAATAGGACTAGCGGAAAAGACTGCTAATTAGAAAGAACTGTACTTGAGAATTGGATTCATAAAATGAATAATGTTTAATGCTTCATCAAGGGCATTCTTAAGTGAAACAGACTTTTTGTTTTGGTGAGTGCCTGGCAGGGCAAAGTACAATGGCGTGAGTACAGTTTGGTGTTGCCGCCTTGACTTGGGCTAAGGGGCCAGCAGCAGTTTTCCCACCACTGCCTTTTCCACCGTCAGTGCAAGTGTCAACAGAGTGAAAACGACAAATAATGTCTTACTTTTATTAGAAAAACAATCATTTTTTAAAAAATTCCAGCCTGACAACCATTCTCTTTTAGTCTGTTTACAATTAATATAATTACTAACACGTTTGGACTTAAAAATAACATCTTACTATCTGTTTTCTATTTTATCAGTGTGTTCTATTTTTCCCCCTTCACTTCTTCCTTTCTTTTGAAGTAATTATTCTTTATTCTTTCTTTGCTGCCCACCCCTTTCCCCATTAGCTTGTTAGTTATTATTTTTATTTTTTTTACTCTTCTTTTAGTGGTTATATAACATGAGTTATAACATGAATCCTTGATTAATTAAAATTTTAATGTAAGTACTTTTACCACTTCATGGATAGTGTGAGGTCTTTGAACACTTTTACTCCATTTACCTTCCTCCTATCTTTACAAACATTTTTAATTCTGAAAAAACTTTCAGTGAGTTACGATAACAGTACAATAAACTTCATATAAATTCACCAATTGTTGATATTTCTGTCCCTATCCCTCTCTTTTAGTTTTGCTCTTAAGGCCTTGAACTGATTGGATGAGGCCCACCCAGATTCTCAGGATAATCTCTTTCACTTAAAGTCAACTAACTGTAAATCTTAACCATATCTTAAAACCCATATCTTAAAAACACCTCAGTTAGGAGGGTGGGTGATGGGTATTGAGGAGGGCACCTCCTCAATGGGATGAGCACTGGGTGTTGTATGGAAACCAATCTGACAATAAATTTCATATATTGAAAAAATAAAAAAAAAAGAAAAAAGAAAAAAAATAAAAACACCTCAGTTAGTGTTAAGTTGAATAACTCAGTGCTATGCCAAGCCAGTTTGACACATAAAATTAACCATCACAAGGCGCATCAAGTTTCTTTCTTGCTACAGGTCAGGAAATATAACAGGCTTTTATACTTTCCATTGATTCATTCATTCATGCGTTCATTCATACATGCATTAATTCATTTGTTTATTCAAGAACTATATCTTGAACACCAGACACTGTGTTCTTTTTTTGCCAGACACTGTGATATATGCATGGATACATATTCTAAGATTCTGACAACTGACTTGTAAATAATTGTTACAGTATAACCTATTTGTTAGTTGGGATCCTACTGAGTATTTTTAAGACTATTGCCTTATTTCTTTTTGAGTTACTTTATTTTCCTCCAGGCCAGAGATAGGAATGTATTCATTTTCATGACTTTCATAAATCTTGCATAGTTCCTTGTCGAGTAAATATAAATATGTCTTATCAAAAACATTTTGAACATTTTGACTAAACCAACTGCCAAAAACAGTAAGAAAGGACCAGCCGCACTGCATAAATGTTTTTCAAGCTGCTTCTTGCATTACATTTGCTAATGTCCCATCATTGTCCGAAGCAAGTCATAAGGCCAGTCCAGGTTCAAGAGGTGGGGAAGTAGAATCAATATCTTAATTGTTTTTTTTTAAATTATTTTTTATTTTTTGAGGGTGAGAGAGTGTGTGGACACATGAGAGAGCAGGGGAAGGGCAGAGAGAGTGGGAGAGGGAGGGACAGAATCCCAAGCAGGTTCCATGCTCAGTGTGGAGCCTGACACGGGCTCAGTCTCAGGAACCATGACATCATGACCTGAGCTGAAATCCAGAGTGACGCTTAACTGACTGAGCCACCAAGGTGCCCCTAGAATCAGCTTCTGATAGAAGTTTCTGCAAAGAATTTGTAGTCACTTTTGCTTTTTTCTCCTGTACTACAATGGTTTGAACATAATGTGCAGCATATGACAGTTTGCAGCTAGTCAGAAGATCACACCAATGGAACCCAACTGGACATATTTTGGGTTATATGGGGCTTTCCCTGCCATTCTGTGATACTTTTTAACATATAGGAAAGGTCACTTTTTAACATAAAGGAAAAAACTGTAGTTAAATGAGACAAACCAGCTAATTCAAGCATTAAAAACAACAACAACAACAACAAAAACTCCTTTGAAACCTGAATTACTGGCTTTCCCATTACATTAACCAGACACCTTGTCAACTGTGCCCTTTGTTTTGAAGACTTTAGATCTGCAACTTAAATTACTGCCTCTTTCCTTTATCCCTATGCACATAACCGGTCCATCAACTGTCAGAAAAATACCCAAATTTCCTTCTTTTCCTTGATTATACACCCTCTAAAAGATTGCTTTATCATTTAGATTCAGAATAAAACATTCCACTCATCTGGCAATACCTTTTTATGTTTTCTTACATAAGTAAACTGAAACATATATGTGCTATGGCAGTTGTCCCCCCCCCCCCCACACCCCCTGCCCCATGGGAGAATAACTTAGTTTCTGCAATAAAACATACCATGCTTTAAAATTTGGCAAGAAATGATGAAAATATACCTCCCCTTCAACAAAGTTCTGCTGGGGACAACTGAATTGTTAAGATACCTATCTAGGCAAATTCAACCATAAACTTTCTAATTCAACTGGGCACTAATGTTCAGGATCTTGCAACGTGACCCTATTGACCTGAAAGAGTGAGTGCCCCTTTAAAGAATAAGATTACGTGCTTCCCATCAGCAGGCTTAAAAGCTCAGTATTTTCGTGGCTGTGTAATAAAGCTTTGAAAGGAACACAGTTAACATAACCACTTAGCCAGAGAAGGAAAAGATTCAACTCAAACATATTTCAATTCTCTTAAATCCTGCCTGGGGTGCACTCACATACAATCGGTTGCTTTCCTCGGTGAATGTTGTACAACCTCATGCTCTAGAAGAATTTGGCTGTGTTCAGTTCTAATTAACAAAGGGCATTTTCCAAACATCTCAAGAGTGATAGAAATAGCTGGAAAGGGTGTTAACTGCAGAATTAAGCTGGTTTATCAAGTGAATAACTATGTGAATGAGCTTTGTAAACTCCACAAAACACTCCAAAAGTATTGTCATTCTTTTTGTTTTGTGTACATAATACATGCACATAGACTAACACATTCCACCTTCCACAAAATGACTGAAAATGAAATAATTTTGGTAATGCTTTTCCAGGATCAAAGAGGTTTTTAAAATTGTGCTTTCTTGCTACTAGCATTGAGGCACAGTGTTCCAGCAGTAGTTCCTTGAAAATACGATTTCTTGGGGCGCCTGGGTGGCGCAGTCGGTTAAGCGTCCGACTTCAGCCAGGTCACGATCTCGCGGTCCGTGAGTTCGAGCCCCGCGTCAGGCTCTGGGCTGATGGCTCGGAGCCTGGAGCCTGTTTCCGATTCTGTGTCTCCCTCTCTCTCTGCCCCTCCCCCGTTCATGCTCTGTCTCTCTCTGTCCCAAAAATAAAATAAAAAACGTTGAAAAAAAAAATTTAGAAAATACGATTTCTTTTTCTTTTTAATTTTTTTTTTTGATGTTTATTTATTTTGAGAGAGACAGAGACAGAATGCAAGTGGGTTGGGGCAGAGAGAGAGGGAGGCACAGAATCCAAAGGAGGCTGCAGGCTGCAGGCTCTGAACTGTCCTCACAAAGCCTGACTCAGGGCTTGAACTCATGAGCCGTGAGATCATGACCTGAGCCAAAGTCGGATGCTCAACCAACTGAGTCACCCAGGCGCCCCAGAAAGTACTATTTCTGATGACCTGCATGATATACACCTATGTTAGAAAATTTTGAACATGAAGTGCAAAAAATAATCACTCATAATCCCATCACCCAGAAGTAGTAGTCATTAATATTTTAGTGTGTTTTCTTCTTGTCCTTTTTCTATACATAAAAAAATATATATAGAAATATGAAAATTGTATATTTTACATGAAACTATGATACTTTAAGGCAATATAACCAATATAACCAGTGGTTAACATTGTCAGAGAATTTTGGTTTGAATTCTGGCTCTTACACTTTCTAATTATGGTAATCTGGGCAATTTGCTTATTATCAGTTGTAACTCAAGTTTCCTGAGCTATAATACGGAATAATAGCAGTAATCTACTTTGTAGGGCTATTGTGAGGACTAAGTTAACTAATACATGTTAACACTTAGAACAGTTCCTGGCACATAATAAATACTCAGTATTATATTTATAGTTTAAATAATTTTTATCACATAACACCAGGGCATAAGCATTTTCTACAATAATTTAAAACATTTATCTTTATGAACGAATGATTGGGTATCATGTTCCATTGGATAGATATGCTCTAATTTACCTGACCAGCTCTGTTGTTGGAATACTGTGATTCCAAATTGTTACTATTATCAATATTGTTTTGATGATTATCTTAATGCATAAAGTCTTTTCTGCATTTCAGATTATTTGATTAAAGTGGTTTTCTACAAGTAGACTGTGGTGACCAGCCTCCAATATGACTGCAGTGATCCCATTCTGGTTTTCTTGCCCTTGTCAAAGTCTTCTCCACCTCCAACCCCACACTAAACAGAGCCTTTTTGTTTAACCAGTAGGATATTGAAACCATGATGAAGTGTGACTTCTGAAGCTAGGCTACAAAAATCATTCTTTTTTTCCCCCCTCTGTGGGATCACTCACTGTAGCAGCAGACAGCTGACGCGTCGTGAGGACACTTCAGTGTCTCCTTGGAGAGGTCCGTGTGGTAAGGAATTGAAGCTACTGGCCAACTGTTATGTGAATGAGTTGTCCTGTTTGCAGATCTTCCAGCCTCTGTCAAGCCTTCAGATAACTGAAGCCATGGTGAACAGTTGAAAAACACTTGGGGCGCCGGGGTGGCTCAGTTGGTTAAGCATCTGACTCTGGCTCAGGTCATGATCTCATGGTTCATGAGTTCCAGCCCCGAATCTGTCCTGAGAGCTCAGAGCCTGGAGCCTGCTTCGGATTCTGTCTCCATCTCTCTCTGCTCCTCCCCCACTTGTGCTCTGTCTCTGTCCCTCTCTCTCAAAATAAATAAATAAATAAATAAACAAACAAATAAATAAATAAATAAAAGAAAAAAGAAAAAGAAAAACCCTGAGACAGAACCGTCTAGCCCAAGTTACTCCCAGATGTCTGACCTGCAGAAACTACATGAGATAAATGTTATTGTCCATAGGGAATATAGACAATAATACTGTATTATAATCATCAAACCTGCTAAGAGACTAGAACTTAATTATTCTAATCTCTAAAAAGAAACAATTATATAATGTGATACAGGTGCTAATTATCACTATAATGGCAATTACATATATAAATGGCACAAAATTCATAAATGTATCAAATTTACATGTTATACACCTTAAATGTACACTATTATATGTCAAATGTATCTCAATAAAAATGTTATTGTGTTATAAGTGTTAAATTTGGGGATACTTTGTACTGGATTAAAAGAACATTTAAACATGCTTGATAGTGTTAAATGGCTTTCCAGAGATGACATACTGATTAATTCCCATCAGAAGTATGTGAGAGTGCTTATATAATAATACCTTATATAATACCTTATATAATAATGCCTTCATCACCACTGACTGTTCAGTTTTGTAATCTTTGTTAATTTCATAGAAAAAAGTGGGCATTTTGCCACTTACAATAGTTGCCTTTATTTGATCTCTAGTGAGGTTAATATTTTTTTCTTATAGTCTTTTTTTAGCCTATTTTTTGGAGCAATTTTAGATTCACAGAAAAATTGGAGGAAGGTGCAGAGATTTCACATATGTCCCCTGTCCCCACCCATGCACAGCCTCTCCCATTGTCAACATCTCACATCAGAGTGGTACATTTTTTTTTTATTAAAAAAATTCTTTTTAATGTTTGTTTATTTTTGAGACAGAGAGAGACAGAGCATGAACGGGAGAGGGTCAGAGAGAGAGGGAGACACAGAATCCGAAGCAGGCTCCAGGCTCTGAGCTGTCAGCACAGAGTGCGATGCGGAGCTCGAACTCACGGACCGTTAGATCATGACCTGAGCTGAAGTCAGACGCTCAACCGGCTGAGCCACCCACGCACCCCCAGAGTGGTACATTTTTTATAACTGACAAACCTACATTGATATATCATGATCACCCAAAGTCTATATTTACATTAGGGTTCACTTGGGGCGCCTGGGTGGCTCAGTCAGTTAAGCGACCGACTTTGGCTCAGGTCATGATCTCACAGTTTGTGAGTTTGAGCCCCACTTTGGGCTCTGTGCTGACAGCTCAGAGACTAGAGCCTGCTTCATATTCTGTTTCTCCCTCTCTCTCTAACCAGCCCCCTCCCCTGCTCATGGGCTGTCTCTCTGTCTCTCTCAAAAATAAACAGTAAAAAAAAATTTACATTAGGGTTCACTCTTGGTGGTGTGCTGGGTTAATTTTTTTATATTTCCTTTCCATTTGTATTTTCTTTTCTGGGAAACCTCTTTAATATACAATTTGCTCCATCTCCTATTAGGCTCTTAGTGTTTTTCTTAGTAATTTGTATGAACTCTTTATTTATTTATTTATTTATTTATTTATTTATTTATTTTTTAAAATTTACATTCAAGTTAGTTAGCATATAGTGCAACAATGATTTCAGGAGCAGATTCCTTAGTGCCCCTTATCCATTTAGCCCACCCCACCTCCCACAACCCCTCCAGTAACCCTCTGTTTGTTCTCCATATTTAAGAGTCTCATGTTTTGTCCTCTTCCCTGTTTTTATATTATTTTTGCTTTCCTTCACTTATGTTCATCTGTTTTGTATCTTAAAGTCCTCATATGAGTAAAGTCATATGATATTTGTCTTTCTCTGACTAATTTCACTTAGCATAATACCCTCCAGTTCCATCCACGTAGTTGCAAATGACAAGAATTCATTCTTTTTGATTGCCAAGTAATACTCCATTGTGTATATATACGACATCTTCTTTATCCTTTCATCCATTGATGGACATTTGGGCTCTTTCCATACTTTGGCTATTGCTGATAGTGCTGTTATAAACATTAGGGTGCATGTGCCCCTTTGAAACAACATACCTGTATCCCTTGGATAAATACCTAGTAGTGCAATTGCTGGATTGTAGGGTAGTTCTATTTTCAATTTTTTGAGGAACCTCCATACTATTTCCCAGAGTGACTGCACCAGTTTGCATTCCCACCAGCAGTGCAAAAGAGATCCTCTTTCTCCGTATCCTTGCCTCCACACCTGTCATTGCCTGAGTTGTTAATGTTAGCCATTCTAACAGGTGTGAGGTGGTATCTCATTGTGGTTTTGACTTGTATTTCCCTGATGATGAATGATGTGTTGTTTGGCCATCTGGATGTCTTCTTTGGAGAAGTGTCTATTCATGTCTTTTGCCCATTTCTTCACTGGATTATTTGTACTTTGGGTGTTGAGTTTTATAAGTTCTTTATAGATTTTGGATATTGACCCTTTATCTGATATGTCCTTTGCAAATATCTTCTCCCATTCTGTCGGTTGCCTTTTAGTTTTGCTGATTATTTCCTTCGCCGTGCAGAAGTTTTTTATTTTGATGAGGTCCCAATAGTTCATTTTTGCTTTTGTTTCCCTTGCCTCCAGAGATATGTTGAGTAAGAAGTTGCTGTGGGCAAGGTCAAAGAGGTTTTTGCCTGCTTTCTCCTAGAGGATTTTGATGGCTTCCTGTCTTACATTTAGGTCTTTCATCCATTTTGAGTCTATTTTTGTGTGTGGTGTAAGAAAGTGGTCCAGGTTCATTCTCCTGCATGTCGCTGTCCAGTTTTCCCAGCACTAAAGAAACTGTCTTTATTCCACTGGATATTCTTTCCTGCTTTGTCAAAGATTAGTTGGCCATACGTTTGTGGGTCCGTTTCTGGGTTCTGCATTCTGTTCCATTGATCTGAGTGTCTGTTCTTGTGCCAGTACCATGCTGTCTTGATGATTACAGCTTTGTAGTATAGCTTGAAGTCCGGGATTGTGATGCCTCCTGCTTTGGTTTTCTTTTTCAAGATTGCTTTGGCTCTTTGGGGTCTTTTCTGGTTCCATACAAATTTTAGGATTGTTTGTTCTAGCTCTGTGAAGAATGCTGGTGTTATTTTGATAGGGATTGCATTGAATATGTCGATTGCTTTGGGTAGTATTGACATTTTAACAATATTTGTTCTTCCTATCCAGAAGCATGGAATATTTTTCCATTTTCTGTGTGTGTGTGTGTCTTCTTCAATTTCTTTCCTAAGCTTTCTATAGTTTTCAGTGTATAGATTTTTCACCTCTTTGGTTAGATTTATTCCTAGGTATTTTATGGGTTTTGGTGCTGTATGAACTCTTTATATATAAAAGATATTAATCATTTATTATGTTCTTCACCTGGTTGTTGTTGTTTGGTTTTATGTTTAATGATACACAGATGTTTACAATTTTTAAAAATGGAGTGAATGTGATATTTTCTTTTGTGTTTAAGTTTAGTAAGTCCTTTCCTATTCATAGAAAAGGTAAATGTTTATGTTATAGTTCATGTTATAGTTTTTGGTTTTTTATGCTTGGATCTTCAATTCATTGGAGGTTTTTCTTTTGTTTTGTTTTTGTATTACCAAATAGCTATTTTTATAACGCTATTTTATTTTTTTTCTAAGTTTATTTATTTTTGAAAGAGAGAGAGAGAGAGAGCACAAGCAGGAAACGTGCAGAGAGAGAGAGGGAAACACAGAATCTGAAGCAGGCTCCAAGCTCTACACTGTCAGCACAGAGCCCAATATGGGGCTCATACCCAAGAACCGTGAGATCATGACCTGAGCCAAAATCGGGCGCTTAACTGACTAAGCCACCCAGGCATGCCACAACACTCTGCAAGAAATAGAACAATTTCCCTCTTTTCTGTTACTTAGTGATTTTTATATATTAAGCTCTTTTAAATTCTAGTGCCTGTTTCTGTGTCTGTCTTGTTTCACTGAAAAGCTATTCTTGTGTCAATAGCACTCTGTGTTAATTATTGTGCTTTATAATGTTTTAGTAACTGGAAGGTCTAGTGAGTAGAATGACCTTACTAAGTATAACCTCGTGGCCTCTCAAAGCTGTAGAGCTTTCCACAATGCAACCTGATGCCATTCAAAAATGTTGAAGAGTTGGGTGGCTTTTCACCTAACAATATGAAAGAGGGCAAAATTTCATAAGATTATAGGTCTGTGGAGTTGGCCAGAAAAAAAAAAAACAACATTTTAACATTCTAAGAGCCACAGAAATGAAAAGTGCAATCAAGTGTTTTAGCGGCCTGGGTGAGAGTCATAGACTTCCATGAGTAAATGGAAGAAAGAGGTCATGATATGATTCAAACCTAGACATTTAAATGAGTTCTGCTGCATAAGCAAATTTGGCCAGTAAATTAGTTTTCATATTTTTGTGCATGTTTGTCAAACTATGGAAAGTAGAATTCAATTGCAAAAGTAACTGAGATTGGAAAGCTTCTGTTGACATTCTTTTGATAATTTAAACAATATTTCAGTTATAAGTTTTAGTTTTTTCAACTTTTGAGGCGATTCTGGCCATTACAGTTTTTCTGTTAATCATTCAATCAGTATTCAACCAATACTGAGATTTCTGCTTATCTGCGTATACTGATGTTTATTATTTTGTAATAGAAAATTTTCAGTATATTGCTCATTTATGTTTAAAAATTTTTTAAAAATATTTATTTATTTTTGAGAGACAGAGCGTGAGCAGGGGAGGGGCAGAGAGAGACACACACACATAGAATCCAAAGCAGGCTCCGGGCTCTGAGTTGTCAGCACAGAGCCCAACATGGGGCTTGAACCCAGGAACTGAGAGATCATGACCCGAGCGGAAGTCAGATGCTCAACCGACTGAGTCACCCAGGCGCCCCTCGTTTATGTTTTGTTCTTCTTTGTGTGTGTGTATTGATTTGGCAGGAAATGTTTATTTTATTTGTTTATCTTTTCCCCTAGGACACCTATTGGATTAAGAGTTGGACTCTTAACCAACTGATCCACCCAGACGCCCTTAATTTTTTTTTTTTTTTAAGAAAAAAAGCATTTTAAGTTTATAGTTATTTACCACTGAGTATAGCTTGGTTACAACTCCAAAACTAACTTTTCTATGTATTATTCTCATTTTCATTATTTTACAGTTTAATATATTTGTTTTCCTTTTTGATTCAATATTATTTTACTAAAAACAACAACAACAACAAATGAAGCACCCACTACGCAGATCACGACTCCCTCTTTCTTTACATTCTTAAATAGTGGAACAACTCTTTTTTGTTCCATTCCTCCCTAAAAATGGTTTGTCAAAATTATGCCAGAGAAGAATTTTGGGAAAACCAACATGAGTCATTGCATTTGGGTCATTTAATTCACATATTTGGTACCACTTCCATATGTCGCAGGTTAAACCAACCAATTTTGAGAATGTAGGTTTTATGTCATTTAATAAATTGAACAAAGTGTGTCAAGTGCAAGACTTAGGAAAAAGGATCGTTTTGACATCAGCTAATTTGTGCCACAGCTAATATCTTGGATCCATGATTCAAGGGCTGAAGTGTAACTAAAGTAGCAATTTCTTTTGCCCAGAGCGCACAATAAGCAGCACATACGATGGAAAGATACAGGTGAAGGTTCTAGAACACAAAACCTGTGGGAAGGAGGAGCCATGACCCCAGTTGTTGAGCCCTCAGGCCTTCACAGTGGCCATCCTGGGTGATGAACATCCCTTATTGCTGGCCAGGGCTTTTCCTCTCGATCCACTGTGGCCAGTTACTGCAGTGACCTGGGAGGGCTTGCGTGGATCACAGGAACTCTGGGCCCCTTGAAATTGAGCGCTGAGTGTCCGAGTTCGGCTCAGGTCATGATCTCACGGTTCGTGGGTTTGAGCCCCTGTGGGTCTCTGTGCTGACAGCTGGGAGCCTGGAGCCTGCTTCAGATTTTGTGTCTCCCTCTCTCTCTCCCCTCCCCTGCTCGTGTTCTGTCTGTCTCTCTCTCAAAAATAAATACACATTAAAAAAAATTTAGAAAATGTTCAGATTTTAGAAATCAATGCAGTTTTTAATAAGGAGGAGGAAGAGGAGGAGAAAAGCAACAGATATAACTCTGAGATAGTTCAGAAAAACAGCAATAATTGAGAGTTCCACATGACCAATTTCGGGAACTAGTTCTCCCCACCCTGCCCCTCACTCCCAGCTCCTTTTTTTTTTTTTTTTTTAATTTTTTTTTTTAATGTTTATTTATTTTTGAGACAGGGAGAGACAGCATGAACGGGGGAGGGTCAGAGAGAGAGGGAGACACAGAATCCGAAACAGGCTCCGGGCTCTGAGCTGTCAGCACGGAGCCCCACGCGGGGCTCAAACTCACGGACCGAGAGATCATGACCTGAGCCGAAGTCGGACCGACTGAGCCACCCAGGCGCCCCACCCCCAGCTCCTTTTTGAAAGCAAGGGCTTTCTGTAGCTAATGACACTTTAGAGGGCACAAAATCACTAGGATAAATGATGTTTTTTTTTTTTTTTTTAATTTTTTTTTTCAACGTTTTTTATTTATTTTTGGGACAGAGAGAGACAGAGCATGAACGGGGGAGGGGCAGAGAGAGAGGGAGACACAGAATCTGAAACAGGCTCCAGGCTCCGAGCCATCAGCCCAGAGCCTGACGCGGGGCTCGAACTCACGGACCGCGAGATCTGACCTGGCTGAAGTCGGACGCTTAACCGACTGTGCCACCCAGGCGCCCCAGGATAAATGATGTTTAAATATGGTGTTGATAGGGGCGCCTGGGTGGCCCAGTTGGTTAAATGTTAGACTTCAGCTCAGGTCATGATCTCAGGGTTCGTGGGTTCAAGCTCCTCATCGGGCTCTGTGCTGAACTCTTGCTCAGAGCCTGGAGCCTGCTTCAGATTCTGTGTCTCCTTCTCTCTCTGCTCCTCCCCCATTTGTGCTCTGTCTCACTGTCTTTCGAAAATAAATAAATGTAAAAACAAATTAAATATGGTGTTGATAAAGAGTCTTCTGTTCTCAAGTTGTTACCTTGTTTTAATAAATCAAATCAAATCAAGACATGCTGAATTTCACACAGTTCATTGTGTTGTAGCTCCATTCATTACAAAAAGCCTTTAATAGTAGCTCTAGGCACTCCTGGATGCCTCAGTCAGTTAAGTGTCTGACTCTTGGTCTTGGCTCAGGTCATGATCTCATGGCTCATGAGATCGAGCCCTGTGATGGGCTCTGTGCTGACAGTGTGGAGCCTGCTTGGGATTCTCTCTCCCTCTCTCTCTGCCCCACCCCTGCGCTCTCTCTTTCTCTCTCTCTCTCTCAAAAGAAAAAATAAACATAAAAAATAATTTAAAAAGTCATTCTAAACTAACATATTTCTAAATATTGCCTATATAAATCATGCTCCTATACATCATATACCAAACTTGATCACTTTATAGGTCACAGAAGGTAAAGGTTGGAGGGAAACTTACAGATCATAGAGTTGGTTTTCACTTCCTAAATACTAACATGACATCGTATCTGTGGATGCTCTAGAATTACTGCACACTTATTTTAGTTGTTCCAAAATGTTTGGAAAGAGGTAAGAAGGAGTTTTGTTAAGCTCACTTTAGAATTCTCTGTAAGGTCTAATCTTCTATCCTCAATTAAAATTCTCTTTGAGTTTTAAAAACATGCTCACATTGACCAGATGAATTTAGTGTACACATGTCTGAAATTAGTCTACAAATGTCTGAAATATGTTTAAGCTCAGAAATTGAGGCTATGTGTGAAAATTTGTTTGTAACTAGCTCCCTCTAGTGAGAATTATTTAAAATTGAATGGTTCATTTCTGTCTGAACTGGTAAAAGTTTTTGAAGAGCAGTTTTCAATTTTTAAGAACTATAAACTCTTGAATTATATTCTTTATAGAGTTCCAGAAAAATCTGGAATACATATATATACATATATGTATATACAGTATGTATATATATATATATATATACTATAAATTCTTGAATTATATACTATATATAGTATATATGTGTATATATAATGTGTGCATATATATATATATATATATATATATATATATATATGTTGTTGTTGTTATAGGGCCTATTTTGGAAATAAGTTACAGCGAAAAACAATCCAAAGACACACATAATAAATTAGCTACGTGGCAACACCATAGCTGCAACTTTTTAGAGAATAAAGTTGACTTGAAAGGTAAATCTTGGCAGAAAACTGAAATACCAACTGTTTTGAGACGAGAATTGAATGTGGGGCACAATGGAGAGATGAGGATGAGACTGCTACAGAATTCAGGCTGAAAAGAATAACCTTGTTAACAGTTTGCAAACCGTTTTTCATTTGCTCTTTTGGATATCCTGTGAGGTAGGTGTTATCCCTTATTTCGCAGGTCAGGGAACAGTTGCAGCAACGGAAGTGATATGCCCAGTGTTGCAGAGCACCGTGGATGCTGTGCTTTGCTACCCAGATTCCCATTCAGGGCTGAGGTACGCATTCCTCCAGTTCTGGGGTTCCGGGGTGGGGGTGGGGTCATTGACTGCCGCCTCTCAGCTGGACTGCTTTCTGGAATTGTCCTCAGCCAAAGAAATACACTTCACCCAAGGTTACACAACCCTCAGCCTGAGACTATGTATATCCGATGATTGGTTCTTGTGACGGACAAAGACTTGTCCACCCTGCCTCGATTTGGGGTATCTTGTTAGAGCTATTCCCGCTTCAAAGCTCCCCTGAGCTGCGCTGCAGTTCAGCTCTTTTGTCTTCTGGGTCTTTCTTCACCACTCACAGGGGCTGTTTCTGCAAGAATTCTCCAATAACCTCTGCACGGAAACTTCAGTGTCTAGAATCTGTTTCCCAGTAAATCTAACCTGTGACAGTTGGTCCTGGATGTGGTCCTAAGGAACTAGGTCTAAAATGGGATTTTGTTGCTGCACCTGGCTGAATGTAATAAAGATGCCTTGCTGGTAGTAGAGTAACACAGCCGCAGGCATGCAGTTCCCGTGCAATTGTTAAAACGTCTACAGGTGAAAACTAGGATGGGCTTCTGATGGGAGGTAGGGCATTGGCAGGTGCAATGTCTCAGCGATTTGAGAGTTTCAAGGGAAAAGTAAGAATTTTGGAATTAGATGTCTGTTGCTGGGAGCCATCAATGCATTGGAGAGGGACAATAAAGGGTTGAGGATTACTCACCAATATAGTGGGAAATGTGAAGCCAGAGTGCTTCTTTGGCTGTATATGAATGCGTTCCCATCTCCTGTAGCCTGGGAGCAGTAAGCTGGAGGCTTACAAGTGGTAAGAGTAGCGGAGTTCCAGAGAATGTGGAATTCTCGACTGTGGTTAGGCCAGGGCCCTGATTTGGAAGGAATGAGAGTTTATTTTATTTTTTATTGTTTTTAATGTTTACTTTTTATTGAGACAGGGGGAGACAGAGCGCCAGTGGGGGAGGGGCAGAGAGAGGGAGACACAGAATCTGAAACAGGCTCCAGGCTCTGAGCTGTCAGCACAGAGTCCGATGCGGGGCTGGAACCCGCGAACTGTGAGATCATGACCTGAGCCGAAGTTAGACACTTAACTGACTGAGCCACCCAGGTGCCCCTGGAAGGAATGAGACTTTTGATGGGGATCTCTGGGTTGATGCACTAAAAAAAAAAATTTTTAATTTAAATCCAAGTTGGTTAACACATAGTGTAATAATGATTTCAGGAATAGCACTTAGTGATTCATCACTTACATAGGACACCCAGTGCTCCTCCCAAGTGCCCTCATTAACGCCCATCACCCATTTAGCTGATCCTCCTAATTACCTCCCTCCAGCAACCCTCAGTTGTTCTCTGTATTTAAGAGTCTCTTGTGGTTTGTCTCCCTCTCTGTTTTTCTTATTTTTGCTTCTCTTCCCCTGTGTTCATCTGTTTTGTTTCTTAAATTCTACATATGAGTGAAGTCATATGATGTTTGTCTTTCTTTGACTTATTTCGCTTGCCGTAATACCCTCTAGTTCCATCCACGTTGTTGCAAATGGCAAGATTTCATTCTTTTTGATCACTGAGTAATATGCCATTGTATATATAAACCACATCTTCTTTATCCACTCATTGGTCAATGGATATTTGGGCTCTTTCCATAATTTGGCTGTTGTTGATGGTGCTGCTATAAACATTGGAGTGATGCACTAAAAAATTTTGAATCCTTAGTTCCCTTGGACCTTCTGGGCCTTCAGACATGACCCACTCCTTCCTGTTTAAAGACTAGTGCCTCTTGTTTATTTGTAGAAGATGCAGAGGACCTCGCCTTGCAAGAACACTGTGCTCTGTTCAGGATGCACCTCTGTCTCCTCTCTTGGCCATCAGGCCCCTAACTAGGGTCAAGTCACAACACAACCTGGCCGAGAAGTACTGGGCCTGCTACGGGAGAAAAGGACTACACCCTGAAGTAGTTTAGTAGTCCACACAGTAGTGAAGTAGTCCACACAGGGCATCAAGAAGCTGGAGTGTATGTATGGGACTGGATCCCAAGGGTGCCCAGAATATAACATCGGGAGAGGGAGTTATCTGAGAGCTTCTCTCCTGGTACAGGATTTACACGTTGGCAAGGGCCCCAGGAGATGGCGCTAATATACTGTAAATTTGCCTCTTAGAAGCATGGCCTGGTGAGAAGGTAACAGTATCGATGAAAAGTTCTTTTAAAAAAATTTCATTTTTTTGTTGAATAAACTTGACATATAACATGTAAGTTTAAGGTATACAGCATGTTACTCTGATGCATTTATATGTTGTAATATGGTTGTTCTTGTAGTAATATTGATCACATTACATAATTACAGTACAGTATTATTACCTATATTCATTATACTGTGCATTAGGTCCCTGTGGCTTATTTACTATTCCTTACGCGTTTGTACCCTCAAATACCATCAATGTTATCACTCCCCTCACTGAATATGTCTTGTAGCTACTCTCCAGAGCTCTGAAGGCCAGGGTTGGTGGTAGGAGATGCTGTTCCAGAGCTGAGCTCACTGATAGTGATGGGGATGGGCTTGTCCTGAAATAGAGGCCAGGTGCCCGAGTGCAACTGCCATCAGCTAGGTGGGTGCAGTTACTTTAATGAGCAGCTGAGAGCATATTGGCTGTCAACCTAGAATAACAGGATATCAGGGTCAGGGAACAGCTTTCTCCCCACTCCAGAAACACACCGCTTTGGTTCCGTGAGGCCTGAAATGCCATTAGGTGAGAGCTCCATTTTTATTCTGTGTTAGGTCTAACTCTTGTTATCTGTTATTGTTACTGTCTTTTGAGTCTTTCTCCACAGAGATTCCGAGAACAATTAAGCCCCAGTGCCTTCTGGCGTCCGTTGCATGAGGTTCTTTAACTTCTTCCTGATATTTTAGAACCGGGCCACCCATTCCCGATTCTCTTGGAAGCATCGGGAAACAGTTACTCCAAGCTTGTTCGTGGGTTCGGATGAGGAACTCCAGCTGAGAAAGTCTACAGTCTACCCATATCCTTAACTTTTTCTTAACCTTTTCCAATAATGAGTAATTTACTTCTTTCCTCTAAAGACTTAGTTTCCCCCAACCTTCTCAGAAATTATGTGTGTGTGTGTAGGGGGGGGAGTTGTTGGGCATTCTAACATACCTCTGTTTCTCAAGCTTTGAATTGGGCTGTCAAACCTACAACAGATTTCATCTCTGCTCTCTCACCCTTCAGCCAAAGAATTCCTTGTCGCTTTGGGATCACTAGACCTCAGGCTTTTGAATCATTTTCTCTTTATGAAGGCGGCATCTCAGGTGAGTCCCTTCTCATTCTCTTTCCTGGTTCTCTCTTTGCCTTCAGAACACTAATTATTTTGCAACATTCATATAAACACATATAAATAATCTAGTTAATTATGTAAATGTAAAATTGAATGTAATCACTTTATGAGTAGTGAGTAGGGATCTTACTCCCTAAGCTCAGCTAGGTAAGAACTATAACTTACAAATTTTTCTATCACAGGAAAATTTCTCACTCTGAGCCCTCATTTAGCCCAGGTATGAAGCCTAATAACCTCAGTCATGTCTAGGTTTCTCTACTGGCCCCACCCCAGAGCGTTTATTCAACTTCAGATGGTTTTGCAGAGTTCCCTGGGTGAAGGTAGCTCATCTCATTTCTCTGGTTCCTGCTTCTCAACCCCTTTTGCCAGCCCCTCCCCTTCTGCTAGGTTCCTGTGTTTTGGGGTAGCCCAGGGCTTAGGGACTGCTCTGAGCTCATCAATACTTTCTGTAGTTCATTTGAGCACAGTCTGCTGCACTGCCTCCTGTGGAGGTAACATGTAAGAGCTGAGGTCTGTCTGGACTTCTCGGGAGAGGAATGGGCTGGCAGAAGAGATTTCAAAGATGAAATTAATTAATCCTAGGATAAGAATGACAGTTGATTTCCAGTTTCTTTCTACTACCCAGACTTCTCCAGAGCCCAGGAGATGGGGAAAATAGATTTAAACCTTTTCCTCTGGTATTCCTTCCCTCCTTTCTCAGATACTTACTGATTGCCAGCTATGTGCCAAGGGGAAAGGACTAGATCCTGGGGAATGTATTTTTTTGGCTCTCTGGATAGAAAAGATGTATCATTTTGAGAAGTTTTTGAACAACTTGTAGTCTTCCCTGAAATCATCTGCTTAACTATCAATTTCAACTTGAACTGTCTTCTTACTAAATGGACCACCATTAAGTGTTGTGATAGTACTAGAAAACAAGCAATTTGTAAAGCATTTGCACAAATTCTAACCAGGCTCGCTACTTTGGTTTTCTCTATTATCTATTTAGCAATCAAAGCAACTCCTTAATTTAACATATGATGTTGAAAATAATTTGACAATATTTCCAATTAAGTTAATCTTCACGTTGCTTTTGTGTTCTTTGTCATCACATGTAGAATCATAAAATTCTGTTTTGCATATTTTTCATGAATATGGGGTGTGTTTTTCCATTTGGGTCAATAATAGCTCATTATTATCTCATTTCAGAGATGAGTTCAATACTCAATCTACAAATTACATAGTAACCAATTTCTCCAAATTAACCACAAGTCAGAATGAAGCTCACAAGCCACTTTTCCTATATTTTTGCCTATCTGTAAGAAGCCAAAGCTTAATGATCTACTTCAACTAAATAGGTTGGACAGAATTTAGATGTTCATTAGCAAAAAGTCTGACCCAGAAGCAAGATAGGTCATCACAGAAATGAAGAAAAGAGGAAATTACAGTTTAGACCACATTATCCAATCTCTGATTTATGGCTGGAGAAGATCATCGAAGTGACTGTCCTAATTCTTGTTTAACAGAAGACCTAAAAAATGGGAATAATATTTGTTCTGTTTTTAAGTTCTGCTCAATATTTAGACTATTCCCAAGAAAAATAGGTTGTAAGAACCAATCGATAGAGAATATCAGGAAAGAAGTAATGCTGCCTGGGAAAATCTAACCTGAATTTTGATTGGTACATGAGCTACCAGTTTGGTGACACTGTTAAGATATTCTGATAAAAGACAACTATTTTTAAAGGAACAATCTGAGAGAATCTCACAATAGCTCCATTCGGGCATTAAAAAAAGTCACGTTGTTGCCATGGAAATATTCTGATAATTTACATGACTGTGTCAGAGCTTTTTCATTCGTCTATTAGAACAGACTTCCTTTACAAAAGTGTTCATTTTTATGTGGCTAAGAGGCCAATACAGATATTCTCCGAAGAATATCATCATCACGAATCAAATAAAATTAGCATACTAAAGGATTCATATTTAACTGCCGAAAGTGTTCTTGGGTCTAAATCAATCCATCAGTGAAGGCTTTATTAAACACTGACTAAGTGCTTAGCATACTTGTGGGTACTCAGGAGCTGTGAAACACCACAGTGACAGAACACCAAGATCTAATGGAGAGCTTTAGGAAATAAGCAGATGCCCGCAGTCCCAGTTCTGAAGATTCTAATAGGTACGTTCTGGTCTGAAGCTCCTGGGAATGTTTTTGTTTTTGTTTTTGTTTTAAACCTCCCAGGTGATTCTGATGATTAGTCAGGCCCAGGGCCCATTTCTGCCGGAGTTGTCAAAGTCTGGTCCCTGAACCCTCGGTCATCAGTGTCACCTGGGAACTTGTTAGAAATGCAAATTCTCGAGTCCCACCCTACTAAATCATAGACTCTGGAGAGAACAACCTGTGTTTTTAACAAGCTCTCCTGGCAATTTACTGCTTGATAAAGTTAGAGAATCATGGCCTTTTCTCTGGACTGAGATGGATGCCCCAGTTTTCTCTTTGCTGCAGAGCTAAGGGAATAGGACTTACTTTTTCTCCCTGGGTACATAGCCAGCCGCTCTACCCTCCTCTTTACCCTTAGCATACCTGAAGAAGTGCAGAAGGGAAATGTGCTCCTCCGTTTCCTGCTTCCTTGATGCTTGGGAAGATGATAGAGAAGTCCTTTTTGTCTTCAAGGAAAACAGGAAGGGGATACAAATGATAACCAATCTAGGAAATTGGCAGGAATTCCAAAATTTAGAAAAGCCTTTCTGTCCTGGCCCCTGGTCTCTTATCCTCCTTTTTTTTTTTTTTATTTTTTTTAATTTTTTTTTTTTTAAGGTCTATTTATTTTTTAGACAGAGAGAGACAGAGCATGAATGGGGGAGGGTCAGAGAGAGGGAGACACAGAATCTGAAACAGGCTCTGAGCTGTCAGCACAGAGCCCGACGCAGGGCTCGAACTCACAGACCTCGAGATCATGACCTGAGCCAAAGTCGGCCGCTTAACTGACTGAACCACCCAGGCGCCCCTCTTATCCTCCATTTTTATTCCTGAGCAGGGAGCTCATACCCTCCCCATTTTCTCACTCTACCTTTAGCAAAATCATATGACCCTTTGCAGCACCTCAAGGCCTAAAAATAAAATAAAGAAATAGATGATGTCCCCTTTCAGCATAAATGTTTTCTTTTTACTTTTTAATGGAAATCATTCCTTTTTCTTTTTTTAATGTTTATTTATTTTTGAGAGAGAAACAGAGTGCATATGGGGGAGGGGAAGAGAGAGACAGAGACCTAGAATCTGAAGCAGGCTCCAGGCTCTGAGCTGTCAGCACAGAGACTGACTCGAGCTGGTGGAACTCACGGACCGTGAGGTCATGACCTGAGCTGAAGTTCGAAGCTTAAAGCTTAACCAACTGAGGTTCCCAGGCAACCCGGAAATCATTCTAAAACAAATTTAGTACGTTCCGGATTTTTCTTTATCATCTCATGTTATTATATGGGGCGCCTGGGTGGCGCAGTCGGTTAAGCGTCCGACTTCAGCCAGGTCACGATCTCGCGGTCCCTGAGTTCGAGCCCCGCGTCAGGCTCTGGGCTGATGGCTCAGAGCCTGGAGCCTGTTTCCGATTCTGTGTCTCCCTCTCTCTCTGCCCCTCCCCCGTTCATGCTTTGTCTCTCTCTGTCCCAAAAATAAACAAAAAAACGTTGAAAAAAAAAAAATTAAAAAAAAAAAAAAGTCTGTTATCATCTCATGTTATTATAATAAAAATTAACTGTCGTGTCCTACAACAAACAATAGTATCATGGACTATTGAAGATCAAAGACATGTTTCTCTTAAATAATTCTAGATGTCTAGGCATTTTTTTCCCTCATATTTCTTTATTTTTGTCTTTTCTCTCACCCTCAAGCTCTCAGCAAACATGTCCAAGTATCTTTTTCAATATTCTTCACCTTTAATTTTTTGCTTCCAATTTCACGGGGCTGGGAAACCAGAAAACAAGTTTGTCAGAACTGTTTTAAGTGGGTACAGTAAATGGGCAAATTTTATTCATTTGTTTATTTTAAATGTTTATTTTTCAAAGAGAGAGTGTGAGCGGGGGGGGGGGGGGTGCCGAGAGAGAGAGAGAGAGAGAGAGAGAGAGAGAGAGAGAGAGAGGCAGAGGATCTGAAGTGGGCCCCGCCCTGGCAGTAGAGAGTGAGATAAGGGGCTCCAACTCACAAGCCATGAGATTAGGACCCGAGCTGAAGTTGGATACTCAGTCAACTGAGCCACACGGGCGCCAGGCAAATTTTATTTTTTACCGATAATACACAGCGTTAATGAGGTTGTCTTAAAGTTAATACTTCCTGGGGTTTCTGGCTGGCTCAGTGGGTAGACCATGTGACTCTTCATCTTGGAGTTGTGAAGTTCAAGCCCACATGGAATACAGAATTTACTTAAAAAAAAGACAAAAATGTTTTAAAGTATATATTCAATATTCCGCATGTCTTGAAGGAAAAAAAATGATTAAAACTCTTTAAAGAAAAATAAGGTTAATACTTCTTCAAGAAAGGGTTAATTAATGTGATCCTTTGGGAAAGCAACTTGGCAATATATGCCAAGCTCCTTAAAATATTCATATTTAAAAAAACCTTTTTTTTAATGTTTATTATTGAGAGACAGAGAGAGACAGCATGAGCGGGGGGAGGGGCAGAGAGAGAGGGAGACATATAACATGAAGCAGTCTCCAGGCTCTGAGCTCTCAGCACAGAGCCCAGTGAGAGGCTCCAACTTACGAGCCATGAGATCGTGACCTGAGCCAAAGTCGGTCGCTCAACCGACTGAGCCACCCAGGTGCCCCTATTTTCATATTCTTTAATCCAACATTTTTACTTCTAGAACTAATGTAAAGAAATAATTTATTACAAAAAACATTTATCCACATTGAAGTTTGTTGGTTAATCATTTCTAAGAGAGAAAAGCTGGAAATGATCTAAATACTTAATAATAATAGAGTTTTAAGGTAAATTATGGAGCTTAAAAATTTTTTTTAAATGTTTATTTTTGAGAAAGAGGCAGACTACAAGTGGGGGAGGGGCAGAGAGAGAGAGAGGAAGACACACAATCGGAAGTGGACTCCAGGCTCTGAGGTGTCAGCAGAGAGCCCGATGCAGGGCTTGAACCCATGAACTGTGAGATCATGACCTGAGCTGAAGTTGGGCGCTTAACTGGCTGAGCCACCCAGTCACCCTGAATTATTGAAACTTTAATTACTGAAATTATAAATACCCATTGAAAGTGATAGATACAAAGATTTTGAAATAACTTTATTTTTTAACTTAAAATAATTTTTAAAGTTTATTTATTTTGAAAAAGAGGGAGAGAGTCAGAGAATGCCAAGCAGGCTCCATGCTGCCAGCACAGAGCCTGATTCGGGGCTCATCCCAGGATGAGAAATCATGACCTGACTGAAATCAAGAGTCACATGCTTAACTGACTGAGACACCCAGGTGCTCCTGAAATAACTTTAGCATATGTGCATACTATATGTGCAATATAACAAACGAAGAAGGCAATTCACCCATCCACTGCAGAGCTTAGAAATAATTTAATAACAATGGCTAAGTATTTTATATAAGTTAGCTCATTCAAACTTCACAAAAATCCCTGTTAAGTGGGTACTTATAATCTCCATTTAATAGATGAGGAGACATTACTAAGAGTTTAAGTAAGTGGCAAACAATTGTCAGTCCTGGTATTCAAACCTAAGTAAGGTGATTCTAAAAGCCTGTGCCTCTAACCCCTGGGGCTTTAAATAGGGACATCTCAGTTTATGCTTGGTGTGCTAGCATAATTATTCATGGCTCCCCATTTCATCCTCAGAAGGCCCAACTGAAATGACAAATCCTATGGTTACACTAGCTGTAGGTGACCCCAGCCAGGCTCAAAAATAAGAAAGACATTCTCAGAGGATCAGGAATTTAGAGGGTGTTCTGAGACTGAATACACATGGAATCAGGCGTGAGAGGGAAGTAGTGACCCAGAACACGATTGAGGTAAGAGACAGTGTGATCACAAAGGATTAGTAACCAAGTGGGCCTCATGCCTAGAGGCTGTCGGGCCAGAAAGGTATCTAGGGCAAACTGGTATGGGGAGTAATGGGTTACTATAGCAGGAATAGTGACTTTAGGTGCAACAGATTGCAAAAATGGTCACAATACCTCTCCCACCAAGAGATGGTATCTATTTCTCCACCCCTTGAAACCGGGCTGACTTTCTTTGACCAAAAGAATGTGAGGGAAGCAACACTATGTGAGTTCCAAACACTGCTACCATGTGAACAAGCCTTGGCTAGCCTGTTGCAAGATGAGAGATTACACAGAGTAGGACCAAGGTGCTACAGTTTGATAGCCAGCCACCTGTCAGATATGCAAGTGAGGCCATTCAGGACCAGCCGAACCCAAGCAGACCAGCCAAATGACTGCATATCCAGCAGCTGACTACAGATGCATGAACTGGGCCGTAGAAGAACTAACTGCCCACTGAGCCCAGTCCAAATTGCTGACCCACAGAGTTGTGAGCTGAATAACTGGATGTTATTTTAAGCCACTGAGCTTTGGGATGATTTGGGATGCAGCAAAGCTAACTAATATACCAGGAAACCCTTGCAAATATCTCCAACTTCCACTCCTCATAGGTCTGGGCAGGTTTCTTCAGGGGGCTCTGTGCCAGGCAGGAGCAGTGCTTGGGACAGAAGGGCAGTGACTGTGTATCTAAAATCACCTGTGAAAAATTGAAGATCACTGAGCCCAGAAAAATTAGCCATGAAATATCTTGCCCAAGAAGATTGTGTGTGGTCCCTTCTTCCAGAAGATAAATCATATATATTTGAAAATGAGATAGGAACAGGGTAAATTTTGCCAAATATTTAAGAAGCTTTTCTTTATTCAGAAGCTACTCATTTTTGTTATTTAATGTCGCTATGAAAGAAGAGCCTGACCATTAGGCTTGTTCTTCTATGTAACTCAAGTACTAGAATTACAACCGAATTGTTACCGCAGTCCATAATTGTTGCCCCAAGAGAGGTTATGAAAAGACAACACTTTCCCTCTTTGAAGCAGACACTTGGACATGTCACAGCTTTGCCTGTAAATTGCAGACAAACCCCGTTTCATTGCCAAGGTGAGTAAATATCAGAACTGCTTACATGTTCTCAAAAAATAATTCATCTCACCAGCAAAAGGCGATATCTAGTGTTGGCCTGTGTATTTGTTTTTTATTGAAGTGAAACTCACATGTCACAGAATTAACCATTATGAAGTGTACAATTCCATGGTGTTTAGTGTATGCACAGGGTTGTGTAACTACCACTCCTCTCTAGTTTCAATACTTTTTCATTACAAACACCCATAAACATTCACACACTTAAGTGATCATTGCCCCCTCTTGTCACCCACTGGTAACCGCTAAGATGCTATCTCTGTGGGTTTGCCTGTTCTGGCTACAGCATGTAAAGGAACCATTCAATTACGTGACCCTTAGTGTTTGGCTTCTTTCTTAGCATAATGTTTTCAAGGCTCATCCAACTTGTAGCATGTACCAGTACTTCCTTACTTTTTGTGACTATATTCCATTGTATACATATACGATAATTTGTGCATATATTCATTGATGGGCATTTGGGTTGTTTTTACTTTTTGGCTGTTAACATTTGTGTACACGTTTCTGTGTGAACATGTTTTCATTTCTCTTGGGTATAAACCTAGGAATGGAATTGCTGGGTTGTATGATAATTCTACATATAACTTTTGAGGAATCTCTAACATGGTTTAAGATTGAGAATATAGGGAAAAACAAATTCCCTTTCATTGGTTTGTATGTGTTGGTATTCTGAAGTTTTGGTGCCCTGAAACTTTTTCTCTCATTACTCATTACAAAGAATGAAAAATAGGCCTAAGAAGAAAAAGATTACTGCTATTTAAAATAAATTTTTTTAAGATTTATTTTTGAGAAAGAGAGAGCGAGAGAGTGAGAGAGCATGAGTGGGGGAGGGGCGGAGAGAGAAGGAGACACAGACTCTGAAGCAGGCTCCAGGCTCTCAGCTCTCAGGACAGAGCCTGAAATGGGGTTCGAACCTGCTGACCACGAGATCATGAGCTGAGCTGAAGTCAGACACTTAACTGACTGAGCCACTCAGGTGCTCCAGGAAGAATTTATTCTTTTTTTAAATTAAAAAAAATTTTTTTTTTTAAAAATTTTTAACGTTTATTTTTGAGACAGAGAGAGATAGAGCATGAACAGGGTGGGTCAGAGAGAAAGGGAGACACAGAATCTGAAACAGGCCCCAGGCTCTGAGTTGTCAGTACAGAGCCTGACGCGGGGCTTGAACCCACGAACTGTGAGATCGTGACCTGAGCTGAAGTCGGACACTCAGCCAACTGAGCCACCCAGGCGCCCCTAAAAAAAATTTTTTTTAATGTTTATTTATTTTTGAGAGAGAGACAGACAGACAGCATGGGTGGGGGAGGGACAGAGAGAGATGAAGACAGAATCTGAAGCAGGCTGTAGGCTCTGAGCTGTCAATACAGAGCCTGACGCGGGGCTTGAACCCGCTGAATGTGAGATCACGACCTGAGCTGAAGTCGGACACTTACCACACTGAGCCACCCAGGCACCCCAGATTACTGCTATTTTCAAGTGATGCACAAAGGTTAGAAAAAGACATATCTAAAAAATATTTATTAGGCAAAAAATAAAACAGTATTACAGGTGAACAATATTAAAAGAGATCAAGAAAAACATTTCATAGTGATAAAAGGAACATCTGTCCAAGAAGATATAATAATTATGATGTTATGTGGAACCGGCCACAGGTCTGTGATACACACAAATCAAAAGTAGGTGGAACTGGGGCGCCTGGGTGGCTCAGTCGGTTAAGCGGCCGACTTCGGCTCAGGTCACGATCTTGCGGTCCGTGAGTTCGAGCCCCGCGTCGGGCTCTGGGCTGATGGCTCAGAGCCTGGAGCCTGCTTCCGATTCTGTGTCTCCCTCTCTCTCTGCCCCTCCCCCCCATTCATGCTCTGTCTCTCTGTCTCAAAAATAAATAAAACGTTAAAAAAAAAATTAAAAAAAAAAAAGTAGGTGGAACTACAAAGAGAAATAGACAAATTCAGAATGAGAACAAGACTTTAAACATACTCTCTTTTGGAGACTGACAGATCGTATTTGCCAAAAATCAATTTTTTGAGAATTCAACTAACACAATTAACTAACAGGCTTCATCTGGTAGGTGTATGTATACAGATCTGAGCCAAACACACTGCTTCCTAAACAGTAGTTTCTAAGCAGTTTGGCACATGTGGGCAGCTGAAGTCAAGTTGCTCAGCTAGTGTTACAGAAGGAACGCTGGCTGATGGGACCAAAGTGTTGGGCTTTATTTCTAACTCCATCAGCTTGCTCAGTGCCTTTGATCACTCAAGCCCTTTACCTGGGGACTAAAATGTTAGCCCAGACATAGTCTCTACCTTCAAGGAGCTCAGTTTGGTGGGCAGACAGGGAAATTTTTTTTCATGCAGTGGGTTGAGATAACAGCAGTGTGAAGTCAGGGTTCTTTGGAACCCTTCTTGGAGAGTAGGTGATGCCTCAGAGGAGACTTAAGCTTGACTGTAGTGAGCCAGACAAAAAGAGAGGAGGGAGAAGCCTTCGGGCTAGGGGTCTGATGTGTGCAAAGGCATTCCCCAGGGAATGGGCTAGTATGGGTGGAGGGCTTCATTCTAGTGGGAGAGTAAGTAGTAGGAGGATTGCAGAGGGGCCCCCTCTGAAAGGGTCCTGTGAGTTTTCTCATGAGTTTGGGGCCTTATGCTATAAGCAATGGAGAGCCGTTGAAAGATTTCAGATGAAAGATAGGGCAAGAACAGGTCCATTTCTGTATCAGTTCCCTGAGACAGGAAATTACTGGAAGAGCAATGTTGAGTGTATACAGAAGTTGAACGTCTTGGGGGGTTGGGGGGTGTCCTTGTGGCACCTGTTTAATAGGCTTTTGGATTTATGGGTCTGGAATCAGGTGAGAGATTTGTGCTTAGAAAGCTTTGCCAATCATCCCCACGTAGATGGTGATTGGACCCCCTGGGTTTGGAGAGCGTCTTAGGTCCTTCCATTTCTGAAAAACTGTCAAAAGGACAGAGGAAGAGGGGATCCTGTTTTTGCAAAATTGACCTGTTATTCCTCCTCCAAACATTCTCACTGACGCCTAAGGTGGCGGGAGCTTCTTCCAGAAGCATGCTCACCTTTGTAGGCAAAGCCACGATCTGCGGCTTGTGAGACCTCATGAAGGATACACAAGGGGGCACAGCTCCTTCCAACAGAACCGTGCCAGACTGCTTCTGCTGGAGGTCTCTTAGCAGTTTCTAGAGCTTCTAAGTCTTCCGAAACCCGCTGTTAGAAGGGCCAACAGCGAGGTGCCAAGCTACGTGCCTGGAGCCGAGGGGCGTCCGGGGAGCCTGAGCGAGGCCGCGCGGCTTTTGGGGTCCGGAGGCGCGGGGGGCGCGGCGGGCCCGAGGTGCTGGGGGCCTTTCTGGGGGAAGGGCCACGGACTGGAGCCGGGATCTGTGGCTGCAACAAAGGCAGAGCAGGAAGGGATGTCGGGAAAGGCCGAGAAAAGGAGGCCGGGAGGGCTGCGGTGGCAGAAGGGGTGGCAGAAACGATGGCTGGAGCGACATCTTCGCCTTCCCATCGGCCCCACGATCTTGAGATTTCTTTTGCGGATGGGAGGTTCTTGTGCTAGTAGTTGTCTTCTCTCCGCTACTCTAAGCCTGCAGTCCTGTTTTTCCTCCTGCAAGAAACTTCTGCAGCATCTAGTCCGGGATCCTGGAGGCAGGTGAACTCCGATTCTCAGAAGAGTTCTGAGGGCACGTGTTCTCCCAGTGCTCAGTTGTTATTGGAGAACATTTAACCCTACAGTAAATTAAGTTCCCTAGAGGATGTTTTTTTGTATATCTGTTAGAATCAGTTTGGCTACTGTAAATATGATCCCTGTGGAGGGAAGATTCTCCCTCCCTTCTTTAATCTAGGGTAAAGAAAAAAGAGTGTAAAATAGTGAAAATAGAGGGTAGTAAAAAAACAAAGCCCATTCATTAGCACGTCCTACTTATTGATCAGGTTACATACAGTTAGCTATATTAAAGGTGGCAGGGAAACATAGTTGCTTCTGGTACCTATAAATTTGGGTCGATGAGTGAATGTTGAACGATATTACATAAACATACCTTTATGAATATGTATATATAAACAGGCATACCTCATTTTATTGTACTTCTATTGTACTTCACAGATATTGCATTTCTATTCTATTCTATTCTACAAATTGAAGGTTTGTGGCAACCCTGCGCTGAGCAAGCCTATAGGCACCATTTTCCCAACAGCATTTGCTCACTTTGTGTCTCTGTGACACATTGTGGTAATTCTCACAATATTTCAAACTTTTTCATTGTTACTATATTTCTTACAGTGATCTGTGATCAGTGATTACAACTCACTGAAAGCAGCTTAGTACTTTTTTTTTTTTAATGTTTATTTTTGAGAGAGAGAGACAGAGTGCGAGCAGGGGAGGAGCAAAGAGAGAGGGAGACACAGAATCTGAAGCAGGTTCTGGGCCCTGGGCTGTGAGCACAGAGCCCCATCTGGAGCTGGAACCCATGAACTGCGAGATCATGAGCTGAGCCCAAGTCGGATGTCTAACCGACTGAGCCACCCAGGTGCCCCAAGTTAATTTAGTTTGTTGACAAAGAGAGAGAGAGAGACAGAGAGAAAGAGAGAGAGGCAGGGGCAGAGAGAGAGAGAGAGAGAGAGAATCCCAAGCAGGCTCTGAACGGTCAGCACAGAGCCCGATGTGGGGCTCTATCCCACAAACTGTGAGATCATGACCTGAGCCGAAAACAAGAGTTGGACGCTCAACCGAGTCACTCAGGTGCCCCAATAAAGTATTTTTAAACTCAGGATGTACATTGTTTTTTAGACATAATGCTATTGTACACTTAGTAGACTACAATACAGTGTAAACATAAGTTTCACATGCACTGGGGAACCAAAAAATTAATTTGATTCACTTTATTACGATATTTCCCTTATTACAGTAGTCTGGAACCAAACCTGCACTATCTCCAAGGCATGCCTACATATAGTTATCACTGTTTTAACCTTGCCACTGGGCTCACTAGGGGAAACAGCTCAGGCCCTTTGATTTCAGACACAGTTGTCCTTGGCACCTTTGCTTATCTGCCCACCGAACACTTCCTGTGTGCCAGACAGGCGGTGATGGCTGAGGTCTGTCGAAGGAAAAGACTACCACCAAATACCTAAATAAAAAGCCAGATCTGACACTTACTGAAGCACAGTCTTCTCCAGCAAAGCAAGGAGCTGATCTAGATAGTGCTCGGGAAGTGTGGAATCCGGGATTTGGTGGGCTTTCAGAGGCAGGAGTGGGTTGACACCAGCTGTGGAAACCTGCTTGTTTTGATGGGAACGGTGTGAACTGGCTGGATTTCAAAAGCATGGGGCCGTTTCTGGCTGACTTTCAGAAGTGTGTTCACTTGGGCAAGTTGCCATGGATTCATTAAACCGAGGCAAGCTGTCATTGATCCATGAAACCAGTTTAGAACTGGTTCTGGTGGTTACTTGTTGCTATAACCACGGGACATTTCATCTTTCCCTAGGAGTGTGGGAACTTCTTTATTTTCAGGTCTCTGTCTCCAAGAAAATCATAATCTATGTGGAGGATAGACATGGAGGCCACACACACATGCAGCATAACACAGAGGTTAAAAGCACAGGCTTCCTGCTAAACCTGGGAGACTGGATACTTGCATTCCCTTCTGCTCCTTCCTGGATCTCCACCCAGATGATATTTAAGGGATTAAAAAGACTTAAACCTCTGAGGAAGGGGAGAACTCCAGGGGAGGCAGCAGAACAGTTGAGAGCTGTCAATCAAAATCTGGAAGCCAAAAAGCCAGCTGGGCAATTGCTAACTGATCCAGCAGACCAGCGAAAGCTGAAACTGTACTGCCTGCAGAGAGGGAAGCCAAGAAGCAAAACCCTGCTTTAGGAGCCCGGAAAATTTTGGGCATTGTGGTTCCGGTTATCTCTGAAGGCAGAGGTGAGAGGTAGAGCTGAAACTGGAAAGATGGGGTGAAATCCTAGAAATGAAGCAGTTAGGTCCCAAATCCCTTTTCACACCACAGGCAACCCAGCAACCCACCCCTGCAGAGAAGGGAAGGGTTTTGAACCGAGTACAGGCAGAAGGGAAAAACAGGGAGCTCTGTGGAAAGCAGGGGGACTAAGCAGAAATCAGTATCTTGCAAAGTAAGATTCCAAAGCCTCTTCCCCTGACTTAACTCCAAGGTAAGGAATTGGAGGGACACCCTCTCGCTGGGGAAGATGAGCACTCCAGGAAAAAGGAGCTAGACATTCTGACACATTTGACAGGGAGTATCCCAAGGGAATGTCCTGAGGGAATAATTTTGCAAAGAAGTCTACCACTTTGCCACACAGATTCTTCTTCTTGGGCTTTAGTGCCTCACTCTTAACTATACATGAATAGGTAAGAACTACCAAACATTTGAGGAAAGTCCCCAAGCATGAAAACAGAGAGATAAACCAAAGAAGTTGGAGGAAACTAAGTAGAAGAATCAGAAACACTAAGACCTGCAAGTAACGGTCTCAGAGCAATAAAAGGAGTCTTGCATTCATGAAGAAAAAATGAGATTAAAAAAAAAAAAACATATTGAAAAGAATAAAGCTGTCTCTTGAAAATAAAAATTACGATAAAAATAAAAAATCAATGGATAGAAATTCTTAAAAAGTCAATGTCACATACTGGTTGTATGACTTTGGGGGATGTTATTCAACCTACCTGTGTCTTAACTTCCTTTTCTATAAAATGGAGATAACAAGGGTACTAACTCGTAGGGTTGCCATGAGTCTTAGATTACATGAAATGAGCACATAGTTATGATTACATTATTTTTTCACTTGCTATTTTACCATATTAACGCAGAACAGATATCAGTTTCTTGTTTGGGTTTAGCACTTAAATAAGCTTATTTGAATAATCGCTACTTTTTAATTCATTAGTTTCTTAGAAAAATTAGTTTATATAAACAACATGGAAAAGCATGTTATTAACTCAAAAGTACTTTTATTTTATTTATATATTAAAATTTAAAAAAATGTTTATTTTTGAGAGAGAGAGAGAAAGAATGTGAGCAGGGGAGGGCAGAGAGAGAGGGAGACACAGAATCTGAAGCAGGCTCCAGGCTCTGAGCTGTCAACCTAGATCCTGATGCAGTGCTCAAACCCACAAACTGTGAGATCATGACTTGAGCTGAAGTCAGACACTCAACTGACTGAGCCACTCAGGTGCCCCTATTTATTTATTTTTAAATATTTATTTATCTTTGAGAGAAATCAAGAGCTCAGGGGAGGGGCAGAGAGAGAGGGAGACAGAGGATCCAAAGCTGGCTCTACTGACAGCAGAGAGCCTGATGTGGGGCTCGAACTCATGAACTATGAGATCATGACCTGAGCTGAAGTCGAAAGTGTAGCCCACTGAGTCACTCAGGTGCCCCTTTTTATTTTATTTTTTAAAAAGATTTTACTTTTAAGTAATCTCTACATGCAATGTGGGGCTCGAACTCAACCCTGAGATTAGGAGTTGCATGCTCCACCAACTGAGCCAGCCAGTGCCCCACTCAAAAGTACTTTTTTTAATTAGAATTTTTTTAAGTTTATTTATTTTGAGAGAGAAAGCATGTGTGCATGGCTGTGTGTGCACTTGAGCAGGGGGAAGAGAGAGAAAGGGAGAGTGAGACTTCCAAGCAGGCTGCACGCTGTCAGCAAAGAGCCCGACTTGGAGCTTGATGCCACAGACCATGAGATCATGACCTGAGCTGAAATCAAGAGTCAGATACTCAACTGATTGAGCCACCCAGGCTCCCCTCAAAAGTACTTTTAAAACTAAATGAGTAGTAATTATTTTCTAAGGAAAAGAGAACAATGGGAAATACATGAAGCCTATTGTCACCTGTTTTTCTTTTCTTTTTCTTTTTTAAAAGAATTTAAAAAATTTTAATATAGTCCCAATCAATGTGGATTTTAATTCATTCATTACTAAACCTGGGCAGGGATTGCTTCAGTTTTTCTGCCTTCTCTTTGTGATGAACAAGGTATGAAAGTGTCTGTTGTAACAAACTTTAAACTTCATATTTTCCTTTTTTTTTTGACCTTGACAGATTTGGTGTCCTTTCACCTGGCTATGAGTAGAAAGTCCTTGATTTTCTTAATTTTATGAAGCATGGATACAAGGTATGCAGAGTGGCAGGTTGGGGTTGAAATCCATTCATTTTTAAAAAGCTATATGTTTAGCACCTATTCTCATATGTCAAACACGACTAGCGGCTGGTATTTGTTTTCTTTCCATAATCTCACTTTAAGAAATATAAAAGTAACTGTCTGAAAAACTTTTTTAAAAGTAGGGTTGTAAATTAAAGGTGAGGAAATCTCTCAAAAAGTAGAACAAAAAGAGAAAATGATGAAAAATATGAAAGCAAATAGAAGAAAATCAGAAAATCAACCTAGGAGATACAATACCTGAATAATGGGGGAGAAAGAGAGAGAGAGAGAAATAAATAAATAAAAGACTAGATAGATAAGATAGATGGAAACAGGAAGTTATTGGAGAAATTATTTTATTATTTTTAAAAATTTATTTTAAGTAATCTCTATACCCAGTGTGGGGCTCAAATCATGACCTCGAGATCAAAAGTCACACAGTGTTCTGACTGAGCCAGACAGGCTCCCTTTGGAGAAATTATTTTAAAAAATTGATAAGGCCCACTGAGTTCACCAAAGCATTTCATCTTGAAAATTTAGAACCCTGGGATAAAAAGATGATTATAAAAGCTTCTAGGTTGGGATGCCTGGGTGGCTCAGTCAGTAAAGCATCTGACTCTTGATTCTGGCTCACAGTTTGTGAGTTCAAGCCCTGCATTGGTCTCTGCACTGACAGCATGGAGCCTGCTTGGGATTCTCTCTCTCTCCCCCTCTTTCTGCTCCTTCCCGCTCACACTCTCTCTTGCTCTCTCTCTCCTTCTCTCAAAATAAACAATAAATTTAAGAAACTAAATAAAAAGCTTCTCGGTTGAAAAAAATAAAGGATTCAAAATAATAATAGCATTGACTGCTCATTAGTAACACTGAAAGCTGGAAGACAATAGAAATGTCTTCAATATTCTGATAGAAAAATATTATCAACCTGGAATTATAAAGTAGGTGCTTCATCAATCACATAGAGGGTATGTGATTGATAGAGAAAGTGTCCTTCCATCTCTAATAGTTCACCTTTCATGTTCCCTTTTTTTTTAAAAAGATCAGGAAAGGAACTCAAGAAAAGGGATAATATAAGATCCAGAAAATATAAAATCCATCACACACACACACACACACACACACACGCACGCATGTGCAAAAGAGGCAAAGGGAACCCCCAGATGATGGTAAGGGTAAATCTCAGATAGCAGCACCAGAGCCAACATTCCACACAGGAGCCACCCAGAAAGCCACCCTCCCTCTGAGAGGGAGATCTCCCTGAAAATGAAATCCTATAGTACCTGAAGTGTTGACATGTATTGAGATAGAGACAACTGAGTGAGAGTTTAGGGATGGTTTAGTGACTGAAAATTAATGAAGTCCCTGAAGAAAAAGTAAAACTCTTAAATTTTTTTTGTGTGTGTGAAATCTAGGCAAACAAAAATATGAGGCAATTTTTAATTCCAAAGCAAGGACACACATGTGTATAAGAAAAGAAATACAATTATCGTGCTTTACATGTAATCAGTCTACTACATAGGTCAGCTGTGCCTGGCACATAGTAAGTGCTTAATATGTTGTAGCTTTGTATAATGTGTTAAGTGATACAACAGAGAAATGTATAAAGTTCCATAAGGACACTATTGAAAGTAGAGCTTAATTCAGTCAGAGGAGCTAGGAAAAGCTTCCTAATAGTGGAGGGGCACCACTGGGCCCAGAAGGCTCAACAGAGTTTGACAGATGACATTCCAGGTGGAGAAGAACATAAGCTGCAATACAGAGGTCTGAAATTGTGTGCTAAGAAAAGAAAATGTGAGCCAAGGATTTATATTCTTTTTTTTTTTTTTTTTCAACGTTTTTTATTTATTTTTGGGACAGAGAGAGACAGAGCATGAAGGGGGGAGGGGCAGAGAGAGAGGGAGACACAGAATCGGAAACAGGCTCCAGGCTCCGAGCCATCAGCCCAGAGCCTGACGCGGGGCTCGAACTCACGGACCGCGAGATCGTGACCTGGCTGAAGTCGGACGCTTAACCGACTGCGCCACCCAGGCGCCCCAAGGATTTATATTCTATCAAGCTGACTTTCAAGCAGAAAGGCTACAGACAAACTCTTAGGTACTCAGAAAGTATTGCTCCCATGAACTCTTCCTGAGGAATATGCTAGAAAATTGGCCTCAGATAATCAAAATGATTCAAGAGACCTTGACATCAACTATGGCATTGATCATTAATAGCTCTACATTACACAAAGAGAGATCACCAGACACAACATACTTCCCAGTGGAAGAGCATGGCAGAATCTGGGAAGCAGCAGTGTCAAGAACATTGAGCCTGAGTCTGATCATGATGGACACCCAAGGCTGGTGGAGACGAATTCAAGAAAAATGTTGGAAGCATCCAGATGCCTGGGTCCATAAAAAGAAGGAGGGAAAGGCAGAGTCATCCACTAAAGAGTGGCTTTGAGTCACTGCTAGTCACCTTCTAGTATTTAATCCAGCCCTGCTTTAGACTGATACCACCTAATGATGTCTCCTATGGTCTCTGAATCACATGGTTCTGTTTGGCCTTCGATTTGGCTCTCAGATGCAGAAATCTGAATTAATTGTACTTCCCAGTTCCTAGCCCATTATCATCATTGGTCTGGGCAAGTTCCTTCTCTCTTAACCTCACTTGCCACTTGCACCTCCTTCCTCTCCTAGAGCAAAGTGTTCTATTTAATGTGGTTTTATTTGCCTGTATTATTACAAAACATGCATTTTTGTGTGCACGTGGATTTTTGCTTACAGAAAATGTGCATCTTATACAGCTTAGTCTTGGGTACTACATTTGCAGTTCTGCCATGTTTCAGTGTGCATCTGACCCACTGCTTCTAATTGCTACACAGCCCTTCACATGTGCATCTATCACATTCTATTAACGGACTCTCCCAATGATGGGCACCCAGATTATCTCCTACTCACTGTACCACAAATATTGATGCAATGAATGTCTTTGCATATGTCCCTTTTAGCTCTGGAAAGGGCTTAAATACTGCCCCAAAGCTCATTTTATAATAACAAGTATTTATGGAATGTTACTCTAGTACCAGGCAGTTTTGGGTTCTAAGCACACAGTAGGAAACAAGATGGACAAAGTCTTTGATCTCAAACAGCTCACTTTCTGATGTGAGGAAACTGAATAAACACATTTTTACAGGTAGTAAGAAGCTCTATGCATAATTACAACAGTATGATGTGCTAATGTCAGGGTGGCTGTTTAGATTATGTAGATGAGAGTGAACATTAGAGCTAAGACCTGTATGACAAGAAAAAGTCAGCTAAGTGAAGATTCTGATTAAGAGCCTTCTAGGCAGAGGGCATGGCAAGTGTAAAGGCCCTGAGGAGGGAATAATCTTGATGTATGAGGACAGCAGCAAGAGGCCCAGTGTAGGTAGACGTAGCACATGAGGAGGAGTGTGGTGGGAGAGAAGAATCAGGTATTGCTGCCTAACAATGTCACCACACATTTAGTGGCTTAAAACAACACCGTTTCTGTAGGTCAGGAGTCCAGGCACAGCTTTAGCTGGGTCTTCTGCAAAATTACAATCAAGGTATCATCAAGAGTTGAGGTTCATATCTGAGGCTTATCTGAGGATTTACTTCTAAGCTCAGGAAGTTATTGGAAGAATTTAGTTCCTTGTGGGGCTGTTGGACTGAGAGTCTCCATTTCTTGCTGTCCACTGGAGGCAGCCCTCAATTCCTTGCTATGTGGGTCTTCCCATCATGGGTGTTTGCTTTCTCAAAGCCAGCAAGGGGGAGGGAGACTCCTAACCGGATGTTTTACAGTGTTATTAGGGAAGTGACATCCATCACCTTTGTTATATTCTATTGGTTAAACATACATCCAGGCCCACCTACTCAAGGGAGGAGGATTATGCAAGGCATGAACACCAGAAGGTGGGGATTACGGGGGCCACTAGAGTGTGGCAGCCACAGTAAGGTTAGAGAGGTTAGGGGTGTGTTAATATTATGAGAGCTATTGTAAGTATGGATTTTTTTTCTAAGCGGGTGGAAAATCATTCAGAGTTTTGAGCAGAGTATTATATCAGATTTTAAATGCCTAGGGGTACCTGGGTGGCTCAGTCAGTTAAGTGTCTGACTCGGGCTCAGGTCATGATCTCGTGGTTTGTGGGTCTGAGTCCTGCGTTGGGCTCTGTGCAGAGAGCTTGGAGCCTGGAGCCCGCTTCCAGTTCTGTGTCTCCCTCTCTCTCTCTGCCCTTCCCCTGCTCAGGCTCTTTCTCTCTTTCAAAAACAAACATTAACAAATTAAAAAATAAGTAAAATGCCTAAATAGGGGGTACCTGGGTGAGTCAGTTGGTTAAGTGTCTGACTTTTGGTTTCTGCTCAGGTCATGATCTCATGGTTTGTGGGATCGAGCCCTGTGTGGGGCTCTGTGCTGACAGCACTGAGCCTGCTTGGGATTCTCTCTCTCCCTCTCTCTCTGCCCCTTGCCAGCTCATGTGCACGCACTCTCTCTCTCTCTCTCAAAATAGATAAATAAACATTTTAAAAAAATGCCTAAATATTCTCTGCTTCAGTGTTTAGGGTAGACTGTAGTGGGGCCAGTAGGCAAGCAAGAACTCCAGAAGAGTTGCTGTATTCTAGATGAGAGATGACGGTAGCCTGGCCTAGGTGGTAGAATATTTAGAAGGAAGTGGAAAGAATGGAGATATACCTTAGAGGCAGAGTTGACAGCACTTGCTGATGACTTATTGCGTGCTTGTTACAGGCAAACAAAATAGTTGACTCAAGTTTCCAAATGCTATCATTGAAAGAGCCAGACTCAGCACTCTGCCTGCCTGGCTTTTAGGCCAGGTCTCTTTCTACTATGACACTATGCCCTTATAGATGCCATGATATATCTATAATAGATAGATAGATAGATAGATAGATAGATATAGTACATATTTCTCTCCACCAACTCCCATTTCTTACCTTCTACCTCTCACCCCCCCCCCCCCAATTTTATTTTGACAAATATAGCACAGGTTGCTTTGAAGGGGAGGCAGTGTTGCTGCAACTCTAAAAGATGTTTTTGGAATTGGTGACATTAATATTGCTCGTGGTAAGTGGGGGTAGCAAAAGCAATAGCCTCAGAGAAGAGAACATGCCTACTCCAGTATTGGCAAGAGACCTGTCGATTCTTATATGTAGCAGCTCTTGTGATGTACTTTCTACACATTTATGGAAGTCTGGACAGACTGAACAATGCAGAGTGTGGGAAAGAGACTCTGTGCTGTCTTCTTGATTTGCACCCTCCTGACATGTGGGGTTTGCTTATGAATGCTTTATGTAGGGCGCTACTTCCTTTCCCTGGGCTGTCCTCATGGTCAAGAACTCTCATGGGATGTGTTCTTCCAACTCCGTACTAGTCTTCCAGAGTAGACAATGTCATTAGAGCAGAAACTGTCTTCATAGGAATAACTACCAATTATTGAATCTTTATTACATGCCAAGCGATATGTTAAGTATGTCTACCAGCTCATTTAACCACTAAAACAACCCTGTGAATTATCCCATTTTAGAGGTAATAAAACTAAGGTTGTAAGAAGCTGACCTACACTTTGTTAATGCTCTTACCTACCTGTGTCTGAATGTAAATCTCTTTCTTAGAAAAAAGAAATTGCATCAATGGAGACACATTTAAGTGAAGTTCCTTTAGTCATTTCTCCTCCTGTGTGGTTTAACTTGTTAGTTGTTAGGCATTTTGAAAAAAAACTATTAGGAAGTTTTTATTTTTTTATTTTTAATTTATTTTTTAATTTTTTAAAATTTATTTTATTTTATTTTATTTTATTTTATTTTATTTTATTTTATTTTACTTTATTTTATTTTATTTATTTTTGAGAGAGAGAGAGACAGAGCACAAGTGGGAAAGGGGCAGAGAGAGATGGAGACACAGAATCCGAAGCAGCCTCCAGCCTCTGAGCTGTCGGCATGGAGCATGATGTGGGGCTTGAACTCATGGACAGTGAGATCATGACCTGAGCTGAAGTCAGACGCTTAACTGACTGAGTCACCCAGGCAACCGTATTAGGAAGTTTTTAAAAGTCTACATCTTTCAAAAAAGTTTCCTGTAAAATCAACATATTTATTTCCCTTTCTTCTCCATGGCCAGGAATCATTTCTTTGGCCAGCCTACCAGAAGACAGTATGCATTCTCTCAGGATTCTTCCTGAGATTAAGGTAAATATTCTTATTTTTAAAATAGGTAAGTTTATTCTGGCACAGAAGTCTGCTTTAAAGCTTTAATTAAAGCAGAATGGTTTTAAAGAGATTGGTTTCCAATAGACTGAAAAATATCCACATTGTGATGAGCATGAAACAGATATGGAACATTCACATCAATTAACAAGAAGTAGCTCAATCACTTTTGGGGAGGTGGAGCTTGCCCACCCACTTTTGGCTGTTTTGATTTTAAACAAACAAACAAACAAACAAACAAACAAACACCCAAGGAAGGCTGGGTGGACAGCTGGGAAGGGACACTGGAAAGGGAAGTAGGAAAGTGGCATAGAAAAAGTCAGGCAGCTAAGGAAAGGTAGGTTATTAAGCCAGCTGCCTGTGGGAAATTCTGGGAATTAATGCAACATATAAACTTCAGAATTACCCCACTTGAGGAATGAAGGACCTGAAAAGTCATGGGTGAGGGCTGCCCTGTGTGTCCACGTGTGTTGGGGGGGGGGGTGGATAGTTTTCTGTGCATCTGACTTCCCCCCAATCCCCAAAAACACCTTCTGCAATTGGGGATGGGGAGAGTGGGCCCTCAGGCACAAGGGTGCAGATGCTGACAGTTGTAAATAACACTGACAGATCTCTGGAATGTGAGCTGGGCACATGGCAAATGCTACCCACGTTAATGAGGGCGACGATAAATAGGCCTCATATGTTGCTGATGGGAATCTAGATGTTATCACTTTTATTGGGGGAGGGAGTGGATTTGATTTGGAAACACCTATCAAAAGTACAAGTGATTCAGTAATTCTGCTTTTAAGGATTTCTCTGCCAGTTACACTAAAAAATGTGCAAAATACTATACGGATAAGACTATCCATCACAGCATTGTTTGTAATGGAAAAAGGTTAGAAATACCCTTAGTATTCTTCACTAGAGGACTGGTTAAATCAGCTGGTGCAATGATACATTTAAATGATGCAAAAAACTATGTTGGTTTGAATGAGGAAGCTCCTTGTACAGGGATATGGGATGACTGCAAAGATATTCTGTTAGGAGGAAAAAAAAAAACCAAGGTGCAGCAGTGTTTATATACAAACATTTCGCTAAAAAAGAGTTGGCGGTGGGAGAATATATGTGTGTACTTGTCGTATATGCATGAAAATCTACAGAAAGATACATGAGAAACAGTGCTGGTCGTCGTGGAGGAAGAGAAGTGAGGGTAAGGGCGAAGGGAGACATTTCCTTCTGCAGAGTGGCCGTACTGCATTAGCTATTCAAAAGTAAAATTTAAGTAATTTACAAAGAACATTTTATCTTGAGGGCAGTAGGGAGCTACTGAAGTTTTGATCTCTGACTGATAGTAGAGCAGTGACATGATGAGACCTGTTAGGACACACTGGCAGTTACGAGGGATGCAGGGCAGAGGTAATGACTGAATAAAGTAGGAACAAAAGTTTGGTTCCCAAACAACAGGGAGGATATTTCAGCTGCTAACCTCTCAGACAGTGTACTTGAGGAGATGGGACACTCGGTCTGCAGGTAATAATTAATGGGGTATCTGTTCTGTGTTTCAGATTCTAGAGGTCTATTTGGCATTTGTGAATCACAGCCAGTGTTTACCCATCTCCTGCAAGTCAGCTTGTCTGGAACTCACACATCTTCTTAAACTAACTCTCACACAGTAAACCAGTATTTCCTCTGCCCTAAATCATCCACAGCAACCAAAGACCACAACCTATAGCCCCAAGTCTGCTGAAATTACTCAGACTAACCCATCCTAAACCGTTTACTTTACTCTGCCTTGTCTTTCCTGCAGAAACCCCAACTAGGGCCCTGACCTTATGCCTTCCCCTCACTTCTACTTCTGCCCCTCACCAAAACCTGATGCTCCCCATGTGGCCCTGTGTACTATGACAGGCACCCTCCTCTTGGGAAATGGAAGTAACACAGACCTTCTTTCAATGGCATTGACCTCTCTGTGTTGTCACTCAGTCACCTCTGTAAACTAAAACCCCAATGGTACAAATGCGACAATATCTAATTTTGGATAATAAACATTACTTGGGGCAAATTTTTGGTTGTAGAAGAATGCAAAGGGTCTCAGACTGTTTTCTAGTCCAACCTCTCCCTAGAAAATCTGAGAATCTGAAATAGACTGAGAAACTCAGTGATGTAAGAAAATGGAGAGAACAAGATTGCTTTGTTTGTGGCCCAGTTACAGATTCAACCCAGGTGGGAGAAGGGCTCCTGAGATAAGAAAGAATAAAAGACCCAGGAACCAATGAATTACACTGCCTGGCAGCTCAGACAGTTTGTACGCATGAAACATGAGTTCATGTCCCCCCAGGGGGAATCTGCATGGTTAGGGCTTTCCTTTGCTTTCTACACCACTAATGCTCTCTGCCATTAGAGTATATAAATTTCCACTTATGACAAAACTAAAGCCAGAGCCCTGAAAACAAAACAAAACAAAACAAAACAAAACAAAACAAAACAAAACCAAAAAACAAAACAGGGGCGCCTGAGTGGCTCAGTCGGTTAAGCATCTGACTCTTGATTTCGGCTCAGGTCATGATCATCTCATGGTTTGTGGGATCAGGCCCCATGTCAGGCTCTGAGCTGACACGGCAGAGCCTGCTTGGGATTCTCTCCCTCTCTCTCTCTCTGTCCCTTCCCCACTCACATGCGCGCACGCTATCTCTAAGTAAATAAACAAATAAACAAACAAACATTAAAAAAAAAACCCAAACAGGGGTGCCTGGGTGGCTCAGTCAGTTAAGCATCTGACTTCAGCTCAGGTCATGATCTCATGGTTCGTGGGTTCAAGCCCCGTGTCAGATTCTGTGCTGACAGCTCAGAGCCTGGAGCCTGCTTCAAATTCTGTGTCTTCCTCTCTCTGTGCCCCTACTCCACTTGTGCTCTCTCTGTTTCTCTCTCAAAAATAAATAAACATTAAAAAAAAAAACCCAACCAGTTTTATTAGGCTAAAATCCACACACTGTATATGTCAGTTTTCTAGTGTTGCTATAACCAGTTACCACAAACAAAGTGGCTTAAATCAACAGAAATTTATTCTCTCAGAGTTCAGAGACTAGAAGTCCAAAATCATGGTGTCAGCAGGGCCATGATCCCTCTACAGGTTTGGAGGAAGAATCACTCCTGGCCTCTTCCTAGTTTCTGATGGCTGTCAGTAATCCTTGGTGTTCTTTGCCTTGTGGTTCCAGGGTTTCAATCTGTCTGTCTTCATATGGCCTTCTTTCCCCCTTTATCCTCTGTGTCTTCAAATCTCTCTCTTCTAGCCAGGACACCAGTCATTGGATTTAAGGCTCACCTTCATCCAGTATGACCTCACCCTAACTTGATTACATCTGCAAAGACCTTATTTCCAAGTAAAGGCACATTCTCAGGTATTGGAGGTTAGGACTTCAACAGATCTTTTTGTGGACACAAATCAACCTACAACACTGTACAACTGGCCCATTTAAAGCTTACAATTTAGCAGTTGTTAGTATACTTACGGATTGTGCAACCGTCACTGCTATCAACTCTAGAACATTTTTGTCACCCCACAAGGAAACCCTGTACAATTAGCAGTCGTTCTCCATTTCCCCCCTAAAACTACCCCTAAGCCTCAGGCAACTACCAATCTACCTTCTGTCTCGATAGATTTGTCTATTCTGCATATTTTACATAAATGGATTCATACTGTATGTGGTCCTTGTGTCTAGCTTTTTTCCCCATAATGTAGTGTTTTCCGGGTTTATCTTTGCCATGTCAAGTATCAGTACTTCATTCTTTTTCACGATTGACTAATATTCCTTTGTATAAGTATACCACATTTTACTTATCCACTCATCAGTTGATGGACACTTGGGCTATTTCTCCTTTTTGATTATGTGAAAAACGCTGCTACGAAAACTTGTGTTTAGATTTCTGTGTGGAGATATGCTTTCATTTCTCTTGGAATATATCTAGGAGTATATATTTGGCATTGCTGGGTCATATGGAAACTGTATGTTTAACCGTTTGAGGAATCGCCAGACTGTTGTCCAAGGTGGCTACACTGTTTTACACTCTCACCAGCAGTGTATAAGAGTTCCAACCAATGTATCTGCATCCTCATCAACGTTTGTTATTATCTGTCATTTCGATTGTAGCCACCCTAAGTAGGTGTGAAGTGGAATCTCCCTGTGTTTTGATTTGAATTTTTGATGAACAAGGATATTGAGCATCTTTTTATGTACTTATTGGCTATTTATGTATCTTCTTTTAAGAAATTCCTGATCAGATTTTTTTACCCATTTTTAAATTGGTTTATCTTTTTATTATTTAGTGTAAGAGTTCTTCATATATTCTTATATGAAAATATATAAAGTATATAATATAATACAATATATATTATTGATGCTATAAGTACCTTATCAGATAGGTGATTTGCACATATTTTTCCAATTCTGTGGATTGTCTTTTCATTTACTCTTTTTAATACAATTTTGCATTCACATTTATTTATCTAGTACAATGGAAACACAAACATGTCTCAATAAGAAAAGACAGAGCTCACTTTCTTTTTCAACCTTTTCAACCTTACATATTTTACTCTTAAAACTACTGTTGTACAGTAACATTTATGTATCACACTGTTTCCATATCAAAACAAAGTTACATGTCTCAAGGGAACTTAACTTTTTCTTTTCATTTTTTTGGTTGTGTCCTTTGAAGCACAGAAAGTTTTCATTTTGATGAAGTCCAATGTGTCTGTTTTTAAAAAATGTTTATTTATTTTGAGAGAGGGAGAGAGAGCCAGAGACAGAGAGCAGGGGAGTGGCAGAGAAAGAGCAAGAGAGAGCGAGAGAGAGAATCCCAAGCAGGTTCTGTGCTGTCAGTGCAGAGTCTGACATGGGGCTCAACTGAACTGAACTGAACTGAACTGAATCAAGAGTCAGACAGTCGACTGAGCCACCAAAGTGCCCTTCAATTTGTTTTAGTAGAAAAATGCTTTCTATATTTTGAGCGAAGATAGAATTACCATAAAATTTTAGCATATTATGGGGCGCCTGGGTGGCTCAGTCGGTTAAGTGGCCGACTTCAGCTCAGGTCATGATCTCGCGGTCCGTGAGTTCGAGCCCCGCATCGGGCTCTGTGCTGATAGCTCAGAGCCTGGAGCCTGTTTCAGATTCTGTGTCTCCCTCTCTCTGACCCTCCCCTGTTCATGCTCTGTCTCAAAAATAATAAACGTTAAAAAAAATAAAAATAAAAAAAGAAAAGTGCATTCACTTAAAAAAAAATTTTTTAGCATATTCCCATTTTTATAAAAAATAAACAAACAACTACATAGGTATTTGCTTGTAAATAAGCCTGGAAGGTAAGCAAAAATATTAATAGTGGTTATCTTTAGAAAGAGTAGTTTTCATTGCTGGGTGAAATTTTCTATCTTGCTTGCTATATAGAATAAATATATGCTATAAACAATAGAGGAAAATATCTTCTAGCTTTTTCTATGCATATTTAAAATTAAACATTTTACAAAATCACTATTGTAGTAATGTTTTATATCATGTTATTATTCTGCCTTTTTTAAAACTTCACATAATATCATGTTATTTGAATATTCTTTAAAAAAGATTATTTGGGGGTACCTGGGTGACTCAGTTGGTTAAACATCTGACTTCAGCTCAGGTCATAATCTCATGGTTCATGGGTTTGAGCCCCGCATTCGACTCTCTGCTGTTGGCAGAGCTGGCTTCAAATTCTCTGTCTCCCTCTCTCTCTGCCTCTCCTCTGCTTCTGTTCTTGCTTTCAAAAAAAAAAAAAAAAAAAAAAGATTATTTGTACTGCCTGAATTATAATTCATGGATCAGAGTCAACTTGTTAAGCTATTATTCTATCACTGAATGCCTAGGTTGCCATTAACAATTTTTCATCACTTATGGGGTGCCTGGGTGGCTCAGTTGGTTGAGTGTCTGACTCTTGATTTCAGCTCAGGTTATGATCTCACGATTTCTAAGATTGAGCCCCATGGCAGGCCCTGTGCTGACAGGTTGGAGCCTACTTGGGATTCTCTCTCTTCTCTCTGCTGCTCCCTTGCTCGCTCTCTCTCTCACAAAATAAATGAATAAACTTAAAATAAAATGCTGTAATTAGCATTTTTATAAATAAATTTTTGTCTATATCCCTGATTATTTCCATGGGTGAAGTTCCTAAAATAAGGACTATTGGGTCAAAAGACATGACTGTTTTAAGATATCTTATTCAAAGGACTGAATTCCTTTGAAAATACAGTAATACTGAATTGTTTATTCTTTTTAGTTTCAATTCTGCCAGTGTAATTGCCTAAAATTTCTGTATTTTCTATGGAAGTAGAAAGGAAAAGGGATGAAAAACTTGGAATGACCATTGCTCTAGTAGGCAGGAGACCTAGATTCTTTAGGTCCTCAGAAAACTCCCAAATGCCCAGAAGCTCTACTTACCGTATCTTTAAGATAAGGGAGGGGTTTCACAGCCCTAAAATTCTCTAGGTCTCCTCAGGCTACCAGGAGAAATGCTGGGCTCTGCACTGTCAGAAAAGCTGCAAATGAAGATATGTCAGTGGATGATATGTTTTCATGGTCCCTTACCAAGAGATACGCTTTTTCTTTCTTCTTTCTTTTTCTTTTTTTTGAAGATTTTATTTTCAAGCAATCCCTATACCCAGCGTGGAGCTCAAACCCACAACCCCAAGATCAAGAGTTGCATGCTCCACTGACTGAGCCAGCCAGGCACCCCAAGATATGCTTTTTCATAAATGAAATAAAGTCCTTAAAAACACTGTTAAGCAGGTACTATTCTCTCTGTCTTATAGCTCAAGGATCTGAGGCCCAGGGAATTTGGGTAACTTGCCCAAGATCATTCTGGTAGATCACCCCTGGCAGAAGTTAGAATGAGATCCAATGTTGTGTGGCTTCACAGTCTTTGTTGTTACCACTTTACAATATCTGGAAGTTGGACAGAAATTGTAGATGTATGGGCTTGATTTTATTGACCACATACACATTCATAAGTTCTACATTAATCATTTCTTTCCTAAGAATTTTTTTTTGTTTTTTTTTTTTTTTAGTGAGCCCACCCAGCATGGGGCTCCAACTCATGGTTCCTCTAGGGCTGGTTATGCTGTAGTCACTTCAAGTTAATGTAGCTTCATGTTGTTGCATGTTCCTCTGATTGAGCCAGCCAGGTGCCCCAGTAGTTTTTATTTCAAAGGGACTTAATGGTGAAGCACTATTGATGCATTAATTCCAATACCAGAAGAACAGTATAAACAAAACCACTGGGAATATGGTACTATAATTTTATGAAAAAATAAACCCACAAGAATATTAACCTTAGAAGGTTCAGGAATTCTCTCAAAAAATGCCTCAAACTATTATGGTAACTTTTTTTCCTACCTGAAGTCTATATTGGCTAGTCCTTTATAAGTTTCTCTCCTCAAATACTTGAAAAGACACCTTATGAATCTGCAAGCATGTGAATGTAGAATTTTTATGTTTTGTTTTATTTATTTATTTATTTATTTATTTATTTTTAACGTTTATTTATTTTTGAGACAGAGAGAGACAGAGCATGAACGGGGGAGGGGTAGAGAGAGAGGGAGACACCGAATTGGAAGCAGGCTCCAGGCTCTGAGCCATCAGCCCAGAGCCCGACACGGGGCTCGAACTCAGGGACCGCAAGCTGAAGTCGGACACTTAACCGACTGAGCCACCCAGGAGCCCCTAATTTTATTTTTTTAAAGTAGGCTTCATGCCCAGCGCGGAGCCCAACAAAGGGCTTGCACTCACGACTGTGAGCTGAGATCATGAGTCACTCAACCGACTGAGCCACCCAGGCGCCCCAAACGTGCAACATTTTAAACAATTTTACTGTGTTAACTGTTCCTTGAGAATCTCTATCTTTCTCAGCACTCTTGTTATTTTTCTTGGTCCTTTCTCCCCCCCACGTTAATACTTTACAAAGCTCTGTAGAGCCACTAAGAAGCAGATTTCTATCACCTATAACAAAATACTTAAGATCATTTCTCGTATCTCCACTCACATGCTACCAACTTCAGCATCCTTTGGTGAATTAATCTTTCCAGTTTCAACAACATGAAGCTACATTAACTTTAAGTGACTACAGCATAACCATCCTTGGGTGAAATATACATTTGCCAGAAAATGCATATTTAAAATCTTCACATTTTCAAGGGTTGTAAAGTTTGGCTGTTTTTACAGAAATCAAACAAACCATCCATCATAAGTCTTTAGTATTTTTGTTTTTCTATTTTATTGACATAGTTGTTTTTGCTAGTTATTCCTGTAGTGTTTACTGAATTCCTGCTTAGTTCCAGGAGAGCACGGGCTATATTTGTCTTGCTCACCATTATATCTCTATCACCCAACACAGCAGATACCCAATAATTATTTGTCCTTTGCCCACCCCCCTCAGTTATTGAGATATAACTGACATAATGATAAATATTTGTTGAATGAATCTATATATTCTTCCCCTATTGATTTGAAATACTTTTTTTATGAAAAAGATTTTTTTAATGTTTATTCATTTTTGAGAGAGAGAGAGAGAGAGAGAGAGAGAGAGAGAGAGAGAGAGAGAGACTAAGCACGAGCAGGGGAGGGGCAGAGAGAGAGGGAGATACAGAATCTGAAGCAGGCTCCAGGCTCTGAGCCTTCAGCACAGAGACCGATGTGGAGCTGGAACCCATGAACTGTGAGATCATGACTTGAGCTGAAGCCGGACGCTTAACTGACTGAGCCATCCAGGCGCCCCTGAAACACTTCTTTTAAACTCACATTTTAAATACAGCATTTCTTTGCTAAGCTTGGAGGTGACTTTCCACAAATACTGCCTCATAGTTGGCAAGACAAATCAAGGTGCAGTAGAAAACAGGGAGTGGGGAGAGGAAAATAATAAATTTGTGCTTTGAGCATGTCCTTTTTTTTGAAAATTTTTATCAGTTTATTTATTTTTTGAGAGAGAGAGAGAGAGAGAGAGTAGGAGAAGCACAGAGAGAGAATCTCAAGAAGGCTCTGCAATCAGTGCACAGAACCTGATGTGGGGCTCGAACTCACAAAGTGTGAAATCATGACCTGAGCTGAAATGAAGAGTCGGACGCTTCAACTGACTGAGCCACCCAAGTGCCCCTGGGCATGTCCTTCTAAAATAAGCCAGATTTACTGGCTTAAAAGATCTTCTCTAGCAGGAAAGCTTTTTCCTCAATCACTTTTTAAATTTTATCAGAAGACATTATTGCAACCTTATCTACTGAGATACAATCTCCTACAAATGTTATGTTATGCTTATACAGACTGTACCTTACTGGACTTGATGTTTAATTATTTTTGTTTTTGTATTCTTTCTCAGTTCACTTTTTGACTCCATTTTGGGAAATAAATCCATACAGGTTTATTCAAAATTATTCCACTAATGGGACATTTAGGACCTATGGCCAGATCTATCTGACCCAGGAGATTATTTTTTCCTCGTCAATTAGAAGGCAAATATTTCATGATTAATATGGCTGAAATAACGTTCTTAGGTATTAATTAGTGTAGACTACAACAGTCGCCACAACAGTCATAATCTCTGGTGTAACTTTGTGCCTTCTCGTTGATCCAAAAGTGTGTCCTTCACTTTTTCAAAAAAAAACTGTGTCCAGTTTTTTGTTTCCCTTCATGCTCAACAGCTTCTGTTCTCTCTAGTTATAAACAATGAAACAAATGGACAATCTAATATTTGTCTGACCCTCAAGGTCACAGGTGGGATTCAGAGTTTCAAAGTTAAGATGCAACATTAACGTACATTACTTCAGGAGGACCTAAAAGAACACAGATAATAAGTGGCAAAATACTGTATCAAGAAATGTTAAAAATCATGATAATTTTGGTGTGGGCTTGGCTAACACTTCTTAAACTGGACCTTTGTTCCTTTATTATACTCCTGATTTTTCTCTTGCCAGTCTAAATAGATCTTATCAGAGCCTCAGGGACAGGAGCTAAATCAATTCTATGTGGTGTAATAGCTGGACACATGTTGAGTCCCAGATGTTGCTGAATGTTTCCTACCCCCCCCCCCCCCCTTATTCATTAAACACCATGCCTTCCTTCAGAAACACTGATATGTTTCCAGCCTTTTTTCTTGATTTTATGCAACCTTACCAAAATTTTTATCAGCCTTTTCTCTGAGTGCCAACAAATCCATCTGCTTTAAAGCAACAAATGACACAGCCTAAATAAACAATCTTATAGTGAAGGTTGCGGAATCACTCACTCCATTTTTATGGCCATGCTGATTCGGGGCATTCTGCTGTCAAAGGCTAAGTCCTTTCGGGAGAAACAGTGATTTTTCCCTACCCGACCAGGAAGGATGGAATCTGACAGGGCAAAGGCACGCCAGCACTTCAAGAGTGCCCACCTAAACCACCAGGGAAGCTCAAGCTCATTTCACTGGCAATTCCACAAAGGGCGCGCCGCCCTTTTCGGACGATCGAAATCACCTGTTCAAGGTCGCACATCCTCTAGTTACCGCATGCAATCAGCAAGGTTAGGCAGGGCTGCTGGGTCTACCGCCGGTTGGCTCTCGGCGACACACCGGGCCCACCTGCTACCCTGCAATCTGCGCAATCGCGGGGAGAACGCGCCCTCTCGCGACCGACTTCCCGCCGCAGCCCGGCCTGGAACAAACGCCCTCCGGGGCCCGCGACCCGCGGCGGCGGGGCAGGGGCCCCGGAAGGAGGCGGTGCCGGGGCGGCCCGAGGCTGCGCGTGCGGGAGGATGGGGGCGGGGCGCGCCTATATAAACTCCGTGCGGCGGAAAGGGCGGGCCTGGGCGAGAGCGGCTGAGTCGGCGGAGCGCCCGGCGCCGCAGACGCCGCCAGCGAGGACAGGGAGGGGGAGAGGGAGGAGGCGGGAGGAGGAGACGCAAGTGCGGGGTGGCGCCGGTCCACCTCCGCAGCTCTCCTGGCTCCCGCCGGCTTTCGAAGGCGGGCCCGGGCTGCGGCAGCGGCAGCGGCCTCGGCGGCCAGCGGAGGTGAAGCCGAGCTGCGGCGGCCTGTGGGTCGACGCGGCGTAGGGAGGGCAGGGCAGGGCTGGGCGGCCGCCGCCGCGGTGAGCTGGAAGGGCAGCTCGGCATCCCCGGGGCGGGGCCGTCGAGGGCAGGTGGCCCGTGCGCTTTTCTCCGGGTCGGCCTCCCCAGAGGCACCTGCACACGGGGCCCCAGCCTGGTGCCGGGGCGTCCGGAGGCTGTGGGAAGGGCGGGGGTCGGTGCCCTCGGGGCACTTAAGTGACCACCCAATAGAGGCGACTCTCGCGCGGGGCGCTGCGGGGACTGAGGATCAGTGCTGGCGTGCATGGGGCCTGTTATGCCCTTGCTTTGGGGTGCTCCGTAAGGGGATGCGCGGAGGTGAAGGTTGTGAGGACCGCTGACCAGAGCGTTGTGAGGCTCGGGAGGATGAGCCTTTAAACCCGTGTGGTGTGAGTGGTTATGGGTTAGTCTAAACAGAACAGAAAACCAACTCGGGGCGCTCGCAAGTACCTCGCTACAAATGTGCAGCAGTGACGGACTTGCCTTGTAGGCCCCAGAGCAATCAAAGGGAAGTTAGGGGTCTTGTTCAAGAAGCTGCTCCTCAGTTAGTGAATGAGGCTCTAAAAGAATTGTGTGTTGGGAATTTTTCTTTTAAATGGGCTTGTTTTTAGGATTGCGTTTGGGGCTAGTGGTGAGGGTAACGTAAAGAGGTTACAAAGGCTGCCTTAAGGTCCTAATGGGGAGAGCTTTTTTGTGTGTCATCATTCGACCATAGAAATTATTCAGAATGTGGATTGCCCTTACGAGAAGAGAGGAGCTCTGAAGCCATTGCTTGATTAGCAGTTCTTCTCCCTATGTGGAAAGTTGAATTTCTGGAAACATCCCCCGTATTGTAGATTTTGCCCACGTAAAGGCGCTAGCACTTGGCACTAATCTCCTTAAAAGTAGTAAGATGGAAACACAGTACCTAGCATCGCTGGGTTTTGAGCTCACTTCTGTGCAAAAGAATTTTGAGGGAGTGGGTCTAGACTTTTCAGGGAAGTTCGAGTCTCCATAGTCTCCTCTAGTCTTAATTTACTTTTAACTTTTTTTTTCCTTCCTTCCTTCAGCTTCATCGGTTTCAATGGTGCAACTCTCTTCATCTCCTTTTGGTTACCAGTCACCTTCAGGCCATTCAGAGGAGGGAAGAGAGGGGAATATGAAGTCAGCCAAGCCCCAAGTGAACCACAGTCAGCATGGGGAAAGCCAGCGGGCCATGAGCCCTTTGCAGTCTGCTCTCAGTTCTGCTGCCTCTCCTTCCCAAGCATATGAGACATATATCGATAATGGACTCATATGCCTTAAACACAAAATTAGAAACATCGAGAAAAAGAAGGTAACTTTTTTCCCTCCCATCCCTGTATATGTACCATCTTTAATAAGGGTTAGGGAACTGGCATTTTTGCTTTCTGTCAGGGCTCAGAGGTACTCTTTCCTAAAAGATTTACCTAACCTTGGGATTTAGCTGGCTGAAAACATACAAGTAGGTTAAATATTGGGTATATTAAGCATTTTATTTGATTTCTCAGCATAACTAAATAAAAATATTCCTCATAGTAAAATTACTATGCATGCTGCTGTTGAAATACTTGAAGAGCCAGCAACTTTAAGTCAGATTAATTCTTTGAGTGTAGTATTAATGTTTCTTTTCATAGATGAGTAATAGCCTGATTTTTTTTTTTAGCTTGTTTTCCTTGTGACTTTCTGCAGCAGTTGATATTGCAGTAAAGCTGCTGCAGTCATTGGAAGCTTCAGCGATGGGAGAGCCAGAAAAGGTTTTAGCACTAATTTTTGTGTTGCTAGGTGATCGTTTAAGATTGGTAGGTTAACATTGTAGAAAGCCTTATAAAGAGACTCAAATTATAATCAGCCCAATGTTACAGTAAATGCTGATGTAAAGATCCAAATCATTCCTTATTTCCTGAGTCATGTAGCCTGTGAAACAGTGCTGCACGTTGCTTTGTTGTGTCATGATTCTCTTTTGCTTGTGATAGTAAGGTGAGTGATTGACTATCTGGACCTGGGAACACTTACATATTTTTATTCCAGGATCTAGTTCAACCATAGGAAAGTTGCTTTTAATGGAGGAGTATGAAGAGATTTTTAAGATCTGGTTGACTCTGTCTCCCCCCAGCCCCCACCCCCCATGCCAAGGTAGGGAAGAAAGACCAGTTACTAGTAGCTTCTCTGTAACCCTGGCTCTCATCAGTTGTCTTTTGAATGCATGCAGTTGATCACAAGTGTGATAAGGTGAGTGTGCCTGGGTCAGCACAAATTCCCTGCCACTATGGGAAACTAGTCAAAGCACGATCTATTCAAAGCAGGATCTGTTGATGGAGACCCATTAATGTCTTTTTCCCAGGTGGAGGAACTACATATATGTGTATACTTACACGCTCTAGTGTAACTATAGTACCTCCTTAAGTTTGAATACTTATCTGGTCAGTAACAATGCTTTTGTTTGAAGCTTCTGGAAAAGCAATTGAAAGCTATAAAGCCAATATGGGAGAAGCCTAAACATTGCTTTTAGAATACTGTAGTGGGTCATGTCATTATTCTGGGGACAATAAATGCAATTTGTCATATATTCAGTGAAATATGAAACTCCAGGAAAAAAAGCTTTGAGTTAAGTCTATTATAATGCTAGAGAAAATATCTTCTACATTTCTATAATGCTAGAGAAGATATCCTCTTCTTCCATGAAGAAGTTTGCTATTCGACAAATGCCACATAATTCAACAGGTAACTAATAGTTTAAGCATGAGGTTAGAACAGAATTTCTCCGCCTCAACACTATTGACGTTTTTGTGCCAGATAATTCTTTTGTTGCAGACAGGGTGTGTGTGGGGGTGGAGGGGGGGTGGGGGGGGTGGCTATCCTGTGGAATGTAGGATGATTCGCAGCATCCTTGGGTTCTAGTCACACGATGCCTGTAGCATTCTCCACCTCCTTCTCATCCTTCAAGTAGTGACAACCAAGAACATCTCCAGACACTACCATAGATCCCTGAGGGTCAAAATTATCTCTGATTGAGCACCACTGGGGTAGGGGCATGTGATTGACTAGTTAAGTGTCTGTGTGTTAAGTAGTCTGATTGTAAGTAGAGGCCATGAAGAGAAGAGTTTTATTACTGCTTAACTTTTCTAATTCCAGACTAATGTTGATTGTAATATTTTTTCCCTGGCTGGATCTTATCTACAGTTGCTGCCTGCCTTGTAGTAAACCAGTATTCTTACAGATTGATAGCATACTTCAAGAACTTTGTTTTCATAAGAAGCAGTCTGGTATTTAGTTTATTTTTTTTCAGAATTTTGTATGAGACTACAGTAGATACAAGTTTCTCTTTTGTAGCTCAAACTGGAGGACTACAAGGATCGCCTGAAAAATGGAGAGCAACTTAATCCAGATCAGTTGGTAAGTAGTGTATAATCCTTGGGTCACACTTGTTGGCTTTTTTCTTTTTTCCTTTTTTTTCTTAATAAAACTCTAGACGGGATTGGTGAGAGCAAAGATTTGATAAGGCCAATAAAGAAGAGCGAGAATCCACTGGATTTTTCAGAAGACTTTCTTTTCTTCACTTATGAGATCTTACAGACTTCTTTTGCACTAGCAGATGGTATGGATGGAGGTATGGGTTGCTAAATAAGAGTGAAAATGTAGACTATTGCTGAACACACGGATTTAAGTTTTAAACTTTTGTTAGGCTGAACTAAAGAGGTGGAGGGACGACTAGCTTTCCACTGTTCACTGGTATATATAAACCTGACATCTTTCTGCTCTAAAATGTAAAAGAGTATTTATTCTAGCTTGCCTAGGTTTTCTCCTTTTGCTTCTTCTTAATCCTTATGTATTTTCTCCTTGCTTTTCTATCCTAGATTGCTATGTCACCTCTCAGGAGGCATGTTTACTTTAAAAAATATTGTTTAACTTGTCTGTGGTATACCTGGCATCTGCAAGTTTTATCTAATGTGGTGAAAGTTTCAGCAATATGGAAATAAAAATGCTTAATTGATGTTTGTCTGATATCTCTTGGCTAAGAAGGGACAGAATTAAAAGTTATTTGATCTAGTCTGTAGACCTATCATCTTCATCTTTTTCAACTACGATTTTTGGTTGTGTATCACAGATACTGGCATTCGAGATCTTTTCCCTTATTGACTCCTCTTCACTGACCTAGAATTTTTGTGATGTAGTAAATTATAATTTTGCTGAGGCACAGATTTGAATTGTGTGAGCTCTGAGAATGATGTGCTCACATAGCTGGTGAGAGGACTTAGCTGGGCATCCAGCATTTCAACATAGCTTTGTTCTCAAAGTAGTCATGGTATGTTCAGTAACTTTTGAAGTGATAATATTTTTCTTTGTGTAAATATCCTTGAAGGAAGTGTTCTGATATGGTAGTATTCTTGATTTTGGGGAAATATGGGGGTTAGGGAGAGGGAGGTTGGTGGTTCTCATGGAAGCTCTCTAGCAAAGGTCAAGGACATGCTGTATTTCAGAGCTCTGGCCAGGTAAACTGTAGTCTCAGTATTTCATTACTGTCTTTATAACTACATGTTGCTTTTGTAGCATTAACTTTTATTTCTTGAGTTAAATGCTGACAACTGCCAAATTTATGTTGCCAATAGATAAGCCCTTGGAACTCGAGATTCCTGTGTTCAGTTGCTTATTTGGCATCTCCCGACCCCCAAAACCTGTTCCTCCTCTAATCTTAATGATGTCAGTTAATGGCTTGGGGAACTAAAAGGATGGAGTTGCCAAAATCCTTGGAGAATTTCTCATCTATTTCCTGATACCACACATCTAGCCCATTAGCAAGGTCAGTTCTACCTTCAAAGTAAATCCGGAAACTGGCCATTTCTCAAATTCCGCTTCTGCCGTCCTGGTCCAGGCCACATCATCTTTCATCTACATTACTGTAATAGCTTCCTCACAGGTTTTTCTATTTCTGCTGTATCTCCAAGCTTGTTCTCAACATGGTAGCCTCAGTCATCCTGTTCGGATGCAAGTCAGTTGGTCATTCCTCTGTTCAACTCTCCATTGGTTCCCATCATGGCAGAATGTCCTTACTGTGGCCTACAAAGTCCTACAAAATATGCTTGCTACTTCCTTTCACATCTTTATTTCATGTCCTGTACTTCTGTCCCTTCCTAGCTTCATTCCGGCTACATTGGCCTTCTTGCTGTTCCTCAAACATCCCAGGCACGCTTTTGCTTCAGGGCTTTTTGCACTGTGTGCTGTTCCTACTGCCTGGGATGCTTTTTCCCCAGGTGTCTAAATGGCTCAATTTCCAACTTCCTTCAGCTTTTTATTTGAAGGTCATCTCAGTGAGGCTTGTCCTGACAACGCTATACCTCCATTCCTCCATTCACACTCCTTAGCTCTTTGCCTTGCTTTAATTTTTTAACTAGTAGTGCTTTTCTGACAAACTATAAAGTTTATTGTTTCTCTTTCTCTTAAAATGTAAGTTTCATTAAAGTAGAGATTCTGTCTGTTCATTGCTGTTTTCCTAGTACTTAGAATAGTTTAGAGAATATAGCAGACATGTAAAATATTTATTACAAAAGGATTTACTAAATATAAAATGAATGTTATGATTTTAGATAAAATTAAGCATATAGTTTGTGGTACTTTAAAATTTTTTTTTTTTTTTTTTTTTTTTTAACATTCATCTTCGAGAGACAAAGTGTGAGTGGGGGAGGGGTAAAGAGAGAGGAAGACAGAATCTGAAGCAGGCTCCAGGCTCTGAGCTGTCAGCACAGAGCCCGATGCTGGGTTTGAACTCATGGACTGCAAGATCATGACCTGAGCTGAAGTTGGACACTTAACTGACTGAGCCACCGAGGTGCCCCTAATTTTTTTTTTTTTTTAAGTTTATTTATTTAGAGATAGAGTGTGCAGGCAGGGTAGGGGCGATGGAAGAGTGTGAGAGAGAGAATCCCAAGCAGGCTCTGCACTGTCAGCACAGAGCCTGACATGGGGCTCTGTCTCATGAATGTGAGATCATGACAGCCAAAATCAAGAGTTGGATGCTTACCTGACTGAGCCACCCAGGCACCCTTAGTTTGTGGTTCTTATGGGAATGAACATCTCTTCATATAAGCAATATATATTTAAGGTAGAAATTCAGAAAATGCAGATAAATTGGAAGAAAAAAAATCTGTTATCTGATCCCTCAGAACTGTCATTAGTAGTGTAGTATTTAATTAGAAAAATCTAAGTTTAGTTTTTAAAGCTGGTAATAATTCACATAGTTCAGAAATTAGGCAATAGTTTAAAAGACAGTTTTTCTTTCACCTTGTCCTTCCTGTGTTCAGTTCTTATCTTACAAAGTAAGGCCCTGGGATTATGATCTGAGCTGAAATCAAGAGTTGGATGCTCAAATGACTGAGCCACCTGGGTGCCCCACTTTCTGTTTATTTCTAATTTTGTGTGGTTGTATTTTCCCAGTTTACTTTTAATTAAGTTAGCTAGTGCTTCTTCTTTTTTTTTTTTTAAATTTTTTTTAGCTTCTGGGTTTGTTTTAGTCTTTCTCTTTTTCTGCTGTCCTTTGTTTTATTTGCTTCACTTTCTAACTTTGAATTAAGTGTTTAATTCATTTGTTTTCTTCCCCCCCCCCCCATTGGTTTGCATTTAAGGCTGTGAATTTTCCTTCAAGTAATGCTTTAGCTACACATTTGATACTGTATTTTCAATATTGTTGGCTAAAAATTTTGTAATTTCAGTTTGTAAATCTTCTTTAACCCAACAGATATTCTTAATATTGTAAATAAAACTTTCTATGATCTGCATGGCTATTGTAATCCTTTTAACGGTAACTCTTAAGTAACCTGTCAAGACTAAGCTAAAGACTAATAAGATTTCATTGAGATTTCTAATATAAACCTAGATTTTTTTCCTTTGAAATAGTAAGATTGTGTAATGAAGTTTTTTAGAGTCCCATTTATAATTTTAATATTTATTTTGGTTCAGATCTGGATTTGAAATAGAGAACTGAGATTCAAGTGAGTGCTTGAGCAAAAGGCAAATGGGTACTTTCAGCTTCAGTGAAACTTTTAGTTTTAAAGAATTAAGATTTGGCATCCATCTCTAGTTGCTAAACTCTGACCCTATGTTATATTTAACGCATAATACAAAACTCTTTTATTAAATAATGTGAAATCTTTTCTGCTTTGTAGTCCCATTGCAGTTGGCCTTGTCAAGGCAAACCACTCAAATGTTACATGGGCTTCCTAATTAATATCCTTGTTTTGAGACCTTCCTTTTCAGTTCACCAGCCCTACTCCCTCTAGTGTTCTTTTTTGAAACCGAAATCTCAGTATAGGATTCTAATCAAAAGTTTAAAAATTCTATTGAGAATTTTAACATGTTTTCTTAAAACTTTTTTTTAAAAGCATATTTATTTTGAGAGAGAAAGAGCATGTGCATATGCATGCCAGTAGGGGAGGTGCAGAGAGCGGGAGAGAGAGAATCCCAAGCAGGCTCTGTGCTGTCAGCGTAGAGCCTGACTTGGGGCTTGATCTCACAAACTGTGAGATCATGACCTGAGCTGAAATCAAGAGTCGGATACTTAACTGACTAAGCCTCCTAGGTGCCCCAAAAATCTTTAGCATATTTGAGCCTAAAATGTTCTGAACTGTGTTTTATTAATTCAACCATAATATATTAAGTACTTACACTGGGGGATTCTGGGCTTAAATGCTAGGGTTATGATGTAAGGGACAAATGTGATCCTTGCCCTCAAAGATACAGTGTGATGAGAAAGAGGTAGGAAATAAGTAAATAAAAATGTGATGGTGTTAGGGTGAGGTACAGAGTGATAATGGATTGTAATGAGGAATTTAACCTAGTTTGGAGAATTCAGGACAGCTTCCTTGAGAAAGAAGTGCTTCAGTTCAGACCTAAAAAATGAGAAGGACTTAGCAAGTTAAAATGGGGAAGGAGGAAGAAGAGCAGGCTAGGCAGATGCTAGCATGTGTAAAAGTCCTGAGTAGGGAAAGAATGTTTTTACAAAGAGGAAACTGGAAAGAAAGCCAGTATCGATGGAGTGATGTAGTTGGAATGGGAAAGCTACATGTACATCCTTATTTCCCGTTTAAAGACTGTGTTTTTTCTTAAGGTCATCATAAATGATACAGATAAGTTTTAAGCAGAAAATAACTAGATTTGTAATAAAATCACTTTTAAGGGTGAGTGATGGTTTGGAGGTGGTAAGTGTGGGTGTAAGAAGACTAGATAATGGTTGGCTGTAGTCTCGGTCAGAGGTTATAGATACCTTGCTGGTACCAAAGTAGCAGCAAAGGAGTTTGGGTAAAGTAGATTCAAGAGATAGAATTAGCATAGCTTGGTGATAGGATCTAGTAGAAGAAAGAGCCAAGAATGGGTTCCAGGTTTCTGGCTTGAACACTTGGATGGATGGCAGAACCATTTATTGGGCCTGGAAACCCTGGAGGAGAAGATGGTTTTGGGAGGAGAGGATAAAAAGCTCAATTTTGGACGACTGATCAAAAAAAATTTTTTTTTTAATGTTTGCTTATTTTTGAGAGAGACAGATAGTGCATGTGAGAGCATGAACGGGGCAGGGGCAGATAGAGAGGGAGACACAGAATCCGAAGTGGGCTCCAGGCTCTGAGCTGTCAGCACAGAGCCTGATGCGGGGCTCAAACTCATGGGCCATGAGATCGTAACCTGAGCCAAGGTCAGATGCTTAACCCACTGAGCTACCCAGGTGCCCCAGGACCACTGATTTTTTAATGTGGCTGTGAAACATTAAGGGGTGGGTAATATCGAATAAGTGTTTGAGTTACAGGTCTGGAACACAAGTTTAGTGTACAGTTAAGCTCATCTGTGTGGTTGCTGATTGAAACCATAAGAAAAGATGAGACTATGTTGGATGAGAATATAGAAAGGAGAAAAGCCTAGGACAGAGGAACTTTGACATTTAATGTTTGGATAATAAAGGCTAAAAATATTTATAGCCAACTTTAGGGTCAGGTATCATTTTGAGTGATTTGAATTGGCCAACATCTCTGTGATGTAGGTCCTGTTTATTTTGTAAATGCTAAAAACTGGGGTGAGAGAAGTTTATGGAAAAATTACTGGTAAGTAAAAAGCTGGAGAAATGGGAGAAAAATGGAAGTTTAGTGTTATTAAAAACAAAGAGATGTTTGTAGAGCCAAAGGTGCTTTTGTGTGGAAGTCTTCTGAGAAACCAGAATGAGAGTTATAAAAGATCTATGGATTTAAAAGGTGGTATTGACATGCTTACTTTAGCCAGGATAGTTCTGGTGGAATGATGGAAACAAAATCCGGGTTGATAAGGGCTGAAGAGGAAATGGAGACTGTGTAGCCATTTTTGAAACTTTGAGACTGAAAGGAGGGGGTTGCCAGAAAGGCGCTTATTTTTCTTATTTAGGTTGGGGGAGACTTGAACTTGTATTTATTTATATATTATATTTATTTATATTTATGTTTTTGAGAGAGAGGGCACAAGTGAGCGACAGACAGAGAATCCCACAAGGGACAGAGAGATATACAGAGAGAAGTGGGGCTCACCTGGGGCTCGTGTTTTACCAGAAGCAGGGCTTGTGTTCACCTGAAGCAGAGCTTGAGCTCACCTGATGTGGGACTCGAACTCACAAACTGTGAGATCATGACTTGAGCCAAAGTCATATGCTTAACAACTGAGCCACCCAGGCTCCCAAGACTTGAACTTGTTAAGTACTAGTTTAAGCATCAACAGAGAGTGAGAAATTCAAGATTTTTAAAAGGGAATCATAGAGTAAGATTTTTTATGAAGACGTAATTGAAAAGGATAGAAGGTAGAAGGATATTTCCTCCAGTAAGCAAAAAAAGGAAGGAAGAAAGGATGTATTCACATTGGATGATGGGAAGTTAAGGTAGTTCCCATTTGATGCTGCTTTTCTTGAATTAAAGTTAATACCATTTGGGAGTAAATATGAGGGAGTATTCCCTTCTGGTTTTATATACCTCTGAGGGCTGTATACTATGATTGTGTTATCTGTGCAAGGTTCTATAGTTGGAATACCTCTTCGTCTTTTTTATTATGAAATAATACAGCTGCAACTAAGTGTCGCTTCTAGGTTATACTGCATAATAAAGCAAGCATCAGAATCCACCATTCAACTCCAGTAGTACATTACCAACACCACCAAAGCTCCTTCCCAGTTCTTTGTCTTTACTATAACCTGACCCTGAGCTGCCCACTGCCATTTCCTTGCTTTATTTTAATAGCACTTGTTTGTTGCCCTTGAATCTGTTAGAGTTGCTTTTTCGTACCTTATAATAAATGTTATCATACTGTGTTCTGCAGTTTGTCTTTTTCACTCATTATGTTTAGGATTTTTATATTAAGGAAAGTAGTTATATTTTATTTGTTTTACTCTACTTAGTAGTAGTTTGTGAGTAGATGATGTCCTACTTAGAACAATCTTATATGTTATTGAGACACAAGTGTGAAATTTTTCAGGGTGCACCTGAAAAATTGCCTATCATGGGCTGTACGGTATGCCCATAGTTAACTTCATAGGTAAAAATGCCAAACTTTTCCAAAATTATTATACTAATTTATGCTAATGCTGGTAGTACATAGTTATATAGCAGTATATAGGTAGACTCTATACTTTTGTAAAAGCTTATGTTATCACACTGGTTTTAAAACAGCTTTTTTGAAGTATCATATATAGATCATAAAATTAACCCATTTTAAGTATATAAGACAATGATTTATAGTCAATTCGTAGAGTTATGCAGCTTCCATGACAATCTAGTTTTCAAACATTTCCGTAACCCTTCCAAATTCCTTTTTGTCTCCTTATTTGCTTTCTATCTCTATAAGTTTGTCTTTTCTGGATATGTCACATAAGATAGTCTTTCCCATATGGCTTCTTCGAGTTATGATTATGTTTTTGAGGTTCATCCTTGGTGTAGTATGTATCATTAATTCATTCCTTTTTATTGCTGACGAGTGTTCCTTTGAATGATTGTACCACATTTTGTTTATTTACCAATTGCTGGATATTTGGATTGTTTTTATTTGGGGCCATAATGAATATGCTGCCATACAAATTTGCATGTAAGTCTTTATGTGGATATATGTTTTCATTTCTTTTGGGTAGGTACTAGAAGTGGGATACTATATTACTTTAAATATGGAGACTTTAAAATACTGTATATCTTTATGTGGTTAGACAAGTTTCCCACCTTGGTTTGTTTCATATTAGCCCTTTGTTTTTCCAAACAGATTAAAGTCCCATTAAAAAAAAGTCTATGCCTTTCCTAATTACCAACTTTGTTAATCTGTGAAATCTTAAAAAAAAAAATGCCCCTTGAATTTCCAATATTTTGGGGGTGTCTGGGTGGCTCAGTCAGTTCAGGTCTTGATCTCAGGGTCATGAGTTCAAGCCCTGTGTTGGGTTCCATGCCTGGCGTGGAACCTACTTAAAAAAATTTACAATATGGGGGCTCCTGGGTGGCTTAGTCTGTTTAGTGTCTGACTTTGGCTCAGGTCATGATCTTGCTGCTCATGGGTTTCAGTCCCACATCGGGCTCTGTGCTGCCAGCTCAGAGCCTGGAGCCTGCTTCAGATTCTGTGTCTCCCTCTCTCTCTGCTCCTTCTCCACTCATGCTCGCTCTTTCTCTCTCTCTCAAAAATAAATAAACATTAAACATTTTACAATATTTTTGTTATAATACTTAATTTTGTCTGTTATAGGTAATTGTTTACAAGTCTTTTCTACCATAGTATAAATTTCTTGAAGTTGCTTATTTGTGATCCTCATTCTGCTACTTGTGTACTATATTTGAGTAGTGAATGAATATTGACAGAGGAATACTATTGGCTCATTGCTCTTGAAAACCACAGGCTCTAGGGGTGCCTGGGTGGCTCAGTCGGTAAAACGTCCGACTTTTGGTCATGATCTTGCAGTCTGTGAGTTCGAGCCCTACATTGGGGCTCTGTGCTGACAGCTCAGAGTCTGGAGCCTGCTTCGGATTCTGTGTCTGCCTCTCCCCCACTCATGTTCTGTGTGTGTGTCTCTCTCTCTCAAAAGTAAAATAAAACATTAAAAAGATTTTTTAAAAACCACAAGTCTGGGGCGCGTGGGTGGCTTAGTCAGTTAAGTGTCCAACTTTGACTCAGGTCATGATCTCATGGTTCATGTGTTCAAGCCCCACATCGGGCTCTGTGCTGACAGCTCAGAGCCTGGAGCCTGCTTCTGATTCTGTTTCTCTCTCTCTCTCTGACCCTTCCCTGCTCACGCTCTGTCTCTCTCTCTCTCTCTCTCTCACAAATAAACATTAAAAAAAGAAAAAAAACACAGGTCTCTCTGATCTTATACTGTACACTTCATAGTTAGGAACTCAAGTCTGTTGTTATGGCTCAGATTTCTAGCATAAAAATTGAATCTTAAAATTTATATAACTTCTATTAAATGCTCTCTCTTCCTACATTTTTTGAGTATGGCTAGTCCATAAAGTCTTAAGTCTTTTCTACTCTTTTTATAGGAACACTTATTTTGACATATTTATATTTAGAAGTTAACAGAATTGATGTTTTCTTATCCTATTTGGTAGGAAGCGGTGGAGAAATATGAAGAAGTTTTACATAACTTAGAATTTGCCAAGGAACTTCAGAAAACCTTTTCTGGACTGAGCCAAGATGTGAGTACGTTTTCTTTGCTATTCCTGAAACCACTTTAGCCACGGATCTGGAAGAAAATATTAGCGTTCATTAATGGTGTTCAGTTATTACCATCCATCTCATTCCTGCTGATATTTTATTGGGGGTGAGGGGGTTGACAATAGCTATTGAAGAACTAGTGTTTTCAGGTTTCTGGAGTCTCAAGAGAGCACAAATGGTGTCCGAATATGAGACACTGTGAATAAAGTATTAGTTGTCCAATGGGTATTCACTGTGGAGTTTTAGAAATCATTGAGAAGGGGAATAAAAACTATTTTGATGGACACAGTTTACAAAAGATTTTTTAGAATATAGGCTTGTAAATTTGTATAACACAGGCTTGTAAGTTTAGCATTATTTAACGTATAAAGAAACAGAATTGGTAGACTCTTTTTCTTGAGACCATGGCAGTTATTACCAGGAAGATTTGTGATTCATGGTAAATAGAGTTAAGTCTGGTTTCACAGCTTGTTAGGGTCTCTATGTTGGCAGTCCAAACTTCTGTCTCTGACAGATTTAGTCAGTAATTAATATGAAGCCTTAAGCATTCACTAATGAAGTATTCTTCCCTGTTTTAGAATTGTATTAGAAGGCCCTTTAAAGATCATCTTTTAACAATTAAGAAATATTTTTGTAAATTCATTTCTGGGATGGGGAGTATGCTTCATAAAATAGTCTCTTTCACTTTTTGGGTATCTTCTTGTATAGTGAACTAAAATTCTCTTCTCCATTCCTCTGGCATCAAAAAACCTCCAAAAACAAACAAACCCAACACATCATTTCTAGGCTGAGGACATCTATCATCTTTTTATAATATCATTGCTTTCTCTGGATGTTTGACTTACTTAACTCTTAAAAGGTAGTGTGTAAATCTGAAATAGCCTAGTATAGAGCCATTATCTTCTGTTTTCTAGAAAATTCTGTTAATGCAACTCTAAGATGACATGAGCTCTTTTTGTCAACCATAGTATATTTTAACTCATGTTTACTCATTTATCACTTAATTTTAGTGCTTTCTGTGAATTTCACAGTTGTTAAATATTTCTAGGCTATTTTAGATACTTTTAAATTGATTTTTTTCCTTATGATTAATCACTCCCCCATTTGTTAAATTTATTTAGTTTTGACCCACTTTACTATAAAAAGATATTTCATATCTTCTTTCTGGTTGGATGTTTGGAAGTATACTTCTATAATACTTAAAATTTTCTATTAACTTTTTTTACTCAAAATTATTTGATAATTTTAGTTTTTCATTCAGGTGTTTATTTTTTCAAAGTATGTTTTGTTTCTTTTATCCTTCTTTTTATATTTAAATCTTTTTTTAAACACCTTCCAAGTGCCAGGTACTTCTGTAAGTCAACTTGATTTTTACAGCAATCCAGGAAATAGATGTATATAAGCCCCATTTTACAGATAAGGAATCCAATGCTCAGAACAAAAGGAACTTCTTCAAAATCATATAGTCAGTAAGTGGTAGAGTGAGGGTAGGACCCTAACTACTCTTTATCTCTAAAAATTGTGTTCTTTATACAAGTATATAGTATCTATCTATTTACATGCTTTTCCACTGCTGTTGTCTAGAGGTAGTTACCAATCCACCAAATTTTGTTGCTATCCATGAGGTTATTTTTTCTAATTTGTACTGTGGATTTACTTTCACTTTAGGTGAGATATTAAGGTACTTTGGAACATGCCTTAATGAATAAAGACCCCAAAGGTGCTTGCCAAATACCTTCCAGCCTACTAATTTTTTGAGTTTCCTTTTATTAAAGCCTTTCTTTTGTCAAACCTCTTTTAATGAGAGTCAGTTTTATAGTGTGTAACATTTTCTTTACTTACAAACTAAAGTTGGAAGCCTTTCTGTTCATCTCAATTACATCTCTCTTTGTCTTCATGACATAAGCTCTTTCCCTTGGTGGGGATTTATTATTCTAAGACAGGGATCAAAAATAAATTTTATTATTCAGTGTGATTTGTTGATAGTGGTTGACTTCATATCTTCTGCCACCCCCGCTTTTTTTTTTTTTTTTTTTTGAGAGAGAAAGTGGGTGCAAGTGAGCGATGTGCAGAGAGAGAGGGAGAGAGAGAGAAGTGGGCCTGGAGCTCACCCAACATGAACTGTGAGATTATGACCTGAGGTGAAGTCAGAAGCTCAACTGACAGAGCCACCCAGGTGCCTGTATCTTCTGCTTCTTTACAAACCAGTCCTCAACTGGTAGAAGAGAGGAAAATGTAACCTGACTTCTTAGTTTCTATATAAATAAGGAGAAATAGGGTGTTGTCAGTAGTTTTCTGATTATGATCTAGGAGACAGTGTACTTTCTTACTTGATACGTGATAGTCATCTGTCAGGCTTTATTTTGGGCATTAGTGATATATTGGTAAACAACAGAGATCTAGTCATCACAAAGCTGAAACCTATGGGGATGCAGGTAAATAAAAAGATAGCCTTTTAATGTAATAGGTACTTTGATAGGGGGAGTTCAGGGTGTCTTAAGCCCATAAAAACACTTAATCCAGCCTTGGGAATGGCTAAAGACAGATCTGCGTTAATCCTGGGATATAAGTTTGTCAGTTGCCTTTCTCTGTACCATCATGAAACCATCCAAGAGAATCCCACTGTTTTGGAGAGCTAGAATTGCCACCTCTATTCTCCATCGTCCTCAAACAGAAACTGAGGATAATGTAGTTTTGGTAAATGTTATTGGTGTAAGTCCATATTGAGATCTTGGTAAAAGCTTTTCTGAGCCTTTGCTGTCCTGAAAGTATCCTTGCCCTTGTAAACTCCAGCCAGTCCATTTCTCATTCTTGAAATTTTACCTTCACCTATGATCTCTTGTCCCTGATAGTGGCACAAGTTAAATTCATTAAGTGATCTTCATACCTCCTAGAAAGGAATTAATAATGCCTTAATGAATCTTTTCCAGAGATTCCCCCCTTCTTAATCTATTAGGATTTATGAACATGTCTTTTGTAGAGTCCTAAATATGATGGTGTATCAAAGTACTTTAACTTGCATATAGGAAAACTCTTTTAGATTTTTGTTTTATTCTCTTAATCTTCATACTTGGAAAATGTCCAGTATGATGGAAACATTACAATCAGAAAAGCAACTATGGGGAGAAAAGACCTTTTAGGTTTCTTACTGGAAATAGATGGTACTTTTTATTGATTGGTATTTTATAAATGGGAAGCCACTTCTGGGACCCATGTGTTATGTCAGACTTTAAGGTATTATAGTTCTGAGCTTTAGAGTAGATTCAGTTTGCTCAATCTACATACACATTTATTTGAGGGGAAATTTATGTTCTGCTAACTGTATGTTTTGTCAGCTAAATATTGAAAAATACAACTCCATCCAGACTGACAAACTATTGTGAAAATATCTTAGTTTTACTTAAAAAAACAAAAACAAAAACAAAACTATTTGCTGTGTATGTATTTTAGCATTACATTGGTAAGACATTTTATTTCTGTTTGGTTTTCAATTCCTTATGCTTTAGCCAGTATTCTTTGGTTGAAAATTGACCTTTTTAGTTTAAATACTCTTCCCCTGCAACAAGAATTTAAAAAGCAAAAACAAAAACTTCAAAACTAAACTGGAGCATTTTCTTAAAATCTTTGGCTTAAAAAGGCTTATATACATAAATATGGAAAAGTTAAATTTGGGGATTAATATGTGCATCAGTGATAGGTACTTATTGCTTATCATAGTGATATCAGAGGTACTAGATATAGCTTGGTGTTGGGAGTCAGATATTTTGACTTTCTTAGCTTTGGTTACCTGAGACATACTAGTTTATTACTCAGTCCCTTCCTCAACTGAAAAAGAAAAGGGGATAAATGAACCTGTCAATTTCACAGTCACTGTTATATATGTATATATGTGTGTGCATATATATATATATATGCATACATATATATATATACACATACATACATATATATACATATATATATAAAATAAGATTCATCATCTAATCTCAGCTCTTTGGCATTAGATTTTTGTGCACTATGAATTGCTAATATGAGATGGTAGAAAGTTGCCAGTTTTAATTAGAATTTTTTTTTAACAGCTACTTAAAGCGCAGAAGAAGGCCCAGAGAAGGGAACACATGCTAAAGCTCGAGGCTGAGAAGAAAAAGCTTCGTACTATACTTCAAGTTCAGTATGTATTACAGAACTTGACACAGGAACACGTACAGAAGGATTTCAAAGGGGGCTTGAATGGTGCAGTGTATTTGCCTTTAAAAGAACTTGACTACCTCATTAAATTTTCAAAACTGACCTGCCCTGAAAGAAATGAAAGTCTGAGGTAAGCCGAAGAAAATATTTTCCTAAAAGAGAACACATAACATTTTAGCCTAGTTTTTTAGTTTTATATATTTTATAGTATTTATACATACACACACATGTACACACACATGTATATAATAATTAAGAAAACATTATTGTGATTCACAATGGGAAACATTGGCCAGACCAGACTGTGATAGGGTTGATAGGCTATCTAGAAGGGAAGTCAATTTGAATGATCTCATTAATGTGCTTTTTTTATTGTAACATTGATTTTAAAAATGATGTCTCATCAAGTTTTGCCCCTATACAAGTATTAATTATGTATATGCTTAAAGGTTTTTTTGTAATTGTCTCAGGCTATTGTATTACCTGAGAGTCTTTGCCTTCTTACTACTGCTGTACTTAAGTGGAGGTTAATAAAATTTAACTTGGCCAGTATCATTAAACTTTCAAAGTGAGATAGGGACGCCTGGGTGGCTCAGTCGGTTAAGCGTCCGACTTCAGCTCAGGTCACGATCTCACGGTCCATGAGTTCGAGCCCCACGTCAGGCTCTGGGCTGATGGCTCAGAGCCTGGAGCCTGCTTCCGATTCTGTGTCTCCCTCTCTCTCTCTCTCTCTGCCCCTCCCCCGTTCATGCTCTGTCTCTCTCTGTCTCAAAAATAAATAAAAAACATTAAAAAAAAATTAAAACAAACTTTCAAAGTGAGAATTATTTGGTGGTCTTCTTATACTGTGAATAAATACTGAGAAGCAAATCTGATAATTTCAAATACAAACCCAGCAACTTGAGGTTACCTAGTTTTTCCCAGTTATCCGTTTGCTGTTTTTGCTTTGATGGGGGAAATCATCTAATGAGCAGATCTCTGTGCTTCTGCTTTGTTAGATATGGGTCCTTCCAATGTTGTGTCTTTGGCCATGCTAAAGCAGAGTCAGATTTCAACAATTACTGGAAATCAGCCCTATATCAGGAAAAAAATCTAATAAAACTCTCAATTATCTCTATAGTCATATGTATTTTTTTTTAATTCCCATTCTGATAGTGTAGTCCATCATCATCACCTATGTGGTTGTTTCCTTCTCTTCACTTTGATGAATTTAGGGAGTGTAGCTTACTTTAATATGTGTAAGTGAAACATAATTTGAAAAATAAGCTGCTCTCTTTAAAGTCAAATGCAGCTCTTAATATTGCCATTCCACTGTTCTTCCTTCTAGGACATACACTTGATAATTAATGACACTGCATTGACAGCCTCAAACTCTTTTTGGTCTGTTCCTTAGTGGGTCTATTTGGTACAATATTTTAGTTGTTTTTAAGAGAAAATGCTTACGTTTGATATCCATAAATAGGCATTTAGTCATCTTTTACAAAATTTTAACTTTTTGAGAGAGTAAAAAGACAAAATTAACCTTGAATGTCCTGATTGTTGACGAGTTCTACCATGTAAGTTGTACTGCTCCACATGTATATGTGTGTACCTCTAAAGCTACTTCGTTCTGCTCTGCTTTTCCTTGTCAGTGTTGAAGACCAGATGGAGCAGTCATCCTTGTACTTTTGGGACCTTTTGGAAGGTAGTGAAAAAGCAGTGGTAGGAACGACATGTGAGTTTTCTCTACTCTGGACTTATGCACTAAATACTAGACTTTATGTTTAGAAGTTTAGTATGATATTGAGGGCTGAAACTGTGTCAGTTCATTAGAACTTACATGTCTGACAATGCTATATTCATAGGGAAAAAGATCTCTGTTTAGTTTGGTTAAAAGCAGCTACTGTGGGGGCACCTGGGTGGCTTGGTCGGTTAAGCGTCCGACTTCCGCTCAGGTCATGATCTCGCGGTCTGTGAGTTCGAGCCCCACGTCGGGCTCTGTGCTGACAGCTCAGAGCCTGGAGCCTGTTTCAGATTCTGTGTCTCCCTCTCTCTCTGCCCCTCCCCTGTTCATGCTCTGTCTCTGTCTCAAAAATAAATAAACGTTAAAAATTAAAAAAAAAAAAAAAAAAAAAGCAGCTACTGTATAATCATACTCACTAAATGGAACCTAGGGAGAGTTTTTAAGTGGCAAGTCACTATGATTTGAGAATAAGAGCTAAAGACTAGTGCTGGCTTCAACACCGGCTTGACCATTTTGGGGTTCAGTTCTCTGCATAGCAGTACCGTACTAGTTCTATTTAAGAATCTTAAATACATACATTGTTATGTATCGGACCTGCCTAAGAAAATGGGGATGGCTTGGCTACATAGTCTTTTGAAGCATTGTTGTCTGTCAATCTGGAAATGATCTGGAGAGAAAGAGTCTTTTGGCTTCCTAAATAGACTTCAGCCAAATGACCAAGTACAAATGAACATTAAGTACATAGTTTTGTGTACTAGCTTAGGATAATGAGAACATTACAAGCTGGTAAACATTTTTGTTAGTAGTGAATGCTTCCTTTTTTGGAAATATATTTGTAGTATAATGCTTTCAAAATTTCTATGTCCTTTCAAGTTTAAATTATAGAAATTTTTTTCTTGGTTAGAATGCGAAATGATACAAATAACTTTGAGACATAGTTTGACAGTTTCTTACAAGTGAATGCTTACCAAATGACCAAGCGATTATACGGCAAGTACCCAAGAGAATTATAAACACATGTTCACGTAAGTACTTGACATGAATGTTCATACCAGCTTCATTCATGATAGCCCCAAAGTGAACACAACTTAGATGTACATCAACTGATAATTGATAAACAAAATATGGTATGTTCATACAATAGAATCTACTCAGGAATAAAGAAAGGATAAACTGTTGATACATGCAACAACATGGATGAATCTCAAAATAATTATGCTGAGTGAAAGAAGCCAGACCAAAAAAAGTGATACTTATTATATGATCCCATTTATATGGAATTTTAGAAAAGACATAACTAGAATGATAGCAGGTCAGTTGTTGCCAGGGAGTGGGAGGAGGGGATTGATATAAAAGGGACATGAGGGAACTTTTGATGAAAATGTTTTTTATCATGGTTCTGGTGGAAGTAACATGACTATGTATCTACTAAAACTGTACACTTAAAATGACTGAACTAAAATGAATGAACTAAAATTATATCTCAAAGTTTATTAAAAAAATAATAAACAGGGCGGCTGGGTGGCTCAATTGGTTAAGCGTCTGACTTCAGCTTGCATCATGATCTCATGGTTTGTAAGTGGAGCCCGCTTCGATTTCTGTGTCTCCCTCTCTCTGCCCCTGCCCTGCTCGTGCTCTGTCTCTCTATCAAAAATAAGTGAATATTAAAAAAAAAAATACTAAAAACCTGTCATAGTACTCCTATGAAAGGAATAATAGACCCAAATCAAGTATGGGCACCCAAACGTAATTTGGGAATTATGTTTTTAGGGGATATTAAAAGTGAAATAGACTTTAGATCTGTTTATGGTGCAGCTACTTTAACATCATTTTAAGATTTTTCTTGTTCATCAAATGGTGATATGCTCAAATGGTGATATGCTAAGAGTCACAGCATAATTCAAGAGTAAAATCTTTATCATGGGATTTTGGAGTTTAAAAATCCTTTAGAGATCGTCCAAGATAGGGTTTTCTAATGGTTATGTTTGAGGAACTTTTACTTCTATAAAGCCTTAATTACTTGGAAGGTAGAATAATTGCTAGTTGTGATGTCTTTGGGACAGACAGGAAAAATGGCTTTTCTCTCAGTTCAGGGAACAGATGTGTGCTTTTGTAACATAGCCTTTGATTAGGGTCTCTGATTTTAGCCGTTTTTCAAATGGTGGAAATGGAGGCCCAGAGAAACTTAAGTGACTTGCTAAACTTTGGGATTCTGATCTTTAAAATTTATATTGATTCAGCATGACAGAAATATGGCTTGCACATTTGCTGTTCATGATACTGACCAGTTCTTTGAATCCCCCCAATGTGGGGTGTTGACATACTGTAACTAGGATAAAATTATATTAGGATTTCTATTCTAAATAATTTTCCGTGAACTATTAGGTTATGTGATAACTAAGTCTTAATCACTCTTTCTTAGACAAACACATGAAAGATCTGCTGTCTAAATTGCTGAACTCAGGCTATTTTGAAAGTATCCCAGTCCCAAAAAATGCTAAGGAGAAAGAAGTATCATTGGAGGAAGAAATGCTAATAAAATCAGAGAAGAAAAAACAATTATTGAAAACTGAATCTGTCAAAGAGTCAGGTTTGTTGTGATCTCAGAAATTCTTTATAGTAGTTGCATTTTTAATATTTACACAGAATGAGTGAAATCATTGTAAAAGGATTGCCTTATTTTAATTTGTTAATTTCTACACGCATGGAAATCTTTACTTGCTGCAGGATAAACTTAGGTTTAGAATAGGTCTCTAGGTTTTATTACTGTGATTTACAGAATGAATGCTAACAGAAACATAGGTTATCCTTTGTTACAAGAGAATACCCTGCTGAAATGAGGCCCTTATGGAATTTGAATGAACCTCTTTGTTAAATTGTTAGTAGGATAATTCCATTTAAAATTGTCACTTAAAATGTTTATGGTAGAATCCAATATGGTAGTAGAATGAGAATATAAATAATCTAAGGTTAACATATTTGGAAAATGTTTGCCAAAATCAGTAAATGTACTTTTCAAAATTCCACCTTTCTTAAGGGAAGAAATATTTTGAGTGAATGACAGTTTTGGTCCTGTCTGTGGAAGCTCAATTTATTAAAAAAAAGTCATCTCTATGGGGGTAGAGAAGGCAGAGTTCCAGTGGCCACTACTAGCATGATTCAAGTCATTTCTTATGTCTACTTTCTATTAGTTCTTAACACTTAGTCTAATGCTTTAGGGTTTCCATTCCCTTACTACCTTCCAACCTTAAACTGGCTCGTAGGAGACCTTTAAGGCCTGTTTCAATGACTAATTTTTACGCCATGGGACTAGAGGTATAATTTCAACTTGAAAGAAGCTGTATTTGTGTGTAAGAGGAGATAGTCTTATTTTCAATCAGTTTTTAACTGCAACTTGACTTTAGAAAAGTGTCATATAAGGAGAACTACTAGCTTTAGCTCGTCTCAGACCACGTGCTTTTGACCAACAAGCAATAGTGAGAATTACTCCTGCCATTAATATATTTCATTGTACTGTCCCTTTTTTTTAAATATGTTACTAGAATGAATTACAGTTGTAATAAGTCTAAAAATGTAGTTTAGTATTTGCTTAATACTCCTTTTATCTTTTCAGAGTCTCTTATGGAACTTGCACAGCCAGAGATACAACCACAAGAGGTAAGTTTCTGAAAGGTAATTTGCTGATTTTGGCTTTTGAGACTTTTGTATTGTGTTGCAGTTAGGAGCTGAGGCTCTGGAACTAGGTTTCTTAAACTTGAATCCTAGTTTTGTAGCTTATGAGCTTAGTGACTTTGGCTACGATGTCTAGCCCAGCTGTGTCTGCTCTCCTCATGTATATAGAATAGGGATAATAGTAATGCCTGCCTTATGAGGCATCTTGTGAGGATGTAAGGAGTCAAATTCTAAATTACTTAGAATTTGAATTTGACCTGGTGCACAGTAAACTGCTCAAGCGTTAGCTACTGTTCTTGGCCCTTTAAAGATGGGTAGGATTTTGCTCTCGTTAGAACTTACTCATGTTGGTAATAAAGTGTTCTCTTTTTGAAGTGACATTGAAATTCATGGAAGCTGAAAAAAACCAAAGAGTCAAAGTCACAGTATGACTGATAGAGAAATAAAGAAAAGGCTGCTAATTCAGGAAACATAAGGCTTAAGGTTAAATAGTGTAAATGTGTGTAGTTGAACTATATCCTCTGCCTTAACATTTTAGGGAGTCGGGTAGTAGAGTGGTCTAAGGTTGGCAGAGGCAGAATAACCTTGGTCAAAGAGCCTGAGTCAAGCAAACGTGGCACGGTGATGTGCAGTTCTTAGGTGGGTCAAGTATACATTGCTACTGTTGAAGTATCAAAGGTTGTATTTCTGTTAACTGAGGGAAAAGGAATGGACAAAAACATAGGATGGTCTTTTCAAGTAGGATAAGGACAGAAATTTCCTGTTAGTTTAGTATAGTGACTCAGACCAATGGACATAGGAATACTAATAGAGTTCAGTGTTCCCCTCAAGGTCTCTCAAGGTCTTTTATAAATCTTGTGACTCAAGCACGTATTTTCCTCTGGTCTAGTTTCTTAACAGACGTTACATGACAGAAGTAGATTATTCAAGCAAACAAGATGAAGAGCAATCTTGGGAAGCAGATTATGCTAGAAAACCAAATCTCCCCAAATGTTGGGATATGCTTACTGAACCCGATGGTCAGGAGAAGAAACAGGAATCCTTCAAGTCTTGGGAGCCTTCTGTTAAGCACCAGGAGGTATCAAAGCCTGCAGTTTCCTTAGAACAGAGGAAACAAGATCCAAAACTCAGGTCTACTCTGCAGGAAGAGCAGAAGAAGCAGGATGTCTCTAAACCTAAGCCAGCTCCTAGCCAGTGGAAGCAAGAAACTCCTAAATCCAAAACAGGATATACTCAAGAAGAACAGAAGAAGCAGGAGACACCAAAACCTTGGCCAGTTCAGCTGCAGAAAGAACAGGATCCAAAGAAGCAATCTCCAAAGTCTTGGACACCTTCTGTGCAGAATGAACAGGACGTCACCAAGTCATGGGCCACTCCCATGTGTGAAGACCAGGATGCAAGACAGCCAGAGACTCCAAAATCCTGGGAAAATAATGTTGAGAGTCAAAAACGCCCTTTAACACCACAATCACAGATTTCTCCAAAGTCCTGGGGGGTAGCTCCAGCAAGCCTCATACCAAATGACCAGCTCCTGCCCAGGAAGTTTAATACTGAACCCAAAGATGTGAGTTTGTTTTTATCAGTCTGCTCTGGTCAATGTAGGCATAAGTAAGGACTGGTGGTAGTCATAACTTTTTAGTCCTCTTTAAAAAGAATCTCCGAAATCTGTGTTAAATTCATGTATAAAGTATTTCACTTAACTCCTTAACATGTAATTGGTTTTCCCTTGAAATTGGAAGTAGACCTAGTCTGTGTTTTAAGCCTAAGCTGAGGTGAAATTTCCACAGTTAGAAACTATTGTTTGAATGCCAAAATTTTAATGACATGATATGACATGAAAATAGTGAATAGCTCAGACAAGACCTTAGTGTGAACACATGAGAAATGTAAATGCATGTCACAAGACGAGGGGCTTGTTTTACTGTGTTTCATTCATCATCTTCTGCCTGGCACATGGATGACCTTTTCTGACAGAAGTTACATTTTTCTGTATTCTCTTGAGTTTCTTTCACTCTTTGTAATCACTCAGGTTAGCCTGCACTCTTTGAAGAAGGTACATGGTGGTTGCAGATATTCCAGTAGTAGGTCGGGTAGGATCTGAATTAGTTCTCCATTTCTGTTTCAAAATGAGAATTTTTCTGGAAGTGGAAACTATAGGCTTTAAATATTCTGTAACTAAGTTTGGAATATGAGATTTAGTTCAAATAGAAGACCTCATTCTGTTAATGATAACCTATTTCAAGAAGATAAGAAGGCTTATAATGAATAAGCCTTGGATACACTGCTATTAAGGTTATTAAATTACAAGTTATTTACTTCTATTTAAATATGAACTTGTTACTACCTTGTTTGCTAAGAAATGTGAACTTATCTTCCTAGTGTTTTCCATCTCTGTCTAGTAGTGTTCCCTGCACTTCGTGCCATTTTAGCCAGAGGCTCTCTGATAAATCTTTGGTCCCCTAACAGTGTGAAAAACTTTTGCTTGGAGAAATCAAAGCATTGCTTTTTATAAATAAACTGCCAAAGGGGTGCCTGGGTTGCTCAGTCGGTTAAGCATCCGACTTTGGTTCAGGTCATGATCTCACGGTTTTTTAGTTCGAGCCCCGCTTCGGGCCCTGTGCTGACAGCTCAGAGCCTGGAGCCTGCTTCAGATTCTGTGTCTCCCCGTCTCTCGGCCCCTCTCATGCTCATGTGCTGTCTCTCAATAATAAATAAACATTAAAAAAAATAAAAAAAAAACAAAATCTGCCACTGCTTCAGTTTTGCTTTATGGGAAGAGAACTTCAGAGTTACTTGTCTCCCTTTGCTCACCTTTTTCCCTCTTTTCTTCAAGTGCTAATATCAATTTCAGCTTCTTCCTGACCCTATAGAAGATTGATAGCCTTATTTCATTAACCAGATATCACACAACAGTAATTGTAATATGACAACTATTTTGAGAAACTTACTTAAAAAACCCAATTTAATATTTCAGTAAAGCTGTTTTAAGAAATTTAAAATTCCATTAAGTATAGTAGTACTGAGCCTTTACCTTACCAGAATATTATGCTATATGTTGGATAGTATGTAGAATTAGTTGGAAAGGCCAAAACTCATTTAATTTGTCTTTATGGTACAGACTGCATTATATTGAATTTGCAGGGCCTTTCAGTGACTGAGAGGACACTTGTCTATATAGTACACTGTCTCTCTGTCTTGCAATCTCAGCTTTCTAGAACATGACTAAGTACAGTCAAGGACAAAATAGAGTTCAAAGCTAAAAGACTAGATAACGTGAAATTAATCACTAACGCTAATACTTTTCTCCTAAAAGAGTCTTTCGTATATTCACTTAGGATTTATTAACTCTTATTTTGTATGACACTTTTGACAAGCTTAGCTGTGTGACTTCCCAGTGAATTAGAAGGTGGAGGAGAGGAGCTGGTGGAGACAGACACTGGCAGCTGTAAGATGTTAACCATATCAGCATTAGGTCAGCATTCAGGGTATGCAGCTTTCATAAGCAACTTAGCGTGAGGACTAACCACTTTATAAACATCGTTAGTCCCCCAAAGTATACTTAACCTGATAACAAAATATAGTAGTGAATTTTTTCAACCTTAGGATGTGTTTGTATACATATTTACTTCTTAATGTTTCTGAAAGCAGACATTTAAAAGTGGAATGTGGTGATAGTAACTTTTTCTCTGGGGAAAAAAAATCATTTGCGTGTCTTACAGTTAGTGGTATCTTATAAAGAATATCATCAGCTGATTGTCCATAATGAAAAAACTTTCTGTCAAGGAAGTTTTGTTACTCTGGGTCTTCCCTTTGAAAAGAGGTTGTTTTAGAAAGATATCCATTAGAGGTATTGTGAAAGGGAAAAAGTGTTTATAAAGTTTGCTTAAATTATTTAGAAACTGTATTGTTGTGGAAATTCTTTACCTGACATAAATCTGATAAATGTGCTTTGCTATGTGTTCTGGTTTCATTAAGATGTAGTGATAAGGTGAGTTTCCTGAATTAGGCTGTTGAATGTGAATTTCGCTCTTATACATTGTGGGTTTATTTTGTAGGTGCCTAAGCCTATGCATCAGCCTGTAGGTTCTTCCTCGACCCTTCCAAAGGATCCAGTATTGAGGAAAGAAAAACTGCAGGATCTGATGACCCAGATTCAAGGAACTTGTAACTTTATGCAAGTATGAGCCATTCTTAAATGAATCTTAAATGATATTCCTGGGGCTACTCGCTTCTAATCAGAAGTATTACAGTAAAGTGTTTTGTTTTTTTTTAATGTTTATTTATTTTTAGAGAGAGAGAGGCAGAGACACAGGGTGTGAGCAAGAGGAAGGGCAGAGAGAGTGGGAGACACAGGATCTGAAGCAGGCTCCAGGCTCTGAGCTGTCAGCACAAAGCCTGATGCAGGACTTGAACTCACAAACCGTGAGATGTGACCCGAGCCAAAGTCAGACACTTAACTGACTAAGCCACCCAGGCGTTCCTGTAACGAAGTTGCTAAGAGCTTAGGTTCTGGTGTTCAGAATGCATGGGAATTCTGGCCACTTCCTAGGTCTCACAGTTCAGGCAAGTTACTTTACTCTTTGCCTTGGTTCTTTTTTTGAAAAATGAGGATAATAATTCTTACTCCTAAGTTTGTTGTGAGTAATGAAATGAATTAAACATGTAAAAAGTATAAGTGTTCAAATATATTTTCTGCTGTAGATCATTGGTAGTTTCCACTCAGACTGTGAGAACCTACTCTGTGCTTGGCATTCTGGTAGGTGCTATTGTGTGTAGAAAATCATAAGACATTTATTGCCTTCAAGGAGTTTATATTCCAGTTGTATAAGATTTTAACTTGTGGCAATAGTTAAGTGCTAAATTGTGTCATACAGAGTCTTACAGAATTTCAGAATAGTACAATATTATTGAAGGAGGAAGTAGACAAATAAGATCTTTTTGTGTAGTAAAAAGATCTTGAGCTTTGGAGTTAGACTTGTGTTTAAATCCTGGTTCTGCTATTTACTGGCTATAAAATCCATGGCAAGTTATTTAGCCTGTAATCCTCTACTTATGAGGGAATTCCTTACCCATTTAGATTATTTGAAGATGAAAAGTGATTGCTACAAGGGTAGCTTAATTATTCAAAATGTTGGAAACATTTGAAAACTAAGATAGGCAGATGGGAGAGAGAATCGTTACTCATTATGAAAGATCAGAGAGCATGAATGAGCTAGATTAGTGGTTGAGATGAGACTGTTAAACCCCCAGTTGTTGGACATAATAAAAGCAAGGTTACAGAATTAATGCTTGTGTTTAAGAGCTTAAGTCAGGAGTTTTTTTGTTTTTTTTTTTCATAGTTAAGCTTTGGAATTACTTGACATAATTTTAAGGTTTGACAGTTACTTTAGATTTTAACTCTTAACTCTTTCTCTTATGAAGACTAAGTTGTTGGAGTATCTGGGTGGCTCAGTTGGTTAAGCGTCCAATTCTCTATTTTGGCTTAGGTCATGATCTCACAGTTTATGGGATTGAGCCCTGCATCAGGCTCCGCTGATAGCATGGAGCCTGCTTGGGATTCTCTCTCTATTCCTCTTTCTCTGCCTCTGCCCTGCTCATGAGTGCTCTCTCTCATAATAAACACTTTTTTTTTTTTTTTTAATAAAGAGTAAGTTATCAACATTTTGAGATAGTTATTAGCTAGATTCTTATAGCTACTAGCTATGGACAGTGTTGTGAGTAATGCAATGGTAATAGCTTTTAAACAGTTTATTTTTTTTTAAGTTTATTTATTTTTGAGAGAGAACACAGGAAGGGCAGAGAGAGAGAAATCCAAGCAAGCTCCACACCATCAGCACAGAGCCCAACATGGGGCTTGATCTCATCAACTGTAAGATCATGACCTGAACCAATATCAAGAGTCAGACACCCAACTGACTGAGTCACCCAGGTGCCCCAATGGTAATAGCTTTTAAATGAATAATTGTTTCTAGTCATGATTTAGAAAATCTTGTCTTTAGGAATCTATTCTGGATTTTGACAAACCTTCAAGTGCAATTCCATCGTCACAGCCGCCTTCAACTACTCCAGGTAGCCCAGTAGGTATGTAATCATAACTGAGAGTAAACATGCATAGGTCCAACATTTGTTACCTCTTACAAATAATTTTACTCTAGATATCTTAAGGGTTAAATTGTGTCTCTGTGTTAATTCTAAATGTATCTATGTGTCATCAGTTATATATGGGTAAATTACCATTAAGACATTAGTGTGCTCACCTCACCTGTTTGCCTTTTATAGAAGGTCTCCAGATGGTTAAATGGAGAAACACAAGCTGGTTTTGCAAATTTTGAAGTGATTGGGGTCCTTTTGACTCTATAAATCTAGTATTGAAACTTTTTGATCCCAATTATGAGTGAAATTACATCAGTGATATTTAGTACATTGATTAACACAGTACCTAATGACGGAACCTAGAATTGAATCTGGCCTGACGTTAGGCTTTTTGCTCTATACTCATTTATTTCAGGGGAGGAATGAGGTATTTGAAGCCACAGTCCAGTTGTAGTGAGCAGACACCAACTAGAAGATGGGTGTAGTAATTCCTGGATGAAGTAAGGAGAATGAAGAGTAATTAACAAAAGTGATAGACATTAACAAGAAAAAACCAAACCGAAACTATATAATTGAAAAGCATATTAATATACATGACCAAAGGGGGAAAAAAAACCTGAAAAGACATATGACCCAGCTAAGAGTTATTTTGAAACTTGGAATTTGAGTGTATCACTTGATTACTATTCATGATAGCTTAGATTTTATCTTCCAGTTTACTATTACTAGTCATTTTTTAAAGTAATAGATTTTTGGAAGCTTTGAAATGCTGCTTTTGCCCTTTGAACCTTAAAACATCATGAGTATCACAGATGGGACTAGTGTCTCCCAAATCCTCTCTGACTCTTTAGAGCTCTCACAGAAAATTCATGATGGCCTTGAGACCTAGTTTTTCTAGCTATGGCTTATTTTGTAAAGTATAAACTTTTAGTTTCCACCCAGTTGATATGCATAAACTTTTCTCCTTCCTCAATAGTTTACTGTTGATTTCACTCTCTGCAGCATCTACAGAACAAAATCTTTCCAGTCAAAGTGATTTTCTTCAAGAGCCATTACAGGTAACTTCTCCAAAGTGATCTTTCTTTGCTATTTTTAATTTCTTTGTTATTCAGGGAAGAAACTCTTGCTTTGGTAAGATAGATCAGACTTGCTGATTCTAATATACCTAACTAAATTATTGAAAGTGTTCTAAGGATATCTAGTTTTTTAGATTAAGTACAACTGGCCCTCCAAAGGTTACCTAATGATCATGGGGAAGACATCTGTTAAAATAGAGAAGGCTGGCAGACTTTAATAAGGAAAGAGCAAGCCTGAAGAATTCAGAGATACCTTGTCTGGGAATCTTACTCTGCCCTTGGCTACTTAAGTCACTTTGGCAGAGCAGCATAGTCAAGAGTCTAAAGAAAGATACTAATTTTGTTTAGCACATGGTTAGCTAATCTCCTGCCTCCCTTCACACATAAGAGTTGACATTCTGAGGAACTGATTTTCACAGAACACCTTAGATTTACAAAGGAACCAGATCATTGAGATCTCTGATGCCACATTGCACTTCTATCAATAGTAAGTTCAAGAAAAAAAAAAGTACAAGGTTTGATAGTTTTCTGGTCATTACCTTTAAAAAAATTATCAGGATCCCTCTGAAAACTTTATGGCAATTTTCTTAACAATAGCATCCCTGATAGGTTAAGTATTTTGACCAGATGGCTCAACAGTTATTGCCTTCCTGTCCAAAAACTTCTGAGTAAATACCATTTGTTTACAGTGGTTTATATTTAGTTGATAAGGTATGGCTCAGTTTTCAAAATGTATTTATTGAGCTGAGTCCCTCACCCTACTCACTGGTTTAAGGGTTCCATGTTACCTGTTCTAGCTGTTAGGGTTCTACATGAGGCTTTCAATGGACAAGTTAAAGGTTTTCAAAAAGCTGTTGGTCTAGTTTAGTAGTTCTCAGGGGCAGGTCTGTGGATGGCTGCATCAGAAGCACTTGATCACTTTAATAAAGGTATCTATATATATCTCTGTATATATATCTATATATCTATCTGTAAGGTTTTTTTAATTTTTTTTTTTTTTTTGAGAGAGACAGCAGAAGTGGGGGAGGGGCAGAGAGAGAGGGAGACACAGAAGCAGGCTCCAGGCTCCAAGCCATCAGCACAGAGCCTGACGCAGGGCTTGAACTCATGAACCACAAGATCATGACGTGAGCTGAAGTCAGAGGCTTAACTGACTGAACCACCCAGGTGCCCCTAAAGATATATCTATCTAGATATCACCTTAGACCTAGTGGATCAGAATTTCCAGGGGCGTTATCTAGACATCTATATTTGTAATAAGCTTCCTGGGTGAATCTGCACATGCATTGTTTGGGAATCACAGGTCCCCAGCATCATGTTTACTCACCAATACCTAAAACTGCTTTCAGCTGGTCTGCTTAAAGAGCAGTAATTTGGAAGCAAGAATTGCCATAACTTCTAAAGAAATACTAATGTGAAGAATTTATCTTTATTTTTTGTTGTTGTTGTTGTTAAGTGAACCTTTTAAATTCAAAAGCTCAGGTATCAATGTCTTAGCTTAACATTTGTAAATCTTTCTGTAGCAGGAAACTTCTGTCCCCACAATACCCAGTTCCAATTATTTTGGGCAGTTGTCTTGTTATTTTAAAAAGAGGACCAGAAGAAAGACCTAGTTTTAGAAACACTACAGTATCATAATAGTTCTAATATTTTAGTCGGATCTAAATTATACCTATTTATTTAGGTATATAAAATTTCAAAAGGATTTAAAATTTTTTTTTCTTAAGACCTCTTTTAAAACTTGGTCCCCATCTCCTTCCCAAGGAGTGGCCTATTATGATGACCCTCTCTAGAAGGTCACTGAAATGTAACTGCTCTGGATATTTGGTTGCCATTAATTAGTTTCCAATTAACCCATTTTATTACTTGGGCTTCTGAGATTGAGATAAAAGGAGTAGATTCATGTCATGGACACTTCAGACCTTGTGATTGCTGGATTTTTATAGATCTCTCCCTGTTATGTTCTAATATCTTTGTGCCATAGAATTCTTTTGTAGCCACTTTCTTAGTTTTTTATTGGTTACAGTTGTCACAGCCTTAGTTTTTCCTGTGCTTGCTTTCTTCCAGTTTTTGTTTTATGTTATTAGCTTTAACATTTTGTTAGAATTTTGGTGACTCTGTAATTTATGTAGAGCTTATCATTTTTTTCTTTCTTTCTTTCTTTCTTTCTTTCTTTCTTTCTTTCTTTCTTTCTTTCTTTCTTTCTTTCTTTCTTTCTTTCTTAATGTTTATTCTTGAGGGAGAGAGAGACAGAGTGTGAATGGGGGAGGAGCAGAGAGAGAGGGAGACACAGAATCTGAAGCAGGCTCCAGGCTCTGAGCTGTCAGCACAGAGCCCGATGTGGGGCTCGAACTCACAAGCCATGAGATCATGACCTGAGCCGAAGCTGGACACTTAACCGACTAAGCCACACAGGCGCCCTAAGCTTATCATTTCTATTTGTACTTCTGCCTACCTCTTTAAGACAGTGGGAGCACAGAGAGCCAAACCACAGTTACTGTGATCCCTGGCAGAGCTGTGCCCACAGTGTTGAATGTGCCCTGAGCTGCTTCCATTGAACTGCTGTTGAGGGCCAGATGTTCCATCTGCTGTTGAGGCCCAGGTTTCTAGGACCAAGAATCTTGATAAATGAGGATGGGATTAGATGTGTAGCTTTGGTGACCAGGCCTGGAAAGGCAATTTAGCTGACTGCTTGGGTTTGACTCTCACCACTAACTTAATTTTTGTGTGATATTGGATCCATTACTTAACTTATCTTTGCCTATGCCTTATTGTCTATAAAATGGGGATGGTTGTATCTACCTCACAGGGTTATTGTTAGGACTAAACACGTGAATATGTATAAAGTGTTTAGCATAGTATTTGGCACTAGTGAGTGCTTGGTAAGAGTTACATGTTATGAAGCTCAGGACTCAAGAAATATAAAGTGAACAAAATGTGCCTTTTATCATGTTTTATATCTTCCTGTGTCTAGGCTGCTTCTTCTTCAGTTACTTGTAGCTCAAATGCTTGCTTGGTTACTACTGATCAGGCTTCTTCGGGATCTGAAACAGAGTTTATGACCTCAGAGACTCCTGAGGTAATAAGAGGCCAATTGTGTTAATTTCTTTTCTGTCTAAAATAATAGCAGAACCAGCTTACCTTATGCATTACAGGCATGATCAGTTGAATTATTTAACATTTATACTTGACTAATGTATTGCTTTCTGTAGATATTGTCCTGGAATTACAGGTAACTTTGCTGTGACTTTGCCATATAAGTAAACTTAGTAGTGTGTAATGCCTTATCACATACAATAAATATGTCTAAATTGCTGTTGTCAAAAAAGATGAAAAGTTTTAGGTAGGAGTAAGTCAAGTTTCTCACTATATATATTATATTGATGGAATCCTTAGCAGAAAAATCTACTTACATAACTGAGACTCAGTAAATTTATAGTGTTAATATTAGCACTACCTCCATAAGAATGAATTACATTTTCTTTTGGCTAATTTTGTCAAAAGCATTTTGATAGCACAGTTGACCCTTGAACAATATGGTCTTGAACTGTGAAGGTCCACTTATACGTTTTAGTTTTTTGATAACTACAATACTGTAAATGTATGTTCTTATGATTTTCTTTTTTTTTTAAATTAGGTTTTAATTTTAATTCCATTTAGTTAACATGCAGTGTAATATTAGTTTCAGGTGTACGATATTGTGACTCAACACTTCCTTAAATCATCCTGTGCTCCTCACAATAAATGTACTCCTTAAATCCCCATCATGTATTTAACCCATTTCCCCTCTGGTAACCGTCGGTTGGTTCTGTGTAGTTAAGAGTCTTGTTTCTTGGTTTGTCTCTCTCTCTTTTTTTTCTCTTCTTCCCCCCCGCCCCTTTGCTCATTTGTTTTGTTTCTTAAATTCCATATATGAGTAAAATCTTACAGTATTTATCTTTCTCTGGCTGAGTTCTTTTGCTTAGCATTATCCTCTCTAGCTTATCCCTGTTGTTGCAAATGGCAAGATTTCATTCTTTTTTATGGCTGAATAATATTTCATTACACACACACGCACGCACACACCACATCTTTATCCATTCATCTACTGATGGACACTGGGCCTTATGCTTTTCTTAACATTGTCTTTTCTCTAGGTTACTTTGTTGTAAGAATACAATATATAATACGTATACCTTACAAAATATGTGTTAATCGACTGTTTATATTATTGGTAAGGCTTCCTTTCCATCTCTATAAGCTATTAGTAGTTAAGTTTTTGGGGAGTCAAGAGTTATATGTGGATTTTTGACTTTGGGGTTCAGCACTCCTAACCTGTGTGTTTTTCAAGGGTCAACTATATTATGTTTGTGCTTTCAATTCTAAAATGATAGTTTTTGCTAAGTTTGAGCAAATCCTTGAAATAGGTATAGCAAGATAGCATGATTTTTTTAGATTAATTTAGCAGCTCTTAGATTTTACTATTTTTGGTTTGCTATTATACAAGATAATGTATTCATTACAGAATATAAGAATATATAGATACACATTAATTTTTATCGTGTAGACTTGGTCTAAATTAAAATTACTTCGTTCCTCATTTTAAGAAGAGGAAGGTGTGACCAAGTGAGTCACAGCTCTCTGTTTCATAATCTGATTAGGACTGGGTTTTTGGTATCTTTTTAAGCCTTTGGATTTGTAATCTGTTACATCAAGGATTTGCTTATTACCATAGATAAGTATTATTTAAATTAGATCAGGTTTGATTTTCTTTTTTAAAGGCAGCTGACTTAGAAATCCAGGAATAAGACTTTAAAATCAAGAAAAATTAACATTGACTAAGCAACTAACCCAAGATTTTTCGTAATTCTTCTGTATAGATTTGGAATAATATTAGATTCTTAGTTGGAAACTACCGTTTCAGGGTTTGACTAGGTACTCATAAAAAGTTCAGTACCTCATCTGTTAGACTGATTAATAGTAAGACTCTTTCACTTAGTCAGCAAGCTGTGCACAGCAAATGCTAGTGTGCATCCTCAGCAGTTGTGATTTGAAATTGTAAGCAGAAGCTATTCTTTTGCATTCCTGTGTCCGAATGTCATCCTATAGAACTTGCTGACTTAGGCCAGTCTGGGGTTTAGTGTAAGTTAACTGCTTGTTATATGGCAGGTGATTGGCTGATGCTGCATTTCTCCTTCCCAGGCAGCAGTTCCCCCAAGCAAGCAACCATCTTCACTAGCTTCTTCAAATCCTCCCATGTCAAAGGGCTCTGAACAGGGCTTCCAGTCACCTCCAGCAAGTAGTAGTTCAGTAACGATTAACACAGCGCCCTTTCAAGCCATGCAGACAGTGAGTATGAAACGTGAATGGTGATTACAGTTCATTGTTCCTGTTAAAAAGCCATTGTTTCTCTTACGTCCATTATTGGGTACTTACTATGTGAAAAACTTTGCCTTTTGTATTGCTCTTATTTGGGTTGATCCTTGCTTTGTCCAATGCAAATATTATTTGTGGTGAAAGAGTATTAAATCCAAAGCCTTGAGAATTTTGAATGGATATTTTATCAGAACATTTTCCCCACTCAGAAAATTAGTAGCAGGCAAAGCTGAGGGTTCATATTAATTAAAAAAAAAATGTGTGAGTGAGAAACATAATTTTCTGTGAACAGCTTAATAATACTAACCATTACTAATACCACACTAGTGATGTTCCATAGCATCAATAGCCTGAAATATAGGGCACATACTTGGGTGTTCTGTCATTCTGGAAACTTTCATTTGATTTTATTTTGATCTTATGCTGATTTTGGATAATTGTTCCAATTTGTGTGGTATTCTGAATTACACATTCCTCTGCAAATTGTTTAAGCTTAAAACATTTTTCAAGGTAATATACCTAGGTTTATATGTTTACTCTCTGAAACAGAATAGTATAGAACAGTTCTTTAGAAAAAAAGTCTGAGCCAGTAAGTATCTGATGATGCTTAATGCCCCACTCTGGATACTTTTCAGTGATGGTGGTCGGGTGGGGCCAGTGGAGTGGCAATGGAAAGCAGATACAATGCAGGGAGATAAGCTTTTGAATTCAGGCACCTAAATTCACTAGTTTTATCCTTCATGCTTGGCCTCTTAGAACTGATTAGTTTCTTTGTTTTCCCTCTTGCCCTGTCCCTCCTGCACAGTGTTGCCACATTGGTTTTATTAACTTTTTCTCGTTAATGAAATCAGATACTGTTCTTAATCACTGGGGTTGGGTATTGGCAGTGAAAAAGAGACAAGTCTTTGTGCTCAAGAAGCTTACATTTGATAATGGAGGTGAGAGGGCTAGAGAGAAAAATATACACATACACATATATATGTGTATACGTATACATATGTATATATATGTATATACATATGGGGAAATGTCACCTGTGTCATGGGGAAAAATGGAGCAGGGTAAGGGAGCTGGAGAGTAATGGAAGTACTATTTTATAGACAATGGCCAGAGTCTGGACAGGTCATTTGCCTGCCATGTGGTAGAAATTTGGTAGGTGGCAGATTTTTTTCATCTTTAATTTTTGAAAAAGTACTCTCTTGGCCTGTGTAGCTTTCATGCTCAGTAAGCATTATTATATCATAATAGCAGGAAGATTAATTTTTGTATTTGAGTTTAGATCTACTAGAAACCAAATAGGTTTTTTTTGGCCATAGTAAAATACGTATGACATAAAATTTACCATTTTAACCATTTTTAAGTATATAATTCAGTGATGTTTAGTACATCTACAGTGTTGTACAACCATTTCCACTGTTTCCAAAACATTTTCATCATCCAAACCATTAAACTATACTCATTAAATAATAGCTTTTTATTCCTCCCTCTCTCCAGCTTCTAGTAACCTATCTTCTTTTTGCCTCATTACCTGTTCTAAGTACTCAGATAAGTGGAATCACATTATTTGCCCTTTTGTATATGACTTATTTCATTTAGCAAAATATTTTCAAGGTTTATTCATGTTGTATTATGGATGAGAATTTCATTTTTTATAGCTAAATAATATTCTATTGTATGTCTATACCACATTTTGTTTATCTATTCAGCTGTTGGACATTTCGATTGTTTCCACCTTTTGCCTATTGTTTTTGTTTTTTAATTTTTTTTTTTTTTAACGTTTATTTTTGAGACAGAGACAGAGCATGAATGGGGGAGGGGCAGAGAGAGAGGGAGACACAGAACCGGAAGCAGGCTCCAGACTCTCAGCCATCAGCCCAGAGCCTGACATGGGGCTCGGACTCACGGTCCGTGAGATCGTGACCTGAGTTGAAGTCGGACGCTTAACCGACTGAGCCACCCAGGCGCCCCCCTTTTGCCTATTGTGAATAATGCTGCTATGAACATTGATGTACAAAATGTGAGCCTCTGCTTTCAGTACTTTTGGTTATATTTTAGAAGTGGATTTGCTGGATCATATGGTAATTGCATGTTTAACTTTTTGAGGAACAACCACACTGTTTTCTACAGTTGGTTGCACCATTTTACATTCCTACCAGTAATGCACAAGGCTCAAATTACACCACATCTTTGCCAACACTTAGATTTTCTCTCTCTCTTTTTTTTTTTTTTTCTTTTGGTAACAGCCATCCTAATGAGTATGAAGTGGTATATTATTGTGGTTTTGATTTGTATTTCCCTAATGACTGTGATGCTGAGCATCTTTTCATGTGCTTATTGGCCATTTCTCTTCTTTGGAGAAATGTCCATTCAAGTCCTTTGCCTGTCAAATAGAAGTTTTTGAATGTTGGAGAATTTTGTTGGATGTCATCCTTAATCCTTTTCTATGAAACATTACAAAGGACTTAGTGTACCCTTTGTCTCTTAAGGTGTTTAATGTTAATGCACCTCTGCCTCCACGGAAAGAACAAGAAGTAAAAGAATCCCCTTATTCACCTGGCTACAATCAAAGTTTTACTACAGCAAGTACACAAACACCACCCCAGTGCCAACTGCCAGCTATACATGTAGAACAAACTGTCCTTTCTCAAGAGACTGGTAAGATCTTTGCATATGATATTTTGAAGACTTAGATGACAGCTAGTAGAATGGAAAGTAATTCAGTAGTGATACTTTAAGGGTTCTTTCTTGACTAGTAAGCATTATTTCTTCGCATGTTCAAGTGTTGAGAAACACTTAAATGCCTTTCTTCTATTAATTAAGTTCGCCTATTAATTTTAACTTTTGTAGAGGTAGAACCTAGATGGTTGATTAAACCTTGAAGTAGGTTCATATTTTTAAATCTGATTGCTTTGATTACCATGGACAGTAATAGGAGTAGATAGGGCGATATATATATATATATTGCCCTATCTACTATAGAAGTGCCCGTCTTCTACTTAGAAGAGTTTTGAAATCACTCTGTTGAATCTTTTAGCACAGACAGATAGCTATCTGGCCTTTTCTCTCTTTTTCCCTCTTACAATAAAGCATTGATTAATGCAAAGATATAATTTAGTATGCTTTTCCATTGTTTGCTTAGAGATGAAAAACTATTTTGCTCTTTTATGCTATCCAAATACATGAAAGAATAGGCAACTTTGTAGTTATTTCCTAATTTGATAAACACCTGTAGATTTTTAGTGTTGGTGTTTCAGATCCCCATTGAGTTTTCTAAAACTTAAGCCTGAGTAAATGAGTTGAACATTAGAGGTATTTGGTTACTCACAAGAGATACTAAATGTAAATCCTTGGACCTAGCCACCAATGACCTCATTCTGTTCTCACTTGTACTGAGTGAAAACATTGTGTAGATGATTTACATAAGGGATATTTGTCCTGTGCCTTCTTAGGTATAGTATTAATTAAAATTCATTGTCTTTTACTCCTTGATCTGGGGTGTTTAGCCTTTTTTCCTTTAATTGTGGCCAAATATACATAACATAAAATTTACCATTTTAACCATTTTTAAGTGTATGGCCAGATGGTTGTGTAGCCATCACCACCATTCATCTCTAAGGACTTTTTCATCTTTCCCAAATGAACTCTGTACCCATTTAACACTAACTCTCCATTCCCCCTCTTCCTACTGCCCCCTGGCAACTACCATTCTACTCTATGAATTTGACTACTCTAGGTACTTACCTAGAGTAAGTGGAAACAGACAGTATTTGTCCTTTTGTGACTGGCCTATTTCGTTCAGCATAATGTCTTCAAGATTTCATCCATGTTGTAGCATGTGTCAGAATTTCTTACCTTTTTAAGGCTGAATAATATTCTATTACCTAAATATATGTATAGATACCAGGATCTCTATATATACGTACGTGTATATATAGCACCTGTTTTTTTTTTTTTCAAAGGGAGAAAATTATATTAAAGGTTTTGATATACAGTGACTTTTAAGTATAAAGAATATTAAATCTTTGTTACCATTTAACTCTTGGACTTAAAACTGTTTCCTTAAGCAGCAAGTTATCCTGATGGAACTATTCAAGTAAGCAATGGTAGCCTTGCCTTTTACCCAGCACAGACGAATGTATTTCCCAGACCCTCTCAACCATTTGTCAATAGCCGGGGATCTGTTAGAGGATGTACTCGTGGTGGGAGATTACTAACCAATTCGTATCGGTCCCCTGGTGGTTATAAAGGTATGCTCTGAACAAAATTTAATTATACTGAATTATTTTGTTTATATATTTACTTAACTCAAACTATTTTTACTTTACCTTGTTCCTTTTTTAGTTGCCCTCCATATTGTGGTAGAAAATTCCCTATTTCTGTAAAATATAGCTTTTCTAATATACCTGTTGCCTATATAACAGAGGAACTTTTTGTATGAAAAGCAGATTGATCCTGTGACTTGCTGCAGTGAAAGGTTGAGCATCTTTCTTTTCCGGGGATGAATTTGGGTTTTCATATTTGAATACTTACTTTTTTTTAATTGACTTGACTGCCCCAAGTCAAACTATGTCAAATAAAAATATGTCTCAAAATGTGTCATAATCAGTGCCCATTTTCTAGTTATTTTTCTATGAGAGGATACTATACATAAAAATATAAATTTTGAGACTATAATAGTGATATTTTCTTAAGTCTTAGATATGGTTCCACATGTTATTCTCTTGGTATTAGCAGAATTGCGCTAGACAGGCCTTAACCATGCACCTTTTTGAACCCCATCTGCATTGCAGCAGTAGTAAATCTCTGCCCTTGGCTTATTTGAAGTTAGCGGTATTTTATAAATATGTGTTTTCCTGTGGAAGCAATATTAGTAGAGTTTGCTTAAAGAAGGCATAAATCTAATGATGGTATTATAGGATCAGTTTAACTTTTAAAGTGGTATAGAATTAGACTATTTAAAAGTTTAGTATAATTTTGCCCATAATTTTATTTAAGTTGTTTGTTTATTAGGTTTTGATACTTATAGAGGACCACCTTCAATTACCAATGGAAATTATAGCCAGCTACAGTTCCAAGCTAGAGAGTATCCTGGAACACCTTATTCCCAAAGGGTAAGAATAGTTGTCATAGTTGAATAATATAGTACAGTTGTTGATGTTAAGCTGTGATTAAACTATAGCCGAGTCACAGTGTATTTGGTGTAAGGCACTCTTTGTTTTTTTTAAATTTTTGAAATGTTTATTTTTGAGAGAGAGTTAGACAGAATGTGAGCAGGGGAGGGGCAGAGACAGACAGAATCCAAAGCAGGCTTCAGGCTCTTAGCTGTCAGCACAGAGTCTGACACGGGGCTTCAACCCACAAACCGTGAGATCATGACCTGAGCTGGAGTCCAACACTTAACTGACTGAGCCACCCAGACACTCCAAGGCACTCTTTGTTTTAGAACTACTTGTCAGTACTGTGGAGAGTTGAGTTGGAAGCTTTTCAAGTAACCCACAGAAGATAAATGACAATTGTCTGTTACACAGAACTTAGAAGGTCTTAAGAACTTTATTTATCATGTTGTTTGCATTAACTCATTCACTCCTCTACCTTTTGAGAGAAACTGGGGTTCAGAAACAAATTACTTATCTGAGGTCACTCAGCAAATGAATGGTAGAATTAACATGAGACTGCATGTTTCCTAACTCCAGACCCTATGAGCTTAACTTTATTATTTTCTTTTCCTTTTTTTTTGAAGGGGAGAGAATCTCACACAGTGTCCATGCTCCATGTGGAGCCCGACATGGGGCTTGATCCCACGATTCTGGGATCATGACCTGAACTGAAATCAAGATTTGGGTGCTTAGCCGACTGAGCCACCTAGGCGCCCCAACTTCATTATGTTGCTTTCAGTTTAACTTTTCTAGGTACCTGGTGTAGCAAAAGTATTTTTCAAAAATTTATTTTTTTATTTATTTTTATTTGAATAGCTCAGATTTTCTTTACTACATATGATAAAAGACTGGTAAGAGGTTAGACATTCTACTTTAACAAACCGTGGGACCTCTTTGTCATTGATCATCTATGGATATGACTGAATACGTCAGAATTTTCAGTTTTGAAGTTTTACAAGTTTTTAAGTATGTGGTTTCCCACTGAGTTCTGTTGTGATATAAAGTACCTGTTTTTGAGGAGCTTACAGTTAGTTAAATGAGGTAAGGTAGATGTCTATACAGAGACAGTATTGAAAAGGGGGTTAAGAACACACCTCGAAGAACACACCAAATCACTTAAATGACTTGGGTTTGATTCCTGATTTCATCACTTCCTTTGTTGTGTGACCTTGGGTATGTTTGAGTAAACTTTCTGATCTGTGGTTCCTCATCTGTTGGATGAAGACTCAATCTTACTCTGAAGTGTTGTGAGGATTACTTTCTGAGATATCCTGAGGATTAAGTGAATTAACATACATGAAGGCTTAGCACGGTAATGTCAGACAGTAATGAACAGCTCCTTTAAAAAAAAAAAATTTTTTTTTAAATATTTTATTTATTTTTTGAGTGTAAGGAGGGAGAGGCAAAGAGAGAGACAGGATCTGAAGCAGGCTCTGCACTGACAGGCTGACAGTAGCCAGTCTGCTGTGGGGCTTGAACTCAGGAATCGTGAGATCATAACGTGAACTGAAGTTGGACGCTCAACTGACTGAGCCACCCAGGTGTCTGTAATGGAGCTGTTCTTAACACCAATATTCTGGAATTTTTTTGTGCTGCTTTAAATGTCTTGCTGGGGTGCCTGGCTGGCTCAGTCAGTATAGCATGTGACTTTTGATCCTCCGGGTCATGAGGTCAAGCCCCACATTAGGCATAGAGGTTACATTAAAAAAAAAAAAAAAAAAAAAAAGAAAGTAAATTTCTTGCTGAGAAAACATGAGATAGTTGTTGTATTGGGAAAAGGATTAGGAGTTTGGGGTAGGAGACTTAATTATTGTGTGCCTTCTTGTCCTGTTTAAATTTTTTATTGCATGTGTTTATTTTTATTGTATGTGCTAATTTAATGCCACTGATCATTCTTTTCATGTGTTGTCTGGAGGCTGACTTTCAACATACCTGGGAGTCTGTTTGAAATGTTGCCTCGTGAACATTTTTTTCTTGAGGATATTAAATTATGTTTTCAGGCAATAGTACATTCATATGGTATAATTCTTACCAACCTCTCTGTCAAAACAAAACAAAATCCTGACGTAGTTCATAATTGTCTTCACAGTTTGATCTATAAATAGAGCAAGATTGAAATAGTCTGTGTTCTTGCCTTATTATTTCCCTTTATCTTGCGATAAGGGATAGAGGACCAGGCCATATTTCTGAATTTCCCTCATTACCTCACATTGTATCTTTTACATAGTGTTTCCTGGATGCCTTCTTGTTTTTGCAATTATTAGCATACCTAGTTGGTCAGGTTAATTCACAGATGAAGCAAGTATTGCTATTGTTGCCCTTTTTGCCTTTCTTGGTGTTTGGAAACATCCGAGCCTCTGTGGCTGCTGGGGAAGGGTAGAGAAAAGGCTAAGAGGACTTTAATCTTACAAATTTACCAGCCAATAACACTGGGAAAGGACTATCATCTTGCATTTTTGGTGCCAAGGTTAAATATTACGCGTTCATTTCAGGATAATTTCCAGCAGTGTTACAAGCGAGGAGGGACATCTGGTGGTCCTCGGACAAATTCAAGAGGTAAGGATGATTAACTGGGTTACACAGAACATACCTCTAGATCTTTCTTTGTCTTCTGTGAAGTTCTCCCCAGAGTACATTGTTTTCACCATTTAGCTTTTAAAGTTTTCATTTTGCATAAATGTAGTACTGAAGACCTGAGGGAAATACTAGACTAACTGGAATGGCTGTGGAAACCAGTTGTCCATTTAAATTAAAAGTGTATGTGTGTGCTTTTTCAGTTTGATTGATGCCACAGCATGATTCAGCCTTTGATATGTATTCATCTTGCATACTTCAAATAGTTTCATGTGATGATTCAGAATGATGTTTCTTGTAATAATGGGCATTTCTAGATACTCTAATGTCACTACATTGAAAGATAGGAAAAAGCAGCAATTAAGACACCATGACTTGAAATTTCAGAAGATATTATAATACTTTTTAAAATGTGAAAGTTTAATAGGACCTTTAGTAGAAAAGATTCAGTGTAACTGAGAAAATCAAGAATTACCGAAGATTAACTAACTTTATCACAGAAAAACAATCTTTTCCTTTTAAGAAAGCAATCAGTATTCACACTGCCTTGGCCTTCTATCTGAGCTATGTTTTTGTGTAGTACTTAAAACATTAAGATTTCATGATATCACATTAACTTGGAAATGAAGAACAGGCATTCATCATGGGACTTAGTATCATAACAGAGTATCTTTGAGTGGCGAGTAGTTCTAAAAGTTGGTTCTTTTATGTAATCTCAGTTTTCTTGAGTCCTTGTACATTAGTTTGAGTAGATTTATCACTGAGGAATGAAGAACTGAGTGAGAATTACAGAAGAAAGATAAAAGAAGTAAAAAGAGTGTTCAAACCTGGGTTTCAGACTTTGCTAATCTTTAGTAACTTAGCATTTCCTGGAGGCTTATTTTCTTAAAAAAAAAAAAAATCTTAAAAAAACAATGAGGCCCACCAGACAAGATCATCTAGGTCCTTTTTGGCTTAATAGTAATATGAAAGCCTATTGCTAGAAAACTTTAGAAAAGTATACTGTAGCTATACTTTGTTGTTTTTGTTTTAGAATTTACTATAAAATGTATTTTTATCTGTATTTCAGTAGCCGACTAATGTTAAATATTGTGTTCAAAGCTAACTGCTTCATTATGAGAAACTCACTGTTGCTAATAAAACAGCAGGGTGGAGTGATTCTTCTCAGGTGAGCAGCCCAGAAAGAGACAACGAAACGTTTAACAGTGGTGACTCTGGACAAGGAGACTCCCGTAGCATGACCCCTGTGGATGTGCCCGTGACAAATCCAGCAGCCACCATACTGCCAGTACACGTCTATCCCCTGCCTCAGCAGATGCGCGTTGCCTTCTCAGCAGCCAGAACCTCTAATCTCGCCCCTGGAACTTTAGACCAACCTATCGTGTTTGATCTTCTTCTAAACAACTTGGGAGAAACTTTTGATCTTCAGCTTGGTAGATTTAATTGCCCAGTGAATGGCACTTATGTTTTCATTTTTCACATGCTAAAGCTGGCAGTGAATGTGCCACTATATGTCAACCTCATGAAGAATGAAGAGGTCTTGGTATCTGCCTATGCCAATGATGGTGCTCCAGACCATGAAACTGCTAGCAATCATGCAATTCTTCAGCTCTTCCAGGGAGACCAGATATGGTTACGTTTGCACAGGGGAGCAATTTATGGAAGTAGTTGGAAATATTCTACATTTTCAGGCTATCTTCTTTATCAAGATTGAAAGTCAGTACAGAATTGACAGTAAAAGAATGGTGTTCTAATTAGTAGGGTTAAAGGAGAAGTAGTCTTTGCCCTTGTGACTGGTTTAGGAAAATGTTTTCTTTCCTAGAGGAAGGTGGAGGTCCTTACTTTTTTTGTTTTCCTCCCCAAGGTGAAAAATTTCAAGCTGAATGACAATTAGCACTAATCTGGCACTTTATAAATTGTGATGTAGCCTCGCTAGTCAAGCTGTGAATGTATATTGTTTGCACTTAATCCTTAACTGTATTAACGTTCAGCTTACTAAACTGACTGCCTCAAGTTCAGGCAAGTTATAATGCCTTGTTGTGCCTCAATAAAAAAGTTACATGCACCTTCAGTGTTCTTATTTGATTAAACATTTAGTTAAGGGGTAAAGTATTGAATTTTTTGCTATGCATCACTGATAACTTTTGGATGGGTGTTAATTCATGGTTCATACTATTATTTTAAAGTAAGACTATATATAATAGCTCTTTTTAGAGTTTTCTCTGATGTTATACCTGTCATTCATCAGAAGATATCATCTGTTTTCCTTTGGCTAAATAACATTTCTTTTTGAAGCTATTTTGCATTAGGACATGCTATTATCTGTTAGCTATTTTTAAGTACCTACTACTTGTATAATAATACAGGAAACAATAGTAGATAGGTACAGAGCTAATACTACTGGTCTGACATCAGTGAAGCTTATACCTTCTAGTGGATTCTCAATTTGAGTAGGTAGAATGTTTAAAAGATTTCTGGTCAGGCAGTGCTGTGTTTGAGTCCTGATTTTGCCACTTAGTTACTGATCTTGGGCAAGTTATTTTACCTCTAAGATCCCCCCTACCTTCTCTTTCTCTCTCTCTCTCTCTCTCTCTCTCTCTTTTTTTTAATAGACCATTTCCACGACCTCCTAGGGCAAATGTGAAGTTCAACTAAGAATATCTAAAAGACTTAACACAGTGCCTGGCACGTAAGCATTTAATAAATGTTAGGTGCTATGATTTTTTTTCATTCCACATACTTACAGAATTGTGTGTGTGTGTGTGATGTAGTATTAGTATAGCAGGCATTGACAGAGTTTAGTAACCATTTTAGGCATATATTCTCACACTTCACAATTTTTTTTTTCTAAATTTTTTTTTTTTTAACGTTTATTTATTTTTGAGACAGAGAGAGACAGAGCATGAACGGGGGAGGGTCAGAGAGAGAGGGAGACACAGAATCTGAAACAGGCTCCAGGCTCTGAGCTGTCAGCACAGAGCCCGACGCGGGGCTCGAACTCACGGACTGCGAGATCATGACCTGAGCCGAAGTCGGCCGCTTAATCGACTGAGCCACCCAGGCGCCCCTCACACTTCACAATTTAAGCTTATTTATGTTTCTCATGAATAAGAGCTTAATAATTTTATTAATTAAAGCATAGTGTTTTTTAAATTTTTTTTTTTTTTTTACATTCATTTTTGAGAGACAGAGATAGCACAAGCGGGGGAGGGGCAGAGAGAGAGGGAGACACAGAATCCCAAGCAGGCTCCAGGCTCTGAGCTGTCAGCACAGAGCCCGATGTGGGGCTCAAACTAACGGACCACAAGATGATGACCTGAGCTGAAGTCGGCCACTTAACCGACTGAGCCACCCAGGCGCCCCTCTTATAGTCAATATATTTTATTTATTTGAGAGAGGGAGACAGTGTGAGTAAGGAAGGAGCAGAGAGAGAGGGAGAGAGAGAATCCTACCTAGGCTCCACATTATCAGTGTGGGGCTCGAAATCATGAACCGTGAGATCATGACCTAAGCTGAAATCAAGAGTCAGACACTTAACTGACTGAGCCACCTAGGGGCCCCTGTAATCAATATTTTTTATCTGGGCGTGGGTTCATCAATTAAACCCTTAGGCCACTTTTAACTCTCCATGTTAGTATAATGTTCTCAAGATGGAGGATGTAATGTCATTAACTATTTAACAGAATTTTTTAAACTCATGGTAGGTATTTTGTGGGTTAGGGATGTTAGTATTCCAGTTAAATAAATTAGTTAGTGGCTCTTATGTACAGAATACAAAGCAAGAAATATATGGAAAAACAAATATTATTAAATGACTAAGGGGAAAACGATGTGTTTTGTTTTTGGTTTTTTTGGAAAACTTGATGTTTAAGAAGAGTTGTGGATCAAGTTCAACAAGGCCTTTCTCAGCTTTTTTTAGCCATTTTGTTTTCTACCACATTAGGATCTTAAGCTTAGTCTTTTCCCCTGCACACAATCAGGACCATTTTTGTTAATTTATTTAAAATATTGTGAGTAACTCCTTTTTTTATATTTTTTAAAGTATCTGACAAAGAGATTCATTAGGGTATCCCCTTATGATGATAGTCATGTTTTAGAGAGTATTCTAAATGGAATACTATTTTCCCCAAGTGTAAAGACAATGGATTAGAAATGGGCAATTCTTAGACTTCTGAGAATGAATGGAAAAGACCTTTCATTCTGAACTAATATAACTTTCGGAAGATACCATTCTTCTGGAAGGTTTTAGTAAAAGTCCAGATATCTTTATAGAAAGATATGTAAAGCCTATTTGTGGACCTCATGTAAAGAACTTATATTTTACTGGGAAACTCTTGTAGATACAACTGAAGAGGAAAAGCATTCCATATAGTTACCATGTAGTCCCTGAATATATATAGATTTTTAGCTCTCTTACTGTGGGAGAGAAAAAGTTTTGTTTTTTTTTGTTTTTTTTTAAATTTAATGTTTATTTATTGAGAGAGTGAGAGACAGACACAAAATCCAAAGCAGGTTCCAGGCTCTGAGCTGTCAGCACAGAGCCCAATGCAGGGCTCGAACTCACAAACTGAGATCATGACCTGAGCCAGTCAGACACCCAACTGACTGAGCCACCCAGGGACTTTGAGAAAGTTTTTCTATGTACTGAATTCTCCCTGGAGTTTTCTTCTTTGACTTTAAATTTTTTAGTCTTTTGTGAATGAACTGTCCCCCAAGAATTGTGAGCTACTGTTATCTTCTCTATAATGGTTTAATGAATAAGTTCAGGTATTTAAAGCAGGAAATGTTTTTTTGGCAGATTTGCATATTCGCTTCCTGTACCAATTATTTGTCAACCACCTGATTGTTTTAACTTTCTCAACTCCATAATCGCTATATTTTTACACTGCTTTGATATCACATACTGTGTTTTTATACTTTAATCTTTCCTGATTGCAAATTTTAATTCCTTAGCTCTAATGGCTAATGTTCTATTGTGATTCTCGTGATAGGAAGAATGATAGTTTATTTTATGAAGTGAAATAATTGTTGGCATATAGACATCAAAGTTTTTCCATAGGATTTCCACTCTGCTTCCCTGCCATACACTTCATTTTGATGAAAACCTTAGATTTGTCTCCCTAGGTCCTCTACTTGATAATTTATCTCAGGGTTATTCTTAATCACCACTTTAATGATTAGCCAATAGCTTTGTCCCCACTTTTCAGCTTTTGTGCAACTGTTGACAACTGATAGGTATATCACAGTTGTGATCAGTGCAAGATGCTGAATGTCAGATTATAAACTGTTAACCCATTATCGATACCAGGAGGCCTTAGGCTCACTAATTCTAGATTTTCCAAACATTATTTCTTTATTCATTTTATTTCAGTGGCTCCTTTTTTTGAAATAAACGATTAATCTTTCAAGTATGTGGGTTATGTAATTTGTACCTGGCTCTGGGGCTACAAAGATGAAAGACATTCTGATGTTCAGACACATCAGGTATTTCAATTTCATCCATTTCATTTGCTGAGAGCAAATCACTCTTTTGCATGATGCCGTGCTCATCACAAGTGTAGCTGCCATCTGCCACCGTACATGTTGTTAAAATACCATTGACTATTCCCTATGCTGTGCCTTTCATCTCATGACTCACTTAGTTTGTAACTGGAAGCCGGTATCTCCCACTCTCTTTCACTCATTTCTTTGATCCTCCCACTCCCTCCCCTCAGGCAACCACCAGTTCTCTGTATTGATGGGTCTGTTTCTGTTTTCATTTTGTTTTTTGATTCCACATATAATTGCAATCATATGGTATTTGTCTTTCTCTGACTTATGCCACTTAGCATAGTGCCTTCTAGGTTCATCCATGTTGTTGCAAATGGCAAGATTTCATCCTTTTTATGGCTGAGTAATATTCCATGGTATATATACACATCACTTATATGTCTATTACTCTATCAGTGGGTACTTAGATTGCTTCTGCATCTTGGCTATTATAAATATTGTCAAAGGAGAATCTCGAATTATTTCTTTGATTCTGTTACACTTTTTTTTTTTTTTTTCCTGTTTTACATCTGGAACTCTTACTATAGAAGCTAGACCTCCTTGGGGCACCTGGGTGGCTCAGTTGAGTGTCTGACTTCCGCTCAGATCATGATCTCGTGGTCTGTGAGTTCGAGCCACGCGTCGGGCTCTGTGCTGACAGCTCAGAACCTGGAGCTTGCTTTGGATTCTGTGTCTCCCTCTCTCTCTGCCCCTCCCCCGCTCATGCTCTCTCTCTCTTTCTCTCTCTCTCTCTCTGTCAAAAATACATAAACATTAGAAAAAAAAAAAGCTAGACCTCCTTGGACCAGTTATTTAATCTTCTCATCTTTTGTCTCTCAAGTTTCACTTTCTGGGAGATTTCCTTGATTTTATCTTCCTGTCTGTTCACAGAGTTTTAAATTTCTGCTACATTTAAAATTTATAAGTACACTTCTTTTATCTGGATGTTCCTTACATGTATGTATTCCGTTCTTGTTTCACGATTGCATTATTTTCTAACTCTAAGGATAAAGTTTTCTTCCCTGTGTAGTTTATTCCCTACGCTTTTTCTGTTGGTTCTAGTTTCTTATCTGTGTTGTTATATTTGTTTAGAACCTTGTGATAACTGGTTGACTGTTCATATTTAAGAGTGGGGCACCAAAAATTTAATTGGAAGCTTTGAATACAGTGGTGGGACTAGTTGACTTTGGCCTTCATGGTAGTGTGATTTGGAGCGGAGGATGGAGGCACTAATGTGGGAGAAGGAAGAGCTTTCTAAATGGGACACAAAACCCAGAAGCCATAAAAGATGAACAAATCTTACACATAGAATTTATTCTCCAAAACTTCTGTTTGGTGGAAATAATGTCAAAAGACAAATGACCACCTGCAATCAGAGGAAATCAAGAAAAAGATAGCCCCCCAAAAAGGGCAACGTGTGGAGAGGCAGTTTGTACAAACATACACAGAAAAATAAGCATACATAAAGTTTTGAAGGGCATATTTTGGCAAGGATTTGGGGAAATGGACACTCACACTATAGATGGGAATAAAATTGGTATTTTGGGAGAGTAACTTGGCAATAGCTTTCAAGATAAGAAAGCATATACTTTTTGACCCAGAAATTCCACTGTTGGAATCTTACAGGTAGTTTTGGAATTATGCCATGATACATGCCTATAGATATTCTGTATAGTATGAATGACTAAAGCAAAATCTGGAGAAACAACCTAGATGCCCGCCAGTAGGGAAGTTATGGAGTGCAATATTGTTCCTGTAAACATTTCCAAAAGAATGTATGTATGATTACTTGGATCAGTTTTTCTGGTAGTATGTACAAGAAATTTAATGTTGCCTCTAAGGAAAGGGGGTTGTAAGAGGGAAGAAGACTTTTACTTTTCATTCTGAACCTTGCTATAGAGTTTGAAATGTACATATCACTTGTTAAAATTTTTTTTTAAAGTTTGAGAGAGTGTGAGTGGGAGAGGGGCAGAGAGAGACTAAGAGAATCCCAAGCAGGCTCCGCACTCTTAGCATGCAGAACCTGAAGTGGGGACTTGAACCCATGAGCCATGAAGTCATGACCTGAGCAGAAATTAAGAGTTGGATGCTTAACCAAATGAGCCACCCAGAAGCCCCTGTTAAAAAGTGGTAGGTTTCATGGTTCTTATACCACCTTGTCTTGGATAGAAGTTGAGGGTTTGTTTTTATATCATTAAGCCCGGGGCAGTACATGGAAGAGTTTTACTGTAAAAACCTAACTACCTTCACTTTGCACTAATATTTGCATTTACCTCATGTATGATATTATTGGATCCTCACAGTGGCCCTGGTGAGGTAGATACTGCTTTGGGATAAGAAGATGGAGTCTTTTGGAGATTGACTTTCTAAGGCCACTAGCAGAAGTGCTGGGGCCAGACTTCGCTCTCTCAAGTCCAAATCCAGCCTAGCATTTTCTTTTTTCTTTTTTCAAAATGTTTATTTATTTTTGACAGAGAGAGAGAGGCAGGCAGAGTGCAAGCGGAAGAGGGGCAGAGAGAGAGGGAGACACAGAATCCAAAGCAGGCTCCAGGCTCTGAGCTGTCAGCACAGAGCCTGACGCGGGGCTCGAACTCACAGACTATGAGATCATGACCTGAGCTGAAGTTGGACACCTAGCTGGCTGAGCTACCCAGGCGCCCCAGCCTAGAATTTCTACAGTATTTTTTCCTCGTCTTCAGTTCTCAGGTGCTATTGCTTTTACCATATTTTACCCATCATTTTGCACTCATACGTTTTGGGTGCATTACTCAGTTTTGCTATAATTAATTAAACACTTTGTGAACCGGGTAAACTGGAGTCAGTTGAGACTGTCCTTAGTTGTAACTCCAGTAGGTTCTGAAGCTGAGACAGGATGACTCCTTTTCCAGTGTGAAATGTGGAAAGCCTGAGGAAATAAAGAAATGACATTTTGAGAAAAATGCCAGATTTGAAACTAAATATTTCTTCTTTAGTTCTAGTTAATACTACTATCTTTAGCCTTTATCCCTCCCCATACCACTACTGTTTCAGTCTCTTGGAGAAGGAAGTTTCTGGCTTCTTTCAGAAATTTCCTAATCCCTTATTGCTTTAGCTTATTTATCACTGATTTCTTATTTTTATTTTTAAAATTTATTTTTTATGTGTATTTATTTTGAGAGAGAAAGAGAAAGCAAGCGAGCAGGAGGAGGGGCAGAGAGAGAGAGAGAGAGAGAGAGAGAGAGAATCCTAAGCAGGCTCTCTGTGCTGTCAGTGCAAAGCCTCACAATGTGGGGCTTGATCTCACAAACTGTGAGATCATGACCTGAGCCGAAATCAAGAGTCAGATGCTTAACCGACTGAGTCAGGCTCCCCTGATTTTTTATTTTTAAAACTGAGAGGTCTGTCACATTCTTTTAGAAAAGTCCATTTAGGACCTTTGGTTACACGTGACATTTTAAAGGAGACTCTCATTGACTTTTATTACCCAAATGCTAAGGGTCTTATATTTAGAAAATGTGTGTATATACTCTTGCATATATTGCAGATGCTATGATGTAGAACCATGCCATTGTAGATACTTTTGGGGTAGAGGTATTCACTTACAGATTATCATGGTTTAAAAGATGTATTATTAAACTTACAGATCAGGATTTTTGTGTGTTGAGTTTTTACTCCCATTTTCTCTTTACGGTATGGACTAGATTCAAGTCTACTAACATAGACCAGCAGATGGGGAGGACAGCTGTGTGATATTCCATTTTGAGGACTAAACATATTAAATCTCAAAGGCTACAGTGGCAGTGCTTGGAGTAAAAACTACATCCTGTAATTTGAGTTGTAATCATGCCAGTGATTCTCTATGCTGTATTTCTTGGGTAATGTCCATGTTTCTGTGCCAAGTAACCTATATAGACAGATGATTCCTAGTTCTCTAACAGCATCCCTGCATTCCTTCCTCTAATCCCTGCCATAGTTTCCTACCTCCTCACCCAGCTCTTTAGGGAGAGCTAGATGTGAATTTCCAGTTGTCACTGGAAACTTCTAGCTGTAGAACTCATAAGCGCTTCTAGTTCAACATGTTGAAAGGCAAACTGATCTTCTGTCCAAAACTTAATACTCCTGTTTTCCCTGGTTAATGACTTCCATAGGTCATCAAAGCTTGAAACTTCAGAATCACTCTTGACTTCCCATTGTTACTTTATATGTTGTGTAAGTCACAAATTCCTGTTGATTCAGCCTGTGAAATGTCTCATATCTGTCTTACTTTCTTAATTTCTATTGTAGATATCCCGTTTCAGAACCCTTACCTCTCTCACATGCATTTACTTATTCGTTCAACCATTTATCGATTACTTTTTATGTACCATGCATAGTGTGAGACTAGGTCTCACTATGTCTCTTTCAACAAAGGTTGAACAAGGTCTCTCCTCTCTTTTAAATAGAATACAAAGATAGTTAATACTGAGCATGTACCATGGGCAATGTGCCTATTTCATTTAGTCTTCACAACAGCTCTTGGAAGCAGATGAGGAAACAGAGGTACAAAGAGGAGAGGCATATGCAAACCATGATGGTACAAGACAATATAGCTGGCTCAAATTCTACCATAAATAATGTGAGTGTATCAAGAAAGAAAGACATCCTCTCATGTAAAGTAATAAAAAAAAGGGACTCATAAACAATGAGCCATATAGAATTTAAATATGAGTTATAGTTTAGGGAAAGCTATTTTAAAATATTTGCAAAGAAATCTGAGAGCAGAATCATAGATACTTATGTTTTTTTTTTCCTGTTGCCTTAGACACTGCTAATTTGACAACATTGTTTTTTAGTAATTTATCTTCACTGAGTCTTTCCAATGTCTGCAGAGGTTTAATGGGCGCATCAGTTCCCTTTAATTATGTATTTTGTCAAATTTTTTATTTGAGATAATTGTAGATTCTCATGCAGTTATAAGAAATAATACAGATGGAGCCTGTGTACCCTTTAATTTCCTCCATGGTAACATCTTGCAAAACGATGATACAATATTACAACCAGGATATTGAGATTGGTACAACGGAGATAAGAACATATCCATCACCAGAAGGATCCCTCATGTTGCCCTTTTATAATAATGCCCACTTCCCTTTTGTCCCCAGCCCCATTTAAGCCCTCACAACCACTGATCTGTTCTTTCTGTAATTTGTTATTTTAAGAATGTTACATTTAAAAAGTTATATAAATGGAATCAGATAGTATGTAACCTTTTGGAATTGGCTTTTTTCACTTCTCTGAAGGTCCATCCTGGTTGTTAAATGTATCATTCCTTTTTATTGCTCAGTAGTATTCCATGGTATAGGTGTGCCAGTTTGTTTGACCACTGTTTTCTGAGAGGTGGTATCCTTTTAAACCCCCACCAACAACATATGAGTGATCCAGTTTCTCTGCATCCTTGCCAGCATTTTTTTAAAGTCTTTTCTCTCTTCTTATGCTATTGGAATGACTGCATCAAGTCTCTCCCTACTCCAAACCATCTTCAGTGCTACCAGAGTTCAGTTTTAGACATGTGCCTTAAAGGATTTGGGTATATCTGGGTAGAAACATGGTAGGTATTTGCAATATCTAGTTTAAGAAAAGAGATTTTGGTTAGGAGCAGTTTTGTGGATATAAGCATATAAGTGGATGAAATGACAAAAGCAGAATAGGTTGAAGACAAAGAGGGCTGAAGACAGAGTCCTGAGAAGCACCAGTGTTTAACAGTTGGGTGATCAAGTCAGTAATCAAAACATTACAAATATATTCTCTAAGAGAAAATAAGGAAACATATAAAAAAGAAGAAGAAGGGCACGTAATATAGTGCCAGATACCAAAGAAAGAGACGTTTTAGGAAAAGAACTGAAAATGTCTTTTGCATTTGGTATCTAAAGGATCAGTGTTGATTTTCGCTTGGCAGTTTCAGTGGGGGAAATGAGGTCAGAAGCCTGGGGATGGCTGATTGAAGCATGAGTGGAAAGTAAGGAAGTAGAGACAAGAAGTGAAGACCATTCTTTGGAATGAAAAGTGAAAAAGAATGAACAATAATTAACATTACTGGAGAAAGATTGTCTTTTAACCTGGGGAAATATTTTTAGGCTGAGGTTGAATCCGTGTAGAGAAAGGGGTTGAAAATATAGGAAAAAGTTTTACAAAATTGTGAGTGCAGGCATGTACTAATACTAAACGTTTATTTTAATGAAAAATCTATAGAAAAGAGAGAAACTTATGGAGCAAGTTCCCAGAAGAGATGGGAAAGGATTGGATTTGTATTGGAGGTAAGGAAGTGAAGAGGGGTAAGCAGAGATTAATTTGTGTTTGAGTGAGTTGAGCCTGATGGCTTTGCTCATCTTTGCAGGGCTCTATGAGACAAGGTAGGGAATTTGAGAAGAGTCTTGAGGGTTGGAACAGTTGAAAGGCACTAGGTTTCCTAAGACCCTGGAGTGGTAAGGAGTTTGTATTTTATCTTGAAATTGATGGGAATCATCAAGGAAGGGACATGACAGTATTAATCTTTAAGAAATGCTCTGATGGCAGTGTGGAGAATGGATTAAAGAAGGGCAAAACTGGAAGCGGTTAGAGACATATCGCCATCCACTATGCCATTGAATTTATCAGGTCAAGTATGGCCACAGTGGGTGGAAATTGTATAACCCTTCTTGCCTTTTACTACTTTTCTGAGAAGGTAGGACATTTTTCAGAAACCCTCAGGCACATAGTTTCTCAGATCTCTTTATTTCCAATTACTTCAAATGTTTGTACATCTGTCTCTTCTATCAGATTGTAATTTCCTTCATAATAACCTGCATCTCATTCATCTTGTTGTAATGTGGCACCTAAATATCTCAGTACTCTGGTTCAGAAACATCTGTTTCACAAATGTTCAGTGAGTGAATGAATGAATGAATGAATGATGGTTTCTACAAACCAAGGGAACCCTGTCCTCGTGTGGGCTAGATGATCTTAAGGTCCCAACAAGTCTGCCCTGGCACAGGTTCAGTTGAGATGCCCAGTTTTCGTACTAAGAAAAAGTGCCATTCCATCTGTATATGCTTAATTACGAAGCAGCTGTAAAGAGACACCGAGCCCGCGGGTTTCCTCATCTGGGAAGCGGCAGACTGTTTTCCGTAAGGCAGCATGGCGGCCGCCTGCCGGAGCCAGTAAGTGCCGTTTCCCTCCCGGAGAGAAGCCACTACTGGTTTTTCGTACAGCAGCATGGAGGCCGCCTGTGGGAGCGGCCATAGAATCACGCCCTGGGGAAGAGGCCGCCGTAAAGGAAGCGCCGCTTCCTCTTCTCCCTTCTCCCGCCTCCCACCGGCTGTCGTAAAAGGGTGAATGGAGAGCGAGTTGTGGGGGGTAGAAAGGGAGGACAGGGGGCGCGGAGTCAGAGTGGCGCAGCAAGTGGCTGCAGGTGGCGACGGTGGCGGGGGGTGGGGAGTGAGGTAGTCCAGGGGTCGCGGAGGAGGAGGCTGAGTGGGTCAAAAGAAAAACTAAAGCTGCAGTCTGGCCTACTGGTCCGGGGGCCGCGGAGCCCCCACCCGGGGAGATGGACCTCAACCGAATCATCCAGGCGCTGAAGGGCACCATCGACCCGAAGCTGCGAATTGCAGCTGAGAATGAGCTCAACCAGGTGAGGAGCGGGCCTGCGGCGCCCCCCTGGCACCCCCCGCGGTCTCGCCCGGCTTTCCCTCCTCGGCGCCCCTGATCTCCACCCCAACGGGGGCTTCGGACCCTGGCGCTGGTCTCGGCCCGGCTCGCCCCCCGCCCCGGGGTCCCGTTGAGCGGCACTCCCTGGATGTTTTCTGAACAACTCGCGCACCTGTTGGCCACCTTTGCATCTTTTCGTGTCATTTTCCTTCCACGGTGCAGTTTGTTTAGCCCGTTTGGTCCGGAGAAAGAGGCTTTGGCAAGCTTTGCTGGTGTTTGCAGGGTGTGATTTCCCTAAGTTCGCTGATTTAGGGACACGGGTGGGAAAATTCGCTCAAAATTCAAATCTGAGTTCGGCTTTACTCCAGACCAGCCCTTTTTAGGTGTTGCGGTGGGAAACCCTGCCCAGCGCCTGCTTCTGTGGGCTTGGTAGGACTGTTTTTGACACTGATTGGCAGAGTTTTGTTGGACTGCTGGGAAACGCTGCCGGGAGAGTGCTGGGGGAATAACAGGCAATTTTCATGGTACTACTTTACAAAAGACACGTCGAGTAATTTGTGTTTGGAGGGATGTCTTTATATAAACGCTAAAATGTGTAAGACTTTCTTTTATCTTCTCTGTTCTTACTAGCCCTGATCTTGTTCCAGCGTTACCACTGACATTTAGAAATTGTAATGATCCCAAAATTTACCTTATGTTTTCCCTCCTCACCTGTAAATAATGATAGACCTCTCACGAATTAAGAGTGACAGCTGGTTGATTTTGGGGGTACTCTTTAAAATGTAAAGGAATCAACATCACCTGGGAACTTGTTGGAAATGGAAGTTATGGGGCTTCACATTTAGAGAATCAGAAACTCTGGGGTGGGGCCTAATTATGTTTTAATTAGCTGGCTAGGTGATTCTGTGCTTCCTGAAGTTTGAGAGCAACTTAAGTAAAAGTTTCTGTAGGAGTTCTCTCAAGTTTTCCCTGGTTGGAATTGACTTCAAAGTGCAGCTATGCGTTTTGAATCTTTGAAATCCAGTGGGAAATCTGAGTGGTGCTTGGAGTAAGTGTGAATTCAGGATTCTGAAGAGATAAAAGGGAGAGTGAAAACACTGGTTGAGTTAAACTGAAGCCTAAAAGAATGTGTTAGTACCTCAAAAAGAAAAGGACTCTTGCTCACTAGTGGAAAGTTAAAGTCAGTACCTGTCCCGGGCTTTGCAGAGTAGAGGTACTATATGTTGATTGGCCAGAAGAATAGCAATCCAGGGGTTGGTTAGAAGGAACAAAGCAAGAGCTGAACTTGCAGTCTACTAGTATGAACAGGGGAGTTGGCCTGTTTGTGACCCCCTTCTCTTCACAATGAGGCCAGATGTTATTTTGATAGTGTCAGTAGGGATCGTATCTTTGATGTCATGTTATACCTTCCTGCCTCTGTTAGCCTATCCTTGCTTTGTTTCTGATTCATCAGTATTTAAGTGCAGACTGTATAGAAGGAGAAGGTTGGTGGGAAAGCTTGCAGAACTAGGAGAGACACTTGGGGCCCAGTTCTGCATTTTTCTTCATGGTATTTCAATCCAAAACCATTTCGCCCTGACTCTGCCCTGCCCCATATCCACCCATTTCATCACAGACCATAATTTCCTCTGCAACTTCTAAAAGTAGCTTATTGCTGTGCCACTCGCTTAGTATTTATATTTTGTGTAATGCTTTGGATTGTAATATGCTCTGAGTTGTGTTTTGTTTTGAATTGTCTGTAAGTAGAAGACAAGTATAATGTTGCATAACCTTATAGTAAAATACGGTTATAATGTTGGGTTTTGTATGCTTATTCTTTATCGCCACTGTAACATCTTGCTTTGTTGGATAAATGGGTGGGTCATCTACCATAAGTGATTAGGGTCCAGTTCATTTATTTTAGTCTAGGTCCCCCCCTCAGCAAATAGGCTGAGGAAATGGGAGCAGTGTATTGATGATTTGTCAATTGTTAGGTAGAAGAGTAGGCAGTTTCAAAACAACAGCCTGTGTTCTGAAGGGTAAATTCTTGTTTGAAGCTATATTTTTCTGTAGCCAACATATATCTGTTACCAGTGACTGGTTTCTTGATTGCCGTGTATGATGTTGTATATATGGGAAAACACATTTTCATTTCTCTCATAATAAGAATGCATCCTGAATATATTCCTCCTTGTCTCTAGATGCAGAAGTCCCTTTAGCAGCAGCAAAGGAAAGTAGAAATGGGTAGATATCTTGCTCCCATAACTCATATAGAAAGGTATCTTTTTCTAAAAAAGCATTCTCCACATGGCCTTAATAGGGAAATAAAGATAATTACTTTCATTGCCAAGCTTTGGAATCCCCGCTTTTCCGTGCATCTATCTATATCATTTCTGTTGCCCTTTAAGAGAGATTGCTTATATGAATAACATATTTATTGAGTTATAATGCAGGCACTAATACAAGGCTCTGCTTTCACAGAGCTTGCATTCTAGTGGGGTTTACAGACAAGTAAATAATATAATTTCAGGTCATTAGTGCTATAGATAATAAATTCCTGGAGAGACAGTGTTGGGGTGTACAAATAGGGTGGTCATTCTCCTGAGTAGAGACCTAGATGTTGTGAAGGAGTGAAGCAACTGAAGGACTGGGAAGGCAACAGAGGGAAGAGCAAGTCCAGTAAAGGACTTCAACTTGGATGTTGGAGGACTAGAAAAGTTAATGTAGTGGGAACAGTGAGGCAGAGAATGGGAAACATCAGATCGTTGCTTTAAATGAGTTCTCATCAGATGCAGAATTTAGGTAAGTAAGCAAACTCTTATTTATTTATTTATTTATTTATCTATCTATCTATTTATATATCTATTTAATTATTTAAATGCTTATTTATTTTTGAGAGAGAGAGCATGGAACAGGGGAGGGGCGGGGGTGGGAGGGAGATAGAGGACCTGAAGCAGGCTCTGTGCTGACAGCAGAGCCGGATGCAGGGCTTGAACTCATGAACCATGAGATCATGACCTGACCTGAGATCAGGCTTAACTGACTGCACTACCCAGGTGCCCCAGTAAGCAAACTTTTGTTTTCAGAAAGCTTCACAGATACAAAGTAAATATCAAGAAATGGTTTTTGTTTTTTTTTTTCTTAGAAACTTGAAGCCCAAGGTGGAAAAAGAAATGGGAGAAATATTTGTGAGGAAAGTAGTATGAGACTCTATCTGAATTTACCCTTGAATGTTTTAGCTGGCCAGATTAACATAGGCTGAATCAGGGCTGAAAGGAGAAGAGAAAAAGTTGTACAAGTTCATTGAGATGGCAAGCATTTGCAAAAAGAGGAGTTCCAAAATGTGTATAAAGGCAATAGTGTTGAAATAAAAGCAATCTCCACAATAAGTCTTAAATAGATACCATTAATCAAGTGTAAAGATTTTGTACTTTGTATATTAAGTATCTAACTGTATGGATTAGAACTATAGATGTTTGTTTTTTTGTTTTCTTTTTATTCGTTTTGAGAGCGAGAGAGACAGAGAGATGAGCGTACAAGTAGGGTAGGGGCAGAGAGAGAGGGTGAGAGAGAGAATCTCAAGCAGGCGCCACGTTGTCTGTGCAGAGCCCAGTGTGGAGCTCGCTCTCTTGAACTGTGAGATCATGACCTGAGCTGAAATTAAGACTTGGCCACTTACACAACCAAGCTGCCCAGGCATGTAAAACTGTAGAGTTTTTTTTTTTTTTTAATTTTTTATGTTTATTTTTGAAAGAGAGAGACAGAGTGTGAGTGGGGGAGGGGTAGAGAGAGAGGGAGACACAGAATCTGAAACAGGCTCTAGGCTGAGCTGTTAGCAACAGAGCATGATGCCAGGCTCAAACCCACAAACCGTGAGATCATGACCTGAGCTGAAGTCAGACACTTAACCGACTGAGCCACCCAGGTGTCCCAAGTAGAGTTTTAATCTTGATTCACTAAAGGATCTTTCATTATCATAAACATGAGTTGTTTAATAAGAATGTAAAGATAGGTTAGATTGGGTTAAATCTGTATTAATTTTGACTCCTGTAAACTGCTGTTAAAAGAAATCTGTTTTCTTAAAAACTACTTTAAAATGGTGGTTTCAATGGTAAATGAAAGAGAATTTACTTTATATACAACAGATTGAAGATTCTGAGATTTATACAGGATAAAAAGGAGAACAATTATAAGATAATTCAAAATTTTATAGAAAGATTTGGAAAGCATAATGTTCTTGGATGGAAAGGATTGATATTTTAAAGATGCGGGTTTTCTCCAGATTTTTTAGTCAAATGCTTATCTTAATAAATGCTATTATGAATAAATGAATAAGAAAGGTGATAAATTAATAAGTTGAGTGGCATACATAAACCTAACGGTATATTGAAAGGGATGCCACCATAGATCCAGGCTCCTGGGAGAAGGTAAACTGAACAGATTCTCTGCATCATTGTCAGCTTTAGCCTCACTGAGAATTTGAGTCCTTTCTGGGAATGTCTGTGGGCAAGGCCAATTGTAAGCTCTGGGAATGTGGCACGGTGGTAACATGGTCCAGGTAGTAGACATCTGGAGGGAATATGGTCAGAAGGAATGGGCTGCTCTGTGCTTTTTAACTTTTTTTTTTTTTAAATTTTTTTAATGTTTATTTATTTTTGAGAGAGAGAGAGAGCAAGCAGGGGAGGGGCAGGGAGAGAGGGAGACACAGAATCTGAAGCAGGCTCCAGGCTCTGAGCTGTCAGCACAGAGCCCTATGTGGGGCTCACATTCATGAACTGTGAGATCATGACCTGAGATGAAGTTGGACGCTTAACCAACTGAGCTACCCAGGTGCCCCTGTATTTTTTAACTTCTAAAGTCACCATGGCCAAACTCAGGAGTAGTTCAAAGTAGAACATGTGTGTGGGAAGTGACCTAGGCAGCAGGCATTCAGTATAGGCTCACTTGGGCGTCAAGTCTATTTTATTTTTTTTATTAAAAAACTTTTTTTTAATGTTTGTTTTTGAGAGAGACAGAAAGAGTGTGAGCAGGAGAGGGGCGGAGAGAGAGAGAGAGACAGAGACAGAGACAGACACACACACACACACACACAGAATCCAAGCAGGCTCCTGTGCTGTGCTGACAGCTCAGAGCCTGATGTGGAGCTTGAACTCATGAACCATGAGATCATGACCTGAGCCCAAGTCAGATGCTTAACCAGTTGAGCCACCCAGGTGCCCCTGGGTGTCAAGTTTAAAAGATGCTCCAACAGCAGAGGGCAGATGGTGATGACACCTCTCAACACTGTCTTGTGAGGCACATTGTTCCAATCTGGACTGGTTCCTCTCCATAACCTCCGTAATCTCCATAACCTCCTCCTCTCCATAATCAACATTATCTTGTCTGTTTTCCTGCATTGGATCTCCTGTTTTCTGTAGCCCATGTTTTCCACGTTTCTGTTTGTCAAAAATAATACAAGCAAAATTGAAGCACAAATAAGCTGGGAAGAAACACTTGGAATGTATAGGTGCAATAAAAGGTTAAGATTTTAAATTCACAAATAGCTCTTAGGATTTTTAAAGAATAAAACAAATATTTTATTTAAAAAAGGATACAGGGAATACTGAATTTGTAGAAGAAAACAAATAGCCAACCTTTTTGTTGATAAAATTTCAACCTAGCAGAAATGATATGAGAGTAAGGTTTTAAAGTTTTGAAAGAATGATAATGCCAATCCTTGTATTGGATAGATGGGGGTATTCTACTTTAGGGAGTGTAAATTGCTACATAGTTTCTAGAGAGCATTTTGACAATGTATGTTAAAAAAAACTGTGTAAATTGCTACATAGTTTCTAGAGAGCATTTTGACAATGTATGTTAAAAAAACTGTAAAAATGTTCTTACACCTTTATTCATCAATTTGTTACAATTTTGATTTGAAGTATTTTGGTAATCTTAATTTTGCCTTAGAGAATTTCTCTCACTTTAAAAGTTTTCCTTTTATTTGCATAGTAATGTATTCAGTTACAGTGTTAACAGTTACTTGTTTGTATTGCCCTATTTTATAAATATTTCTTTGTAATTTCAGTCCTACAAGATTATCAATTTTGCCCCCAGTTTACTTCGGATTATAGTCTCTGACCATGTGGAATTCCCAGTACGCCAGGCAGGTGAGTAGGTTTTTTATCTTTTATAAAATTATTTATAGGTAAAAGTACAACTAGAGTTTTATTTTAATTCTAAGTATCTGTGATTTCTTTAAAAAATGGAAGTACACACAAAGCATTTCTTTTTTTTATTTAAAAAAATTTTTTTTAATTTTCTTTATTTTTGAGAGGCAGAGAGAGACAGAGTATGTGTGGGGGAGGGGCAGAGAGAGAGAGGGAGGCATAGAATCCGAAGCAAGCTCCAGGCTCTGAGCTGTCAGCACAGAGCCAGATGTGGGGCCCAAACTCACAAACCTCGAGAACATGACCTGAGCCAAAGTCTGATACTCAACCAACTGAGCCACCCAGGTGCCCCACACATAAAGCATTTCTAATGGCTTAGAAACTCACTTTCTTTTTCCCTGGAAACTTAGAGATAGATATTGAGCTCTTACATCTCCCCTACCTCTTCCTCTTCTTTCCTTTTTACCTGTGGATTCCTTGGTAACTTTGCCATTTTTTCCCTTCGCTTTCACAATTTTAATAGGTTAATCCCCATAAATTTTTTTTTTTTTTTTTTTTTTTTTAATTCCTGGTGGCCCACTCTTTGGTCCCATAGTGTAAGACTATGAATTTATGTATGTGGGTTTGAGCTCCATTCATAAGTCAGATCATGGACATAATATATGCACAGATGATCCTAAACACATGTTTGGGGAGCAGGACTTTTGTTTTATTTTTTTTTTTTTAATTTTTTTTTAACGTTTTTATTTTATTTTTGGGACAGAGAGAGACAGAGCATGTACGGGGGAGGGGCAGAGAGAGAGGGAGACACAGAATCGGAAGCAGGCTCCAGGCTCTGAGCCATCAGCCCAGAGCCCAACGCGGGGCTCGAACTCACGGACTGCGAGATCGTGACCTGAGCCGAAGTCGGATGCTTAACCAACTGAGCCACCCAGGCACCCCAGGACTTTTGTTTTAAACATGAAACTTAAATTTGAAGTCTCTGGGACCTTATGGTAGTTCCATGATGCTGTGTATTCCTCTTTTTGCCTTTTTAATGAGCTGGTCATTAAAGCCCAGAAAGTAAAAACTGGAGAAAGCCTTGGAGTGTCATGAGTCCTGAAAAGATAGTAATTTCAAGATAAAAGGAGTAAAATGACAAATGCTAAAAATCTGAAAAGACTTTTTTTATTATGTTATTGTTATATGCTCATTGTAAATAATTTGGGCAATACAGAAAAATACAAAGAGGAAAGTAAAAAAAATTGCCCAGTATTTTCATTGCTCGGAAATGGCCATTGTTAATATTAGGTGAACATTAATTTTTGCATATGTTCAGGTAGAAGTACAGATTAACAGTTTTATAGAGATGAGTTTATACTCCATATGCTGATGAAGGTATTTAATTTTCCTTGAACATAACAAAGAAAAAGGTAAGGAATCATTAGCTTTGGGAAAATACTTAACAGCAATATGTATTATTTCCTGTAGAGGGGAGCCTGGGTGGCTCAGTTCATTAAGTGTTTGACTTCAGCTCACGTCATGATCCATTTGTGGGTTTGAGCCCCACATTGGGCTCTGTGCTGACAGCTCAGAGCCTGGAGCCTGCTTCCTATTCTGTGTCTCCCTCTCTCTCTGCCCCTCCCCTGCTTGTGCTCTGTCTGTCTCTCTCTCAAAAAATAAATAAACATTAAAAAAAGAAAACAAAGGAAAACCTATAGAGAAACATACGCATTACAATTATTTGTTACTTTAATAAGGTTTATAAGACTTCTGTGTAGATTTTTTGAAACCATAACTCTCAGTTGTTTAATCTTTGTTTCATAAAATAGGGCTGTTCCGAAATAAAGTTTTGCTAAATGGAACCTATTTTAATAACCTAAATAAGTATTTATTGGGCCATTGTGAAGTTCCTGTGAAGCTTTGTAGAAATAGTATTTTTAAAGCTCTTAAAGCATTTTGTTAATTTAATATGTATTCTTTACATGACGTATAAACATTACAGAAACTCATTGGATTGCCCTTAATTCCACCCCCATTGATACCTATGATCAACTAACTATTGGTTTTTAAAAAAAATTTTTTTTTAAATGTTTATTTATTTTTGAGAGAGACAGAGTGTGAGTAAGGGAGGGGCAGAGAGAGAGGGAGACACAGAATTGGAAGCAGGCTGCAGGCTCTGAGCTGTCAGCACAGAGTCCGACGTGGGACTGGAACCCAGGAACTGTAAGATTATGACCTGAACTGAAGTCGGATGCTTAACTGACTGAGTCACCCAGGCACCCCACTACTATAGTTAATTTAAACAATTTTATATATATATATATATATATATATATATATATATATATATATATATACATACATATATACACATATATATACATATGTATATATATATGTGTATATATGTATATATATATATATATTTATGTTTATTCATATTTGAGAGAGAGTGTGAGTGGGGGAGTACTTTAGTTTAAATCTTTTTTTTTTTAATGTTTATTTTATTTTTTGAGAGAGAGACAGACAGAACATGAGGAGAGGAGGGGCAGAGGGAGAGGGAGACACAGAATCTGAAGCAGGCTCCAGGCCCTGGGCTGACAGCAGCAAGCCCAATGCTGTGCTCGAACTCACGAACCGTGAGATCATGACCTGAGCTGAAATCAAGAGTCAGATGTTCAGCTGACTGAGCCACCCAGGCTCCTCAACGTTTAGAATTTTGACTCTTCTCACCAAGTTGCTTTTGCTTACTTTTTGTATCAGTACTGCATTAAATGCTAGATTCCTCATATCCTCTATGCAACTTTGAATCTTAATAACTTAGGTAATTAAGTTTTGATATAAAATGTAAATGGCATTTGTAGGCAATTTTTCTTCATAATTTATGTAGATTTCAAATCTGTTAGTCACAGGACAGAGTTTATCTTGGTGGTTCATTTTTTAATTTATTAGGTAATTTTCTATCCTAGAGCATCCATTTTATCATAGAATCTGAAATACACAGTGTAAAATTCTACATTATAACTGTCCTAAATTTGAATGCCACTTATACATTTTCTGTCCTATTTAATCTATGATTAAAATACAAGGATGCTCTAAGAACCTTTTGGTGACACCCAGACAAGTAACTTGTTTTATCATGACATTTAAAAAAGAATGATGTGATCTTTGCTTTGAAAAAAAAAAAATAAGCCTGCATAAAACTGTAAAAAATTTGCTAGTGTTAACTGGAAAGACATAGTTCTGCAGAATATTCAGTTCTTGATTTTTTGGTTTGTGGGCAATACTAAAATATTCTTACTACCATCAATCAAGCTCATTAGTGAATGTTCCTTATATCACCTTACTGTGAAGAAATAGGAAAAAAAAATGTAACATTTTGATATTGGTAAGCAGAATAAAATAAATTTGGATGTTCTCTTGTTTCCTTTTGAGGTATTGAGAGGCATAATAGCATTATTAATATTATCATGTAATATGCAGAGAAAGGAACCCATTTTAAATTTAGTACAGTTATGATTAAGAATCTCTCAAGTGACTTTGCTTCCAATTTTTTACTCCTTGCCTGTGAGGAGACCCTCTAATATATGTAAACTTAGGTTAAGAAATGTCTTTTCTTTAGTACATTTTCAAGTTACTGTCAGCAGAAAAGTAGTTTGGATTTAAAATTTGTGACCCTTCATCTTGGGGTTGTGAATTCAAGCCCCATGTTTGGTGTGAAAATTAAAATAAATAGATTAATCTTTATTAATAATCTTTATTAATAAGATTAAAAATAAAATCTTTAAAAAAAAAGATAAAAAAAAAAAGTGGTAGTTGAGGAGTGGGTGTTACATTAGACCCAAAGAAGCATTGTTAGTGCCTGGTGCGGGGACTGTCATTTAAAGAATAGCATGGTTTCTGTTTTCTGTCAGTTGCTTGCTTTTTGTTCTCCTGGCTTTTTGTATGTATTTCTAAAAGATGGATAGGGAGAGGATATAAAAATTCAGCTTATAGCTAAGCAATTCACAGGTGATTCTTTAAGGTTAACCTTAATGTTCTAAAATACAGAACCTAGAAAAAACCAGGAATATGCCTCCGATCAGTCCAGAAGCATTACAAGAAACTCTTCCATTAAAATTCGTGGGTCTTGTTTGTATGAAGTTCCTTGGTTCTTAGAATCTATTTGATTTTGTTTTGGATATAATTTACACACTTTATTCGATTTCCTAGCCATTAACAGATTCAACGGGGGGGGGGGGGGGGGGGGGGCGGCTACTAAATTACAATGAAAATAGAAAAGCTTAGAAACATCAACTCAAAAAGCACAGCATTTTGCTTCCATGAGTTCATAGTGGCATCCTTTCCCCTTTGACATTCTGGGACTGACTGACCTGTGTAGTTGTGGGTCTGGGTCCAGAGCATAGGGCGTAAGTGGTGATTCATTATGCTTGAGAAGGGAACTGTGTGTATGCTTTAGAAAGTTAATTTCAAACTTAAGATGCTTGGAATGGTAAGGAGATGTTGCAGAAAAATAAAGTTTAATAATTTCTTTATGACTGGATTAAGATGATACTTGTTTTGTTTTGATTTTGTTTCTTAGGTCTGGCAGATGGTTAGATAACTTTAAATAATTAAAGGGAGGTTTTTAGGTTATTGATAGTTTGAATTATCTTTGGTACTTTTCCTTCATCATTCTTAGCAATCCATGATTATCCATAAGAGAAATTAATATTCTCTTTTTAAATTATTACATTAAGTTCAATTTTGTTTTAACTAATTGAAGATTTATGTTATGATTTTTAAAAATTTTTATTTGAGGGAGAGAGAGGGTGTGGGGAAGGGCAGAGAGAGAGAGAGAGAGAGAGAGAGAGAGAGAGAGAGAGAGAGAAGCTTAAGCAGGCTCCATGCTCAGTGTGGTGCCCTGAGAAGGGGCTCAGTCACATGAGCCTGGGATCATGACCTGAGCCGAAATCGAGAGTTGGACAGTCAACCCACTGAGCCACCCAGGTGCCCCAAGATTTATTTTAACATATATAAATTGGTGTGCCTTTTATGTAGGTCATCTTGTATGGAGCCCTATAATAAAAATATTTTTTTGTGGTAAAATTAATAGCACTAAAGACTAAATTATAAGTAAGTCCACTATTTTACTATGTCTGTATCTTTGCTGTCTGAAAGGTACTATTTTCAAGGCTAGTTCTGTAGAGATTAAAATTTGGTCTTGTGTATAATATAGCTGATTTTTGGGGTGCCTGGGTGGCTAAGTGTCCGACTCTTGATTTTGGCTCAGGTCATGGTCTCATGGTTCATGGGTTTGAGCCCATGTAGGGCTCTGTGCTGACAGTGCAGAGCCTGCTGGGGATTTTCTCTCTGTCTGCATTCCTCCCCCTGCTTGCATTCTCTCTTTCTCTCTCTCTCAAAATAAATAAATAAATGTTTAAAAATATATAGATGATTTTCTTTTTGCAAAGATTAGTCTCATAAAATCATTCTGAACTACTGACAGGTTGGACCATATTCTTAGATCACTTATTCAGTTTTTCACCAGCCTATAAATTTTTATGGCTAATAATATAATAAATGACTGGGATAAAAGATGGTGCTTAGTCCAGAGCTTATGTAACCTAATTAAAAACAAGTTAAGACAAAAACTCAAGGAAACCCCCCCCCCCCACTTTCTGTCTCTCTTTCTCAAATGATTTTTGTTTTTATCCAAAAAAAAAAAAAAATGGAAATCTTAAGTAGAATTGTCTTTTTCAGACCTTTGTTGAATCAAAACTAATGAAAGAAGAGCTTATAGTATGTCAAGTTCATGGCTTCATTAAATTTCAACTGTATTACAGGCAGTGTAGAACATGTTGGTTTATTCTTTGTGTTATAATGCTTCTGTGAACCAATTTAGTTTTATGTTAAAACTGGAATGAAGGGAGGGTATGGTGGGGCAAAAAGGGAGAGGAGAAATTGAAGGGAAGAAAGTCACACGTCTTTGTAGTTCACATTTCTTTATTATATATTATGTATATATAAGCATATGATATTATAAGTGAATATTTACATTCACTATTCAGCTGGGGTAGTTAGAGAGCTTCACTTTCCCTATCAAAACCCTGTTGTAGTATGTCAGCTTGTTTCTTTCAGAAGCGTTTTGCTAACTATTGAAGATGGCTGGAAAGAATAGGAACAAAATGATTAATTATGTATTTTGATAGAAATAAACAGCTGAGAAATTTCCTGAGGTTTTACAAGAATATTTGAAGGCTGATGTCCTTTTCCCTATTATTGTATTTATAAGTGGTAATTATTTTAGAAGGGTTAGACAAAAATTAGCAATATTTCAAATATGGTAGTATGTGCAGGATAGTAGCCAGTGAAAGAAAATAAACAGGAAAAGCAGTCTACATGAAGGACAGTAGAATTTCACCTGTTGTAAACTCAGCATAGGCATTATGAACTGTATGATTTTTATGATATTAAAGTACATTAAGATAGTTTCATTTAGACTACCTGGTATTTAGTCTAAGGATGCATACTTGATTCCTTGATCATTTTTCTGTCATATAAACTCAGAAGCTTGATTTAATGAAATGTTTTCTGCTTAAATTTGCTTTACGAGTTAAAGAGAAACTTACATTTCTTACACATTTTCCCTTCCCCAGTTTGCTATTTATAATTGTAAGATTTTCCATTTTTGCTGAGTATCCTGTTTAGCAGGGCTTAGCCTTGCATGCTCTGTAAAGCTGAATTAAAGCCATCTTTTCAATACTGCTACATTAGCATTGTTTTCCTCTATCTTAGCTGCCATTTACTTGAAGAACATGGTGACACAGTACTGGCCTGACCGAGAACCTCCACCAGGGGAAGCGGTATTTCCATTCAACATTCATGAAAATGATCGCCAGCAAATACGTGATAACATTGTGGAAGGAATAATTCGGTCTCCAGATTTAGTGAGGTACATTATACTATATATGATTAGTAGCAGGCACAAAATACTTGGATGGGAGAGGTTGGATTTAATCATCAGCTTCAAGTTCGTATTTCTAAAGAGGTAAAGTAATGAAGGTGGGCACTCAAAAAATATTGTTTTACTTATTTGTCTTTGCATTTGTAATTATTTGCCTCAGAATATTTTGGAAAAGATTTAGTTGCCATAATTAGCCACAAAGAGTTAAGGCAAAAATCATACTTAACTAAGATTATATAAATCCTTGCTATTTAAATAATCTGTGTTCTTAGTTATGGTTTCTTTACGTTTTACTATCTGTTTCTGCCACTTCCCCCACCCTGATACAGGGAAATTGACTTCTGGGAATTTTAACCTACCACTTTTCTTTATACTTTACCTATCTTTTTACTCATTTTTTATGAACTGAGTATCTTTTCCTTTGGAGAAGGCAGGATAGAGTAGGTATAAGCTAGAAGATTGGCTCTGGTTTTTATTTTTTATTGTTTTTAAATTTATTTTATTTTAAAAAAATGTTTATTTGAGAGAGAACATGAGCAGGGGTGGGGCGGGGAGAGAGGAGGAATCCCAAGCAGGCTCCATGCTGTCAGTGCAGAGCCCGACGTGGGGCTCAAACTCATGAACCATGAGATCATGACCTGAGCTGAAATCAAGAGTCAGATGCTCAACCCACTGAGCCACCCAGGAGCCCCTGGTTTTTAAAATTCAGGTTAGAGGGTCAACTGGGTAGCTTAGTGGGTTGAGCGTCCAGCTCTTGATTTCTCAGCTCAGGTCATGACCTCGCAATTTGTGGGATTGAGCTCTGCATCGGGCTCCAGGTTGATGGCATGGAGCCTGCTTGGGATTCTCTCTCTCCCTCTCTCTCTGCCCCACTGTGGTGTGTGCACTCTCTCAAAAGAATAAACAAACAAACATAAAAAAAAAAATAAAATTCAGATTAGATGCTATAGAGCAGCACTGTCCAAGAGACCTTTTTATGATGATGGAAATCTATAGCCATGGCATGACTATTGAGTACTTGAAATGTGGCTACTGTAACTGAGGAATTGAATTTTTCATCTAATTTTGGTTAAAGTGTTAACATAGAGCTAGTGGCTTCCCCTATTGCACAGCAGAGCTCTTGAGTCATAAAAATTTTGCAATTTTAAAAAAGGAAAAATAGATTTTTTTTCAATGTGAGCTTGTAATTAAGTTTCTGTTGAAAAGGGAGGAGGGAAATAGGTGAACCTGAGGTAGGGGAATGAAACTGTTTAATGTTAAGAGATGAGATATAGCTTTATCCCCGAGTGTCTCATGTACATTATGTCATAAGCAGTAGTAGGGGAAAAACGTGGGAGGAGAACAAAAGGAAGGAGAATAAACATTGAACTCCTCTTTGTGTAGTTATTTTGTTAAGAGGAGAAAGTAGGCATATTGATTAAAGACAATCGCCATTATTCTCAGTGGGGTGCCCAAACGCCAGTCTGGCAGTGGTTCCCCTATGCTACTGTCATGTGTTTGTGTCTTGTCAGATCTTTACATTTCCTCTCTGAATTGTGTGATCCTTCCACACGGTAATGTAAGAAAGGATGGCTGCTCATTGCCATTCTTGGTGTGATTGGAATAAGAAAGGGTTGACGGGGGAGGGTCACCTGAAGGTGAAATTTAGAAAAATGAAAAGTTTCAGTTTTGTTGCACACAAATATGACCTATTTATTGTTTAGGAACAACTGCTGGTGGTGCAAGAGGAGACATTTATCTTTGTTATGAGGCAGTTGCTTTATGTCCTTAAGGCTTAATTGTAATCACTTTTGAAGAACTGTTTTCAAAGTTTAAGAGTATTGCAAAGGAAATTTTTCAAGTGGATTTTGTAACATAAAGTAAAGGTATTATTTTGTGAGTTTCATTTCAGAGAATCCTAGTTATTGGCTATTCAACTGAACACACAGTTTTGTTTCCTAACCATTTGCAAATGACCACATAAGGACATATTGATTGTTTGTAGAAGAAAAATGTTTTCCTTATTTTTTTTTCAATCTCAATACAGTAGGGATCCCATTGGAGAAATGATTACCAACTTAAACGTTATGAGGTCACATCTTTTATCACTTTGTGGTGTTATTAAAGAGAATTCTCTCGGGGCACGTGGGTGGCTCGGTGGGTTGAGCGTCCACCTTTGGCTCAGGTCATGATCTCACGGTTCGTGGGTTCAAACCCTGTGTCAAGTTCTGTGTTGACAGCTCAAAGCCTGGATATTGCTTCAGATTCTGTGTCTCCCTCTCTCTGCCTCTCCTTCACTCACACTCTGTGTCTCTCTCTCTTAAAAATAAATAAAACATTAAAAAAAAATTAAAGAGAATTCTGTTTCATGACTTTCTTACTGCCTTTTTCTTCATTTCTTTGCAAATAACTCTTAGCTTTCATCTTCAAGAATTGCCTGCTAATAGTTTCTTATTCTTAAAGTAAAGAAATTATTACCTCAGGAAGCTTTGATAGGAGCAGCATACTGTGTTGGCTATTAACTGATAATGGATGCTTCAAGGTTTTGGCTCACAGAGATGCTTCCCACAGTTATGACGGCCTCTGTTTTACCTACTTTGACTATTTTTAGACTTTTTCCAGTTGAAATTATACAATATTTGTTTTGTTTTGTTTTCCCCTTAGGATATAATAACCAAAAGCTGGAAAATTTTGCAGAGCTGAGGTGGATTTGTTGTCTGTTTTGTTTTTTTTTTTGGCAAAAATTTAAATGAATTTTTATTTTTAATTTCTTGTTTTTCCCCAAAGCTGTTTTTAGGATAATCCTGTTTGAAAATTTTCATTCATTTTAGGAAATTACCTATTTTGTTTGTTTCCATAAGTAAAGATACTGAGGAAGTTTTCCTTTATAGGACTGTTGTTTTTTTCCCCCTACCCCCGATATGTAACTATATAATATAGGTAAATAGGAGTTAGAGTGTTTTTATGAAAATTATTAGAGGTGTTTGAAACCTGATATTTATAACTACTTAGATTTTGGACTTTTTTCCCCCACCTTATAGAGTCCAGTTAACAATGTGTCTCCGTGCCATCATTAAATATGATTTCCCTGGTCACTGGCCAGCGGTAGTCGACAAGATAGACTATTACTTGCAATCACAGAGCAGTGGAAGCTGGCTTGGCAGTTTATTATGTCTGTATCAACTGGTGAAGACATATGAGTAAGTTGATTTCTGTTGGCTGAAGATACCAGTCTTGTGTTACTTAGAAAGGATTAAATTGCATAGAGAGATCTGCTCTATGGGTGTTCTGCAAAATCAGGTTAGTTTGGGAAATGTTAGGTTAAGCACAAACATGTTTATTTACTACAGTTATTCAAAGAACCTTTAATCTGCTATTGTACATTGCTAATCTCTAAGGCAGTGATAACATATGCAGTGTTTCTTGAATTTGTCAGTTTCAGAGGCCCATTTAGTAACAGCTTTCCTTGGAAACTCTCATATAGAGGTACTCTAACATTTGTGTTCAGGTGGGTGCATTGTTAAGTAAACCAAACATTTAACTTTTTGGATGCAAGATGTTGAAGTTTCTTTGCTAGTAACCTTCTTTTCGATAGAAGTTGCTTGGGAGATAGGAGACTAGTGTCACATTTAATAGCATTGCTTTCTGGTTTCTAAGAGGATTGCTTCCTTCTTAGGTATGCAGAGTCCTATAGTTAAAAACTAGTTAGTTCAGACTCTGTAGAGTCTTTAGAAGATTATTTTAAATTGGGAGCAATTGAAATGATCTAAGAACACCTAAGTTTGCAAGCTATTTTAACTTCTCAATTTAGCATATTATAAGAAGAAATGTTTTTTTCCCCACATTATAATAGGATTGTCCATTTAAAAAGGCATATCAACTTGTATTTTATAGGAAGAGTTGTGGTATGATGAAAATTTAGTAGAAAAATTCATTTAGGAAATTTGCAAAATAGTCTAGAATGCTTTTAAATCAATTTAAATCTTTCTAGAAAGATTTTAGTTTCGCTGCCTAAAACAGGGATGTGCTCTTTCAAAGTTTCTTCCAAGTTTATTCTAACAGTCCAAACAAAATGTTAGCCAGTGTTTGGAATGTTTTGTTAGCTTTATCTAGTTTAAAAAATATTTTTTATTCATTATTTATAGCTCTTTTGTAGGGGGGGAAATGATTTTTTTGTCTTTTTGTCTTTGCTCATGTAGATATAAGAAAGCAGAGGAAAGAGAGCCTCTTATAGCAGCAATGCAAATATTTCTGCCTCGTATTCAGCAACAAATCATGCAGCTCCTTCCTGATTCCTCACATTATTCTGTTTTACTACAGAAACAGATTCTGAAAATCTTTTATGCACTTGTTCAGGTAAGTTTCTACTGCAGAAGAAAAATATAGGGTCTTGTAAATATGACATATGGAAAGTGCTTAATAAATGTCAGTTATTAAAAATTATTATATATTCTCACATGTATTTATTTATTTTTTAAAAATGTTTTATTTATTGAGGTTGGGATGAGGGGAACAGAGAGAGGAGAGAGAGAATCCCAAGCAAGCTCTGCACTGTCAGCATGGAGCCTGACGCAGGGCCTGATCTCACAAAACTGGGATCATGACCTGATCCGAAATCAAGAGTTGGACCCTTAACCGACTGAGTCACCCTGGTGCCCCTCACATGTATTTCTTAAAAAAACAAAAAACAAAAACAACCTCATGAGAGAATAGGCTCACAGAAATTAACTTAGTCATCCAAGGTTATCTTAGTGGCAGAGCTCAGAGTCACTGACTATACCTTTCACTCCAGTGTCTGAAGTGCTGGGTAAGGAAGAACCAGGGTAATTAACTGCCCCTAAATTACTTGCTTAATCTGTCAGCATTCTGCCTACTGATAAATTAGGATTATGGGAGAAGAGGAAGGAAAAGAAGAGGGTCCCTCTTTTACTGGGAAATCATACTGGTGATAGTTTCTTTGCAATTTGACCCAATTTAAAGCTAACAAAAAAGATTTAGTACCTCATTTTTCTTCACTTAAACTACTTCCTTTTTCTTATCTGAAAGCTGTAAAGAACATTAATATGTGAGTCTAAAACATAATTAGAAGGGGACAGAGATGGAATGTTTTAAATATAAAAATATTTTAAATTTAATCCTTGAAAGATTTAGATAAATTATTTAGATCTGGGTGGAGGAAGAATAATTGTCAGGCTCTAAAGTGTTTGAAGATGAATGAGTCATATCTCTGTTAGCATGCCTTTTTTTTTTTTAAGTTTACTTATTTTGAGAGAGTGAGCGTGGGGTGGAAAAGGGGCATAGAGAGAGGGAGAGAGAATCCTAAGCAGGCTCCACACTCAGCGTGGAGCCCGACACAGGGCTTGATCTCATGACTGAGATCATGACCTGAGCCAAAATCAAGAATCATACGCTTGACCAACTGAGCCACCTAGACTCCTCTAACATGACTTTTTAGTTAGTCATGGCAAGAGGGTAGTGTTGTTGAGCTAGAGAGCCGAGATAGTTGGTTTTGTTCTTGGCTCCATATGCCACTTAATTAAGTACTTTTGTAGTATTTCAGAATATTTCACTTTAATAACAATTTATATTTTTAGATGAATCTTTTAAACTTAAAAAAATTTTTTTAATGTTTTTCTTTATTTTTGAGAGAGAGACAGAGTGAGTGAGGGAGGGGCAGAGAGAGAGAGGGAGACACAGAATCTGAAGCAAGCTCCAGGCTCTGAACTGTCAGCACAGAGCCCAACATGGGGCTTGAACTCACGAGCTGTGAGATCATGACCTGAGTCGTTTAACTGACTGAGCCACCTAGGCACTCCAGCATCTCTTAAACTTTTAATAGAGAATGATCTGATGTAGGTTTTTTTTGTTTTTTTGTGTGTGTTTTTTTTTTTTCCAGCTTAGCCTTTTGTAGGGAGATGGAAGGGAGGAGGAAGTGTATCTGAAAAGAGAGAAGAAACTAGGATACTTGGAAACTATATTCTGCCCCCCCACCCCTGCCCTTTTTTAAAACTAATAGAGAAGGAAGATAGATGGTACCTTTGGCTATTTATTAAAACACTGTTCAGAAATTTTCCTTGGGAGAAGCACTCTACTCTGAGGGAAATATTTTTTATTCAGTGAGATGTTCTGCTATTAGATAGAGGAACATCCCATTTATACAGAGGCTGGACTTCCCTTTCCCATCTAAAGAAGCATAGTAGGAATCAGGAAGTAAGAGGCTGATGAAATGATTTTCCTAAAGCCTCCACCTCTGTTTGATTTGCTAAGAGGGCAAAGTCTAGAATGTTTTCTCTCAACATTTGCTGCTGCAAACATAAAAAACCAATGCAAACCCTCAACATTTTTAATCACTTTGGTAATCTATTTTATGCTACTACATTAATATGCTCCCTCTGGGAATCCTGGAAGCAAAAATTCAGGCAGCTTTAAGAGGTACCATACAAGGATAATGTATGGAGAAAGTTAATGTCTGATAATTTGGGAAGAGGCAGAAAAATTTATTTTAAGGAGTATGATACAATTAAGTTGACTTTGTCTAAGTAGCATTTATTAAACATTGTGTACAGAGCATGTGGATATTCCATACATACTTCAGAATTCAGTTTGTCCAGAAGTGAACTCCTCGTCACTCTCCCACTAATGCTGAATCCTCTGCTCCCTATCTCAGGCCCAAACCATTCCCCATTGCACTTAAGCTGGGAACTTCCTAACATGGCTTATAAAACCCTTCTGGCTCCACCTTATCTTTTACCATTCTTACCTTTGTACTTTATACTCTAGGCATACCGAAATTCTTTCAGCTTCATGAGAACGTCATGCCTTCAGCCTCTGAAACGCTGTACAAAAATACAGGAACACTCTTGTCCTTTATGCCCTGGGCAGCTTGTGCTCTTTCTCCAGGTCTCAGCTTGTGTATCACTTCTAGAAAGATGTCCCTGATCCCACCAGCCTGGATGAGGCGATCCTTCCATGTGTGCCTTTAACAATGTTGTACTGTTTTTTTATCTGTATTATATATCCTACCATATTGTAATTCCTTGTTTATATGTGTGTTTTCCCTAACTAGAGTGTAAGCATTGTGAGGACAGAGACTGCCTCTTACCTGTCATTGTGTTCTTAACGTGTAGAGGTTTCGAAAATGCATGGATGCAGAGGCACTGTGCCTTGCCTTCTGTAACTCACAGTGTGGTTATAGAGTAGCTATGGTGTTGTGCTGCAGTGTAGAGGAAAGTAATTGAACAAAGTGTGTCATGAGGTAAAGATTTTCATTTAAGTGGTTAAAATGAGTTCTCACCACAAAAAAAGGTAATTGTGTGAGGTGATGGAGGTGTTAACCTTATTTTGGTAATCAATTAAAAAAATATATATATGTGCATCAGATAATCACATTGTGTATCTTAAGCTTACACAATGGTATATGTCAATTATATCTCAATAAAGCTGGGGAAAAAAGTGGTTAAAAGGAAAAGCTTGATACACAAAGGTGCAAATGGTAAAAATCACTTATCTAGAATCTCATGCTGAATAAATGAGACCTTACTGTAATAAAGTTTTTTTCTTTTTCATTTAAAAACGTTGCAGAGAAACAATTCATGGCATGTATACTTCTAGATTTTCAAAATTTTAGTTTATGTATATATGGTTATATTTAAGTTAAATTTACGTTGAACCATGTGAAATTACCATTTTCATGGCCAAACGTTAACCATTGGATGTATTTCAGCCTTCCAATATAGGTGAAATTGTGGCTTTTTTCGGAGGGGAAGAATTATTGTTTGATGACATCGTTCTTTTGCTTTCAGTATGCATTGCCTCTTCAACTGGTGACTAACCAGACCATGACAGCGTGGATGGAGATCTTTCGAACTATTATTGACAGGACAGTTCCTCCTGTAAGGAAGGGCTTCTGTTCTTCAGAAAAATTGGGAAAACTTGGGTTTGGGATATTTGTGGTGGGCCAATTGATTATCTTAGCCTGCTATTTGTAAAAACAATTACTATTCTCATAAAAATAGTAATACTTATTTTTATAAAGTTCAGATAAGCAAAATTAATAAAATATATTTAATCCTACTAAAGACAATAAGAACCATTTTTTTTTAATTTTTAAAATTAAGTTTATTTTGAAGGAGAGAAACCATTTTTAAAACTTGGTATTTATTTTTCTGGCCTTTTTTCCCCTCTGGATCTATATATGGCCACATTTTATTTATAAAAATGGCATAGGTAGGTACTGTTTTCAAATTCATTTTTCATTTAAAATCTCTTGTAAATATTTTTTATTATGAATGTTTTTATATTGTCATTTTTGTTGAATGCTTCATTTGCTGGACATTTAGGTGGCTTTAGGGTGTTGGTGTTTGAACTATAAGGATGTATGTAGTTAAATTTTTATGTACATACACTATTATATTCTTTGGATAAACTCCTAGAAGTGTTTAAGACTTTGACAGATCTTACAAAATGCTCTCTAGAAACATTGTCCTGGATTATACTTTATTAAGTAGGGACTGAGAATGTCTGTCATGTTAAATTCTAAGGTTGCCAGTTTGGTAGATGAAAGATGGTGTCTCTTTTTTAAAAATTTTTTTTAAAATTAATTAATTAATTAATTTTAACGTTTATTTATTTTTGAGACAGAGAGAGACAGAGCATGAATGGGGGAGGGTCAGAGAGAGGGACACACAGAATCTGAAACAGGCTCCAGGCTCTGAGCTGTCAGCACAGAGCCCTACACGGGGCTCGAACTCACGGACCGTGAGATCATGACCTGAACCGAAGTTGGCCGCTTAACCGACTGAGCCACCCAGGCACCCAAACATTTATTTATTTTTGAGAGGCAGAGAGTGAACACAAGCTTGGGAGGGGCAGAGAGAGAGGGAGACACAGAATCTGAAGCAGCCTCCAGGCTCTGAGCTGTCAGCACAGACCCCGATGCGGGGCTCGAACCCAGGAACTGTTGAGATCATGACCTGAGCCGAAGTCAGCTGCTTAACCAACTGAGCCACCCAGGCACCGCCCCCCCCCCTTTTTTTTCTTTATTTTAGTTCTTTTTTTTTTTTTTTTTTTTAACATTGACAGTGTATCATTTTTATCTGTAATAACAGTGATGCTGTATTTCACTAGTCAACCTAATAACTAGTCAAAATAACTAAATTAAATTACATATTTTTAAATGTAAGCTTGTCTTCAAATATGCAATATTCTTTCTTTTATCCATATCTTGGGACAGATTATATTGAGGTTTAATTTATATACAAAATATACAAAACTTAGGTAAGAGATCAGTGAATTTTGACAAACATTTACCTGCATCACTATTTCCTAGATCAAGATATAAAACCTTTCTGTCATCCCAGAGTTTCCTCAAGGGACATGGTGTTGTGTATTTTGTTTTACATTTATTTGGGCCTTTTGAAGGTAGGAGATAAATGTGAACAATAGCATTAGTTAGTTGAAATTTGCTTTGCTTATTTAATTCCTACCTAGCAATCCGTAAGTAAGAATTTGCATTTGTATGGCAACCTAAACTCACTATAATATTAATTTATAATAAGATTTATTTTGCTTTTGTTATTTACATAAACCCCTTTACCATGCAGGAATTTAATCTGGGTGTTTTTGTCCCCTTAGGAGACTCTGCAGATTGATGAGGATGATAGACCAGAACTAGTCTGGTGGAAGTGTAAGAAATGGGCACTACATATTGTAGCTCGTCTCTTTGAACGGTAATTCTGTTTACTAGATTTGTGATCTTATGGTCAATACCTCAGTACTGAATATAATAAAGCTCGATAGGTCCCTTGATCCTTCACAGTATATCACTGTTAGCCTTGTTTTTTATTTTTGAGAGAGTGAGAGAGCGAGCGAGCGAGTAGGGGGAGGGGCAAAGAGAGGGCAGGATACAGAATCTGAAGCAGGCTCCAGGCTCCAAGCTGTCAGCACAGAGCCCGACTCAGGGCTGAAACTCAAGAACCATGAGATCATGACCTGAGCCAAAGTCAGATGCTTAACCAACTGAGTCACCCAGGTGCCCCTCACTGTTAGTCTTTAAAGCCACAGTGGGCAAAAAGAAGTCACCCTTTGTTTGTTTTAAGGTAGGCCTAACTGTGATTATTGGCTTTGAGATTATAATGATGTGGACAGTCTTCTCTGGTCTTTCTGTTCTTCTGTAAAAAAAGAATGGGCATGACATTTTTTATTTAAAAAAAAATTTTTTTTTTAACGTTTTATTTATTTTTGAGACAGAGAGAGACAGCATGAATGGGGGAGGGGCAGGGAGAGAGGGAGACACAGAATCGGAAGCAGGCTCCAGGCTCTGAGCCATCAGCCCAGAGCCCGACGCGGGGCTCGAACTCACGGACCGCGAGATCGTGACCTGAGCCGAAGTCGGACGTTTAACCGACTGAGCCACCCAGGCGCCCCTGGGCATGACATTTTTTAGTTCATTGGAAATACCTAGGAATTGTACAAGAAGGTGCATGGCTACTTAGTTCCATAAGAAAGTTAGTGAAATTTAATTATTGATGCATTTTTTGAAAAAGAAAAAAGAGTCATATGTAATATTTTTATTTGTAATATTTGCCCTTTAGGAACTCTTGGTTAAGTAGGTGGAAGCTTCTGTCTGAAATTTTAAGTATGGCCCAGAATCTAAGTACAAGCTTATTATGATTTCATCTTGGGGCTTGTGGAAAAGGGGCAAGTGCTAGTTTTCTGCCCACATAGCATAGATCTTTCAACAAGGGATGGTATTTAAACCAGTGAGCATGCTCTTGTTTTAAAATTTTACAGCATTTAAACATTTTCTCTTTGTGTTTTAAGATATGGAAGCCCAGGAAATGTCACAAAAGAATACTTTGAATTTTCTGAATTCTTTTTGAAAACCTATGCAGTGGGAATTCAGCAGGTAATAAACGTATGCTTTTTAAATAGAAGGACAGTTACTCCTGAAAATAGTTGTCATTTCTATTCATTTAAAAGTAGATTATGAACATATTAATACATTATATATTTATAGGGGATAAAATGGCAGATCTGGGAATCTAATATAGTGCAATCAGTTTTAGACCCAAACGTCCTAGGGCAGCTTGCATAAGAAGTGTCCTTCCAAACTCCTAGATGCTAGATTCAAAGCTTTTAAGTTTATTGATACTGATGTCACAGTGACCAGTGCTTAGATTGGGTTCTTCTATTAACTCTTGGACCTCTTATGGGTTTCTTATTCTCTGTTCGTTTGATCTCCCCTCTTTGTTCTAAACTTTTATATCAGAAGATTTATGTAATGAATTGATTCATTTCAAGAGAGCTTGAGCTCAGAAATTAAGATCTTTGGTTGAGAACTTACACATTTTTGTGGAAGTTGAGGAACCATTCTCTACAGTGCAAATTAGGAGTTCTTGAGAAATAATCCAAGTTGATATTAATATTTAAAACGTACACAGGACATTTGGGCATGAAGATTGGTTGATCTATATTGCCATTTGAATCACATTTTTGTTTATATTTCAACAAATTAAATTTAAACTATTCAAGCACTGGCTGTTTCAGGACTATAGTGAGGAAGCAAAGATTAATCAGACATAGTAAAAGGCTTTAATGATATAGAGGGTGTTTCTAGATTTTTATAAATCTATGCATATTAGTCTTCTTTATTGTCAGTGATATCAAGCTAACTGCCTCAAACCTGTCATCATAGATGGAGTACTTCCTTTGATAGATGATCGTTTTGTCTACTATCATTTTATAGATTATCATTTCTAAAAAGTACCTTGCAACAATTCAGGAAAGCTGTGGCTGTAATTTTCTCACAAATTATTTTGTTGGCCCACAAGACAGTCTGTAGGGAATATTAGTGAATAATGAATAAAATTATCTGTTCAGCCATTCAGTATGGAAACTAGGATAATCAGGAAGCCAGGCAGTTCTGTCTTCTATTATTTCCACTGCAGTTAAACTCATTAACCATCTTGAAGTTGATGCCTTCTTGAAGTGTGTTCGGCCGAGTTTTTCCAGTGTCATGTAAACGTGTGTATGTTTTGTATGTACATACACATTCAGATTTGATGGCATTGCATCCATGTCATAAACTATTTGTATGTTGGTTATTTAAGATATATATTCCTAGCATTTAAAAATTATTTTCTTATTAAAAACTGTTGTCTCCTTTTTTGTTGTTTCTTTGGGTGAGCCAAACTGTCTAGGAAGACCCATGTTCCATAGCATCCCCTTTTGGCCTGCATTGCAGAAAGGGCATTTAGGCGATGGTGGGACTTCTTACAATGCTTATAAACCTAATTTTACATAACTTGAGCTGAATTTATGTTCTGAGTTCATCAATTCTGTACATGTTTTGAGAGAACTCTCTTTATTTAGCAGTTTAGGTTTAAGCTTGCTATCCTGAAGTGCTCTGGGACTGGGAATTGGAAGATTTGGATTTTGTCGTAGTGCTATCTCTGATGGGCAGGTCCTTGGGATAGTCATAAGCCACTTTGGGCATGGTTCCTTCCTTAGAAACAATTTAAAAAAAAAAAAAACAAAAACTTTTCAGTTTTGTGTTATATTTACAAAGACTTTCTGTGGTGTGGGATTATAAAATAAAATTCTTCGATATTTTCTTCTAGGCATTCTATGCTTTCATTTTTGTTGTTGAAATAGTTCCCCATCTGGAATTAATTTTGGGATGGAGTTTAGTTAGGGAGCCAATTTATTTTTTTTTCGTGGGGCTAATCAGTTGTCCTGATACTGTTTTCTGGATAACTTATTATTTCTCTTCCAATTTGAAATGCAGCTTTATCAAATAATTAAAATCTGTTAATGGTATCTCTTGCTGTATAGATGTTTTCAGTGTTCATTTTGTGAAGTCTGTTATTATTTCTCTTAACCGGAGTCTTAACTTATTTGAAGAGCTTAGTTACATGGAATAGAGCATAGACTTGTGACTTGTTCTGCGTTGTTCCACAGGTTAGAAGTAGGACAAAAGGCTGGAAATCCCAGTGAGACGTCCTTCAGTTCAGTATAACTTGGATCCATCTAATTAAAACTGCCCACATGTTTTCTCACAAAATATTAGTTTCTCTAAAAATCAGTTTATTTGTATTTTTGTGGATTCTGGGTTTTATGTCATGCCTAAAATGCCCCTCCCTTTAACCTTAAAATTATTTATGTTCTCCTATACTTTCTTTCCCATTTACCTGTAGGTACTACTAAAAATTTTAGACCAATATAGACAGAAAGAGTATGTAGCCCCCCGTGTTCTTCAGCAAGCATTCAACTATCTCAATCAAGGGATTGTTCATTCTGTCACCTGGAAGCAGATGAAGCCACACATACAGGTCAGTGTCAGGGAATAGCTCTCCAAAATTATTCTCTGGTTAAGTTAGGTTTTCTAGACACTAATCCTGTATGTCATATTTAACATATTTTTATTTCTATTAATTTCAAATGTGTGCAGTCTTATATTTGATAGGAAGGGCTTGGAAATTTAAGTATTTGAGAAGAGTGAAGCTTTCAAGTTTAATAGAGTTGTAAGACCTGGATTCATTTGGTCTTTCTTGGAGTCTCATGTGGCCTCAGTTTCTCCTCTGTTCAGTTGGCTAGTGTTTTTCTATCCTTCTTATCTTCTTTTTTTTAATGTTTTTATTTATTTTTGAAAGAGAGACAGCATGAGTGGAGGAGGGGCAGAGAGAGAGAGAGAGAGGGAGACATAGAATCTGAAGCAGGCTCCAGGCTCTGAGCTGTCAGCACAGAGCCCATCGCGGGGCTCGACCTCACGAACCATGAAATCATGACCTGAGCCAAAGTCAGACGCTCAACTGACTGAGCCACCCAGGCGCCCCTCTATCCCTCTCATCTAAAGGTCACTGGGATCAGATGTGGTATTGTATGCAATAGCATTTTGAAAAGAGTCACCAGGGCTGTACTAAGGTAGTATTATTTTGCAGTAGATGAAGCCTGAAGCATGATCATTTTCTTTTGTAGATAGAAGCTAATGAGGTTTTTATTTTTCTTTTTGGCTTAAGTTCTGTAGCAGAAGTTATAGTTTTCTGTTTTTATATCAATTGTTTACTTAAAGATAGAATTCAGCCTCATTAAAGAACAAATGAGAATCAAAAATTATGAGCCATTAATGAATAAATTCTTATATGTATGTAGATAATTTTAGGTAATTCAGGGATGTTAGGAACTGAATTTTTTTTTTTCTCAAACTGTGAATTCTTAAATTCTGTAATCTCTATGATAGTTCCTAAAAAGGAAAACACATTTCTTTACTTTGCCTTTGGTGTCCAGGATGGAATTTGCTTAGTATTACTTTATTACTGGTTTTATAAATATAATATCTTTTGTTTTCTGTACCTCTTAATAATATTTGTCTAATCCTATTGATCAAATAGTGATAATTTCTTTGCAGTTAATAATGGTACTGATTTCATTTTATATGCTATGTTCTTATAAAGTAAGAATGGATTTTTTTTCTTTACTTGATGCCTTTGGCCTTATTTTTACATAGCCATTGTATAGGAATAAGAAAAGTCCAGTCTCTTGGTTGAATTTTTTTCTCCCAGAATTTAATTTGGAATAAGTGAGAAGAGATGATCCTATTTCTACATGTATAATTGTTAAATGGGCTTAGTAGAGCATTAGCAGCAGATGTGATTTTTTTTCTGACTGAAACCTGCATTTCTAGAGTAGGAAATTAGGTTTTTGAAAGTGGAAGAGGAAAAGAAATTTTAATATTGCTGGCACGTTGACATTTAGGACCAAAATGGAAATGTAAGAATGTTCACAATAAGAAATACAATAATAAATATAATCTTGGCTTGATAATTATCTCTCTTCCTTAAAGAATTAAGGTGTGTTTAATATTGATCTGTTAGTAAAACTTTATTATCCCTGCTTTTGCTTCCAAGAATAGCATTTCCATTCATCTCTTTATATTTTAATCAGTTGTTTAAAAACAATCTTAAGTTTAATTCTGTCTGCCCCACACCCGCAGGCTCTTGCTTTCCTGCTTTCCCCTCAGCCAACACAGGCTGAACACAAAGATTAACAGTTTGGAAAACGAACATCAGAAAGGCTATCAGTAAATACATTATTAATATTCCCCAAATTTGAATAGCCTATAGCCATTTGTTGTTTTGTTTTTTCTCTTCTTAGAATATCTCTGAAGATGTGATTTTTTCTGTGATGTGTTATAAAGATGAGGATGAAGAACTGTGGCAAGAAGATCCATATGAATATATAAGAATGAAATTTGGTAATCGAGATGATTTTATTCCTCATTACATTAGTCCCTTGATATGTAGAGTAATATAACTTAATTTATATTTTTAAGCAGATTTTATTGCTGTATTAAATTCCCAAAGTTCTGCTTTACATGAGAAATTCTGAAGAGTTTGATGTTCTCTTGAGCCAGTGGACTTGAGGCCTTTGAGTGTAGAAGATGGAAAGCTGTTTTGTTCACCCCTCTTAGGGGTGCTGAAGCAGTCATGGAGCCAGCTACAACGTTTTCTGTTTTGATGCTGATCTGGAGGGACCATCCCTATCTCTACCTTTGGGAATACCCATTTGTAGGTTGGGTTGTTCTTAGTCTGGATCGTTTGGATTTCTGCATATTTTAGGAGCATTCCAATTTAGTATGCTTCTTTATCTTAGTGGCTAAGTATTCCAGAAGAGAGTGAGATTACCACTGTGTGGTCCCGTTCTCTGGAGGTTCTTTTTGCTTGGATTTTTCTGGCAGTTATTGAGTTGTGTAGGTTGCCTGAGTTCATTCCCTTTTACCCTGGTTTAAATGAGTCGCTTCATGGAATACTGTCACTTAACATAGCAAAATGTTGTTTGAATACCTGTTTCTCCTGCAGCTTAGAGCCATTTGAGGGCAGGGACTTTATCTTGTTTATTTGCTTTATGTTGCATTCTCCATCCCTCCTACACCTCTCCATTCCTCTACTAGTATTTGGCTCTAGTCTACCTTCAGTAAATGTTGAAATAAATAATTGATAAAATTAGCCCTGCCCAAGTCATGATGAAGATAGTGACAACACGGTGCTTTTCCCTTGTTGGGCCAGGTGTCTCTGGCTACTTCAGTTCAGTCTGCTGGTATAGATGCTAAATTATTGGGTTATATTATTTTTACAGTGCTTTGTACTTAGTATTGTTTGGTCTATTGAGTGAGGGAATGCCTCTTGTCTTGGAGACAAAGTATGGGAAAAGCAAATGAATGAGAAACAGTATTTACCATCTGCTTTATCCCTCCATTCTACCATTTCCTTTTGAAAGTCATTTCACATATGCATGATTTATTTCTCCTTCCTAACGCTTTTGTTTTCTGGAAAAGAGTGATTAGCCTATCTTTCTTCTGTCTTCTTCAAGATATTCTTTTAGTGTTTAGTTTTTCTTTAATACCTGTGTGTTTTTCTAATGTGCAGAGTATTTGCTTAGTGTTCAGGAAGCTATCATTATTTCACTTTTCATGTTGAATGAGATAGTATCTCAGTTTTTAGAAATATAATACTTAAGAGCTGTGAGTGTTGATTGATAGAATTTACATTTTATTGATTAAAATAATATGGACAATTCAAGACTAACTGAAGTATTTTTTGAAAAATAATCTTTTGTGTACTAGAACATAGTGCCTACTATTTTTTTACTTTTGGATATATTGGATGCATATATTTTGGATACATATATTTTACTTTTGGATAACTATAGGAAAGAATAATTATAGAATCGTGTAATTTTCTTTTTACATTTTTGTCATTTATAGTTATTTACATGAACAAATTATTCTTACCTAAATGCATTGACTGATACTAATAATGTTTTTAGATTTGGTAAAAACTATGAGAGCTCACAGGTTCCTGATGTTATGACATTATGGGTGTGACGCTGGCTTGGTCACTTATTTCTAAATTTTATTAAAAATTTTTTTTAATGTTTATTTATTTTTGAGAGAAGGAGACAGAGCATGAGCAGGGGAGGGGCAGAGAGAGAGGGAGACACAGAATCTGAAGCAGGCACCAGGCTCCGAGCTGTCAGCACAGAGCCGGATGCCGGGCTGGAACTCATGAGCTGTGAGATCATGACCTGAGCCAAAGTCAGACGCTTAACCGACTGAGCCACCCAGGTGCCCCACTTGGCCACTTATTGTGTGATTGTGGGCAAGTTACTTACCCTCTCTGAGATGCAGTGTTTTCAGCTATAAAATCAGCAATGCTAATAGTGTTGGGAAGATTAAGCAGGATAATAGTTTATTAACTTATTTAACTGCTTAGAGTAGAATGTTAGATGGTTGTAAAATCTTAGCATAGTGTCTACCAAAGAAGTAAGTGCCTGGTACAGTAGGTAATCTCATTAGTATAGTGCCTGGCACTCAATAAGTGATAGTTATTAGTATTATTACATTTGTATTTTATATTTTGGCAAAGACTTAGATTTTTTTTTTTATATATTGAAATATGGGCATACAAGATACTTTTCAAGTTTTCAGATTTTTATCTATAACTACCTATTCTGAAATTTGTGAAATTTTTCTTGACATTAAACAGTGTGTTTTAAATAGGTGTGTATTCAATAAATGCCCATTGAATACCTGCTAAATCTACCTGTTGACAGAGCTGAGCGCTGGCCTAGCAGTCCATCAAGGCTTTTACACTTGTGGTTCCTTGGCTTGGAGAGCTTTCTCTTTAGAATTCCATGTAGAGTCTTCTCCCTCATTCATTCAATTTCTGCTTAAGTGTTCCCCTAACAGAATTAAAGATGGTTTCCCTGACACCCCATTTCCCTCACTCTCCATACTCCATCATTCTCTTTCTCCTTATCCTGTTGTATATTTGTTCTGAGCCTGACTTATTATGTGTGTGTGTGTGTGTATATGTGTATAATTGGTTTCTTTTTTTTCCACCATGTGAGCTCTGTGAGGGCCCTGTTTGATCTTTGTGTCCCCAGGGCCTAGAACAGTGCTGGCACATAGTAAGCACTAAATAAATTGTTGTTGTTTTTTGATAGAAAGCACTTTTCCTGTGAAACAGATATGCCAGCCATGTATTATTCTCTTTAATATGCTTGTTTAAAAGGACAGCCTACAGAGTTTGATAAATAATTGTGCATGGGAGCACTGGTACACCTTTAACTTTTTTATGCTATAAACCAGTGTCATATGTGGACTGTTTTATTTTTTTGTTTTGGAATAGTGGTCAGTCAGGTTTAAAATCTATAATAAGTAATTGTATTTTTACTAATGTGGTTTAACCTTTTAAAATCTTAGATATTTTTGAAGATTATGCTTCTCCCACCACAGCAGCCCAGACTCTCTTATATACTGCTGCAAAGAAAAGAAAAGAGGTATGCAGTAATTCTTTTTAAATCCAAGATTGAGAGGTGCACTGTGTGGATTTGACACTCTGTTATACCCCTAGTATTTGACAAATTATATTATTCATTATAACCTATCACTTTAGGAATATTTTTCTGTCCTAGTAAGGGAAAAGGGTTGTTTTCTTAATTATAATTGCTTGATAAAACACAGTAAGATGGCTTTAGTTTTGAAAATTTGTACATCCTATTTAATACTATAGCAGTTGGGCAGTGAAAGCTCACGTAGACTAAAACAGATTCTTCTGTTTCTGTAGGTGTTACCAAAAATGATGGCATTCTGTTATCAAATCCTGACAGACCCGAACTTTGACCCTAGGAAGAAAGATGGAGCCCTGCATGTGATTGGTTCCCTTGCTGATATTTTATTGAAGGTTCAACTACTCAAAATATAATTTACTTGAGCATAGGCAAATGAGAGGATATGACAGTTATGAATAATTTAAAACTTGTGACTGCTTCTGCATAATTGATTTGACTGTAAACATCCTTTTCTCTGTCACCCGTTTCTTTGATTAAAACAAAAATTTTACTTTGTCAGTTTTTCAGCATGAAACTGTTGCTAAATTAAAAAAGGATGCAATATGACTTTAGTGTTATTGCTGCAAAAGTCAATCAGTATCAAATTATTTTGTAAGGTACTATTTCTTGTTTTAAAACATACAATATGTAGGTCAAATAATTTTATAAAATTACACATAGAAGTATACTAAGCATAAGTCATAATAAACACTTTATTTGGTTGTGATTTTTATATATGAAAAAGACATTGATAAGTTAAAACTTCATATCTATCTCCTAACAGAAGAGTTTATTCAAGGACCAAATGGAGTTGTTGCTACAGAATCATGTATTTCCACTATTATTGTCTAACCTGGGATATCTTCGAGCTAGAGTAAGTTTTCCATATTTCCATTGTGTTTCTTAAAATGTTCATTTGTGGGGCACCTGGCTGGCTTAGTTAAAGGAGCATATGATTCTTGATCTTGGGGTTGTGAGATCGAGCTTCACGATGGGTATAGGGATTATTAAGAAAAATAAACTTTTCTTTTTTTTTTTTTTTAAGAAAAATAAACTTTAAAAAATGCTCATTTGTAAGATATTTTTTGAACTAAATGTTTTTGGATAAATTGACCTTTTACCATGTATCGGAACAAAATGAAGTCAGTCAGACTGTCCCTTATGGTCACATAAGCTGAATAAAGAACAAACTAATAAATAAAGGATTTATGGATTTTAATTCCAGCTGCTTTAGATTTTCACTCTAGCCCCACTTGCTGCATTCATAAAACATGGAGTGAGAGGGATAATGTTATAGCAATAGTACAATGTAAATTTGTAAACTGATTAATTTTCAGTGTCCAAAACAACCTGAAATTCTAGTTTGGCTAAAACCTTAATTAGTACAGATAGTATATTCGGTCGATATGCCTTAGAAAAATGGAGAAGATAATAATTCACATAAACTTATTTGTGTTCTAAGTGTATATGACTTCTAGAATCAATATCTTTTATGGAGAAATAAAAATAGAACTTTAATTCGAGAGCCTAGTGTTTATCTTTATAATTACATCAACACAAAAAATATCTTGCTATAAAGAACATACGTTAACAATGTCTTACACACTAAAGCCTTTTTATAAACAGATGGCAACATTCCCTGGAGAAGTATTTGGGCACATGTAGATTAGAGGTATGGAGGGCATACAAGTGTTTTTATAGGTAGGCTGTAACCTTTGACAGGCTGTGTGAATTGTAATTCTCTTGCTAAAAGTCTTTTAGCAGTAAAACAAATTACCGTTAATTGTGTCTTATGTACATGGAGAATTAAAGTAATAATATGATTCTGTGGTCTAATAGTTTAAAGTTTGGTAATCTATATAAGATTTAAAATTCTTCATACCTTATATGAGCAAAAAAGTTTGCTAAGTCCTTACATGAGTAAGAGAAAATAATATTTCATTTGTTTGCTGGGAAGGCCAGCAAATGAAAGTTAAACGTTGGTTTGTAGTAGCTCTTACATATAAATAACACATTAGTTATGACTCATAATATTTATTAAGCATAAACAGGATTTCTTTTTTCAGAGACGCTTCAGTTAGGCCCATTTTCTTTTCCCTGTGAAAAATTGCGTATAGATAATTTAGAAGTAACAACTGCCTTTTTAAATAAAAAGAGTGGGAAGTCCAGAAGTTAAAAACTATGGGTAATATGCTACCCTCCAAAAACAAACAGTACTTGGTAGAGTTAATGATATTTTACTAAGAAGTTCTTATGTGCATGACTTTATTATAGAATGCCACAATCCTAACAGTTTCCTACTTAATTTCTTCTTACAGTCCTGTTGGGTACTTCATGCGTTTAGTTCTTTGAAGTTTCATAATGAGCTCAATCTGAGAAATGCAGTCGAACTGGCAAAGAAGAGCCTGATTGAAGATAAGGAGATGCCTGTCAAAGTTGAAGCTGCCCTTGCTCTTCAGTCATTAATTTCTAACCAGACACAAGGTAAAGCCAAAAATACCTTTTAAAGGGTTTATGTTATTTTATTTTTTGAAATCCTTTCTTCTTATCCTAATAAGGATGATTTCTCTGAGTCTTCAGGTGCAAGGTTTAGATTTCTGAGCTTTTGTTCCCTCAGAATTTTATAGCAGTTTATCCTTGCCCTTTTCAGGAGTTCCTATTGACTGGTCTCCAGAAAAATTTTGGATTAGGAAATAAGTTGATAGTTATTGGCCGCTGGGGTAGGCTGGGAATCAGGAGACCTGGTGTCTAATTTTGATTGTGCTACTAGGTTGCTGTGTAAGCCTGTGTAGAGGCATAACATCTGTCAAGGGTTAGCTTTCCATATATTTAAATTCAGGGGATTGAACTAAATGGCCTCAAGAGACCTTTCAGCTCTAGGACTCTGATTCTACTAGTTCTGAAAGTAGCAAGTGGAATTTCTGGTGAGTGATAACACAGATAACTCGTTTGTTTGTTCAGAAGAATATTCTGTTCAAAGTTCAAGTAAACCTTGGGAAGTAAATTCAGTTTTATGAAGTACGTGAATCTAATTTACTTCTGTTCAACAGTGTTTCAGTGGGAAGACTGAATATTGTACAAGGACATGTGGGAGGAAGTATTCAGCATAGTTTTTATGTACATGATTTTTTATACTTATATCTTGATATATACATGTTCTGTAAGTCATCCTGATGATAGAACGTTTGTATAATTAGAATTTCTCAATGAAGGGTCTTGGCATTTTGGGCAGGACAGTTCTTTCCTCTGTAGGATTGATTGCCTTTAATTAAGGGGAAGTGGATGTGTTAGTGAAGATTATTTTGGTATCGCTTTTAAAAAATTTTTTTTATTTTGAGAGAAACAGAGAATGTGCTGTGGGGAGGGACAGAGAGAGAGGGAGACAAAGAATCCCAAGCAGGCTCTGTGCTTCAGTGCAGAGCCTGATGCGGGACTTGAACTCACAAACTGTGAGATCATGACCTGAGCCGAAACTAAGAGTCAGACGCTTAACTGACTGAACCACCCAGGTGCCCTGGTACAGCTTTGTATCTTATACCATAAAGCAAGTATCTGTCAAGAGCCTATTACCCTGTGTCACTTAACCTTGTGACCAAGTTAATTCCTATCGCCAATTTTGAATACCTAATTTTTTTACTCATTTTGTTTGTTTTATTGCATTAGCTAAGGAATATATGAAGCCACACGTAAGGCCTATCATGCAGGAGCTGTTGCACATTGTTAGAGAGACAGAAAATGATGATGTTACTAATGTTATCCAGAAGATGATATGTGAATATAGTCAAGAAGTAGCTTCAATTGCTGTTGATATGACCCAACATTTGGTAAGAATGGGCAAAGTTTTATGTTAGTTTGAAAATAAATTCAGCCTTGAATAATAGAAATAAAAGCCTTGACTGATCTAAGTAAATTGAATTCCAAAATTTGGAGTTCAGTTTTATATGTAATTGAAATGTTAATATAAAAATGTTTGCTCTAGTAATTCTGACAGTTGTTAATTTCTATATTTAATTAGACTTAAATCTAATAACATTGGGATCATTTCATCTGTAATATTCTGAGATTTTACAATGATGTAATTTGTGAGCTTTTTAAATTTTCATTTTGTGGGTTTTGAATCTGGAAATTCATTTCCTTCAGTTTTGGGCAATTTTTGCATTACTTATTTGATTAATTTCTCCCTACCATTTTTTTTTTTTCCTATTCTATAGTTCTGATAAGGAATATTGGATCAGGACCGAGTCTTTAATTTTCTTACCTTTTTTTCTCATCTTCCATGTCTATCTGTCTTTTTTGTTTCATTTTCTAGGTGATTTCTTAACTTTGTCTTCTACCTTCTATCAAATTTTTCACTTGACTATTGCTAGATTTCAGTTTTCTTAGACTTTCGGTTTATTTGTTTAATGACAACCAGATGTTAAATAATAGCTAATTGTTATAACTAATGTATATTCCACTCTAGTGACTAGATAAGGAAAAATTGACTGTACTTAAAACATGATAGTCTATCATTGATTTACTTGGTAAAGTGTGTAACTTATGTTTGAGCAATGCTGACGTCTAGATGAGTGCCACTGCCCTTTTATTAACTTACAACAACAACGAGGGGTAGGTGTAACATTACTAATTGTTGAATATGTTTACGTTATGTTCATAGGCTGAGATATTTGGCAAAGTCCTTCAAAGTGATGAATATGAAGAAATCGAAGACAAAACAGTAATGGCGATGGGAATTTTACATACTATTGATACTATCTTGACAGTTGTAGAAGATCATAAAGAGGTGGAATTTGTGTTTTATTATGTCATTATAGTACCATTAACTGAAATTTATATGATCAATGGGCATGACTTTAAAGTTGCTATTTAGGGGCGTCTGGGTGGCTCAGTTGATTAAGTGTCTGACTCTTGGTTTTGGCTCAGGTCATGATCCATGGTTCATGAGTTCGAGCCCCATGTCAGCTGTGCTGACAGCTGCAGAGCCTGCTTGGGATTCTCTGTCTCCCTCTCTCTCTCTGTGCCTTCTCTGCTCTCTATCTCTCTCTCTCAAAATAAATCAACGTTAAAATTGCTATTATATATGTTGTTAGATTTTAAAAATTACCTTCAAATTTTCAAAGGCCATATTAAAATGATTGAGGGGGGAAATATTACATGTTGTTGTAAGGTATATAGGACATTTCTGTATTATTAAACTGAGTTTAGTTCATCACATCTGTGTTCCAGGCTAGATTTTTGGGGAATATCAAATTGAATAAGACATGAACTCTGCCTTTTGAAAAAAAATTTTTTTTTTAACGTTTATTTATTTTTGAGACAGAGAGAGACAGAGCATGAACAGGGGAGGGGCAGAGAGAGAGGGAGACACAGAACCCGAAACAGGCTCCAGGCTCTGAGCTGTCAGCACAGAGCCCGACGCGGGGCTCGAACTCACGGACCGCGAGATCGTGACCTGAGCTGAAGTCGGCCGCTTAACCGACTGAGCCACCCAGGCGCCCCGAACTCTGCCTTTTGGAACCCACAGTCTAGTCCTTCTTGTAGAGAGTGATAGCCATTCAATCACAGTGGCAGATATTAAGTAGTGGAACAAAATTCAAATGTAACAAACATCATGAGAATGGAAGGGAAGAAGAACTTAAAACATCATCTTTCTTAAACTGAATTCCAGAACCATATTGGGAGAAGAATTTGTGCAGATAGTTATTAGGTGCTTTCCCCTGTGTTCACTGATAGGATTTTACTAGTGTCACCATGAGATCACTGGAGCTGGTAAATGGTAGTGTCCTTTTGCAGAAGTGGAAAACAAGTTTATGTAGTATCAGGAGTCTTGCTCATGGCCATAGAGTTTTGGGTTTGCAGTCAGATTATTCTGATAATATATCCATTTATCTCCACCTGAAACCTGCCACCCTCCTCCCCAAGTATTACATCGCCTTTCAGATTTGAGATGGTTCCTTCTGTGAGCTCAGGCTGACTTGCTCAGCAATGGCGGCAGCTCCTGTTTCATACAGTGGGACTTAGGAAGCAGGTGGTGGTTCTTTAAATAGCATTGTTAAACCCCGTGGCTGTTGATTTATCCTGTGTTTATCACACACCAGTGGAAAATTACTGGATTCTTAAAAACAGTTCGATATTCTTCTCTTGGGCAGGCCTCCTTCACCTAAAAAGGCTTAATGTGAATTTTTATTCCCATATTCATTATTTTATTTTTGTATTCTTGTTAAAACTGTATGGGCCATTCAGGAACAGTGAGATGTTCCAAATTACAACAAGCATACTGAAGGATAATTCTTTTGCCTTATATGCAGAACTCGTATTTTTAAATTTGGAGACCTTAGAAATCTCCTAATCCAGTTTTCTAACATATGTGTGTGTCGAAGATGGGCAGTAGTAAAATGAGCAGCAGGATTAGTTTGAAAACAAAACAGTACTTTACCTTTTTGTTTTAATATTTTTACTCTTGATATTAATTTTGCATTTCAGATAAAGTTAAAGGAGCATGTGAACTTACTGTGATTATCAAAGGAGGCATGGTTTAAAATTGAGAAGCACTAATCCAATCCAGCTTCCTTACCTATGAAAAAAATGTGAAGCCTTCAGTGAGTGGCTTTACGAAGGTCATAGATAATTAGAGGCAAAACAAGGAGTAGAATCTTGGTCTCCTGACTGCCTGTCTTGGGATTTTGAACTTTGGCTTATTAAAAGCCAACTTTGAGAAAAATCTTTCCTTAAAAGGAAAAATCACATGTGTATGAATACATGCACACTGAATATATGCAGAACAAAATTAGAAATCTAAACCAGATGTTTACATATATGCAGTTTTCTTTAATGATTTAAATATATTGACAAATTTTCAAACTGGAGATTTTGGATCATTTGAACTTTAACACAGTACTTTAAAGCTGAATATTCAAAGAATATGCTCAAAAGTTGAAATAGGATACTTAGATGGACAATGTAACCCATGATGGAGTTTAATTTTTGCTTATTTAAAAAATACTTAGTACAACCTGTGTTGAAAAATTCAAAAGACATGAAAAGGTATTCAGTGAAATTTCACCTTCTCACTCAGCTCCCCAGATGTCATTCTCCTCTGTGGAGGAGGTAGTTCCTCTCCTAGGTTTTTGTACCCTTCCAGAGATATTTTCTCTTATAACATCTAAGTAAAAAAAAAAATGAGTGTGTATTTTTTTCTTTTATGAAAATGATAGTATACAGTTTTTATCTGCCATTTTTGAATTGTGTCTTGGTCATCCTTCCATAATTATTAGCCACTAAAGTTAGTATTTTTAGTAGTTGCATAATCTTTCTTTATGTGACAGTTTATTCAACCAGTCCCTCATTAATGAATATCATTTAACTGTCCCTTCCTAAACGGACCTTTGGTTGTTACTAATCACAAACATTGCTGCAGTGAATGGCCTGTTACATGTCATTTGCACAGGTAATAATATGTCTGGAGGACAGATTCCTTGAAGTGGACTTGTTGGGTCAAAGGATCTTGAGAGATAATTGCTAACTTGGCCACATTACACTCCCCAAATCAATGTATAGCAGTGCCTCTCTTCCCAGCTAATACTTTTTGATCATTGCCAGTTTGTTAGGTGAAAAATGGTAATCTTGGGCTTAGAATTTGTACCCTTCTCATGTATGAGAGTTAATATCTTGTTATAAGCTTAAATAGTCTGTTTCTATTTCTTTTTTATGACCTTTGCCTTTTTTTCCTCTTGACTTGATTTCACGGGAGCCAATTTGATATTTGTGGTACCATTTGAAAATATTTCCCTCAATTTTTATTTCATCTTTGACTTTTCCCTACACTATGCAGATATTTTTAATTTTTGAAATCAAATGGCTCAATATATTTGTTTCTGATTTTTGGCCTTTGAGCCATTTTCCATCTTCAGGATTATACACAACTTCTTTTCATTTCTTCTCGTATTTCTATGGCCCAAGTTTTCACGTTGAAATCTTTCATTCACTAGGAACTTACTTTATTGTAAAATATGAGGTTAGGAACTAATTTAATTTATAATTTTATTATGGATTTAACTCTCACTTCCATCATTCGTCTGCTTTTCAGAATTTCTTGGTTATTTTTTTCACTTGAAATTTAGAATTGTCAACTTATCCCTCCAAAAAAGTTTTGTTGATGTTTTTACTGGGTTAGTATTTATAGAGTAAGAGTTATCATGGTGGATTTTATTTTATCTTTTATTTTATTTTTATTTATTTTAATGTTTATTTATTTTTGAGAGAGCACAAGTTGGGGAGGGACAAAGACAGGGGGCAGAGGATCCTAAGCGGGCTGTGTGCCGACAGCAGTGAGCTTGATGTGGGGCTCGAACTCAAAAACTGTGAGATCATGACCTGACCAGAAGTCAGATGGTCAACCAGCTGAGCCACCCAGACACCCCAGTTATCACGATGGATTTTAAACTAAATGTTTAAATTTGTCTTTAGGTTACTCAGCAGTTAGAGAACATCTGTCTGCGGATCATTGATCTCGTTTTACAGAAACATGTAATTGGTAAGTTCAAAGGTAGAGTAAAAAAGTTAATTGATATTTTTTAACTTGGTAAACTTAAAGTGCATTTTTAGCCCTTCAGATTCAACAGTATGGACAATTTTGAAGGAGAGAAGCTTTCATTTTCTTCTGTTTTTTGGATATACTTTCGAGTATTATATATCTGTATTTTCATTTAGAGAAAAATTTAATACATCCAATTAAGAATTCCTAGTCTTGGAATTGAAAAATGTGAAATGATAGATCTATGTCTTTTCAGAAGTATGAAATAATTATTGTTCCGTTATCTATTATAGAGCCCAACTTCTGAATAGAACCAGTAACTACTAGAATCAGGATGTTACAATAGATGGGAATTTGTAGAAGAGGCTGTTTTTCCAGTATCCAAGCACTTTGCAGGTGGCAGCCCCCAGTCCTGTGCCCTGGAGAGTGTTGCAGCCTACATAGTGTGCAGACAGAAAGCTGAAAGAAAAGCGTGTTACTGCTTAAGAGCAGTTGTCTCTAAAATTTTTCTCACTCACACCATTGATAGAAAATTGAGCATGCATTTCTAATATATGTGAATGATATTTGAATACAAATTATAGGCAATATATATGTTACAAAACCACATTTACATATATAAAAACAGAAATGTAGAAGGATGGGATTAAATGTCTATATAAAATGTTCTAATACACATTATATACATATATACACACACATTTTATACTATGTATATATTATATACATATATCTATATCTATATATATTATTTCCCATTTCAGTACACTGCCTAGGGTACATACCCCTTACTTTTGAAATCATTGCTATAAAGCTGTAGTTCTCAAACTTTGGTATGCATAAGAATCACCAAGGAGCTAGTTCAAATGAAGATTTCTGGACCATAACCCTAGAGATTCTGATAAGCAAAAAAAGAACATATTCATTTATGTCTTTATTCATGGAAGAGATTGTAACCAAAAATTCTCCATTTAAAATAAAGCGATCTGGAGGAGTGACACTGTGAAGTAAGATAAAGAGAAATAGTTTATACTAACTTTTTCATCTGTCTATACCAGCTATTTGATTTGAGCAATTGAAATGTCAGGATGTTAAGGAAAGGGGCCTATTTTTGGGTGTAGTGAACAGATGAGAAAGCCATGGCTCCAGTTGCCTGTCTAGTATCTCATTCCTAGCTTTAAGGTGACAGGTGGTCTTTTCTTGTGTCTTTAGTTGTGATGTAATGTTAATGACCCTTTTTGAACCAATATTTGGCCATGCAGGATCTTAGATTAAAAAAAAAAAAAAGTTCTGTAAGATGTCATGGGCCGAATCTGATTTTCTGGGACCCCCACCACAGCAGCCTGACTTTGTTTGTGTCCATGGTCCAGTCTCTTTCCATTGTCTTACTTTCCTTTTCTCCATTGCCTGTTTTCATTGCTAATTTACTTATAAGATTTCATTTATTATTAGAAGCCAGGTTTAGCTATTACTGCTTTATCTGCTTTATCTTATGCAGGAAGTGAAAGTTAGTATAATCATCCCACCCTAAGAGTCTTCTTGATTGAGAATGATTGAAATAACTTTTGGCGAATTCAAGCATAAATGGAATGTAGTGGAAGGATGTTTGATAGCTCACTGAATCCGTGGGAAGGCTGGAATTGGCTGGAGCCAGCATGATTGTGCCATAGAAGTGGTCTGCTGAGAAAGTCAGTGCTGTCTTTGTCCACACTGGGTCCTAGATTGCTGCCCACCACAGTTCAGCCTCCAGCACAGCTGCAAAAAGTAATCTGCAACAGCTTTGTGCCTTCTAGTTTCTTTGTCAAGTTTCAGAGTCCTGGTCTTCAGCATCTGAGTATCGGGTTGTGCACACGTGCTGAGCGTATGCAAGGAAATATTGGGCTCCTTTTCTGTCTTGAGCCTTTATAAAGTTAGGAAGAGGCGTTTGCTCTCCTTTTCTCCAAGGTGTGGGGTAATGATGAACAGAACTTTCAGATGTTTCATATTCAGATAATGCTGTTTTTCAAGTGATTGTCTTATGTAACAAGTTCTTTCCCAATATCTGTAATTGACATTTTATTTTGTTCTTGGTAAGGCAACTATCTGTCTTATCAGCTTTTGAATATATTGTTTGTTTGTTTTTAATGTTTATTTTTTGAGAGAGAGAGAGAACGAGAATGAGTGGGGGAGGGGCAGAGAAAGATAGAGGCTCTGAAGCAGGTGAGGAGAGCCCAAGGCAGGGCTTGAACTCACAAACCTTGAAATCATGACCTGAGCTGAAGTTGGACTCTTAACTGAGCCACCCAGGCTCCCCATATATATTGTTTTAAATAATGCTACAGGGTCACCTGGCTGGCTCAGTTGGTTGAACGTCTGACTTCTGCTTAGGTTATGATCTCAGTGTTAGGTTCGTGGTTTCGGGCCCCACGTTGGGTTCGCTGCTGTCAGCATGGAGCCTGCTTTGGATCCTCTGTCCCCATCTCTCTCTCTCTCTCTCTCAAAAATAAACATTAAAAAAATTATATTACAGAAAAAACCTCCAAGCTTCCAGAGTGAATATTAGTTCCTTTTAAATAGGAGGGGCGCTGTGTGGCTCAGTGGGTTGAGCATCCTACTTTGGCTCAGGTCATAATCTCACAGCTCCTGAATTCAAGCCCCACGTTGGGCTCTGTGCTGACAGCTCAGAGCCTGGAGCCTGCTTTGGATCTGTGTCTCCCTCTCTCCCTGCTCATGCTGTGCCTCTCTTTCTCAAAAATAAATAAACATTAAAAATTAAAATAAATAAGAGGGAAAAAATCTTTGAACTTAAAAGACTTTTGCTCAGTGATGGACATGGTGGGAATTATTTGAAAAATTTTATATTGAGATTTGTGTTTTCTGATTGTATGTTTAGATATGATGTACTTTTGACTGAGAGCAATAAGAAATATATATGCAAATACAAGAATATTCTCTTTGGACTCTTCTACTTTATAGTGGGTATCACTGACTTGAGATAAATTTTAAAATACTGCACAAGTATTACATGATTTGTAAATTGACAAAATATGGTCCAGAACATAGTTTGTAAAAATATGTGAGACCGGAAAATATTGTAGCCTAGCTTAATTAAGCTTTCCAAAGAACATTAATTATTTGTAAGTTAATAGTACTGTGCACAAGAGATATACAACAATTCCTTCTTGTACCCATTTCTAATATAGCTTTAGAAGTATAACTATATTTTAGTACACAGTATCAAGAAAATATGTATTTCCAGTATTCTAGGGAAATTTAGTAAAAGCAAATCTTTGCCCTGTCCTGTTAGGTAGGGGGCAGATGGAAGGTGGCAAATATGGGAATGCTGAGAAAGGGGTGCTCAAGTATGTTAGGTGCAGAGGAATGTATGCAGGTAGATAGTCTCAATCCTCCCCTCTGTGGTCTTTGTGTTTTAATTTTTGCTGTTTCCTAGCATTCTAACTAGAGATTTTCTTCCTTCTAGAATTTTATGAAGAAATTCTTTCACTGGCCTACAGTTTAACCTGCCATGGCATTTCCCCTCAAATGTGGCAGCTGCTAGGTATATTATATGAGGTGTTTCAGCAGGATTGTTTTGAATACTTTACAGGTATGCCTTTGGCCATGTAACATTTTTGCTTTTCTGTGTCTGGACATTATTTCCTTTGACACATGACATAAAGACACATACGATTCCGGTACTAATCAGAAAACAGTTGTTATTTCTCTGTGGAATAAAAGGTGGTGCTATTAGAGCAGTGTTTTCCAGAGCTAGGGATACAGGCAGTAGGAAGGAGCCTGTTTCCTGTTGTATCTCAAATTAGTTTGCAGTCAGAACAAATGTCCATACATTAATTCAGTTAGTATTTTCTGAATACTGTCTATATTTCAAGCACTGTTCTAAGTATAGCGGTATAGCAGTGAACAAAATAGACAGCATTGCTCTTTTGACGCTTCCATTTCTGGTTGGGGGGAGGGAAGGTGGGGAACACACAGATAAGCAAGAAAATACACACTTTGTGAAGTGGTGATGAGTCCTTTAGAGAAAAGGACAAACATTCAGAACAATCACTATAATAAATGGTGAGCATTTTAATCTTCCTGATCCACATTTTCCTCATCTATAAATAGGGCAGATCTGTCACTTTCCTTACTAGCATTTGTGGCTGCGAAGGAAGATAGTAATATGTGGGTGCTATAGAAATATAGCTTCCGTGGGAATCATTTATTTCTACTCCTGTTTCTCAAGTCTCATTGGGATTTTGAATTTTTTTTTTCCAGATATGATGCCTCTCCTGCATAATTATGTGACAATAGATACAAATACTTTATTATCTAATCCAAAGCATTTAGAAATACTTTTTACAATGTGTAGAAAGGTAAGCGTGTCCTAATCAGTTGTAGTGGTTCTTAGTAATGTTTGAGTGTTTTACTGCTGGTCACTCTCAATTTGTTTCTTAAACCTTTAGTTCTGTATTGCCTCCATCAACATATATTTGCCATTTTGTATTTTCTAATAGAGCTTGGAATTATTATTTGAAAATTTTATATTTGTGTTGTGCTTAAGAATGCTTGCCACTTTTATAGCTGTGTACTTTATAATGGTCAGGGTAAATAATTTTGTTTGTTTTTCCTTCAAAAATGCAAACTTACTACTTGATGAAAGAAAAGTGCTAAGAAAATAAGCACACAGTTTGTCATTCTTGATTTTTTTAAATTGAATGTGTATATTGGAAACAACTAGATGTATATATTTTGATTATAAATAAGACAAAAAATTGGAATAGTTGGAAAAACAGTATCATTTAGCTCAATACAGGTTGATTTATCAGCCATATACTGGCTACTGTTAGATTCACATGCAGACATGTCTACTGTGTTGTCTTTGTCACAGGTTAGATTTTGCCCTCTATTGGTTATATCTAGGAATCATTGATGAGTATAAATAATATTTTCCTTTCTCCTTTAGGTGAATATTTATATACACATAAATATAAAACTGTATGTTGCATAAAGCTGCCAAATATCTAAGTTTGGCCTTGGAGTTGGGACTAAAGTATCTAGTCTACAACCTGTCTTTCTCACTAAAAGAGATGTGTACCAAGATATGTTAAGAGCTCTGAGCTGCCAATCAGCACATCTGATTAAAGTCTCAGTTCAGTTGTAAAGAGCCTGGGAGATTTTGGGAGGTCACTAAATTTCATCACATATAAATGAAAGGAGTAGAATCATGATTTTTAAAGACTCCTTTAGCTCTGTAATACCTAGCTTATTAAATCAAAATCACTTGGCAGTACTTAGTATTTTCTCCTAAGTTGTGTAGACAAGTGCTATTGAGGGAAAGGGAAAGAGAAAGCAGCAAGCAGAAAACATAACAGTCCTACACCCATTAGTACAGCTGCTCTGTATTATATCTGCTGGGATAAAAGTGATGCTCACAGTAATGTCCTTAGACTTACCAAGTAGTTAAAATATATGTCCTACTCTTGGTTTTTAGTAATAACTAATACTTACTGGACTCTTCCTGTATACCAGGTATTTCCTCAGCATTTTATACATATTAACTTATTTTATCTTTACAATATTATGAGGAAGGTATCACCTTTTGGTCAAAGAGGAGACCAAGGTATAATTTTTTGCATCGTGTCTGAGGTTTAGTACATTGTCCTAAGTCACAGAGCTAGTCTTTGTTGGAGCCATATTTGAACCCAGGTGGTCTGGCTTCAGAGCCCATTTTTTAAATTAGTAAACATATTTTGTTTCTTCTCCTTTTGGAGGTGGGGACCAAAACCAACCAACCAACCAGCCAACCAACAAACAAAAAACCAAGCAAATACAATTTGGGGAAAAAGGAGTGATTTATTTATTCTTTCTGTATTGTATGCCACCGTGATGGAAACAGTAAGACACAGAGGTTAATAAGTTTGTTTGAAAACACGGATAATAAGTGGCAGTGCTGGAATTTGAACCAAGCATTCTGGTTCCAGAGCCCATTTACATTTAGAATCTAGATCTAAATACATTGCCCTAGAGGTAAATTTTAAACTTTATGTAAATAGTGTTGGTTCTTGGTGTTGCCAGCTACCTGCTTAGGATTCAGCTCACTGATCCATCTGTTTTCCAGCTTCCAAAATTTTATAGCTATCTACTTTTTCCTTTTCTCTGTCTTTGTGGATTTATGCCTCTAAAATCTCTTTACTATCATTTTAATAGTCTTTTGGCAAGTAATAAAATTAAATGGGAATGTTCAATCTGTCTTCTTTACCTGGAATTTCTTTTTAATTCAGTTTTCTTAAATTGTATTTGCCTAGGAATTATCCAATTAACCTGAGTTTTCAAATATATAAGGAATATAATGTTCTCCATAATATTTACTTATTTCTAATCTCTCCTTTATCTGTATTTATGTCTTTCATGTCTTTTGTTTAAACAAATAGCTTAAGTATTTTGTTTGCAACTATCATTTCTAATATTTTTAAAATTTTGTTCTTTTTAAGAATAATTTTGACAAAGGCTGTCTACTTTGTTGTCTTTATTCAGTGAATCTGTTTTTTGTTTCTGTTATTTGTATTGTTTGTATTTTTAATTTCTGTCTCCTCTTTGTTCTTTGGGTTAAGTCTGTTCTTTTTCTTATAGCTTGTGTTTGAACATTTATTAATTTTTTTTATATTTCTTAATTTCCAACATAAGCTTGCCTCTACTCTGTGAATCTCTCTTCTGGGAACCTTATTATAAGGCAATTATATTCCAAATCTTATGTATGAACATGTGCATTGTAGAATTGTTTATAATAGTGAAAATACAGCATTGACAATAGAGGAATATCTAGTAAACTGTTATATTTATCTACTGTAATACTTACAGTCCTAAGTGGTTATAACATCGATGGAAAATGTTTGTAGTTTAAAGTCCAAATGGAGAAATTAAAAGGTGTGTGATATCAAATTATGGTTATTATTTTGAAAAAAGTGAGTATATATGGACAAGAACTCAAAAGAAACAGAAACTACAGGGTTTGTTTCATTGTTTAAAAGTAAGGTTTGAAAATTTCTTTTCATTTCATTTTATTGGTTTGTTGTTTTGTTGCCTTTAAGGGAAGCTTCGTTTATCTGAAGTTAATTCCTATAGCTTAACTTTATTAATCCAAAGTTAAATAGGTGAATTCTTTCTTCTTAAAAGGAATTAGAGTAGATAAAGAAGATAGATGTACTTTATCTTGACCTTCCTTCTTTTGGGTGGGCAAACTTAGAAAGCAAAGCTGCGATTCTAATGTGTGAATTTTTATGAGCTATTTGCTTCATGTACACTTGATTAAATTCTCTGCAGTGCCATTCACTGCTAAGCTAAATTGTGATTACTGTAGGTACTATGTGGAGATGCAGGAGAAGATGCGGAATGTCATGCAGCCAAACTCCTTGAAGTCATCATTCTTCAGTGCAAAGGAAAGGGAATTGATCAGGTAATACATGTATGGAAAGTTTGTACTTGATGTTTATACTGAAATTTTACCTGATTGACATTTTGTTTATATTATATGATGGAAAATTAAAAAGATAGCCTGAAGTTTGTGCTTCCTGGTACAAATCCTATTTAAATGGCAAGGAAAAATACCCATGCAATTTGAAAATTGCACCTTGCATTCTAGCAGAGAAAGAAATAAACAGAAAAATATGTAATAATTTAAGAGGCTATCAAGCGAATCATGAAGGAGATGAATATGTAAATTCTACTTAATTGGTTTCCCAGAGATTTGCATTTTCCCTTTGTTTTTGTAGATTCTACTGAAATATTCTCAGATTTGTTCTTTTAACCAGAAATGAAGATACTGTACAAAAAAGAAAAAGTTTCTTTTACTGATTTAAAAAGTATTATAGGGGCGCCTGGTGGCTCAGTTGGTTAAGTGTCCGACTCTTGATTTCAGCTCGGTTTGTGAGTTTGAGCGCCACATTGGGCTCTGCGCTGACAGCACTGAGCCTGCTTGGGATTCTTCTCTCTCTCTCTCTCTCTCTCTCTCTCTCTCTCTCTGCCCCTCCCCTGCTCTCTCTCTCTCTCTCTCCCTCAAAATAAAAATTTTTAAAAAGTATTACAAATTTTCAACAAAGATTAATTTGATATTTGGTGTAATCATGGTATGATAGATACTGAGAAAAAAGTCTTCAAGTAAAATTGTGGAGTTGTCTTTTTTTCTTTCAGTTCTGTAATGTTTGCTCCATGTATTTTTTGGTAACAGCTTTATTGAGCTATAATTCACATACCATATAATTCACTCATTTACAGTGGATTCAGTGTATTTTAATATATTCACAGAATCATGCAACTATTCATATAGTCAGTTTTATTTTTTAATTAATTAATTAATTTTAAAATTTAAATCCAAGTTAATGTAAATGGTGTAATAATGATTTCAAGAATAGAATTTAGTGATTCATCACTTACTTATAACACCCAGTGCTCGTCCCAGCAACTGTCCTCCTTAATGCCCCTTGCCCATTTAGCCCATCCCCACACCCAATACCCCTCTAGCAACCCTCAGTTTGTTCTCTTATGGTTTGTCCCCCTCTCTGTTTTTATATTATTTTACATCCCTTCCCTTATGTTCATCTGTTTTGTATCTTAAGTTCCACATATGAGTGAAATCATATGCTATGTCTTTCTCTGACTTATTTTAACATAATACACTGTAGTTCCATCCACACTGTTGCAAATGGCAAGATTTCATTCTTTTTTTGACTGCCGAGTAATATTACACTGTGTATATACATACCACATCTTCTTTATCTTTTCACCTGTTTATGGACATTTGAGCTCTTTCCATACTTTGGCTGTTGTCAGTAGTGCTGCTATAAACGTTGGTGTATGTGCCCCTTTGAAACAGCATACCTGTATCCCTTGGATAAATACCTAGTAATGTAATTGCTGGATTGATTGTAGGGTAGTTCTATTTTTAATATTTTGAGGAACCTCTATAATGTTTTCTAGAGTGGCTGCACCAGTTTGCATTCCCACCAGCGGTGCAAAAGGGTTCCTCTTTGTCTGCATCCTTGCCAATATCTGTTGTTGCCTAAGCTGTTAATGTTAGCTATTCTGACAGGTGTGAGGTGGTATCTCATTGTGGTTTTGATTTGTATTTCCCTGATGATGAGTGATGTTGAGCATTTTTTCATGTGTGTGTCAGCCATCTGGATGTCTTTTTTGGAAAGGTGTCTATTCATGTCTTTTGCCCATTTTTTCACTGGATTATTTGTTTTTGGAGTGTTGAGTTTGATAAGTTCTTTATAGGTTTTGGATCTAACCTTTTATCTGATAGGTCATTTGCAAATATCTTCTCTTGTTCCATTGGTTGCCTTTTAGTTTTGCTGATTATTTCCTTCGCCGTGCAGAAGCTTTTTATCTTGATGAGGTCCCAATAGTTTATTTTTGCTTTTCTTTCCCTTGCCTCCAGAGACATGTCAAGTAAAAAATTGCTGTGGCCAAGGCCAAAGAGGTTGTTGCCTGATTTCTCCTCTAGGATTTTCCTGTCTTACATTTAGGTCCTTCATCCATTTTGAGTTTCTTTTTGTGTATGGTGTAAGAAAGTGGTCCAGGTTAATTTTTCTGCGTGTCGCTGTCCAGTTTTCCCAGCACCACTTACTGAAGAGACTGTCTTTATTCCATTGGATATTCTTTCCTGCTTTGTCAAAGATTAGTTGACCATACGTTTGTGGTTCCATTTCTGGGTTCTCTATTCTGTTCCATTGATCTGAGTGTCTGTTCTTGTGCAAGTACCATACTGTCTTGATGATTACAGCTTTGCAATACAGCTTGAAGTCTGGAATTGTGATGCCTCCAGCTTTGGTTTTCTTTTTCAGGATTGCTTTGGCTATTTGGGGTCTTTTCTGGTTCCATACAAATTTAAGAATTGTTTATTCTAGCTCTTTGAAGAGTGCTGGTGTTGTTTTGATACGTATTGCATTGAATATGTAGATTGCTTTGGGTAGTATTGACATTTTAACAATATTTGCTCTTCCTATCCAGGAGCATGGAATGTTTTTCCATTTTTTTGTGTCTTCTTCAATTTCTTTCATAAGCTTTCTATAGTTTTCAGTGTATAGATTTTTCACTCTTTGGTTAGGTTTATTCCTAGGTATTTTATGGTTACTTTGGTCAGTTTTAGAGCATTCCATCACTATCCCCCAAAGAACTCCTCATTTCCCCTTAACACCTACCCCCTCCCCCCACCCCAGCCTAGGCAACCATTATTCTGCTTTCTTATTTTAGAGATTTGTCTATTCTAGACATTTCATATAAACGGAATCATGTGGTCCTTTGTGAATGACTTTTCTCACTTAGCATAATGGTTTAAAGGTTCATCCATGTGGTAGCATGCGTACTAGTAGTTCATTTCTTTTTATTGCCAAATATTCCATTGTGTGGATATATCACATTTATTTTAGCCATTCGTTAGTTGGTGGATTCTTGGATTATATCCACTTTTTTTTTTTTTTTTTTTTTTTAAAGTCAGCTCCATTCCCAATGAGGGGCTTGAAGTCATGACTCTGAGATCAGAAGTCACATGCCCTACTGACTGAGCCAGCCAGGCGCCCCTGATTATTCCCACTTTTTGTCTACTGTGAATAATGGTATGCACATTTCTATGCAGATTTTTGTGTGGACGTGCTTTCATTTCTCTTGGAATATATCTAGGAGTGGAGGTTCTTTGTTTAATTGTTTGAAGAACTGCCAAACTTTTTCCAAAGCAGCTGCACCATTTCCCATTCCTACCAGCAGTGAATGAGGAGGATTCCAATTTGTATCCTCATCAATTCTTGCTTTGTTGCTCTTGTTTTCTTGATCAGTTTTTTTTTTCTTATAGCCATCCTTGTAGGTGTGAAGTAGTATATCACAGTTTTGATTTGCATTTGCTTGATGGCTAATGATATTGAGTATCTTTTCCTATGGCCATTTGTATATCTTTTTTTTTTTTTTTTTTTTTTTTGAGAAATGTCTATTCAGATTCTTGGCCCATTTTAATTAGGTTATTTGTTTATTATTGAGTTATGGGGGTTATTTAAATATTCTAAATTCAAGTCCATTGTCAGATGTACAGTTTGCAAAAATTTTCTCCCAATTTGTGGATTGTGTTATCACTGTCTTAAATCTTTTTTTTTTTTAAGTTTGATTTATTTTGAGATAGAGAGCATGCAAGTGGGGGAGGGTCAAAGAGAGAGGGAGAAAGAGAGAATCCCACACTGGCTCCACACTGTCAGCGCAGAGGGGCTTGAACTCACGAACTGTGAGATCCTGACCTGAGCTGAAGTTGGAAGCTCAACCAACTGAGCCCCCCAGGCGCCGCAGTTGTGTTACCACTTTCTTGATGGTGTCCTTTGAAGAAGTTTTTAATTTTGATGATGCCCAGTTTATCTAATTTTTCTTTTGTTGCTTGTGGCTGGTGGTATATTTAAGAACCTGTTGCTAAATACAAGTTCACAGAGATTTCCTTGTGTTCTCTTCGAAAAGTTTTATGGTTTTAGCTGCAACATTTAGCTCTTTAATTCGTTTTGAGTTAAATTTTCTGTGTGGTATGAGAAAGGAGTTAATTCATTATTCTGCATGTGGATAGCAAGTTGTCTCAGTACTATTTGTTGAAAAAACTATTCTTTCCCTATTGAATTGTCTTAGCACCTTGTCAAATGAATTGACTATAAAGGTGAGGTTCATTTCTGTATTCTCATTCTATTTGATTGATTTTTTTTTTTTTATCTTTAAGCCAGGACTACACTATCTTTATTAAATTTTGAAATTAGGAAGTTCTAGTCTTCCAGTTTTGTTCTTTTGCAAGACTGTTTGGACTATTCTGGGTTCCTTGAGTTTCCATGTGAAATTTAGGGCAGCTTGTCAATTTCAGCAAAGAAGTCAGCTGGTATTGTGAGAGGCATTGTGCTGAATCTGTAGAATCATTGTAGATCTGGGAAATATTGCCATTTTAAGAATACTTAGTCTTTTATCCCCTGAACATGGGATCTCTTTCCTTATGTTTAGGTCAAATTTCTTTTAAAAATGTTGTTTAGTTTTCACAGTAAAAGTTTCGCAGTTCTTTTGTTAAAATATTCATAGTTTAGTCTTTTTAATGCTATTGTAAATGGAATTATTTTCTTAATTTCATTTTCAAGTTTATTGCCCATGCTTAGAAATACATTTTAAAAATATGTATTTATTGTGTATCCTGCAACCTTGCCAAGCTTGTTTATTAGATTAATGTTTCAGTAAACTTTTTAGGATTACCAGTCTGGGTGCTTTTTATTTTTCTCGCCTAATTGCCTTGGCTAGAACCTCTAGTGCAATGTTGAAGAGATGTGGTGAAAGGAGAGGTGTTGTTCCTAATCTTAGGGGGAAACATTCCTTTCACCATTAAGTCTGATGTTAGCTGTGGGTTTTTCATAGACGCTTTGTATCAGGTTGAGGGAGTTCCTGTTTGTTTGTACTTTGTTGACTATTTTTATCATGAAGCATGTTGAATTTTGTCAAGTGGCTTTTTCTATACCTTTATTATAGGTGTATTCATATTTCTATTTATTTTTGAGTTAATTTCAGTAGTTTGCACCTTTCTAGGAATTTGTTGGTGTAATTTATGTTAACTAATTTGTTGGCATGAAGTTCATATTTTTTTTTATTTCTGTAGGTTGGTAGTATGTTCCCAGTTTTGGTAATTAGTGTCTTCTCTCTCTCTTTTTTATCTTTTCGTCAGTTGAGCTAAATAAAGGTTTTCCAATTTTGTCGATCTTTTCAAAGAACCAATTTATGGTTTTGTTCACTATTGTTTTTCTGTTTTCTATTTCATTAGTTTCTGGTCTAATCTTTACTATTTATTCTCTTCCATTTGCTTTGAGTTTAGTTTGCTCTTTTATTTCCAGTATCTTATTTTTTTAAGTTTATTTATTTATTTTGAGAGAGAGAGAACACATGTGTGTGCACAAGTGGGGGAGGGACAGAGAGAGGGAGAGACAGAATCCTAAGCAGGTTCTGCACTTGGGGCTCAAACTCACAAACTGTGAGATCATGACCTGAGCCAAGATCAAGAGTTGGACCCTTAACTGAGCCGGTCAGGTATCCCTATTTCCAGTATCTTAAGGTGGAAGGTTATGTTATGATTTGAATTATTTTTTAAATACATCTGCAACTATAAATTTTCCTCTAAGTGCTGTTTTAGCTATATTAATTTAACTCAAAATATGTTCTCATTTTTTTGGTGGTTTATTCTGGACCCATTGGTTATTTAGGAGTGTGTTAATTTGCAAGTATTTGTGAATTTCCCAAATTCTGTTATTGATTTTTTTTTTTTAATGTTTATTTTTGAGAGAGAGAGCACATGTGTGCACGCTCACAAGCTGGTGGGGAGCAGAGAGAGAGGGGGACAGGGGATCTGAAGGGGGCTCTGTGCTGACAGCAGAGAGTCCAGTGTGGGATTTGAACTCATGAACTGTGAGATCACAACCTGAGCTAAAGTTGGATATTTGACCAGTCGACTGAGCCACCCAAGTACCCCTCTATTATTATTTCTAATTTTACTCCATTGTGATTAGAGAACATACTTTCTATAATTTCATTCTTTTTAAATGTATTGGGACTTGTTTTATGGCCCCAAATATAGTTTGTCCTGATACTGTTCCATTGCATTTAAGAATAATATGTATTCTGCTTTTGTTGGGTGGAATGTTGTATAGATTTTTGTTAGATCTAGTTGATTTATAATGTTGCTTAAGTTTCTTATCTACTTGATCTTCTACTTATCCATTATTTTTAAAAAATATTTTTATTTTATTTTAGAGAGGGTGAGGGAGAGGGGGGAGAGAGAGAGAGAGAGAGAGAGAGTGAGAGAGAGAGAATGAATGAATGAATGAATGAATGAATCTTAAGTAGGCTCCATGCTAAGTGTGGAGCCTGATGTGGTTCTCAGTTCCACAACCCTGAGATCATACCTGAGCCGAAATCAAGAGTTGGTTTCTCAACCGACTGTGCCACTTGGGCATGCCTACTCATCCATCATTGTTCTTTATTTAAAAAAAAATTTTTTTATGTTTATTTTGAGAGAGAGAGAGAGCGAGCGAGTGAGAGCACAAGTCGGGGAGGGGCAGAGAGAGAGAGAATCCCAAGCAGACTCTGTGCTGTTGGTAGAGCCTAAATGAGAGCTTGAATTCATGAACTGTGAGATCATGACCTGAGCTGAAACCGAGTCAGATGCCTAATGGACTGAGCCACCCAGGCGTCCCTCATCCATTATTGTTCTATCCATCATTGAAAGTGAAGTCTCCAACTGTTGTTGAATTTGTCTATTTCTCCCTTTTTTCCTGTCAGTTTTTGCTTCAGATATTTTAGAGCTCTGTTTTTAGGTACATGTATGTTTATAAATGCTGTATCTTCCTGAGTTCACCTCTTTTTCAATAAAAATGTTTCTCTTTGTCTCTAGTAACATTTTTTTTTTTTAATTTTTTAACGTTTATTTATTTTTGAGACAGAGAGAGACAGAGCATGAACGGGGGAGGGTCAGAGAGAGGGAGACACAGAATCCGAAACAGGCTTCAGGCTCCGAGCTGTCAGCACAGAGCCCAACGTGGGGCTCGAACTCATGGACCGCGAGATCGTGACCTGAGCCAAAGTCAGCCGCTCAACCGACTGAGCCACCCAGGCGCCCCACATTTTTTTTTGTTTTAATGTCTATATTGTCTAATAGTAGTATAGCCACTCCGACTTTCTTATGGTTGCTGTTTGCATATCTTTTTTCATCTTTTTACTTTTAAGCTATTTATATTTTTGAATCTAAAGTGTGTTTCCTGTAGATAGCATATAGATGAATCTTGTTTTTTTAAATCCAATTTGACATTCTCTTTTGATTGTTTAATATATTAATATTTAATGTTATTGTTATGCATGGATTTAGTCTGTCATTTTTTATTTTATATATCTCATTTTTTCCCCTGTTCTTTTTTTACTGCTTTCTTTTGAAATAAATATTTTCTTAAAAAAAATTTTTTTTTAAATTTATTTTTGAGAGACAGAGCATGAGTGGAGGGACAGAGAGAGGGAGACACAGAATCTGAAGCCAGCTCCAGGGTCTGAGCTGTCAGCACAGAGCCTGATGTGGGGCTTGAACTCACGAACCCTCAGATCATGAGCTGAGCTGAAGGCAGATGCTTAACTGACTGAGCCACTTAGGTACCCTAAGTAAATATTTTCTAATGTCACATTTTAATTTCTTTAATTTTTTTTTCACTATTTAAAAAATTTTCCGGGTGCTTGGGAAGCTCAGTCGGTTAAGCATCCAACTCTTGATTTTAGCTCAGGTTATGATCTCCTGGTTGTGAGATCAGACCCAGCATCAGGCTTCTTGTTGGGCGTGTAGCTTGCTTAAGATTCTCTCTCTCCCTCTCCCCCTGGCTCTCCACAGCTTGTGTGCACATGTGCTCTCTCTCTCAAAAATTTTTTTTTTCTTAGTGGTTGCTCTAGGGCTTACTGTATACATCTTATTAGAATCTACTTCAGATTTAGGTTAACATAATTTTAGTGAGAAATAGATGCATTACTCCTATTATCTTTTCTTCCTCCTTTTTATACTATTACTGTTACATATATTACATTTATATATGTTATAAACCTAGAAATAGTTGTTTTTTGTAATTTTATGTGTTAAAGAAGCTAAGAAAGGCAAGCCAAGTATATGTTTATAGAGTTTGCATATTAACTCTCTTATTTACCATTTCTCAATTCTTTTCATTTGTTCCTTTGGATTGGAGTTACCATCTGGTGTCATTTGCTTTCTCCAGTAAAATGTTGCTCCTATTTCCTTTGTATTGTTAATATTGAATATATTACATTTCTATATTTTATAGTCCCAGCAATACAATTTTAAAATGTTGTTTTATGCAATTGCTTTCTCTTTTCTCTTTTTCTTTTTTTTTTTTTTAATTGCATTTCATTTTTAAAACATTTAAGAGGAGAAAGTCAAAGAAATAGTGTTTTTCTATTTTTGAAAATTACATAATTACATTTACGGGAGCTCGTGTGTGTGGATGTGTGTGTCTTTGAATAACCTTCTGGGTCACTTGCTTTCAGCTTGAACTTCCTTTAGTAAGTTCAGGGTAAGGTCTGATAGCAGTGAATTCTCTGTTGTTGTTTTCTGAGAGTATTTTATTTTACTTTCAGTTTTGATAGACAGTTTTACTGAATTCTTGGTTTTTTCTTTCAGCAATTTGAATATACCATCACCCTGCCTTCCGGTCTCCATTGTTCTGATAAGAAACATTGATTAACATTGATTTATCTTACTAGCATTCCCTTGTACTTGGTCGCTATGTATGTTTTTTCTCATGCTGCTATAAATGTTATCTCTTTGTCTTTTACCATTTTTACTATGAAATGTCTTTGTTTTTATCTTACTTGGATTTGTTGACTTTCTTGGATATATAGATTGTTTTTTATCAGACTGGGAATGTTTCCAGCCATTATTTCTTCAAGTATTTTTTCTTCTTTTTCTCTCTTCTCTCCTTCTGATTCTCCCTCTACATATACATTGGTGTGCTTAATGGTGTTCCACATTTCTTTGAGGCTCTGATAATTTTTCTTTATTCTCTCTTTTCTCTGGTGTTTGGATTACATACTCTTTTTCAATCTATCTTCAGGTTTGCTTATTCTCTCTTCTGCCAGTTCAGATCTATTGTTGAGCCCTTCTAATGAATTTTTTTTTTTCATTTTTTTTTTTAAGTGAGCTCCATGCTCAGCGTGGGGCTTGAACTTAGAACCCCATGATCAAGAGCTACATACTCTACTGTCTGAGTCAAGTGCCCCTATAGCATTTTTTAACTCTAGAATTTCCATTTGATGCTTTTTTGCAATTTGCATGTCCTAATAGATATTTTCTGTTTGATGAGACATGGTCATCATAGCTTCCTATATTTTAAAGATGTTTTCTTTTAGGAGTGTCTGGGTGACTCAGTTTAGCATCCGACTTCAGCTCAGGTCATGATCTTGTGGTCTGTGGGTTCAAGCCTGAAACCTGCTTTGGATTCTGTGTCTCCCATTGCCTCTACCCTTCCCCTGCTCATTCTGTCTTTCTCAAAAATAAATAAACATTAAGAAAATGTTTTATTTTTTAAACATTTATAATGGCTGTTTTGAGGTTTTCAAAGCCCATGTTTGAGTTAGTTCTGACCCCAGGAGGATTCTTCTTGACTGTCTCTTTCCTGTTTTTCTCATGTGAACTTCTAGCTTACGGTTTATCTTTTTATTTTAATTAGGAGGAACCACCAGCCTCCTCTTATTTGCTGCTTACCACCAAGTTGTCCATTATTTTTGAGAAGAGTGACCCTCCAGCCTCCTTTCCGGGTTGATAAAGTTTTACATGTATTTTTGAAGGCTCATTTTCTCCTTCAACGAGTACTGTTTTAGGTGATGTAGGTGAGGTAGAAAGACATTGTGATGTCAACAGAACAAGGAGATAGTAAAGAACGGAAGTTGAGTGAAAGTAGAGAAGGGTTCAGTTCTGTTGACTGGCTTTTGGAAAGTCCTCAGCAGTAGAATCTAATCATGCCTGGAAGGTGTGGAATATACCCATACCAAAGAGTTCAGAATCTCTCCTCTAAGCCAGAAGTAGGCAAGCTATGGCCTGTGGGCCAAATCCAGCCTGTGACCTGTATGTATGGCCTAGGAATGAAGAGTGGTTTTCACATTTTTGAAGGGATGTTTAAAGAAAAAAAAAGTGTGCAACAGAGACTGTATATAGCCTGCAAAGTTGAAAGTATTATTAAATATCTACTGTAAGTTTACCAACCCTTGCTGTAAGCAATTGAACAGAGAATCCATTGAGCAGAGAAATGACATGATCAAAGTTAGGGACTTAGAATAATGAGTTTGCTAGCAGTAGCCTTAATCTAAACTGGTCTTCTGCATACACTGGCTGTGAAGAGGAGCAAGGAGGCTATGCTAGTTGCAGTCTGAGGGTACTGCTTCTGTTCTAGGTGAGAAGCATTGGAAAGAGAAACCTAGAATAAGATTTATAGTGGGTGCCATTGCAAACATTGCATAGAAAACACCTGAAAAAACAAGGTGTTAGATGAGGAGGCCAGGGAAAAGCTTGAGAGCACAGGTTTTCCTTGGAAAGTTATAAAGATGACTTTTCCCACAGTTACAGATTGTATGGATACCAGTAGATGGGAATAGAGTGATGATATTACTCAAACTGTGACCATTTAATGGTATTAGTAGGTGTTCATTACAAAAAAGTATTCAATGGTCAGATAAGTCTAGGAAATACTAGATAAAACAATATTCAACAGATTTCATTATTGCTTGACTTCTTGTGCCTTTATCTGAAAATGTGTCTAAGAGTGTGTTAGTATCTGTGTATTCCAAATTAATTTAACTCTGGAATGTTTTTGTTTTCCAAACCCAAGGAACATCTAATGTTGTGAAAATGCTGTTTGAATAATGCTCGAGAGATGTCTTGAGGTAGAAAGAAGGGGTGTGGAAGCTTAAATCCAATAGCTTTATCTTTTCAGTAAAGTAGGAGAGGTTGTGGAAAGTGGAACAAGTTGAAATTTCATTTGGAGGAGTCTGATAGGTAATAAAAAGTTGAATTAAAGAATTGCTTTTATTGAAAAATAGAACTACCCTACGGTCCAGCAATTGCTCTACTAGGTATTTACACAAAGGATCCAAAAATACTAATTGGAAGCAAGGATACATGCACCCCAGTGTTTATAGTAGCATTATCAACAATAGCCCAATGGAAAGAGCCCAAATGCCCATCGACTCCAAATTCCCATCGACTGATGAATGGATAAAGAAGATGTGGTGTGTGTGTGTGTGTATGTATATGTGTGTGTGTGTGTGTGTGTGTGTATATATATATATATATACACACACACACACACACGTGTGTGTGTGTGTGTGTGTGTGTGTGTGTGTGTGTATGATGGAATATTAGCCATAAAAAGAAGAGTTAAATCTTGCCATTTGCAATGATATGGATGGGGCTAGAGAGTGTTATGCTAAGCGAAATAAGTCAGTAAGAGAAGGACAAATAGCATATGATTTTACTCATGTTTGGAATTTAAGAAATAAAACAAATAAACATGGGAAAAAAAGAGAAGCAAACCAAGAAACAGATTCCTGAATATAGAGAACAAACTGATGGTTACCAGAGGGGAGGTGGGTAGGGAGATGAGTTAAATGGATGATGGGGAATAAGGAGGGTACTTGTGATGAACACTGGATGTTGTATGTAAGTGTTAAATCACTAAATTCTATACCTGAAGCTGAAAAAAAAAAAAGCTTTTAGTTGGATAGATCCATTTGAAGTTAGCAAATAAAAATTTCTAGTATAATACAGTGGGTTTTTGCTCCTAAAACTGGGTTCCAGAGGGATTGGAAAGTTGGTATTTCTATGTCAGAAAGTTAGGGTCACTAGGGAATCTTGAATGTTAGGGAAGCTACAGTTCTGGTGCACTTAAGTAGAGCTGCACGGCTGTATTGGCTTGAAATTACATTCCTCTTATTTCCTGTAACTTGGTAGTTAGATCTAGAGATTTGGTCAGATGCATTTGTGATACTTTTGGCAAGAATGCTTCATAGATGGTGGTTTCTATTTCTACCAGGAGGCACAGAATGTCTGGTTGTCTCTCATCTTATGATGCTACTGCTGTTGGTGGTGATTATTCTGTCATTTCTTTTTCATTTATTAGCTGAAATATTTCTATGAAATGTCTTTTCGTCATTTATTGGGGTTACTCTGAGGAACAGTTTGAGTATTTCCTTTTATTTTCTATGATTCAAGATAATAAGTTTGTTTCCTAACATTCTCCAAAGATGACCAGTGAGGTGTTTTGCTTTTTTTTTTTGCTTTTTAAATATTATTATGAACTTACAGGTTCAAATTTGTTTGATGTATTTCAGTGTATTTCAGGTATACAAAGTTGCTTAAACTTGGGCCAGTTGGGAGCATACATGCCCACCTTAAGTGACTCCAGTAGTGTTTAGTAGTGTTCTTGCTGTCTGGTATGACTAGATGTTCCAGGTTCATCTTGTACATGTCCTGCCCTACCTTGGGAAATGGTATTCAAGACTATAAACACAAGGGATATTTATTGTTAATGAGTTGGTCATTATTTCCAAAGAGATCCAAGAAATACATATTGTATCATTTTAAGATTTACTTATCATTAGCACACACAGACATTTCTAGTTCAAATTCAGGGCTTCGTTATTTTTACTTAACCTAATTGATCTGAATCTGTATCTGCCATACCCGAAATCCTGGTTCTCATCATAATTATTCACTTTCTTTATCCCACTAATATGGACGTACAGTCTCAGAGTAATTATACCAACATTATCTCTAACACATGATGATTATTAACAGTTTAAAATTTTTTACTTGCTGTTTTTATCTCCAGGGTATGTCCATATGCTAGGAATATATATAGCCAAAATATAGTCAGATCATAAATTTTAAAGTCATTTAAAATAATCGCTGTTTGATTCATTTATTTCATTTTATTTTAACTTTTAGGAATTGCTTTAATTTTTTTTCTAACTATATAAAACGTGTACATAATTCTGAAATCTAATTTATGAAACAAGGTGTATTCAGAGAAGTCTGGCTTCCATCCTTCTCCCCTCTCCCCTTATTCTCCCTGTCTGCCCACCCCCAGTGTCTAGTTATCCTTTCATTTTAAAAAGTAAGCAGGGGCGCCTGGGTGGCTCACTCTGTTAAGTGTCTGACTTTGTTTGGCTCAGGTCATGATCTCACGGTTTGTGGGTTGGAGCCCTGTGTCGGGCTCTGTGCTGACAGCTCGGAGCTTAGAGCCTGAAGCCTACTTTACATTCTGGGTCTCCCTCTCTCTCTGCCCCTTCCACACTTGTGCTCTGTCTCTCTCTCTCAAAACTAAACATTTAAGATAAAATAAAAGGTAAGCAAAGAGGTGTATTTATTCTTCCTTCCTCACTTTTTTCTTTCCTCACCTTTTTAAACAGCCGCATACTGTACATATTTTTTTTCCCATCTTACCTTCTTCACATAATGATATATCCATCCTGTAGATCACTCCATAGTAGTATATAGAAGTATTCTTTATAATCAGTCCCCACAATTGATGGTGTATTAATGTAAAAGGGTAATTTTAGTTTTATTAGTTTTAAAACCTCAGAATTTCTTTGTATTCTTAATGGCTTTGCAAGTAATAGTAAACATTTCTTAAAATGAAGCTTTATTATTAAAGTATCTCAAGAAGAGCTTTTCAAGTTTAGTTTACATTTTCTTATGGCTTCATTGATTTACTATAATTATTTTACCATAATAATTTAAAAATTTTTTAATTTAAAATTTTTCACAGTGTAATGTTAGTTTCAGGTGTACAATATAGTGATTCAGCACTTCCATGCAACACTCCGTGCTCATCACAAGTGCCCTCCTTACCCTCTTGCACTGTTGGTGGGAATGCAAACTGGTACAGCCACTCTGGAAAACAGTGTGGAGGTTCCTGAAAAAATTAAAAATAGACCTACCCTATGACCCAGCAATAGCACTGCTAGGAATTTACCCAAGGGATACAGGAGTACTGATGCATAGGGGCACTTGTACCCCAATGTTTACAGCAGCACTCTCAACAATAGCCAAATTATGGAAAGAGCCTAAATGTCCATCAACTGATGAATGGATAAAGAAATTGTGGTTTATATACACAATGGAATACTACATGGCGATGAGAAAGAATGAAATATGGCCTTTTGTAGCAACGTGGATGGAACTGGAGAGTGTGATGCTAAGTGAAATAAGCCATACAGAGAAAGACAGATACCATATGGTTTCACTCTTATGTGGATCTTGAGAAACTTAACAGAAACCCATGGGGGAGGGGAAGGAAAAAAAAAAAAAAAGATGTTAGAGTGGGAGAGAGCCAAAGCATAAGAGACTGTTAAAAACTGAGAACAAACTGAGGGTTGATGGGAGGTGGGAGGGAGGGGAGTTTGGGTTTTGGGTATTGAGGAGGGCACCTTTTGGGATGAGCACTGGGTGTTGTATGGAAACCAATTTGACAATAAATTTCATATATTGAAAAAAAAATAAAGAGTTATTGGACAAAAAAAAAAAAGTGCCCTCCTTAACTCCCATCACCTGTTTAACCCATCCCCCCACTCACCTCCCCTCTGGTAACCATCAGTTTGTTCTCTATATTTGAGTCTATTCTTGGTTTGCCTCTCTCCCTTTTTCCTTTGCTCATTTGTTTTCTTAAATTCCACATATGAGTGAAATCATTATGGTATTTGTCTTTCTCTTACTGACTTCTTTTGCTGAGCATTATACTCTCTAGTTCCATCTATGTCATTACAAGTGGCAAGATTTCATTCTTTTTTATGGCTGAATATTCTATTTGTGTGTGTGTGTGTGTGTGTATACACATATATATACACACACCACATCTTCTTTATCCATTCATCAATTGATAGACACTTGGGCTGCTTCCATAATTTGGCTATTGTAAATAATGGTGCTGTAAGCAGGGGTGCATGTATCCCTTTGAATTAGTGTTTTTGTTTTTTGGGTAAATACCCAGTAGTATGATTACTAGATCATAGGGTAATTGTATTTTTAACTTTTTGGGGAACCTTCATACTGTTTTCCACAAGTGGCTGCACCAGTTTTCATTCCCACCAACACTGTAAGAGGGTTCCCCTTTCTCCCATAGTAATAATTTTTAATGTAGCCTACATCCTACATGTGTTGTGCTATCTGAATGCTCTGTATTGGAATTTGAGAAGAAACCAGTAGGGCTAATCAAACATCAAACTAGTCATCTCTTTATAAAATCTCAATTTTTTTTAACGTTTATTTATTTTGAGAGAGAGAGAATGAGAATGAGCAGGGGAGGGGCAGATAGGCAGAGAGAATCCCAAGCAGGCTCCACAATCAGTGGGGAGCCAAACATGGGGCTTGATGTCACGACTGTGGGATCATGACCTGAACCGAAATCGGGAGTTGGACACTTAACCTAGACTGAGTCACCCAGGCGTCCCTAAAATCTCAATCTTAAAACTAAAACACATAACTATACATGGTACTTTTATGTATCCTCCTAAATAAGGCTAGTTAGTATTCTGCTGCTCCTAATATATTTATAACTTGGACCACAAAAAAAATATTAAATTTAACTCGTAAATTTCTACGTGAAACTTTGTTGTTTAATAGAGTATTATTTAGAGCAGTTACAGGTTCACAGCAAAATTGAGCAGATGGTACAGAGATATCCCATATACCCCTTACCCACACATGCATAGTGTCCTCCATTATCAACATATACACGAGGGTGGTACATTGGTTATGGTCGATGTGCCTACGTTAATAATGCATCGTTATCACCCAGAGCCCACGCTGGACACTAGGCTTCATTCTTGGTGTTGTATATTTTATGGGTTTGGACAGATGTATAATGATATGCAACCGCCATTCTAGTAACATACAGAGTGTCTTCACTGCCCTCAACCACCTCTGTGCTCTTCCTAGTCCTCCAATCCTCCCTGAGGATTAAAGTTTAATTTTATTTATTTTTTATTTTTTTATTTTTTTCTGCTAAAGTTTAATTTTAAAATGAGCTTATATGAACACCTCAGGATTTTATTTTACACAAATCATTTCAGCCCATCCCTTTTAGTGAAAATAACTATTAGGAACTAGTTCTTTAAAAAAATTTTTTTTTGTTTATTTTTTTTGAGAAAGAGTGAGCGAGAGAGAGCGTGTGAGTGGTGGAGGGGTAGAGAGAGAGAGAGGACAGAGGATCTGAAGTGGGCTCTGTGCTGACAGCTTGGAGCCTGAAACCTGCTTCATATTCTGTGTTTCCCTCTCTGCCCCTGCACCACTCATACTCTTTCCCTCTCTCTCAAGAATAAATAAAAACATTAAAAAAATTTTAAAAAAAGGAAATACTTCTAATGAAAGTGGTTCATCAATGGTAGAATTGGAGTCAGATGCCTTTGTTTTCAAATGCGAAGTCTACCATTTTCAGTCTTCTATTAATAGGAATTTTCTTATTTTTATTTTATTGAGATAATATAACATAATGATTTGATATTTATATATGTTGTAAAATGATCACAATAAGTCTAGTTATATCCAGCACCATACACAGTTACAAATTGTTTTTCTTTGTGATAAGATCTTTTAATACCTACTCTTAGCAACTTTCAAATATGTAATACAGCATTACTATTGTTTTTTGAGAGAGAGAGCGAGCAAGTGAGGGAGGGGCAGAGGGGACGGGGGAGAGAGAGAGAATCCCACAAGGGGCAGAGAGAGAGAGAGAGAAGCAGGGGTCAACCAAAGCAGGGCTCAAACTCATGAACTGTGAGATCATGACCTGAGCTGAAGTCAGATGCTTAACTGACTGAGCCACCCAGGTGGCTGTAATAAAGCATTATGAAATGCAGTCACCATGCTGTACTTTACATTCTGTGACTTAGGAATTTTCTTTCTCAAGAGAAATTCTGGTCATGTCATGCTTATTTATTTTCTAAGTCCCATTTAATCTGATTTCACAAAAATTCCAACCTAGTCATTTTACCTTAAATGTGGAAGTGGCTGGGTCTATATTTGGATTGTTGCCATCGTTTGAGTGTGGATTCTTGTGGGATAGTCTTCACTGTAATCTGCACTCAAAAAGGAAGGAGACTTGTTGGGGCATCTGGGTGGCCCAGTTGATTAAGTGTCTGACTCAGTTTAGGCTCAGGTCACGATCATAGTTTGTGAGATCGAGCCCCATATCAGGCTCTGCACTGACAGCACGGAGACTGCTTGTGATTTTCCCTTTCCCTCTGCCCTTCCCTCACTCTGTCTTTCAAAATAAATAAATAAACATTAAAAAAGACAAGGGAAGGAGACTTCCTCTCACTGCTCTAGGACTTTTTTTTTTTTTAACGTTTATTTATTTATTTATTTATTTATTTATTTTTCAATATATGAAGTTTATTGTCAAATTGGTTTCCATACAACACCCAGTGCTCATCCCAAAAGGTGCCCTCCTCAATACCCATCACCCACCCTCCCCTCCCTCCCACCCCTCCATCAACCCTCAGTTTGTTCTCAGTTTTTAACAGTCTCTTATGCTTTGGGTCTCTCCCACTCTAACCTCTTTTTTTTTTTTTCTTCCCCTCCCCCATGGGTTTCTGTTAAGTTTCTCAGGATCCACATAAGAGTGAAACCATATGGTATCTGTCTTTCTCTGTATGGCTTATTTCACTTAGCATCACACTCTCCAGTTCCATCCACGTTGCTACAAAAGGCCATATTTCATTCTTTCTCATCGCCACGTAGTATTCCATTGTGTATATAAACCACAATTTCTTTATCCATTCATCAGTTGATGGACATTTAGGCTCTTTCCATAATTTGGCTATTGTTGAGAGTGCCGCTATAAACATTGGGGTACAAGTGTCCCTATGCATCAGTACTCCTGTATCCCTTGGGTAAATTCCTAGCAGTGCTATTGCTGGGTCATAGGGTAGGTCTATTTTTAATTTTCTGAGGAACCTCCACACTGCTTTCCAGAGCAGCTGCACCAATTTGCATTCCCACCAACAGTGCAAGAGGGTTCCCGTTTCTCCACATCCTCTCCAGCATCTATAGTCTCCTGATTTGTTCATTTTGGCCACTCTGACTGGCGTGAGGTGATATCTGAGTGTGGTTTTGATTTGTATTTCCCTGATAAGGAGCGACGTTGAACATCTTTTCATGTGCCTGTTGGCCATCTGGATGTCTTCTTTAGAGAAGTGTCTATTCATGTTTTCTGCCCATTTCTTCACTGGTTTATTTGTTTTTCGGGTGTGGAGTTTGGTGAGCTCTTTATAGATTTTGGATATTAGCCCTTTGTAGGACCTCTTTTTGGCCATTTAATCTCTGGGCTTTATGAGAATATAAATTTGTTTAATACCATAAGAACAAGGTAAGCAAAGGTTTAATTGTCCTTAAGGGTATCTTATTTGAGAATACTCTCTACCAACATACTGCTTTCTATAAAAGTTATCTGGTTTCTCTGTGTATGGCTGACTCTCTTCTTTATTGTTTTCTCTAGTGCATTCCTCTCTTTGTTCAACTTGTTTTGGAGAGACTAACCCGAGGAGTGAAAACTAGTGAGCTCCGCACCATGTGTCTTCAGGTTGCCATTGCTGCCTTGTACTACAACCCTGATTTGCTGCTACATACTTTAGAACAAATTCAGTTGCCTCACAATCCTGGACCGTTAACTGTACAGTTTATAAATCAGTGGATGAACGATACGGATTGTTTTCTTGGGTATGTGTCTTTTGGATTTTACTCTACATTTCTGTTTCTGGAACATTGATTTTAAAAATGTAAAATAGCATATAAAGAGGTAATTTTCATTTTTAAGGATTATTTTTAGTGCATTGTAAACACAAATTTTAATTTTTAGAGAATTAAACTGTGTTTCAGTAGTATAATCTAGTGGAAAGAATGCAGGCTCTGAAAATTAGGTATAGTCTGTCCCTAGTTGTTTTTTACTTGCATGATAGCGTTAGATCTTTAGGCAATGAGAACTAAGTGTCCAGCAGGTTCCATGACTATTAAGTGTGTATAGGTAAAAACATTCTAAATGGGGTCATGTTTCTAAGGAAAATGCCAGTCTGGTAAAAATGTACTGGCCCAGGTTATTGGATATTGGAACTCTGCAGATCTCAAGGGAGCTTGTTCTCAAATGTGAGGTCAGAAAGAAGGATTGTTCGTTGTAGCTTGGGTGCTTCCCTGGTGCGAGAGTTTGTCTTCATGTGAAGCACTCTCCTACTTCTCAAACATAAGAAAAATGAGATGCCGAGTAGTAGGTACATGCTCACCTCAAGTGACCCCACACCTATTAGTGATTGTTATGCTAGAATTTGAGCTAGATTGCAATTAATTTGTTTAAAACATTAGATACAACTAGTGTTTTGTTTTTTAAGTTTTGTAAGATAACATTTAGAAATGATACCATTTAGAAATGCTGAGGAAGGAGAATTCCAGTAGGAGTAGTCAGGACACTGCCAAGTGATACAGGTGTGAATTAGCATGGCAGAACAGGTATGGGGGAAGATACTAACAAGCTGCTGTGTGTATTCTAGTTTTTCTACTTGTAGGATACTGGAATTTGTCATTGATTTAGATTTTTTATTAAAGACTTGAAGGGAAGAACATACTTTAAAAAATTGTGCTTGAAAGTATCTCTGACAAAGATTTAGGGAGCAGAGGCTTTGTCACTCACAGTTATGCAGTTGGAATGCTTCTCTCTTTATTAGCATCTAGAAGCAGTTTTCCAAAGATAGAAAGGCCATTTCTACTATTGCACAGACTGGACAGGCTTGGCTTATGCTTCCTTGGATTCTTTAGAGTCCTACTTGATAATCATCTTTCCTGCTGTGATCCTCTTGACACCTAATGTGCACCCCTATTGGGGGGCATCCTCAGGTCCAGTGCAGTTCCTGTTATAATATACTCCTTTGGCTTTAGTAACTTGAATCAGGCAATGCAGTGGGCTGGGACCGGCTGGGTAGTGTGGCAGGCGTGTGGCGGTGACACAGGCACGGCCTGGGAAGCAGCCACTGGAGCCAGAGCTGGAGTTGGAGCTGGTGGAGTTCTCTTTGATCTGTGCCCCTCCTCCTAGCCTCCAGGATGGCAGAGATTGTCGCTTCTCTGACAGAGAGCACGTTCTCAGGCTTGGAAGATTCTAGCAGTGACAGGAGTGAAGATGACTCGGCAGGGGGAGAAGATAGGATCAGCAGTGATGGAGAAGACCACTGGGCCACAGGTGCAGGCCGGGACCTCTTCCCCAAGGACAGAGGACATCTGGAACATGGTGGGCATGGGCATTGGGCACGGATGGCAGGCACAGCTACAAGCCCCTGCGTACTCATGACAAGCTGGACCAGGTTCTGCGCAAAATGGATGATCCTGACTACCGGTGCATGATGCAGGACTGGATGACAGGGCACGACTTATGGCTGACCGATGAGCAGGTGGCCCTGGCATGGTGGCTGCAGAGGGGCCAGTTGGGGGACATGAGCTTCGATCTGTATGAGCTGGACTTCTTCACTGGGGACCTGGTGCTCCACTCAGTAACCAGCTGACCTGCTGACAAGCACAGCTTCATCCCATCCCTGGTGGAGAAGGAGAGGGTCTCTCACTTGGGGCATATGCCATTAAGATGGGCCAGATGCAGCTTCACGGGCCCCAGAACCCCACCCCTAGCTTCAGTAATCTGTGGGTGTGGAAGACCCCGATGTTGGGCCGGATGGGCACAAGATACACATACCCAGTCCCAAGCTGGTCCTCGGCGTCACACTGAGTTCTACGGCCCACCTCCTGCGTATCTGCCCAGCGAAGAGGTGTGGGAGCAACGGGAGCCAGGTGAGAGGAAGCCCACCTTCCTGCCACACAAGTTTCCGAACCTGCGGGGTGTGCCTGTGTATAGCTATTTCCTCCAGGAATGCTTCACATGCTGCCTTGACCTCTACTGTGTCCACGGCAGTGCAAGGTGAGGGTGAATGTGAACCCTGAAGACCTCGTCCCCAAACTGTCCCAGCTGCAGGACCCGCAGCCTTTCCTCGCATGTCAGGTCCTGGTCTCTAGAGGCCCCAGCAACCTTGTCCACCACCTTAGTGTCATCCTGGAGAGGGCCAGTGGCTGGCTTCAGGCTCTGACGATGGCTTACTATGACTCTGGGAGGTGGCTGCCACCCGCTGCACGAGGACCGTGCCCGTTGTGGGTATGCTGAGGAGTATTGGCTGGAACACTCACCCCATCATCTGCCTGGTGGCTGTGGCTGTAGAGGACGTGGTGCTGCTACTGATCCTGGCCTTGGGGGCCCAGCTGGTGGTGGGCAGCGAGGACCAGCTGCTGTCTGCCTTCATCCCACCTGAGATGCCGGCCGTTCAGCCTGCCTACTGGCTGGAGGCCCCAGAGGAGAAACGCCAGGGGGAACCTGTGGCTGCACATCCGCCATGGGAAGCCTGTGACTCTGTTGACCTGGCATGGGTGTGGGGACTTCTTGGCTGTGGTCCTGGCCCCTGCAGGCCACACACAGGTGCTGATCCACTAGCTGAGCTGGCGCTGCAGGCAGACCCCCTTCTGCAGCCATGGCCAGGTGCCGTGGGTGGCCTTCTACTCTGTCCCATCCTTTGTGTTAGTGACTTTCGAGTGCAGCATCTGCCTTTACTGTCTCCTGTGCCAGGAGCTCACCCAGAAGCTGAGACCCAACTGCAAGTGGGTGTCAAGCCTGGCAGTGCACCCTGCAGGGGACAAGGTCATCTGTGGGAGCTATGACAGCAAGCTGGTGTGGTTTGATCTGGACCTTTCTGGTGAGCCTTACAGGGTGGTGAGGCACCACAGGAGGACCCAAGGGCTGTGGCCTTCCACACCTGGTACCAGGTCTTCACATCTAGCTCTGACCACGGGAGTGTCATTGTCTGCCATAGGATGGTACACAGTGACCTGCTGCAGAACCAACTGCTGGTGCCTGTGAAGGTGCTGCGGGGACACATGCTGAGCCAAGACCTGGGTGTACTGGATGTGGCTTTCCGCCCTGGCCCCAGCTGTGGGTTTTCTCAGGGGCCAATGGCACCGTCTGCCTCTTCACCTAAGCCATCCTGTTTCCTCAGGGGCCAGGCCATGTGTTTGCTCAGGATCTTAATAGAGGTGTTCGCCCAGCTTGGGGGGAAAAAAAAAGGGCAATGCGAATAATAGTAGCTTATAATATATTCATCATTTCATCTGCTTCGGATTCAGCCTCCCTCTCTCCCTCTGTCCCTCCCCTGCTAGTGCTTTGTCTCTCCCTCTCTCTCAAAAATAAACATTAAAAAAAATTTTTTTCCCTTCAGAATCAAATTTTATGCTAGGTTATAGCGGACTATATTTAATTGATTTACTTATAGTCATTAAGTTTAGCTTGCTTATTATATGCTGAGTTTCTGAATAGCTTTTGGCACTGGGGGGTTAGTATACAGTGTATGTGCTGAGAAACCTTGTAGACCAATCTAATGAAGACACAGTCTGAATTTTTCCTTTTTTCTATTGGATAGGAATTTTATGCTGTCAAATACAGGTATTCCTGCTTTAATAGAACTTGTTATGCCAAGGCACAGATAAAGCATTTAAATCAGTTATAAATTGATACTATAGTAAAATTCACCATATTGATTACAGACTTTTATAGCTCTTTGATGATAATTGGTTTACAAAACTTGGTTTATATAGGATTTCACATAGTACAAGATGGAGGATCCCTCTGTATAATTCCATTGAGTGAACCTTAAAAATCACCTTGGCCATTTTTTCTTGTAGAATCTTCAGTTGTCCCCATTTCTCATGAGTACCTTTTTTTCTTTGTGATTTGTAGGCATCATGACCGGAAGATGTGTATAATAGGACTGAGTATCCTTTTGGAATTGCAAAATCGACCTCCTGCAGTAGATGCTGTGGTGGGACAGATTGTACCCTCAATTCTTTTCCTTTTCCTTGGCCTAAAGCAGGTTTGTGCTACCAGACAACTGGTAAACCAGGAAGATCGCTCAAAAGCAGAGAAGGCTGATATGGAAGAAAACGGTAAAATCTTCTAATTGTAATGAATGCTAGAATTGATTTTGATTTGAGCATGCATTTTCTCTGAATTTTAGTCTATTTGGAATCATTCAGTTACATTCTTTGGCTTGTTGCACATTTAACAAATATTTTGGGTTTGGTTGACATACCCTGTAATGTAAATTTAAACCTGTTAATTTTTTGACATTTAAATAATTATTGAGCTTAATGAATGTTGTTAAACTCTGAGAAATTCAGATACATTTATAACAGAATCACATAGTTTTGACAATGAGTTAGGAACCAGTATTTCATTTTCTTGTTTGTGCCAATAGTCTCTGTGAAGTCGGCAGCATGAATTCAATGAACCATTAGTTAAGGGAAGTATCAGTATAACAGATTAATAGAATGCCTGATGTTTTTTTTTTAATGGTTCTTAAAAATTGTAATTGGGAGAAACTTATGGTTTACATATTATTAAATTTGGAGTAAAGTACATAAATGAAGGTTATTTGCTTAATTGACAGAAGAAGATTGTTAGAGTCAAGGATATTAGATCTTTATTTGATGATAATTGCAAAACTACTTGCTTGGGTGCAGGAAGTAACCAAATCCAACTCCAAATGGAGTTTTCCCTCTTCAGGTTAAAAGCAGAATTTCTTCCCCTTCCCTTCCCCTCCCTTCCTTCATATAATTTATTGTCAAATTAGCTAGCATACAGTGTGCTCTTGGCTTCAGGAGTAGATTCCCATGATTCATCTCTTACATACAACACCCTGTGCTCATCCCAGCAAGTGCCCTCTTCAGTGCCCATCACCCATTTTCCCCATCCCCCTGCTTCCATCAACCCTCAGTTTGTCCTCTGTATTTAAGAGTCTCTTATGTTTGTCTCCCTCTCCATTTGTAACAATTTTTTGTTTCCTTCCCTTCCCCCATGGTCTTCTGTTACGTTTTCACTCATATGTGGAATTTGAGAAACTTATGATATCTGTTAAAAACAGAATTTCTTTAAATGAGAAAAATCAGAATGTTTCATGTAAAACATACAAGTGTAGATTTAAACATTTTGCATTTAATTAGCATCATCCTAGTTTGGGTACGAGGAATGGTACTCTTTAACTCCTAACATAGAGCACAACTTCTGATCTAATTTGCTTTCCTGAATTCTATGTAGGACATCTTTACTAGAAGGGTTTTTATTCTTTTGCTAAGTATAGGCCAACAATTATAGAATTCTTTTTTTCAGTTCTAATTTTTTGTTTTGTAAACTGTTGGCTTATAACTAATATGTGAGAAAAAATTTCTGGTAATTTTCCAGACTTTCCTGTTCAATTTGTGCTGAAGTATAGAATGACTAATTAGGAAAGGTATTTCTTGCTATCTTTGTCATATATATGTGTCATATATACATATATATATGTGTGTGTGTGTGTGTGTGTGTGTGTATGATCAAAACTTCTGTTTCTCGCCTTATCCCTAAAACTACTTTGCCATTTAATTCAGGTGCTTTAGTGTGGTATGTTTTATAGAAATAGTTTTGGAATAATACTGCCTGGTTTGGGTTTTACTCTAGGTTTTTCCGTCTTGGGTTGATTTTGTTGTGCATTTACTATCTTCCAGTTATTTATAATATTGGGCTAACTGCTTAGAACAGATCAGCCCTGAACATAGAAACAGAATCCATGGTGATATGCAATTCAGCTTTCCACTTTTCAACACACATGTAGCTATTTTTTCTTTATTTTTGTATTTTTATGTTTCTATTAGCAGAAATGACCTCATTTGCACACTTCTGAGTAGTTTGTAATCAACTGAATTAACTGTTGAGAGACCCAAATTCTCAGTGGGAACTCATCGTTACTTAAAACACATGCACTGGGGCACCTGGGTGGCCCAGTCAGTTAAGTGTCCGACTTCGGCTCAGGTCATGATCTTGTGGTTCGTGAGTTGGAGCCCTGTATCAGGCTGTGTGCTGACAGCTTAGAGCCTGGAGCCTGCTTTGGATTCTGTATCTCCCTCTCTCTCTGCCTCTCCCCTGCTTGCACTCTCTCTCTCTCAAAAATAAACATTAAAAAAAAAAAAATGCACTGACTGCACAATTTTTTTTTTTGACAAAAAATTTGGGACTCTGATTAATTAGCATTTTTATATAAATGAATATGAGACAGCCATAGCAAAACAGTAGTAATGTCCAGTGGACTATAGATTTAGGGTTACTTGGAAATTGTTTTCAGTGAGGAGTATAAAGTCATTTTTTTTTTTTTAAATGTTTATTTAGTTTTGAGAGAGAGAAAGAGTGCGAGCAGGGAGGGGCAGAGAGAGGAGGAGACACAGAATCTGAAGCAGGCTCCAGGCTCTGAGCTGTCAGCACAGAGCCTGATGCGGGGCTAGAACTCATGAACTATGAGATCATGACCTGAGTTGAAGTTGGATGCTTAACTGACTGAGCCACCCAGGTGCCTCTAAAGTCATTTTCAATTTAACAAACTATAAAGTTTTATTTTTAGAATTTCATGTAAAAATAGGCGGTAGTTTTTCCATTTCCAGAATGTCATTTTATAATTTTTGTTCTGTGGAATTTTATGTTTTGTCCTTTTGTGTTCTGATTCTTTTTAAATAATTAATGGATTGCCAGAGGAGATTTCAAGTGATGAAGAGGAGACGAATGTAACCGCTCAAGCAATGCAGTCGAATAACGGAAGAGGTGAAGATGAGGAGGAGGAGGAGGATGACTGGGATGAAGAAGTGTTGGAAGAAACTGCCCTTGAGGGATTCAGCACTCCACTTGATCTTGACAATAGTGTGGATGAATATCAAATTTTTACACAAGCTCTGCTAAGTATGTCTTTACTCCCTAAATTTTTAGATATTTTCTCTAAATTCTTTATTTCCTTTGGTTTAAAAATTGTTTTGGGATCTGTCCAAAATCAGTTTAGATGTTAAGTTTGGTTTTAGTAGTGGTGAGATGTCCAAATGGAAAAATCTGGGAGGCTTAGAGCATGGTTTTGCCTCAAGCACCAACTTGAGTTCTTGGTGTGGGAGTGAAGCCGAAACTGCAGGTACTGGGAAAATCTGGCGGAACATGGTAGCATGTGAGTAGAGGTGTTTGCCAAGATCTGGATTTTAGGGAGCATAGTAAAACCCCAGGAGGAAGAGATGGTGAAGGAGGTCGAGAACTGGGCAACACAGAGATTTGCAATGTCCTAACCTTCCTCTGATAGCCCCACATGGTTAGATATGGAGTGGGTACTCAGAAATAATCCTTTGCTGGAATAAGTTTGTCTCTTAATTTCTGCAATCATTTCATCGTAATTTGATCATGTACTTTTGTTCTCTGTAATGATAATTTTCACTAGACTCTTATCTTTTTCTTCTTCTACACACTCCCCAAATGCAACAGCTGTGCAGAATCGGGATGCTGCCTGGTACCAGCTGCTGATGGCACCGCTCAGTGAGGACCAGAGGAGGGCGCTGCAGGAGGTGTATACCCTGGCAGAGCACCGGAGGACAGTAGCAGGTCAGCCAGCTGCATTCCCAGATTGGAGGGCATCAGCGTGCCAGTAGTCAGTCTTATTAATGAGCAACCTTCTTACCTTCTTAATGAGCCTTGTGGCACATAAAGATTGTTTTAAAAATTGTTAGAGGCCAGCCTTTCAAGATAATTATTATTGTATGATTTTTTTTTTTTTTTTTTTTTTTTTTAATCACTGATCATGATATCTTAGCTCTGCAAAACCCTGTGCATTAATAGGTGTCTTTTAGTGGTGGTGGTATTCATGTACTTACCCTCTGTTTTGGAGCCAGTTCACTTCATGAATTCTTATAAGGAGCTTGTCTTCCTGGAAAAGAAACACTCTTCATTTCTTTTGCTGGGATTTACATGTTAGTGATTCTTGTTGATTTTCAGTTTTTGACTTGGAGAAATTGTTCTATGCAGACATTATTATGGTCACTCCTAGAAAATCAGTGGAAAAAAATTTGTAATTACAAAAATACTTTAGTGGAAAACATGGAATAGGCACCTGGAATTTAGAACCTAAGTTCTTCTGCATAGAGTTCTCTTGTCAGCCCTGCACAGAGTCTGTATCAGGAGAATTCTGGGTACACTTTCAGCAGTAGCCTATAGAACTATTAAAAAACCCACTTTGCACCTTTTCATTTTGTCATTTTTCCTGGAAGTTGGGGGAGGTAAAGTTTTTCCATTTTGTTCATTTTTAGCAGTTTTTCTGTAATAGTAAACATAACTACTTACTGAGATAGCCCTATTAAAAGCTGATACTCAGGGACTTCCAGGGAAGGTGGTGAAATGGGTGGATCCTGAGCTCACGTCATCCCACAGATACAACTAGGTAACGCTCACATCAGGGTAAATAACCCGGAAAATGACCCAGAGACGGCAGAACAAACTCTACAACTAACTGTAGAGAAGAGTCCACATCAGAGAAGATAGAAGAGTGGAGATGCAGTGGGGAGCTAAATGGACTACGGGTCTGTCCACTGGAGGGAGGGATCCGCAGGTGGGGAGAAGAGAGAGAACAGACCATCATGGTGCGAGCTTGCATGGGAAGATGAATCCCTATAACGTTTGACTTTGGAAACCAGAGGGACCAAATTTCATGAGTTCTGACAGCAGGTTCAGTTCTGGGAGAGTCTGGAGGGTGATAGGAAACTGAGTCCTCATCCCTTTAAAGACACAGCACAGCCAACAGCCTGCAGAAACACAGCATAGAAGCAGTACTTTGAAAAATGCCCGGGGCATACAAGAGGGAAATTATTTACTAATCTTTGTGTCCCAGAGAGACTGAGATTGCTGGAAGACTCCTCCAGGAACAAGGAGCTGGTGGATGCCATTTCCCTTCCTTTCCCTCCGGCATAAACACTCAGACACCTGCAGGAACCAGCCTGGAGCCGGCATTCACTACCTAATTTGCTTATACTATGCCCCATCCTTTTTAGCTGGGCCTGCCTCAGTTCTGGTGCTGTGGGCCCCCTTCCCTAGAAGACCATTGCAAACTGCCAACACCATGCCTCTCTACTGTGCGCATTGTGGGGTCTCAGTCCCAGCAGTGGCAGCTGGTCACCTGTGGAGGACGCAAGAACCTTATTAAAACTGTGCACGCTGCACCAAAAACCATAAAATACCTAGGAATAAATCTAACCAAAGAGGTGAAAAATCTATACACTGAGAACTATAGAAAGCTTATGAAAGAAATTGAAGAAGACACAAAAAAATGGAAACAGATTCCATGCTTCTGGATAGGAAGAACAAATATTGTTAAAATGTCAATACTACTCAAAGCAATCTACATATTCATTGCAATACCTATCAAAATAACACCAGCATTCTTCACAGAGCTAGAGCAAACAATCCTAAAATTTGTATGGAACCAGAAAAGACCCCGAATAGCCAAAGCAATCTTGATAAAAGAAAACCAAAGCAGGAGGCATCACAATCCCGGACTTTAAGCTGTATTATAAAGCTGTAATCATCAAGATAACACGAACAGATCTGGCACAAAAGCAGACACTCAGATCAATGGAACAGAATAGAAAACCCAGAAATGGACCCACAAATGTATGGCTAACTAATCTTTGACAAAGCAGGAAAGAATATCCAATGGAAAAAAAGACTGTCACTTCAGCAAATGTTGCTGGGGCAACTGGACAGCAACATGCTGTTAAGTGAACCTGGACCACTTTTTTACACCATACACAAAAATAAACTCAAACTAAGGGGATAAAAGACCTAAATGTAAGACAGGAAAATCCTCGAGGAGAAAGCAGGCAAAAACCTCTTTGATCTTGGTCACAGCAACTTCTTACTCAACACATCTCCAGAGCAAAGGAAAACAAAAACAAAAATGAACTATTGGAACCTCATCAAAATAAAAAGCTTCTGCATAGTGAAGGAAACAATCATCAAAACTAAAAGGCAACCAATGGAATGGGAGAAGATATTTGCAAATAACATATCAGACAAAGGGTTAGCATCCAAAATCTATAATTTTTTTTAATATTTATTTTTGAGAGACAGAAACAGAGTATGAACAGGGGAGGGGCAGAGAGAGAGGGAGACACAGAATTGGAAGCAGGCTGCAGGCTCTGAGCTGTCAGCACAGAGCCCGGTGCAGGATTCGAACCCACGAACCGTGAAACCATGACCTGAGCCGAAGTCAGATGCTTAACTGACTGAGCACCCCGGCGTCCCAGTGTCCAAAATCTATAAAGAACTTATCAAACTCAACACCCCAAAAACAATCCAGTGAAGAAATGGGCAAAAGGCATGAATAGACACTTCTCCAGAGACATCCAGATGGCCAACTGACACATGAAAAAATGCTCAACATCACTCATCATCCGGGAAATACAGATCAAAACCACCATGAGATACTACCTCACACCTGTCAGAATGGCTAACATTAACAACTCAGGCAACAACAGATATTGGCAAGGATGCAGAGAAAGAGGATTTCTTTTGCACTGCTGGAGGGAATGCAAACTGGTGCAGCCACCCTGGAAAACAGGATGGAGGTTCCTCAAAAATCCAAAAATAGAACTACCCTACAACCCAGCAATTGCACTGCTAGGTATTTATCCAAGAGATACAGGTGTGCTGTTTCGAAGGGACGCATGCACCCCAGTGTTTATAGCAGCACTATTGATAATAACCAAAGTATGGAAAAAGCCCAAATGTCCATCGATGGATAAATGGATAAAGAAGATGTGGGGTGTGTGTGTGTGTGTGTGTGTGTGTACACACACACACACACAATGGAGTATTACTCAGCAATCAAGAATGAAATCTTGCCAGTTGCAACTACGTGGATGGAACTAGAGGGTATTATGCTAGGCGAAATTAGAGAAAGACAAATATCATATGACTTCATTCATATGAGGACTTTAAGATGCAAAACAGATGAACACAAGGGAAGAGAAGCAAAAATAATATAAAAACAGGGAGGGGGACAAAACAGAAGAGACTCTTAAATATGGAGAACAAACAGAGGGTTACTGGAGGGGTTGTGGGAGGGGGGATGGGCTAAATGGGTAAGGGGCATTAAGGAATCTACTCCTGAAATCGTTGTGCTATGTGCTAACTTAGATGTAAATTAAAAAAAAACCGACACACAAACACTGTGCACCCTGCCTCTGCATGCTTTGCAGATCAGTCTGGCCAGCCATGGTCTCCGGGGCAGAGACACATCCCCTCTGGCAGAGGACCAGCACCACCTTGTTAAAACTGCATGCCATGCTCTACCCACTACTTTCAAGAGCAAGAGATGTAGCTGAATTTCCTAACACAGAGAAACACAGAAAGTTACACAAAATGAGAGAAATATGTCCCAAATGAAAGAAAAGGAAAAAACAATAGCAAGACACCTAAGCCAAACAGAGATAAGTAATATGCTTGATAGAGAAATTAAAGTAATGGTCATAAAGATACTTGCTGGACTTGAAGTAACAGTGGAGGATTTTTAACAAAGAGAAAACATTGAAAAAGAACCAGTCAGAGATGAAGAACATGATAAATTGAAATTAAAATTACTGTAAGTGGAATAGTAGACTAGAGGAAACAGAATGGATCGGAGACCTGGAGGACAGAATAATGGAAATTAAGGTGAGCGGGTGAGAGGAAGACAAATTATGCAAACTGAGAATAGACTTAGGGAACTCAGTGACTCCATCAGGTTTGATAACATTCACATTATAGGGATGCCAGAAGAAGAGAGAAAAGGGGGCAGAAAGTTCATTTGAAGAAATGATAGCTGAAAGCTTCCCCAGTCTGGGGAAGAAAACAAATCCAGATCCAGGAGGTACAGAGATTTCCCAACAAAAACAACCAAAGGAGGTCCATTCCAAGATACATAGTAATTAAGATGGCAAAAAGTAGTGACAAAGAGAATTTTAAAAGCAGCAACAGAGAAGGAGAAAGTTATGTACAAGGCTATCAGTGGATTTTTCAGCAGAAATTTTGCAGGCCAGATGCGAGCGACAAGATATATTTAGAGTGCTGGAAGGAAAAAAATCTGTAACCAATAATATTCTATCCAGCAAGGCTATCATGCAGAATAGAAGGAGAGATAAAGAGGTTCCCAGACAAACAAAAGTTAAAGAAATTCATGACCACTAAACCAGCACTACAAGAAATGTTAAAGGGGACTCTTTTAGTGGAAAACAAAAACCATGAGTAATAAAAGTAGGAAGCACACAAAAGAAGTAAAAATAACTATATCTGTAAATACCAGTAAAAGACTCACAAAAGGATATAAAGTATAACACCATATACCTAATATATGCGGGTTGGGGGGGGAAGGACAGGACTAAAGAATGGTTTCAAACTTAAGTGACCATCAACTTAACATAGACTGCTGTATATAGCAGATGTTATATGCAAACCTAATGGTAACCACAAATCAAAACCAGTAATATGCAAAAAATAAAGAGAAAGGAATCCAAGTGTATCACTAAAGAAAGCCAGCTTATGGGGAGGGAAGAGAGCAAGGGAAGAAAGGAATGGAGAAGAACTACAAAAATAACCACAAAACAAGTCACAAAATGGCAATAAATACATACCTATAAATAATTACTTCAAATGGACTAGGGGCACCTGGGTGGCTCAGTCGGTTAAGTGTCCGACTTCGGCTCAGGTCATGATCTTGTGGTTTGTGAGTTTGAACCTTGTATCGGGCTCTGTGCTGAGAGCTCAGGGCCTGGAGCCTGCTTCGGATTCTGTGTCTCGCTCTCTCTCTGCCCCTCCCCTGCTCATGCTCTGTCTCTCTCTGTCTCAAAAATAAATAAAACATTAAAAAAAAACCCTAAAAAATAAATGGAATAAATTCTCTAGTCAAAGACTGAGGGTGATGGAACAGATGAAAAAACAAGACCCATCTATATGCTGCCTTCAAGAGACTCATTTCAGACCCAAAGGCATGTGCAGACTGAAGGAAAAACAGTTATCATGCAAATGGAAGCAAAAAGAAAGCCAGGGTAGCAATATTTATATTGGACAAAATAGATGTTAAAACAAAGACTTAACAAGAGACAAAGAAAGGACCCTACATAATTTTAAAGGGAACAATAAGAAGATAAAATAATTGTAAATACTTATGCACCCAACATGGGACCACACAAATACATGAAACAATTAGTTCCTTTACTTGTTATTA